>NW_027040496.1:0-742500 GCF_037179485.1 Ochlerotatus camptorhynchus | reverse complement strand
GAGTGAGCACGGATTGTCGGAGAGGCAGTTCGGATTCCGGAAAGGGAGATCGACGGTGGATGCAATTCGGACAGTGGTCGAGAGAGCTGAAAAGGCGTCCAAACAGAAGCGGAGAGGAGATCGATATTGCGCCGTCATAACGATCGACGTCAAGAATGCGTTCAACAGCGCCAGCTGGGAGGCCATCGCCGAAGCACTGCATAGAATGAGGGTCCCTGACTACCTGTGCAGGATCCTGAGGAGTTATTTCCAGAACCGGGTTCTGGTCTACGAGACAGACATGGGACAGAGATCGATTAGGATCACAGCGGGAGTTCCACAAGGCTCCATCCTTGGTCCAACGCTCTGGAACGGGATGTACAACGGCGTGCTAACGCTGAAACTGCCCAAAGGAGTTGAGATCGTTGGCTTTGCGGACGACGTCGTCTTGACGGTAACAGGCGAGACGCTGGAAGAGGTGGAAGTGTTGTCAACCGAGGCAATCGACATGATTGGTAACTGGATGAAAGGAGCGAAGCTGCAAATAGCCCACCACAAAACGGAAGTGTTATTGGTCAGTAACTGTAAAGCGGTACAGCGGGCGGAAATCGCCGTCGGGGAGCACACCATAGCCTCGAAGCGTGTGTTAAAATACCTGGGAGTGATGATCGATGACCGGCTAAACTTCAACAGCCACGTCGAATATGCCTGTGAGAAGGCTTCGAAGGCCATCAACGCGATAGCTAGAATCATGCCGAACAACGCTGGTCCCAGCAGTAGCAAGAGGCGTCTTCTGGCCAGCGTGTCATCATCGATACTGAGATATGGAGGTCCAGCCTGGGTTCCAGCGCTGGAAACGAAGCAGAACCAAAGGAAACTGAGCAGTACGTTCCGGCTCATGGCCATGCGAGTCGTGAGTGCGTACAGAACCATCTCGTCGGAAGCAGTATGCGTTATCGCCGGTATGATCCCTATCGGCATCACCCTGGCGGAGGACAGTGAGTGCTACAGGCAGAGAGAAGCCGGAAGAGTACGGAAAGTTGTGAGAGTGGAGTCATTGGCTAAGTGGCAACAGGAGTGGAACACGACGGAGAACGGTAGATGGACACATAGACTAATACCGATTCTTTCGACCTGGGTGAACAGAAAACACGGAGAAGTCAATTTCCACCTAACGCAGTTCCTGTCTGGCCACGGCTGCTTCAGGAAATACCTGCATCGGTTCGGACACGCAGCGTCACCCCTCTGTCCGGAGTGTGGCAACGTCGATGAAACGCCGGAGCATGTGGTCTTTGACTGTCCAAGGTTCGAGGCAGTGCGAACGGAGATGCCCGTCCTTAACGTGGAGAATGTCGTTGATGAAATGTGTCGAGAGGAGGACTCTTGGAATGCCGTCAGCAGGGCAGTCACACAGATTATGTCAGAGCTGCAGCGTAAATGGAGAGAAGAGCAGCGATCTAGCAACGCCAGCTAGCGCTGAGAGTACGACAAGTGCATGAGCACAGCCACCCCCCGAAGTAGTCGCTTCACAGTGGTCCCGGGGGATCCAGGCAGAGGAGAGAGTAAGGAATGGGTTTTAGTGGAGCTGCACTAGGCAACTAGTGGATACCACACCGTGCCACCTTCACTACAGGCCAGGCTTCTTGAAGCTTTCCTAAACCTTACTATAAAAAAAAAAAAAAAAAAAAAAAAAAAACACACACACACACACACACACACGCGCACGCGCACGCACTCATCCAATTTCTATTTTTTTATATCAGGACCAGCACTGTGGTAAGTGATGCGATCGGTGTTAAAGAAGAATTTGTTTTCATTAAAATCTAGTGGGTATAGAATAAGGCAAAGTGAAAAATTGCAAGGAAGGGCACGGGCCTGGGATTGAACTCCCGACCTTCTGCTCAGTAAGCAGAAACGGTAACCACTGAGCTACCGAGCCTCGTCTTAAAGATAAACAAACATGTCATGTAAAATTTAGTGCTCCGAGACTGAAAAGTACGTTACTCGACGAAAAGTTCATTTGATTGAGCTGAATTTGGCTGAATATGTCAGTCTCAGAGCATCTAAATTTACATGATTTTTTCTAAGTGTGTAGCTGTATCTGTAAAGTTCTAGAAAGGATGGTCAATCTCAGGTTGATGACTCTAAGCTGTGTATCATAAGAATCATATACGATTTTGATTTTTCAAATTTTCAATCACTCTAAAACCCGAACAGACTTTTGCACAAGATTCGGAGAAGTACTAATTTGCATACCAGTGTACATCACTAGTCAACTAAAGGCATACATGCAGCAGTCTCGTTTAAGCTCTTCCCATTCGTACGAAGCTATGGAAGGTGCTGGTTTCTTCGTCGCACATAGGGGTATTTGATGAGTCTAGCTGTCCAAAATGATTTTTGAATTGTAACTGCTACAGAATATGATTTTATACTAATGTGAATGGTTTATTTTAAGATCTAAAACCAATTTCCGCATTGTACGTCAGTACTTCTTTGGACCACGATACACGCTATTTTGAGGCTACTCAGTGACTGGGTGGATCGCACTCATTTTTGCATGCTGTATGGAGTTGTCAAAAAATGAGTAAACTGGTTTTGCTCCGATGAGTTGGATCTACCCAGATTCTGGGTAAATGGTTCTGATATCATTTTTCCCTAAGTTCAAAATGGCGCACTTTGAAGTTGTGAACAGGTGGTTTTTGCGCAGTGAGTTTAAAATTAGTTTTCATAAGTGAAGCAGTTACGTAATGACCTGGATGGCAAAAACTATCAGCAGCTAGTTGGTAAGGTATACAACGCTAACAGTTCGTTTGTATCAAAAAATACAGTATTATCATTTTCGTAATGTTTTTTTTAATATTCTTCCTGGACGAAACAATTTATATATAAAGCATTCATAGGGAATTCATTCGATTCTTCCGAAATGGGTAACGGTTACTCAGTTGACAAATTTCATAATCTGAGTAACCGTTACCCAGTTTCCTCCATAGGCACGTTTGCTCAAATTTGAGTAAAAGCATGTTTACTCATTTTTGAGTAACTTCCCTTTTGGCTGGACTGAGTGATTTTCGACTCAAAAATGAGTAGCCTCAAAATAGCGTGTAGGATAAATATGCACCTTTATTGCTTATTGTTAAAACCTTGTTTTCGGACTTAGGAATTGAGTATATTTTTGAAAATTTAGAGCTATAATGGATAAGCAACGACAGGACGCACCATAAACCTCAATCAAAAATAGATTTTTAACACCTCAAAAAATGTCTACAGCCACCACCCCTGCCCCTCTCTGCCTACGACTATGCGCGTGATCCACGGGAGCAAGAATAATCTTCTACCATTCTACCAATGATAAAAATGCTCCAACCAGACACAGGACAAGCCATCATACGAGGGGATGTACCAATGAGTGGGAAAAAGAGCCCACCTTCAATTCACGAAATGTTAATAACAGGGATTTGGCAGTTCTTCTCTCTCTCTCCGCTTCAATCATGCACCCTGATTATACTGTCCCTACACGGTAAGAAAAAATACTCAAAATTAAGTTTAAAAAAACTCAACGTTGGGTTCTATCATTTGAGGTCCGCCGTTGAGTGAATCAGAAAAGCGGCGTTGGTTAAAATTTACTCAACTATTGAGTAATAATAAATGAACTCAAATATAAGTTTATTTTCATTGAGGTTGCTTTTATGCGCCTTTAACCATTTCATTTTCACAAGCGTTGATAGACGAGTGATCAACACACGGGCCGCGTAATCTCAACGTCCATGGTTCGGTTCCAGTCTGCTCCGTTTTATTATTTTTTTGTCAACTTGGTCAACGCCAGGATTACTCAAAATTGAGTTTTCTTCTTTAACTTAATTTTACCTAGCCCCACGGAAGCCACGTGATGAGTGAAAGGAACTCAATTTTGGGTACTTTTTTCTTACCGTGTACCCAATGAATTTATATGTTTATATGAAAATAATAAGAATATTAGACGATACAACTGTCATTGCCTTCTTTAACTTACCATAGGTCAACTTCTGGTCGGAAATGTTAACAATAGTTTTTAATAATATAATTATTTGAATTGACATTGAAAATATTCACATGTGTATTCACATTCTTTTTCTTTTTCTCAAGAATCCCAAAAAACTGTCTACGTAGTTTATGAACAGGCCCTTAGGGTTTGGCCGATGTAAATCTTCTTCTTCTTTTTCTTCTTCTTCTTCTTCTTTCCTTTATTTAACGTCGGTCTCTGTTCCGCAATCTAGTGCCAATCACCAACGGACATCGATTGCCATCCATTGACGGCAACCGAATGTGCAGGAAGGCAGCTTCCACACCTGCGTAGGATATCGCACCCATTCAAACACACATGGGCCGGGACCAACGGCTTTACTTCCCTTCCGAAGGAAGACGTGACCAGAGATTTTTATGCCTCAGAAAAATCCCACCGACCTCGGCTGGGATTGAACCCAGACCTATATCGGGGTGTTAGAAAGCAGTCACGCTTACCACTACACCACCGGCGCCGGCCGATGTAAATCATACAAGGCTGGTGGTGTTAGAAACAAAAATGTTGCAAACATTGCTGAGTAAGCGAATGACGAAAACAGCTGTTTCGTGTAAAATGATAAACGTTGCGATGAAATACGAACATCAATAAAAATTTCAACATTTCACTAATACCAATAAGCCGGTTGGGCCAGACCTTGTTTGATTGACAAAGGGGTTTGGCAACTAATGGCGAGTTCAATGCACTACCTACTTTGATTTAAGTTTCACCCATTTTAATAAAATGACTTTTGGCCAGCTATATTGGCCAAATACCCCTTCGTGCGTCGGTTGCTGCTTGCTGTACGGAGGCGTAAATCTCATTAATTAGAAATATTATGGGGTGACAGCAGTTGTGCTTCTCGCCTTTGAAGAAACACACAGATACCTAGCCTAAGCTCATGTACACACAGTTTCCCGAGGCAGCAAAGGCTCACAATCGAATAATGAATGTTATTGTTGTTATATTGCTCCCACGCAGGATTTTCCCCACCCACAACCGGATCGTCGTTGCATCGTTCATCAGCATGCTCTAAATGACTGATGATTATACGGAACGAACTGCTGATTGTATGCTGTTTGCTGCGGCGATTGGTACAAGGCTCGACATACTGTCTGGGTAATTTTGGCTTTGTTGGGATCCGACATGGCACCATAGATTATAGATTTATTGGCATGGTTTTGGGTTTTGGCAGCTGGTGGGAGATTGGTGTTCGGTATGTTGGCAATGAAACCAGTATGGGGGCTATGTAGGTTTTGCAGATGAATGGAAGGGCAAGGTCATGAGTTTGACGATTGTAGTGGTGTTTATTGACTTTCAGATCAGGTTTTGCAGGCGACAGTTCAGAACAGAACAGTGTCCAAATCTGATATGGTTAATACTCCTGTGGAGCTGCCGGACTAGATTTTAAGCTGTATAAGTTCAATGGATTCTTAGAGTTATTCAACAAACACGGAGTAGTTGTTGTACAAAACTTGTAAAACTTATACATAATCCCAATCATATTTGCCATAAGTCTTGAAGAGTTGATCAACAAGGCTGTCAAAAGCCGGTGCCGGTGGTGTAGTGGTAAGCGTGACTGCTTTCTAACACCCCGATGAGTCTGGGTTCAATCCCAGCCGAGGTCAGTGGGATTTTTCAGAGGCATAAAAATCTCTGGTCACGTCTTCCTTCGGAAGGGAAGTAAAGCCGTTGGTCCCGGCCCATGTGCGTTGAATGGGTGCGATATCCTACGCAGGTGTGGAAGATGCCTTCCTGCACATTCGATTGCCGTCAATGGATGGCAATCGATGTCCGTCGGTGATTGGCACTAGATTGCGGAACAGAGACCGACATTAAATAAAGGAAAAAAAAAGAAAGGCTGTCAAATAATTACATTACAAGTCTTGTGGTGTTATAGTTCTGAGCAACTAATCTATCATCCTGTAGTGCTTGACAATCGGTCTCTAGCTTTGTGGAGTTGCTACAAATCCTATGGAGCTAGCATCTCCATGGTCTTATTACGCGTTTGATGCAAACATGCCAGTAGAGAATACATTTTCTTCTATAAGTTTACGGCACAATGTGAGGTGCTCACCCGGTAAGCCTCATAGCGCTTTAGAAAACAACCATTCTCTCTGTTCTAGAGCAATGAAAAGACAACGAATAAAACAGGAGCGAATTACAACGATGAAAATTTCTATTTACATATACCGTAAAATGGGGTATCTTTGATAATGCGGGTAACTTTGATAGAATACAATGATTAAACTTACTCTCTACGCCTTCTTCGAATTGGAAACATTGGTTCCATATTGTAGCTTAGGGCATTTCTGTTAATATGGTATATAGTTTTTATATTGTATGTGTTACATATTTTACAAACATAATGAAATTAAACTTGCTTGAAAAAGCACTCAAATCATCACTCATGAAATGTTTTTCTAATTATTACTGGTAATGTTTTCTGATTACATACTCATTAAAAGTTGCATATTTCAAGAGCAAAATTATTTGAGTTTCACGCATTTTCTTCTTCATTCAACGAGCATTATCAAAGTAACCCCTAATCAAAATACTGATGTTCGGTTACAAGACTAAACAAATAGTGCAAATGATTTAACGAACTGACTCAAGAATTATCAGTACTTGTTAAAAAAAAAAAAATTAAAATTAAATTAAAAAAAAAAAATAATTCCTGTAAAAAGAATTTAGAATATCAATGTTACCCCGTTGTACGGTACCCAATATGTATAAACAAATGTTTTCGATGAAAATTATGCCCGGAATTCAGCTACAGGATAGTTTGAATGACTTAGTACATTAAAAAAATCCATGCAACGTGGGGCTTTCGGTAGTGATGAAACGTCGTTACACAGCAAAAAATAAATTTTAATATTACATCCAAGAGGATGCACTTCAATCATGTCGAAAATCCATGTAATTTTTATGGTAAAAAAAAACAATTGCAGTAAAAGCAGCGTAATGTCAGGTCATGCACTGTATCAATGATAATTTTGTCCTTTTTGGCAAGTAATATTACACCATATTACACCACTTTGCTTCAAAAGCATATTATTGGTCACCGACAAAATTTACCCAAAAAACAAGTTGCTTTGACGCAATTTGATTGAAAGGCATCTTCTCGAGTTTTTATTTGACCGTAGTTCAGCAAAATAAAAAAAAATGCCACAGGCAGGCGCCTAGGGGAAGGCGCCCTTCAGATACACTTTCTAGCTACGCCAATGGTGCTTAACAAAACATACTTGAACATAATAGTCTCTTTCTTGCGCGAAAAAGAGATAACCGAGCATTTGAACGGGTTCAGAATACACCAATCAGCAAAAGCATTCAGCTGACATTGAAGGAAGCAACAGTCTTCAATTGAGTGAATTCGAAGGAAGAGTTTAAGGTCATCTGCGTAAGATAATCGTGGTCCCTCAATTGCCAGATTCACGTCGTTGCAGTAAATCAGGAAAATCAGCGGTCCTAGGTGACTTCCCTGGGGTATGCCGGACGTGGCACTGGAGATCACCAATGACAACAGTATGATAGACATCGGTGAGGTACGACTAAAACCATTGCCGTTGATACCAAGCCTGTCCAGGTTGGCAATTAATCATATCGTCCTTCCATTTTCCACAGAGATGGCGCTGTTCCGCTGGTAGGAAGTGATAAAAATCCCCATATGGAAATTGAGAGAAGTACATCTCTAACAGCATGTCGGATCGTGCTCAGACGAATGTCATTTATACTGACTTATCTGCTGCCTTCGATAAATTGATTTACCGCATAGCATTTAATCATTTTGTCAAGCTCTGCATTCATTTTCCATCCGATGTCACTGCTGTTGTTTGTAGTGACATCTATCGGTAACTACACATAATCTGTTTTACGTTAATTGTTCACAGAGAACAGTGCAGTGCAAAATATGTCTGGTACCTCTATATATGCAATAAGATTAACATCCGAAGTCCCTCCTTTTTTACACATTCTGCACACAAAATAGCTCACCCCTCACAGAATTTCCCGCCGATTTTTATGAACGGGGCAGGGCAGAAAGTATCTTTTGCGCAGAGTATGAAAAATAGGAGGGACTTCAAATGTTAAACTAAATGCATATATAGAGGTACCAGACATGTTTTATATTGACAGGTACTTTATTTTGTAATCTGTGAAAGGGAAATCACAAATCGAGTATCATCAAAATATTGTCGCGCTTATCTTAAATTATCATTTGGTGACGGTCGAAGCGCGCCGCTCATAAGCGCGATGCAACCATAGAGGTAACTCTAAGACTAGAAGGTCCCGCAGAAACGTGCTCAACATTTTGGCACAGCTCTGGTACTCTCTTCGGTCCCAAGCTAATCGATTCACCCCTCGAAACATAGGAAAAACCAATAACCCCTCATTTTATCTGTCAAACTTTCATAGCGAATCAAAACAAACATTGCGTAGTACTAGAATTTCGACTAGAATGGGGTACGTTAATCGTTTGCTTGGGACCAATAGGCTACTAAAGTGGTGAGCCAATTTAAAATCGTTAGTTTCGTATTGATGGTTGATGCAACCCCGCCCATAAGGATTATACACAGGTGTGTAACTTTGATAGTATTTTATGGCAGCGGCTTGAGGAGCGAATCCTGGATAAAGAGCCGCCGTGTGTTAAATCAAAGGGCGCAGTCGTACGGCCATAAACAGAAAACAGATGGTATAATCCCTTTTGAAGAAATTATCCTGCCACACACAATACATGGCATGTAGAGAGATTGAGCTCGTGAGAGAGAATTTTCTCTCTCAAATTTGAATTTGTTGGCTCTCTTGGAACTGGTAGTAAAGCAGGTAAAACTGTATGGGGAAAAATCATTTTTATTTAGTTGGAGCTTGTTTAACATTAATTTCCGGGAAAAAACTGAACGATAAAGTCCCTGACCAATTTCTTCAGGTTCACTTTTTTGACCTGAATATGCACCTAAACGTAGTTGTTCCCACTTCTCTCAATTTCCATATGGGGATTTTTATCACTTCCTACCAGCGGAACAGCGCTGAAGGGACATCCGTTTCGCCATAGGTAGCCGATATGTGCAAGGACTTGGACGGTAACCTCCTCACGAACGAGTGTGAGGTGATTAACGGCGCCGGTGGTGTAGTGGTAAGCGTGATTACCTCTCACCCCAGCAGGCCTGGGTTCAATACCAGTCGGCGCCGCCGGGATGTTCTGAGGCATAACATCTCTGATCACGCCTTCCTTCGGATGGGAAGTAAAGCCGTTGGTCCCCGGTTCATGAGTTGATGGGTCGATAGGTAGGCTCCAGGTGTGGGAGTGGCCTTCCTGGCACGTCGGTAGCATTGGTGCTCAGCACGAAAAACAAGATCGACGGAAAAAACAAACCAAAGGAAAAAAAGAGTGTGAGGTGATTGAGAGGTGGAAGTAGTACTATGACGAGCACCTCTACGGTGAAGCAGCATAAAACGAAGGTGGAACGGCAACAGACCTTAGAGCACGCGCAGTAGACGACAGGCTACCGGCCCCTGATCTTCAAGAAGTTGATGAGGAGATCGGTCGGCTGAAGAACAACAAAGCAACTGGTGTAGATCAACTACCAAGGGAGCTATAAAATACGGTGGTGAAGCACTGGCTAGAGCGCTGCACTGGGTAATTGCCAAGATTTGGTAGGAGGAGATATTACCGGAGGAGTGGCTGGAAGGTGTCGTATGCCCAATCTACAAAAAGGGCGACAAGTTGGATTGCTGCAACTACCGCGCGATCACACTGCTGAGCGCCGCCTACAAGGTACTCTCCCAAATTCTATGCCGCCACCTGTCACCATTTGCAAGAGAGTTCGTGGGGCAATACCAGGCGGAATTCATGGGTGCCCACGCTACCACGGACCAAATTTTCGCGATTCGGCCGGTGCCCACACATCATTTGTTCATTGATTTCAAATCCGCATACGACACAATCGATCGCGATCAGCTATGGCACATTATGCACGAGTACGGTTTTCCGGATAAACTGACGCGATTGTTCAAGGCGACGATGTCTGCTATTCAACATCGCGTTAGAAGGTGTGATCAAAAGAGCTGGGATAGACACGAGTGGCACGATCTTCAGGAAGTCCATCCAGCTTCTTGGCTTCGCCGATGACATTGACATTATGGCACGGAACTTTGAGACGATGGTGGAAACGTACATCAGACTGAAGGCTGAAGCTAGGCGGATTGGACTTGCCATCAACGCATCAAATACAAAATACATGAAAGGAAGAGGTTCTAGGGAAGACAATGTTAGCCTCCCACCCCGAGTTCAGATTGACGGTGACGAAATCGAGATGGTCGATGAGTTCGTGTATTTGGGCTCACTGGTGACCGCCGAAAATGATACCAGCAGAGAAATTCAAAGACGCATTATGGTAGGGAATCGTGCCTACTTTGGACTCCGGAGGACGCTCCGGTCGAATAAAATTCGCCGCCGCACGAAGTTGACTGTCTACAAGACGCTGATTAGACCGGTGGTCCTCTACGGCCACGAGACCTGGACTATGCTCGTGGAGGACCAACGCGCCCTTGGTGTTGAAGAGGAGCTCGAGAGGAGAGGTGGATCGACCAAGTAGAAGGTGACCTGCAGACCCTTCGCAGACTACGAGGCTGGCGAACTGTGACCATGGATCAAGTAGAGTGGAGACGACTTCTTCGGACAGCAGAGGACAACAAGGCCTTAGCCTGATTGGTAAGGTAAGTAAGCGGAACAGCGCCATCTCTGTGGAAAATGGCAGGACGATATGATTAATTTAGGAACAGCGCTAAGCGCAGTGATGCCACGGTAGTTGCCAACGTCCTGTTTGTTGCACTTCTTGTGTACTAGAATCATGTGCACTAGCTTCCAACAGGATGGGAAAACGCCAACGTCTACGGGACGTGCAGCAGTAGAATCAACAAACTGTTCAAGTGCATTTTGAGGAACTTGATGGACACCGATGGAATTCCGTCAGGACCCGGATTGTACGACGAATTGAGTTTCGAGGAAGCCCTGGAAAGCATCTCGCAATAAATTTAAATTCTGTTCATGGTTTGGCCAGAGAGTGGTACGTAACTGGCAGCCAGTCGGGCGTGGTCGTCGTCACTCAGTCTCTCGTCCGTCAAGACACTAGCAAACCTTTAGAGAATAGCTGACATATATCTTGCGTAGATTAAGCCACGTTACCATTTTTTGTTTATTTGGTTTTACATCATCATACTGGGTTTAGTCCTAATGATGGATTAAGCAATACTAGGAAATACAATATAGTCAAGAAGTAACAAACTGCAAGGGCCGTGAAGTCCAACTGAAAATGAAGCCGAGCGTTCTGGATGCCTTGTCGATCACGTACGAGATATGCTGGCTATATGTGAGTTGACAATCTAAGATGACTCCCAGATCCTTAATGTGATTCACATGATGTACGTCAACGCCTTCTAGGATATAACTGAATGTAATTGGATGTTTCTTCCGTGTTGGAGTTGGAGAAGGTGGCAGTCAGCGATGGCTCGGATTCGGATATAGATTTTCATTTCGTTTGCGAACGACAGTCGTGGACCGTTGTGGACTAAATTGACGTCGTTGAAATACACAAGAAATATCAGCGGGCTGAGGTGGCTACTTTGCGGAATACCCGATGTGGCAGGGAACGAAGAAGATGGACAGTCATCGATTGCAACTTCCAACTGAAGATAAGATAGATAGGATGCGAACCATCGTAGGAGACTGCCGTTTATACTGAGCCTATCCAGTTTGGCGATCGCTATACTGCCCATAATCGCAAGTCAGTCCCATCTGTAAAAAACTGGAAATGAGAAAACTGCGTTCAAAGATTTTACAAGCTTTCTGAGTTGACACTTATTTTAGAGGGATAAATTTAAAAATAAACATACAATGTGATAGAATGCATCTATGTTTACCATAAAATATTGAAAAAAATATCGAGATATTTTTATTTTTTGGCCAAAATCTGAATGGGACCGACTTGCGATTACATTTAACGTCAATGAGAAAAATAACCGCAAGTCAGTCACAATTCCATGACGATGCTGCATTAGTTTATCACAGTATTGAACAGTAGAAAGATACCATGGTCCCATAGAACGTTATTGAATGTTTCTGGATTTGTTTTGCTGGTTCCAGAGCAATGGCCGGAACGTATTCCGGTGAGTATGGGTCTTTATCAGACCAGAGCTTTTCATAAACGTGGCAAACCCACCATGCGATAAATCAATTGATTATTCACATAATTCACATGAGAATTCAAAAATAAGATCGATAAGAGTCATGATCAGTGACAAGCACCATGTTGGCGAAACCGGACATGTTCCGGGTATCCCCGGGGAAGTGATAAATCCTTTTTAAATCAAAATCCATCAAGCGATACATCAAATCACATGAGAATTCAAAGCCATATCCATTGGCGGTCAAACTGAGTATCGTAAGAACTATATTGGCCCCATCAGGACATGTTCCAGATACCCTAGGGGAAGTGGACAAAATCTGTCTTGAGACAAATCTCATGATGCGATGTGTTGTTTAACATTTCTAACAAATTTTTACTAATGGGACTGACTTGCAGTTACTTTTCGGTGTGGGACAATTTGACTTGGTATTGTTTTTCATTTTTCTTGAACAAACCACCTTTATTCAATAGCACATCTCAAAAAACATAGAAAGAAAAACTGAATAATGATGTTAACTCAAAATTGATTAAAATGCAGATGGGACTGACTTGCGATTACCGGCAGTATAGGATGGTTCAACTTGTAGAGGGTGGCTGATAGGTCAGTGTAGATGACATCTGTTTACATATGGTCTGTCGTACTCTCCGTAATGTACGAGGTGAGACACAGACGGTTGGAATTATGTATCATAGACGACGGAAGACCAATTTCATGACGTTGTTCGTTGACAAACTTCAAAAACTTCTAGGGACGTGACTTAAGATTTCTCTGCAATCCACGCCGATACTGAAGACAGCACCGTTTCGCATCTCGCTTGGATTCGTGATTGATCCTAACATAGTGACGTTGAAGGGATAGTGTGTGGTGCTTGCTGAATTTCCTAAAAGCGGCTCTATTTCTGGATTTCAGTTGACGAACGTGTCTGTCAATGACATATGCCAAGAAATTGGAAATAGTTTGGGCGGCGGACTCAATGTCAACGGTGTTATGTGATGTGATGTGAATGAACCCACCATCAGTGCAAGGATTACCAATGTCAGATACTTTACCGGTTGTAAAGTTCTGTCTGATGATTTGTTGCAGTAGGGTGAATCAGCTTCATTGAAGACCTTTGGAAGACAAAACGACCAGATGGCCATCTATTATCACGTGACATGGGACTGGCAAATCCACGAATCCTCGTCCAGTTATCAAATCCTTTGATTCCCTTAGGCTGCCAACCCCCCCCCCCCCCTCCCCCATTATATTTGATTTACAGTAATATTCCACCACATGCTCAACAATGTACAGACAATCCATTTGGCATTCAAAGATGATTTTAAAGAGCCAAAAATAGGGATGGGAATAATTTGTCAAATTTGAGAGAATCATGTATATGTTTAAACAGATAAAATCAGGTACGATCTCACCAAGGTAGCCTCAGGTAGCCAAGTATCAGGTCCAGCAACTTGCAATTCCTTGACGCGAATACGAAGAACAAAATATTGTAAGTGGGGACAGACTGGAAGCGAACCATGGACATCGGTATTATGAGACCTAAGCTTTGACCACTCGTCTATCAGCTCTTAAATAATAAATCGGAGCCGACTGGAACCGAACCATGGACGTTGAGATTACGGTCCCCATGTGTTGACCACTCGTCTTTCAACACTTAAAAGGTTGCCGACTGGACTCGAACCACGAACGTTGCGATTATCAAACCTGTGCTTTGTCCACTGCTCTCTCCATGCTTCTAAGCGGACTAAATGTCAACGGTGTCCAATAAGTCGTCCCAATCTAAATTAGAGAATAGCTCGGCGATACTGCCATGGTCGGCGTTGCGAAAATCGTAGGAAACGGTGGCAGGTGAAATATTAAAATCAAGCATCAGCTTAGTACTTAACGTCACCAGTAGCGGCGAATGGTGACGATCAAGTCTCACCAGAGAAGTGGGCGTCTCGGATAAGAATGGAGCTCTGTTCTGGGCGCTTACAAAACAAATATCCAAACTGCGGTTGTTTTGGTTAATAACATTATTGATTTGAAAAAGAGTGGCTGAGCTGTAATTGTTCAGGAGGAGCAAAGTATTTTAATAGATGACAGAGTGATACATATTAGTATAGAGAAAGCCGTTGCGAGTTTTTTTTTTCATGAAATCCCCGAGAGATTGAAGTCACCAAACACAATAACTTCATCGGTTGCTTTAGTGGTATCCAGAACAGAGAAAATCGATCGGCAATGGGATTCGATGAGGTCACGCTCACGTATACGGTCGAAAGGAAAGTACACCATACAGAGAAACAAGTTACAATCCCCCAGTTTGATCGACGTCCACACCTGTTTTAAGCATGTCCAAGCATTATTTTCTAGTAACCTCGCTTTAAACCTAGAATTTACAGCCACTTAACACCTCCAGCTCTTTCCGGCTATTAGCAGCATTCCTACAGCAACGGAAAACTTCGTAATCGTCGCCGAACACCTGACGGATATCTCATGCTGGCAGTTGGCAGGGCGGATGCATGGACATGATGTGGCGTGTGCGGAGGCCGCAGAACCGGAAACACAGCTAGAAGTTGAATCATTCTTTAATTATAAAATAAATTTTCAGCCGTTGTTGGCTGCCAAGTCCAAAGTTTAAAATTGTGTCATGGCCCTTTTCAAACAGCTGATCTCACAGACTCCATGTTCCACATAATAAAAGCTAATTTGATCTGAATACGGACATCATTTTCTTCGCAGCAATCGGCGGCCGATAAACATAACCGATGTGACTATGGGACATAAATAACGATTGAAATAATCCTCAATAATAACTCACCTATTAGCGGATTGATATTCTCGTGCCGTAAGCCGTGTGCCATTACGAGCAGATCCATCGCCTTCGTCTTGAGCTCCTGGGACGATGACGAACCGGAGCTGGAAGGGATTTCCTTTAGCTGAACCAAATCACCCTGAAAAATAGGATAACAGTGAACCGGATTGAAAGGCACCGGCAAAATAATAAAAAATATAAACGATCAGATAAAATCTATCACCACACAAGTTGGAGTGCCTTAATTCTAGGGATGTTCCTTTTTTTGAAGTGGGGAAATTTTTAGACTAAGATTTTCGGTGACTGACCATCCCCGGACGGTGCCTAACGCACCGAAGCAAACCGAGCAGTGGAACGATAAAAAGGGTTTACGTGGAACCGATAGAAGTTACGAGGGAAAGAAAGGATAAATAAGAGCCTCGCTTTGATACATAATTGATTAAAATAGCTTCTTAACGAAGCGTTTCCAAGGCGGGTAGCGTTGCGTTGTCGTTTGATTGGCAGAGACAAATAGTGCTGTCGGGATGGTGGACTGACTGCACTGGGTGGTAAGTAAGTGAAAAATAACAGCCAAGCTTCTGCACTTACGTTGTAGCGAGCTTTAAGCTCCAGTGCTCCTGCGACCATGGTGTTGTGTCGTGCCAAGGTGTCACTTCCGGAGCCCGTTTTCGGTGGAGCTGGGAGGCCCAGATTTTTCAGTGACCCGATGGATCCCTTAAGCAGGTCTGGTTTTTCCACCTCCGGTCCTCCAAACTCCTGTAACTGCTGGAGCCAACAGCACAGCATCGCCTCAATACCTTCGTCAACCTGGATGATATGGATAGATGAGACGAGTGACATTAGAAATCCCCAGAAGGACGGTTTCGGATGTGTCTGGTTTGAATGGCAAATTTTTAAATAAGCTCCCTTTGATTCCAATCTTAGATGCCCACCCCACCCACAGCAAATCAAGACCCACAATTTAAATGGCCTTAACTTCATTTTGTAAACAAACCTTGTAAGGCCATTTTCTCGCGAACCGAAACCTTCATTCGCAAACCTAAGCCACAATCGGGTAGAGGAGAATTTCCCCTACCTGTTAATAAATAAATTATGTTGGTTTGCCTTTGCGGACTTCGGTTCGCGAGAAAATGGCCTTACAAGGTTTGTTTCCAAAATCGAGTTAAGGCCATTTCATTTGTTGGTCTTGAAACGAAACAAAGCGAAAGTGAAACAGTCGAAAAAAGAAAAAAACAACATTACGTCCCTGCCTTGCACTTACCCTTCTCATGTCAACCGGAAACACGAAATCCGACGGAGAGAGAACGATTTTGTTTGGTCCCTTGGAGAGGCGATTCTTCAGCAGATAGTTCCTGTCGAAATGAGAAAACAAAAATTGTAAACAAAATGAAGCAACCGCGCAACAAAGGTGTGTGAAGGGGATTGGGATTTAACTTTTGAAGGGAAATGCAATTTCAAAGTTGCTCGTTGCATTGAAGCAATGAACTGGGAAAACGGATACAAAGGTATGGCAAGAGCGCGGCGCGCCGTGTGAAGGTATAACGGGAATGCTTTTTGGGAGAGTGATTCTTACACGAATTAGCCACTAATTAAGTGGTCCCATCGAGGTGCAGGTAGATGAGTTGAAAAGAAGAGTAGACACATTCTACTAGAATGGATGAATGACAGTTTTTGTTATGCAATTGAAAAAACTTTACTACTCAACAACGTTTTGAGCAACTTAATTCATAAACTCGTGATTAATTATTATATTTAGTTTAAGGCACTTGTTAAATCTGAAATAATAATAAGGGGTTTCAGCTACAGCTTTTGATGTAAAAAACCACGATTACAATACTTCCACGACATTGATCGATAAAGAGTTATAGCGAATTCGTTTATTATCGGGGTTAACACCAGTTCCAACCCAGTGCGAAACCGAACTTTTTGTCAGTGTGAACCTCAACCTGAGCTAGGTTTTAAAAACAAACGAGCAAACTGACGTTTGTCAGAAAACAAACAGACCCAATCTTGATACCCGATCCAGGTTGGAACTGAATAATAAACGAATCCGCTATTAGTTATTTATCTTTATTGAGAAGACTTTCAGCCGAACGCTGGTTCGTCTCCGGCCCGATGAACAGTCATTCTCGATTAGCTCCCGCAATTGAAAGGTCAAATTGGCTCCCGTCATTGTCCTCAAATAACTATGCATATAGTGACTATAGCGTTGAGCTAACTTTACACGATAACCATTAATGGGTAGAAAGTTACATTTGAAGAAAAAGCTTAACTAACTAATGCAGCGTTTGAGATGAATTAGCCTACATCTAAGAATCTGACAAATAAAGTAAAAAAGTCTAAAAATAATGCAATTTTTCTCAAACTTCTGTCGATTACGAACCAATTAAAGAAATTTCATAAGATCGTGACCCACCAATAAGGTTGATATTACTTTAACCCTGTAATGGAAAGCATGGATGCTTACGCACCCCACGCCACATTGAAGCATTGTCATGATCATTTGAGTGATGAGTTTTCAGGTTAAAAAAATCATTGTTTAATATTTTGAAGCAGGGGTTGAAACTGTTGACGTTTTTTTACGACACTCGCTTCGTTGTAATGCGCGACAGTCTGTTTTTAATCGTATTCTCATGCTCTACTGTCGTCTCTCTTACACAACAAAAACGGTAGAACAACATTCGAGCAAAAAGCAAATGTTCAAATAACTATCATATGACATGTGTGATTTAGTTCTAATACCTCAATTTGGTGTAAATTAAACCATATCTGATCAGAAATGTTATTACTAGGACATCAGAATTCACACAAGCACAACATCAGCAGCTCTTATTACGAGAAAAACTAAAATACATACATTCGTGAGCCTGTCATATGATATTTTAGTTTGGTACTGTAATTTGATAGCTTGTTTTGCAAGTGTCGGAAGCAAAGGCAGTCGATTATCACAGAAAATATGTCGAATACGGTGACCACTAACAAGACTGTTTTGGAGTGATCCATTTTTATTATTGTTGCTTTTGCATCAGTGGATGGAAAACTATCAGAACATGCATGAGCATGCTATCAATCAGTACCATCAAATTGGATAGAAATAAATTGTTTAAACTGAATTGGAGTTATATTCATGGCATACTTTGAGTTACTTCGGACCTTAATGTCGGACTTTGCGTAGTTTGAAACCTGGGCAAAGTTGATCAGGAGATGAAGAGCTGCTGGGAGGTGAACAGATAATTTTTTAATCATCCCAGTAGGCGGCGCTAGTGAGCATTAGAGCACTTCACACAATTCTCTAACGGAACAATCAGTTATAAAAATTCATCCCTTCAATATCCCTTGTCAGTTGTCACCTTACGTCAGATCTTGACCATAAAACATCTCTTTCATTGCTTAAACAATGATCAACACTGACCTTGATGATCTCAGGTGATCTAAATACATGGTCTCTATGACTACACAAGCCACCAAAAGTTCCGCATTCAACGATAACACTCACTTTCAAGTTTCATAAAGTCCAAATAAAGTTCTGACAAAATCTTCAAGTTCCATAAAGTATGAATAAAGTTCCGACAGAACTTTAAAGTTCCATAAAGTTCAAATAAAGTTCTGACAGAACTGTCAAGTACCATTAGGTTCAAATAAAGTTCAGACAAAACTTTCTTCCCAAGCAACCAAAAGTTCCACATTCCACGATAAAACCCACGTTCAAGTTCCATAACTTGCACATAAAGTTCCAACAGAACTTTCCGACTACTTTAGAAACTATAGAAAGCACATGAGGAACTTCAAGCTCCAAAGAGTTCCGATGCGTACTATTTATTTATTTATTGTTTAGTAAATCATCTGACAAATAGTCTTAATCAATACCTAAATTATGTTCAATCTTATTACTCTATTTACAAATTGAGGCGTTGACAAACCAAATTGAACGCGGATTCAACAGATGCAAACAAACGAACCATTGCAGATATAGGCTGGTTATAATCGTACAGATGAACGATGAAATCCCGGTTGCATAAGGAACAGCTGACGTAATATCCTACCTGAAGCACGGAAGTCACGGAGCGATAGAAGATAGGAGCAATCGACGTCACCGTTGAGTAATTTAACGACAAACGTAGCTTTTTGCAATTTTCGTCTTCGATCAAGCGTTTCAAGACCAAGCAGACGGCATCTAGCGGGAACCGCTGGAAGGTTAGACGGATCACGCCACGGTAGATTCCTGAGAGCAAGCCGTATGAACCTTTTTTGGACTCGCTCGATTCTTAGTTTCCATGTTACGTCGTTTGGAGCCCACAGGAGTAAAGTGTTGTCTAGAATCGGTCGCACGATGGAACAATATCAGGCATAACATTTGATAACGGCACAAAGCATTTGTAAACAAACTTTCTAAGGCCCTTCACACGCGAACCAAAGTACGCCCACGCAAACCAATACCACTTTCGGAAAGGTGATAGTTGCCCCTATCCGATGATGTGAACATTTTGTGATCATTTTGAAAGCCGCCTTCAGGTCCGTATGGAATACGTCTACCCGCGCTTTTTCTTCCATAGCCGTAAAACAGGTTAGATCCAACAAATTAGTAGCTCCGCAGTCCGCATCGTGCTCTCTTGCCATGCGGATCTATTTGCTTTTTTTCTGAAGGAAGTATTACTACTACCTAAAGCTACAACAAATTTAAACAGCACTTTTCAGTGATCAACCGTAAAATTTCTACCTTGTTCAACTCTTATTCCTCTTCGATTCTTGTTTGGACCCTACCCGAGGTAATCCTTCTTGGATATCCATTTGGAAAATTTCTCTTCGATCCTTCAGATTCTTATAGTAATCTGCTTGGAAGTCGATTTGGATAAAAATTTACTGCCGCCATGGCGCCTAAACGCAAAAGAAAGGGGCAACCTCTTGACCCCCCTTCTGATGAAATTAATTTGATTTACTCACGGATGATGAGAATGATCCATCACCCAAGAAAACTTCTAGTAAACTTTCCCGGATTAATGCCAAGAAGGAAAAGATTCCCCCTATTGTGATAACGACTTCCGATTTCCATGCTCTTCGCATGGAACTTTTGAACTTCATGAAAGTTAAGTTTTCACTACAAATTGGACGTCGGGGTGAATGACGTGTATTGGCTGAAACCTTGGACGGATTTAAATGTCTTCTCAAGTATCTTACTGAGAAGCAGCACAAATTTTTTACTTACGACACCAAAACTGAACGTGTGTTTTCATGAAAGGACTGCCCAGTGGTGAATCCCTGGATCAGATCAAAGATGAACTGGCAAAATTGTGCCACTCCAAGTAATCAAAATGAAAATGAAATCCCGTTCTGGTGATTCGCGCAACGGGATTTCTAATGATTTTTATTTAGTTCACTTCAAGTCTAGTGAACTAAACAACCATAAGGCCTTAGAAAAAGCTTGCTTTACACTCCATGTCCGAGTGAAGTGGGAACACTTCAGGAAGACTGGAGGAAATTTCCAAAACCTCACCCGGTGCTGTAAGTGTCAGGGATGGGGTCACGGAACTAAAAATTGCTACATGCCAGCTAAATGCATGAATTGTGGTGATTCCTCTTACGCAAAGGACGACTGTCCTGTGAAGGAAGATCCTAAGAAATTTAAATGTTCAAATTGTGGTGAAAACCACAAATCCAATTTTTGGGAATGTAAGACTTTTTTTTTATCTAGTTCGTTTATTTGGAAGGCTCAATCGCGTTAGCTTTACGGAGCCGATAATTCATTGTTCACTGTGTGTAACAAAATTCACTTAAATCTATGTCTAGTAGGAGTTGGGCCGATTACTCGCGGCTTACTCGAGGTTAGAAGGGTACATTTTCGAAGGATAGGATCAGGGGAGGAGCTTGGGGTAGGGTTTCGTTGTCTCATCAGAGCGTTGTCGCCAGTATGAACGGTAGTGCTGTTCTAGCTTCGTCCGGAGTTCGACCGGCTATGGTGGGTGACCAGTGGGCGACGATGAGACTCATCGAGACGGGGGGACAAGACAAACAAAAACTAATAAAGAGAGATAAAAGACAAAAGGAATTAAATTCTTATACTAGACATTTGAAGAAAAACATAAACGGACTGCATATAGCAGAGATCACGGGTTGCCAACACGTCTCTGATAGGATCATAGGGTTGTCTTCCTTGGGCCTCGAGGGTATTCAAAAGTCGCTCTCTGGCGGCGTCATTATCCGTACATTGCCAAACTGCGTGTTCGATGTCATCGTAACCGTTTCCACACCGACAGATGTTGCTATCCACGAGGTTTATTCTATTGAGATGAGCATCTAGCGAGTAGTGGTTGGACATAAGTCTACTCATCACGCGAATGAAGTCACGACTTAAGCCCAAGCCTTTAAACCACGCTCTCGAAGAAACATTAGGAATAATTGAATGTATTCACCGTCCAAGATTTCCAGTGTCCCAATCGGTTTGCCAACTCGAAAAGGTACTCTGACGCACTAAATGGAAAAATTCATCGTGTGAAATTTGCCTGTCATACAATTCGCCTTCCTGCGCGCCCACCTTTGCGAGAGAGTCCGCCTTCTCATTGCCTGGGATTGAGCAATGTGAGGGGACCCATACAAAGGTAATCATATATGATCTTTCGACCAGCACACACATCTGCTCCCTTACCTTTGAAAGGAAATAGAATGAGTGCCTACCTTGTTTCATCGACCGAATAGCCTCAATCGAACTGAGACTATCCGTGAAGATGAAGTAATGGTCTGCGGGCATGTTGGAAATCATCCCCAATGCGAAGTTGATTGCTGCCAGCTCAGCAACAAAAACGGAACAAGGTTCCTGAAGTTTGCGGAAGGCGCTAGAGTTTTCATTGAAGACACCGAAGCCAGTGGATCCATTGAGACGGGACCCGTCTGTAAAATATCTTTTCATGCAATTGATATGTAAGACTTGCAAAGCGATCCTACAATCTCGCTCTTAGCGACAGGTAGGAAACGCACCACGTTTCCGACCAGGTACAAATTCCTCTGCTGTTAACAACGGTCAGCGAGGAACAAATTCTACATTCGTACCCGTAGGTACAAATATCACCCCTGCTTCAAATTTTTCATCTGTACCTACTCCCCTCGCTGCTAACAATGTTCAGCGAGTTAATGGAGCTACCTATGCTGCTATTGCAGCGGGTAGAAATCAAAATACTACCCAACGAAATTCTAACGGAAATTTTGACAATTTTGACTTAGGAAGCATTACTGCCCCTAAAATGGAATTTTTACAGAATTCATTTATTGACATGGTTTCTGATATGCTTAAATCTAACTCCATGTTTGATGCTATTCAAACTGGAGTAAAATTTGCAAACAATATTGTCATGACTTTAAATTCAGTAATGGATTTTAAAGCATTAAATATTTTAAATTGGAATGCTCGATCTCTTAAAGATAAAGAAGACGAGCTATTTAACTTTTTGAGGGTTCATAACGTGCATATTGCCGTTATAGCTGAAACGTTCCTTAAACCTGACCATAAGGTTAAGAAGGACGCATTTTTTTCATTTATAGAAATGATCGTCTTGATGGACCCTGTGGTGGCGTTGCCATCATTGTTCATAGACGAATCAAACATAAAAAAATTTCTTCATTTGAAACCAAAGTTTTTGAAACTTTGGGAGTTTCTGTTGAAACAAAATTTGGACAACTTACGTTTATAGCTGCCTATTTGCCATTCCAATGCGTAGGCCAGCAAAAGAATTTTCTCAAGGGTGACCTTCAGAAACTTACCCGTCATAGTTCTAAATTCTTCATTATTGGTGATTTTAATGCAAAACACCGCTCATGGAATAATGCTCAAAGCAATTCCAATGGTAATATTCTGTTTGATAATTGTTCTGCAGGTTATTACACTATTGAATATCCAAACAGCCCAACATGCTTTTTTTCTGCAAGAAATCCCTCAACTATTGATTTGGTCTTAACTGATTCATGTCAACTTTGTAGCCAATTGGTTACCCATGCTGACTTCGGTTCTGATCACCTTCCAGTAACTTTTGAAATATCCCAAGAAATAATTTGTAGTCCCAACAGCTCTACTTTCAATTACCATAGAGCTGATTGGGAGCAATATCGAACATTTATGGAATATAACTTCGATCCAAACATTCCTTTGCAAACCAAAGATGAAATTAATTATGCTCTTGAATCTCTGACTACTTCTATAGTTGAAGCAAGAGCTGCCTCAGTACCAAAATGCGAGGTTAAATTCGATTCAATTATAATAGACGACGATCTTCAGCTCTTGATCCGTCTAAAAAATGTCCGTAGGAGACAATATCAAAGAACACGCGATCCTGCCATGAAAGTTATCTGGCGGGATTTCCAAAAACAAATCCAAAAGCGATTCTCTGCCCTGAGGAACAAAACTTTCGAAAATAATGTTTTTAAATTAGACCCGAGATCCAAACCCTTTTGGAAACTCACAAAAATTTTGAAAAAAAAAAAACTCAAAAGCCTTTTCCAGCGCTTAAAGAAGGTGGTAAAATTTTGATCACAAATTTGGGAAAAGCTCAGAAACTTGCTAAGCAATTCGAGAGTTCCCATAATTTCAGTTTGGGTCTTATTAGTCCTATTGAGAATCAGGTTGCTCGGGAATTTCTGAATATTTTCTCTCGGGAAAATATTTTTGATGATTCCTGGGGGACTGATTTGGACGAAGTAAGGTCTATAACTTAAAAGTTTCATAATATGAAAGCTCCAGGTGATGATGGAATTTTCTATATTCTCATCAAAAAACTCCCAGAGAGTACCTTGTCTTTCTTGGTAAAATTATTTAACAGATGTTTCTTTCCTTATGTTACTTTCCTGATAAATGGAAAAATGCAAATGTTGTTCCAATTTTGAAGCCGGATAAAAATCCAGCTGAAGCTTCTAGCTACCGTCCAATAAGTTTGCTTTCTTCAATAAGTAAACTTTTTGAATAGATAATTTTAAATAGAATGATGCTTCACATCAATACGAACTCAATTTTTGCAGATGAGCAGTTTGGATTTCGCCATGGGCATTCAACTATTTACCAATTTAATTCGTTCAAGCAAATCTGAAGGCCACTCAACTGGAGTTGCTCTTCTAGACATAGAAAAAGCATTCGACAGTGTTTGGCATGAAGGTTTGATTGCTAAATTGAAAAAGTTTAATTTTCCACTTTATATTATGAAATTAGTTCAAAATTATTTAACTGACAGAACTCTGCAGGTAAATTATTAAAATTCCAAATCTTATCGACTACCTGTTAGAGCAGGAGTTCCTCAGGGTAGCACTCTTGGGCCTATATTGTATAACATTTTCACTTCGGATCTCCCTGATTTGCCTCAGGGTTGCCACAAATCTTTGTTCGCTGACGACAAAGGCATTTCCGCTAAAGGAAGAAGTCTTCGTGTTATTTGCAGCAGACTGCACAAAAGTTTAGATATTTTCTCTTCTTATTTACAAAAATGGAAAATTTCTCCCAACGCTTCCAAAACTCAATTTATAATATTTCCACATAAGCCTAGAGCTTCCTTTTTGAAACCTAGTAGTAGTAACATAGTCACTATGAACGGAGTTCCAATTTCCTGGTCAAACCAAGTGAAATATCCTGGATTAGTACTTGACCAAAAAATTACTTTTAAAGATCACATTGAGGACATTCAAGCCAAATGTAACAAATATATTAAATGTTTGTATCCTCTTATAAACAGGAAATCCAAACTTTGTCTGACGAATGAACTTCTAATATTTATACAAGTTTTTATACCGGCCATGCTTTACGCTGTGCCAATATGGTCTAGTTCTTGCACTACCAGAAAAAAGCACTTCAAAGGATTCAAAACAAAGTTCTGAAAATGATTTTAAAGTTGCCTTCCTGGTACAGTACTACCGAAGTACATAGAATTTCGAATGTTGAGACTTTAGAGCAAATGTCCAACAAAATAATTAATTATTTCTGGCAAAAAACAATTGCAACGATTAATTCCCATTTTATTTAGATAAGATTCAGTTTTTGTTTTTAGTTTTAAGATGTATATTGTTATACTGACATGCAGGTTTAAAAAACCTGTTTAAAATACTGAGTTGCCAAGGCAGGAACAATGTTAAAACACTTAGATATATATCATAACCATTCAGGGTGATTCTGTAGTAACTGGATCACCTAGGTTAATATGAAATATAATTTATTTTGAATTTGAAACAAATAAAATGTTAAAAAAAAAAATCAAAATACTACAAGCTGGAAAAGCCAAAATATAAAAATAACAAAACGCTAAAACGGCTTTTAATATGCGAACTTTTTCCGAAATCACCGAAAGAATCATCGAAACGCATGAATACTATCAAAACGCCAAAATGACCTTACAAATGGTCTAAAATCACAAAATTTGTCTGAAAAGGCTTTGAGGCTGAAAACACTCAAAATAGTTAATCCTGAAAACCCCGAAATAATCTTTAAATCATCATACCACATAAAATGACCTCACAATGAAAGACAATTTTGGATGTCCGTTTTATTACTTAAACAGTCCATAATGGGTACTTTCATGTTAGCGTGTAGATGTTGATTCTTTTCTTCTTGTTCTTCTTTATAATCTCCGTAAAAATCTCGACTGAGTTCGATCTGCTAGAACTTACTTGCACTAAATAGCGCGAACTGTTTCAACCATATCGTATTCGGGTGTGTTTTGGCTGAATGAACATCGGCACAAGCAACTCGAAGTAGGTTGGGTCGACTGAATGAACGCTAAAAAGGAGATCGCAAGTTGTTGTGCTTATTAAATGTGGAAGTCATGATTTCTGTAAAGGTCGGATGTAAGTTCGCCCTGTAAAGGTCGAATGTAAGCCAACCCTTCGAACTTTAATTTGGTGCTGGTGCCAATAGCCACTAATTGAGTGGTCCAATCAGGGTGCCGGCCGATGGGTAGAAAAGAAGAGTAGTACCTTTGACCTGTTGAAAAGAGTCAGCCCAATACCCAGAGGGTGCTTACCTTTGAAACGGAAAGAACCCGTGACATGGAATTTGGAATTCAGTTGATGATTTCATCAATTTGAGTAAGGGTTGTAGTGGTGTATTTTGAATTAGTGTAGTGCAGATTTAAATATAGCTATTTATGAGGACTAGCCAGGAATTGAATTTATCCACATTGAACACAATAATTTATCATCATTTTGTTTGTAGCAGGTCGTTCACGGTTGACAATGTTGTCAAATGAAACAGATTTTGTATTATTCAAAGAAAGGACGTCGTGTCCTCAGCCTATACATACATGTCACAGCAGAAATTTTCCTTCCGGCTAGACGGTTTCTACCATCATCTGTGCCTAGGTAGATCCATTTAGATGCAGGGATTATGTTCTCATCATTATATTTTACCCACGAACAAATCACCAACCTCTCCATCCCAATACTATACAGAACTGACCCGGAACTGAACCGTTTGAATAGAATCAATATTTTCGACAACCTGTTGTGATCCAAACGGTTTCACTCTTTCGCCGCAGAACCCATGGCTTTCCTCCTTTTCTGCTTTTTTCCTCGATTCGCATGGAAAAAAAAACAGCCGTCATCATCGCAACTGCAACCCACCTCTTTACCAACTCTTCAGTGCTGAAGCATTTGGCCAAATAAACCGGAAAGATTATTCGCAATCCTTCCTCAACTTACTCTGAAAACCTCAACCGAATGAGCTTTGAATGCGAGATAGGAAAAAGTGCTTTTTCCTTCACCGAGCAAATAATAATTCCATACTTCAGCTGCTTCCTGAGTAGAAGAAAATATCGAACCAATTGCTTTACTATTAAAAAAGAATATCAATCAATTTGTTATTAATTTGATTCGAATAAAAGTCAAAAGCATCCCTTGATCAAACCTATGGGATCATAAAAAAGTTAGTTGTTGTAATATCAAACCAACAACAATGTTTTTTGAGCAACGATTTTAATTTATCGTGCTTGTGTAAGCTGGTGTACTTTATTGATTATTATTTATTAAGAAGAAGAAGATCAATAACTTAACAAGCTATGATATCACAATTTGATATTATATTGCTATGATTTTGCCCTTTACCTCTACTCGGGAATCCACTTTCAAGGCTCTCTCTCTCTCGCCCACAAAATTTTATCTTCACACTCGGAAGCATCTCAGAATGTGCCTAGGGTGGATATGCCGTTAGGGAAGTTCTTTTAATACACCTAAAGCCATTTTGCTTTTTTTCCGGAGAACCCTTTCTGCTAATGCCAATCTTCGTTTGCTCTTACTCTGTACCTAAGGGGGAACCCCCAATTCTTTACCAGAGGCGAACCACCAAAGGATGAAATCCTCTTTAATAAAAATGAACTATACCAACCAATCAATCTTGACCTGGACTCATGTCAAATATCTGTTGACTTCTTTTATTTTTTAGATTGACTCCGCTGCCAGGTTCCAGTGCAGCGCATGCATTCAGATTTCGTTTTTTTTTTATATTGTGTGGGCCGACCAACCTCCCTTGGCTTCAGTTGACATCGCGTTCTGCATTCAATATCAAATTGTGAGACAACCAGACAAAAGTTATTTACCGCACGCATCGGTTGATGAAGACCTTGCTGGTCAGCTATATATTTTGAATAATCATCGATGGCTCTTCAATATTATTCGGACAACAATCGTGTATCGTCTTTATAAAAGCTCCACCATTACACTCCACTGAACATCCACCCTATACTATAGATAGGTCTGTCTGATGTCTTGCCATCTCATCGCACTGTCGAGTTCCATAGCATGTTTACGTAAATGTGTCCCACAGGGTAACAGAATCCGGGGAAATTTTTCCGAAGGCTTTATGTGTTTCCATTTCATTTTTCGCAGCAGCAGCAAGGTCAGCGTCTTGAGAAATGAATAGCTATCGAATAATGTGGCCGAGCATCCTGTTTATTTCGACGGACACTGAATATAACAGCCATTCTAAAAATTGCTTCCTGTTTGTGTCGTACACGTGGGTGGGCAGAAGACTGGTTAAAGCTGCGTGTATTTTGTTCAATGTGGGAATCATTTGAGACCTTCCTTAGCTCAGTCAGTAAAGGCACAGCTACAAAGCAAACTCATGTTGGAGGTGGTTGTTTTCAATTCCCGGTCCAGTCAAGGCATTTGTCGGTTTGGAAAATTTGTTGTTGTCATGAGTTGATGGGTCGATAGGTAGGTGCACAGCACGGCAAACAAAATCGACGGAAAAACAAAACCAAAGGGAAAAAAATCATTTGAAATATTTTTCTACCAATACAATTCATTCGTAAAGTAACATATACCTACAGTAACTGTAAAGTAGAAAACCAAAAACTCTGACACGGGCCAATTGATTTTACTTTCGATCTGTATGTATGTTTCGTAGAATAGTTTGTACGTTTGTATTTTCCTGTTCTGTGGAAAATCATATATTCTCTTTCGATTGAGGAAATCTAGTGAGGTGGGAATTGTCTTTTTCTTATCCACAGATACACCAGTGTACATGTTGAAGCACAGCTCTGCTGGCATGGAAATAAAAACATATGTTTTTTTTGCGTAAGCTGGAGGGGCACCGGATGAATTTCTGCCCCAAGCGGAATACTCGGAAGTCCGTTATCAGTTTGAATAGCGGTACGTATGCAAGTGCCACAGCGTAAGAGAACGACGAAGAGAATCTGTCAATGTTATTTAGGATCTAATGCAATGTTCAGCTTGAATAACAGGAACGGAGAACGAGCGAGTGGAAGCCAGGAACAGCAGTGACCGTTTTTTAACTACCGGAAAGACGCGACGTATTTAACTGCAAAGGAGCTGTTGAAACAGCAACAATGCACAGTGTTGCTTTTTGCCGTTTTCGTGCGCTTTTCAATAGCTTCTCAAACATTGATTTTAGGGGTATAGTTTGTTCAAAGATGTTTTTGCATATGTTAATCCGCTTCTTTTGATGTGGACGTTATTAAAAAACACCTTAAAGATCGCGTGCTGCCACACGTTTTTATAATTTTTCGGCAGAAAAATAAGTATAGATTCAGAATCCTTCCTAGAATGTTGCGCCAATTTGCGCTGGAAATAGTTATTTGAGGAGCAAATACCCCTAAAATTATCGATTATTTAAGAATAACTTTTTTTGTTTCAAGAGCTAATTAGTTACAATAGGTTTAACTACCCCATTTCCGGCCTATTAAGCACAACCCGCACTTAGTCTGTCTTAATCTAGCGCAGTTTAGCACCAAACGGAATATTATTATTACTTATAACTTTCAAATTTATTTAGCTTTCCGTACGTACCGTAAGATTTGATAAAGAGAAACAAATCGTTGAGATATTGTCAAAAGTCTAACACTGCTTCTTGATGCCAAACTCGGCCTACGGATTCTAAACTCGGCCTAACGCATTGCAACGCCATTCAAAGGACAATGAATTCAATTCGGCCTATCGGATGAAGATAAAACATGATTCGGTCGGAGCGCTTCTTTTGTTTTTGGGAATAATGGGTGGGCTAAAGTATCGTACCAAACGCACAAATTGACTTGTTAACTCTGAAATCATGGATTTATTTAAAGATTTCTGCTCGATAGGCCCAAAATGGGCGATTAGGCCGAAGTAGTTCTCTACCCTATTCAGCAAAAGCATGTGTTTAAATATGCAAAATATAGTTGTAGAAGAAACCAAAATTGTAGGATGCCTAGAAAATCAGTTATACTAAAAAACATGATTTAAAGGGGCCTTTCACGAAAAATGATACATATCTCGCAATTTATAAGAGCTAGTAATTTTTAGTGTTGAGGAAAGTTGCTTAAAATAATATTTGCTACAACTTTATTGAAGACGTTAAGGCTCTATCTGAATCAGATAAAACAATTTTTTTTGATCTCACTTTTAGGTGGATTAATCACCAAACCGTCTACATCAAAAGAAGCGGATTAACATATGTAAACACATCTTTGAACAAACTATACCCTTAAAATCAATGTTTGAGAAGCTATTAAAAAAGCGCACGAAAACGGCAAAAAGCAACACTGTGCAATGTAGGGAAGTGAAATAAAAAAGTTGTGGGCGCGGGAGAAAGGACCCGGGCGCGTGAGATTAAAGGGTGATACGGTCAAAATTTGGTCAAGGGAAAACGCGTGTAAATCGGTAAAATCGTTTATTTAAAAAATCAAATTAAATTTCTTTTTCAAGTTCAATTAGTATAAAATTCAGGAAAAATATTCAGTTAGGCTTCCGCTTTTCCAAATCCGAATTGCCGGGCCTTACGCTTGACCCCTGCCATCAGATTTTGTACAGCCACCTTGTCCACCTTCTGCGCCGCAGAAAGCCAGTTTGCCTTGAACTGCTGCTCGCCCTTAGCAGTTTTTTTGGTCTTCTTTAGGTTCCGCTTGACAATAGCCCAGTATTTCTCAATTGGGCGGAGCTCTGGCGTGTTGGGAGGGTTCTTGTCCTTGGGAACCACCTGCACGTTGTTGGCGGCGTACCACTCCATGGCCTTTTTACCGTAATGGCAAGATGCCAAATCCGGCCAAAACAGTACGGAACAACCGTGTTTCTTCAGGAAAGGCAGCAGACGTTTATTCAAACACTCTTTCACGTAAATTTCTTGGTTGACAGTCCCGGAAGCTATGAAAATGCTGCTTTTCAAGCCACAGGTACAGATGGCTTGCCAAACCAGATATTTCTTTGCGAACTTTGACAGTTTCATGTGCTTGAAAACATCTGCTACCTTTCCCCTTCCTTTTGCCGTATAAAACTCCTGTCCCGGAAGCTGCTTGTAGTCGGCTTTGACGTAGGTTTCGTCGTCCATTACCACGCAGTCAAACTTCGTCAGCATCGTCGTGTACAGCCTCCGGGATCGCGCTTTGGCCGTCGTATTTTGTTCATCATCGCGATTTGGAGTCACTACCTTCTTGTAAGTCGATAGTCCGGCTCGTTTTTTGGCTCGATGCACGGTTGTAGACGATACACCCAGCTTATTTGCGGCATCTCGGAGAGAGAGGTTAGGGTTTCGCTTGAAACTACCGGCAACTCTGTTTGTCGTCTCAGCGGCTTCCGGTTTTCGATTTCCCCCCGATCCAGACTTCCTGGCTGTCGACAAACGTTCCCCAAACACTTTAATTACATTTGTAACGGTTGATTTGGCAACTTTTAGCGATTTTGCCAACTTTGCGTGCGAGTAGCTCGGATTTTCGCGATGCGCGAGCAAAATTTTGATACGCTGCTCTTCTTGCTTGGACGGCATTTTGACAACTGAAGAGTGAATTCCAAAATCAAAATAGGAGCAACATTCTACACACACACCTTCAAAATGAGGGGTGTTCAGGTTTTTTAAATGCAAAATTGAAAGAAATACGTCAAGTTGATATTGACCAAATTTTGACCGTATCACCCTTTAGGAACATGATTCAGTGAAGAGAAAAAATCTATGCAAAAATCGTGCAACACTTGATGCACAGAAATCAAGTGTAGGGGAACTGGGGATAAGACAAAGGACAGATCATTGTTTGGTAGCAAAATGATTGAAATATTGAATTTTTATAACACCCTTTCTTAATTTAAGACAATTATGGTGTTAAGCCCCAGCCGGTATTATCCTTGGATTTTAAATCCCGATCATGTAAGTCCGACTGCTTTGATGTCGACATCAGAGTGATCAACTCGACTCTAAGCAAATTTTTCTGAAATCTTCCAAAGAGGATCGGTATTAATACATCCAAGTTGTTGCTTATCATCAATATAAACACAAACAAAAATAATTTGCTCTTGCACCGAAGTGATTTTTATTTCAGTGTTCAATTTATTAGGTTTTATTATGCAAAAACAGTTAAATTTTATCAAACTCGTGTTTGATCCTGTAGCTATTTCACTGGATGGTTGGTTGAAAAATAAGCATTTTGGGTTTTTTGTTCGCAATAGCTTCGAAAACAGTTAACCAGCTCTGATCGTGGGCAATTCACCAATAGTACACGAAACGGCTGGGGACAATGCGTTCTTATGACCGACCATACCGAAACCATTCATTCCCGGGAAATTTATCAAAAATCGCGTTTATTGACTTCCGAGAAACAATTGTGGAAGGACTATTTGGAGAAAGTTACAAGAAGAAACTTCCACTGGAACCTGATGAACTTCTAAGGGAAAATCCAAAAATTTTCCAGAAGAAGTTGGAAAAAATTGCCAACAGAAGCCAGAAGATATCTCCGGGGAGGCCAGACATCCCGAAAGACATTTCCATGCGAACTCAAAAATACTTATCGAGGAAGTCTAATCTAATCTTATTAAATCTAATCTAATCTAATATAACATAGCCAGTTCTTGAAAGCATCCTGGAAAATGATGGACATACCTGCATCATTTGATACATATTCCACATCGAAAATGCGTCACAAATACCAAAACAACCAGGTTTACTGTGCAGTATTTAAGGGGCAAGATGATTCAGGATACAATGCCCTGTTTAAATCTTCGAACACGATGCTTCAGAATTCAATAAATGGATGAAACGTGGACATCTCGTAACGTACGTTTCGTTTTTGGTAATTATAGAAAAGAGAAAGGGGAAATTAAAAGGAAAGATTAGATCTCTTTATTAAAGTGACTTTCAGCCATTAGCTGATTTGTATCTGCAAAATAATATAAAAAGTACAGTTTATTCAAATTCATTTTATTTACGTTTGCTTTCTAGCTGCTTATTGTAGCTCCTCATCTTGATTGGTGAGTCCAGAAATGACAATTCGACTTCTATTGCTTCCATGGAATTTTCATTTCCTGCTGATGCATCATTCTGGCAACCCTGATTCGATCAATTTTGTTTCGCATTGTTGTATTTTCGTTTGGTCGACAACCTTCGTTTGTTGGTGACGGTTAGAAATTTATCCGATTCACTCGATTCCTGTGCGCTATTGTTTTCATCTGAGTGTTTTTGTTGGTTTCGCCAATTGTAGATTGGGTTTGATTGGAACCGAGTAATGTTTTTTTCATTGTTTTCATCATTGGTTTATGTGGCGTCTACTGCGTCTTTAGGGTCATTGACAGTAGTAATATGTGATGCAGTGCTGTTACACTTTTGTCGGAGATGAGCCTTTTGTGCACAGAATCTACAGATTTTTGCTTAATTGTCTCACCGTTGATCGTTCGATTTGAAGGAATGAGTTGTTTGACCTTCATTCGTACTTCACGTACGCCATTGTAGATGCTGGGAAAATAATTCTTCCACATTTCTTTGCTGATGGAAAGAATCACCCTGGTTTACCACTTTAACGGCTCTGCGTCTTCTACGAACACGGGAATTTCGTACGATTTTTTCTCGCACTGCATAGTGTGTTGCGATGGTAGCGCTTGGCTGTTGCTGCATCTACCATCTCGACGTATTTTTTTCCCTTGATTTGTTTTCCGTCAATCTTGTTTTCCGTGCTGAGCACCAATGCTACTGACGCCACGGAGGCATCTCCCACACCTGGACCCTACCTATCGACCCATCAGCTCATGAACCGGGGACCAACGGCTTTACATCCCCATGATCAGAGATGTTATGTCTCAGAACATCCCGGCGGCGCCGACTGGGATTGAACCCAGGCCTTCTGGGGTGGGAGGTAATCACACTTACCACTACACCACCGGCGGCGCTGCCCATCTCGACGAAGACACAGTTTTGAACATTATGAAACTCAATGTTTAAGGCATTCGCTATGTCCAGCTTCAACTCACCGTACATGAATTTCTGTACTGCAGATGCATCTGGTCGCTTCGGCAGCACACTAAAGTCCACTACCAAGGTGTTCTCACGTTTAGCACCCATCTACTAGAAAACTCATTAGATTATAACCTGATAACGAGACGGAGAATCCCAAAAAAAAAATGTATACGTAGTTAATGAACAGCCCTTAATATGTATATTCTCTATGAACATAAACGATATTTTTGATTTGAAATATACCTACAATATAAAAATTCATTACGGGGGTGGTCACTACCCGAGTCTTTTCACTAAGGTCTATATCCACATTAATCCGGATACCTTCAAATCACTGTAACTTTTGAAATATTGCCCGTAGGAGTGAAAAATTTCGCTGAGGTATAGTTGGGAGTCATTGATGAAAAAGACTATGATTGGTGTTTACATTCCATGTTTAGTGTTCAAGATGGCGACTAATGAAAAACACGTGGGTGAGCGGAACTTGCAAAAAAATCGATTTACCTAAATCCATATCAATCCATTTTCATATCGTTTGATCGTCGGGAGGAAACCGAGAAGTGATAAAAACATTGGATGTGCTGAAGGTGAAGAGGATATTGAATGAAAATGCGAATATCTCTGTTCGAACGGTGGCTTGTAAAATAGAAATGTCACATGGTTTTGTTCAAAAATTAAAACAGAGTCTGGGCTGGCTTTCTATTCTGCTATGGCCAAAAATGCTACAGTTGAGTATTTCAGGACAAAGAAGGCATCGACATTTCCCAAAAAATACCTTATTTGGCAAACAATTTGCAAGTTTGGCCAAAAGAGTAAATCTTTCGTCACTACAGGCACAATCAACAAGGAGATTTACTAGAGAGAGTGCCTGCAGAAGTGATTGCTACCCTTTATCAAAAGCTAAAAGAAAAGTTTTTGTTCTGGCCCGATTTGGCATAATGCCATTATGCTGTGATGGAGTGGTACGAAGCAAATCAAATGAATATTGTACCAAAAACAACAAATCCGCAAAATTGTCCAGAGTTATGTCCAATCGAGATGAAGCAGAAGCTTGCTGGAAAGAAACAAGGAATCAAATATATCAAACACTTCCAACAAATTTGGACAAAGACGGCAACCACGGTGTCTGAGGAGTCTGTACAAACCCTTATGGATGGATTTAAACGCAAAGCTCGAAAATATTGTGCAATTACCGAATAACTATATTTTGCTTCGTGAATTTTTAAATCATATCCCATGAATCTGAAATAAACAACTACAATTGAAATATAATGCAAGTTTTTATTTTTATTTATTTTATTTACTTGCCTTCGTATAATAAAAACGCACAGACAGAATTATTAATGTCTAGTTAAAGAACTAATCCTATTTTTAAACATGGTTTTCGAAATATCAAAATCATAATCTTCACGCGATTCGTTAAAACGACGACAGCAAACATCCAGTGGATTGTTTTGACCGTAGACTGTACGATGCTGAGGAATACGGAGAAGGTCATTTTGTCGCGTCTGCCTAGCCGGTGCATTGAACTGGATTTTCCCTAGAAGTTCAGCACAATCTACATTGTTGTCCAGAATGTCGAAAATCTACATTGTTGTCAAGAATCCTTCTATCAGCCAATGTTGAAAGACGAATTAAAGCACAGCGATCCTCGTACGGCGGAAGAACAACCGGATCGTTCCATGGTAACAGTCGTAGAGCGTAGCGGACAAAGTTACGTTGAATCTTTTCAATGCGAAAGCAAAGCGTGACACGATACGGTGCCCATACTAGAACGCCATATTCCAGTATGCTACGCACTAGCGAACAATACAATGTATTTAGACAGTATACCTCCTCAAATTGCTGCGTGTTGCGCTTGATGAACCCTAGTATCGCATATGCTTTGGCGGTGGTTGTTGCAATGTGCTCGGTGAATTTCAGCTTACTGTCCAGTATTAATCCAAGATCCTTGATTGATGACACACGGTTGACACTTGAAGCGTTCATCTTATAATCGAAAATGGCAGTTGTCCTAGATCGGTTGAACGAGATGATGTTACATTTACGAATATTCACTTCCATTCCGTTTAGTGAGCACCATTCAAGAAGCGAGTCGATATCCATCTGAAGAGCGCAACAATCGACCATGGAGGTTATCAGGCGGAAGAATTTCAGGTCATCAGCGAACATGTACTTCGGTGATCTGATGAGTCCGCACAGATCGTTAACAAACAGCACGAAAAGTAATGGTCCCAAATGACTTCCTTGGGGAACCCCTGTAGTAATTGAGAACGTTTCAGATGAGGTTCCACCGAGGCGTACAAAAGCCCAACGCTCAGACAAGTACGATTCAATCCATTGAGTACGCCACTGAGGGAATCCCATGCGTTTGAGTTTTTCCACTGCCAGTGCATGCGGCACTTTGTCGAATGCTTTAGAAAAGTCGACATAAACTGCATCGACCTGTTGTCGCTTTTCAAGGCTGTCCACAAGAGAAGAAACGTAGCACATCAGGTTGGTTGTTGTTGACCGCTTCCTGACAAATCCATGCTGACTCTCTGATATCACATGTTGAACGTTACGATACAAAGGATCATGGGCAAGACTCTCCAAGACTTTAGGAAAGGAACTCAAAATCGAAATTGCAGGATAATTTTCGACGTCATTAACATTACCACTTTTATGAATGGAAGTGATGGCTGCAGTTTTTCATTTGTTGGGAAATATGCCCTCCGAAAGAGATCTGTTGAAGAGTATACTCACAGGCAAAGCGATTGACTCCGCACACCGATTGATGAAGAAAGGTGACAGACGATTTGGACCTGCTCCTTTCAAAGTGTCGATAGAAACCAGCTTAGCAAAAACATCTTGCCGAGAGAAGTTGTAGACGGTCACGTTCAAGTCGTAGTGCGGCAAATTGCTCAAGTACGATTCAGTCAAAGGTGGTCGGTTATTACTTTGCACACTTCGAAAGAACGCTGAGAACAGATTTGCAGATTCTGATGGAGATTCAGCTGCCTCACCTTGGTAACGAAGATGTCGAGGCATTCCGTTGGATCGCTTACGGGTCTTCACATATTGCCAGAATTGTTCGGGGTCCTGTTTCAAACTTGCTTCAGTACGATGAGTGTAGCAGCGAAAGCATTGTGCATGCAAAGAGTTATATTCGCTCTCTAAGTCACGCAGCTCAGCCTTATGCTGTTCATTCCTAAACCGAAAGTAACGCTTCCTTGCCCGGCGTAGACGATTTCGCAGCCGTTGCAGTTCATTGTTCCACCATGGTTGTTTCTTCCTGTGGGTGTCGATCCGTTGTTTTAGAGGCACAACTTCGCTGATGATTCCATAAAGATTGTCGTAGAATATCGATACCGCTTCGTCGACACTGCAACCAATGAGAAGATTCACCCATCCAACGTCCGAAATCATTGAGCTCAAAACTGCAAAATTACATCGCTTGAAGTCAAAATCTAACGGATCAGTTGCTCGGGAAATTTCACATTCGCTTGTAGTCTCAATCACAAGCACCAATGGTTTATGATGTTCATCAACACGCAGTAGCGGTGACGGGAGCTCCACAAGCTCGAGTACATTGATATCAGTAGAGAAAACCAAATCTAGTATCCTTCCATTACGATGAACGATTCAACCACAGTGAACTCCTGCTCAGAAGACGTATTTGTAGGTAGCAAACATCGCAATTCATCATCATGGTCCCAATTCAAGAAGGGTAGATTGTAGTCATCAACAACAACAACCAAACCACGATCACACGCTTGATCCACAGACAAGCAGACATAACACTCGCAAGTTGTTCATCGAACAAGCATTTAACGATCAATTTAAAAGTATCGTAGTTGGTAGTACCGCCACTTGTGGCGCGCATAGTCAATTCCCTTGCGTTTGACATTTACACACTACCGCCATCTGTTCAGCGTACTACCCACCACAGTGTACTCAACAGATGGCGGTAATGTTTTAGTGACGATGTTTTACAGTGAGAAATATTCAATGTGTTATGTCTGTTTGTCTGTGCTTGATCCATCAGTCTTTGAACACATGAACAGTGCTGTTCATACAATGCATTGTCGCTGTTGGGAGGGAATAAATACAACAGACGAAGAGTTCAAATGTAGGCAGCTTGATCCGAACGATTATTTGCTCCAGACACTAAGTACCAGCAATCGAAACAGCGGCACTGTTCAATGCATTACGGACGCCGACCAAAACACCACCACCTTGTCGAAATTGGCTTGTTGTGGCGTTGCGATCACAGCAATAGATTGTATAGTTGTGTGGTAATTCAGAATTTGAAATATCAGCACCGAGCCAGGTTTCGGTGAAAGCTATCAGATTGTAGTCAGATTGGGATAGTGCTAGCAGTACTTGTTTTTTTTTGGTGCGTAACCCACGTACATTCTGGTAGTACAGCGTGGACGTACAATGTATATTGTTAGTGAATTGCTGCTGTCTATCAGTGGAGTCTGGATGTAAAGGAGTGGTTGTGTTTCGGGACTGTGTTGTTTTGGTTATTGCCATATCAGTTGAACAGCTGATCATCTGTGAGGCTGCACCGATATCTAGGGCGCCCAGTGAACTACTGTGTTGTGGGTCCGACGCGAAAAATAGGCCGATCCGACGATGATTGCTTGGAATCGAATGGACGAAATACTATTCCTTGTTGCCACGTCGATCCAAGAAATATTCAGCTGATTTAATCGGAAGTTTCATCCAGAATTGCTTCTGGCTTCTACGATAGCTGCTTTTGACTTCCGCTGGAAGGATCATCTCACTGTTTTGTCTGGGTCAAAAGAACGGTAGTCTTAATAGAGGTCGTATACAGAAATCTGGAAGAAGTGGGAAGAAAATGGAAACACCACTTAACGTCCAAGGAAACTTGATATGTAGCATACTTATCCGTTCGGTGTTGATTCAATGAAGTGAAACATAAGATAATTTAATTTTTCAAAAGCCTGAAGAAGTTCTGTATTGTTGCAAATTATTCGTGCAGAGAATTCTTTTGAAGGGGGCGACCCCGGCATAGTGGTTAACATCCATACCTCTCACGAAAAAGTCACGAGTTCAAATCTCACCCCCGGACAAGTCACGAATGACCCAAGAGTGTTAAAGTGACTGTAATAAAAAAAAAAAAATCTTTTGAATTCAGCGGTTTCCGAAATTATAGACCTTTCTTTGAACCCGCCTACTGGAAACGTGATCGAGCAGAAAGCATTTGCCATCTATTAGTGGATTTGTTTTTTTTTTATTCAAGTCCAATCTGGATCGAGCATCAGTAGTTGAAAGTCTACTTGTTTCCTGATCTCAGTTTGAGGTCCACACCGATAATAAACAAATTCGCTAGGGGAAATGTCAGCTTCAGCAATACTTTAACCTATTAATATTGTATTCCGGGATATATTGTTGATGCTTGTTTATCACATTCTAGACACACTGGTGGTGTTGCTATTTATGTTAAAGAATCAGTTCAATTCAACCTTCGTACCAACGAAGTTTTTGATGGCAACTGGTTCTTGGGCATTACAGTTGTACGTGGCATGAAGATGGGTAATTATGGTGTTTTGTATCATTCTCCCAGTTCTAGTGACCAGCGTTTTGTTGAAGTTTTAGAGAACTGGCTCGAGACATTCCTTGATTCTAGTAAATTAAATATATTGGCTGGAGATTTTAATAGTTATTAATTGGCGTGATAACCATAATTCGAATCATTTGAAGCGTTTAACTGAGTTTTTTAATTTAAAGCAAACGGTAAATGAATATACGCGTATTTCCAGGCACAGTAGAACTTTAATTGACCACGTTTATTCCAATTTTGATTCCATTTGTTCAGTTACGGATACTGATTTGAAAATAGCCGATCTTGAGACCTTAGTAATTAATGTCTTAGACTATGTTAACGATAACGATAATTTTGTAAAATTGAAGTGCTGGAGGAAATATTCGATGCAAGCTGTTTCTAATCTTGTTGAGAGAAGCCTGGATTTTCCATTCGCGGCCGGTAACTTAGATGAATCTACAGCTGTTCTTAATAACGCTTTGAAAACGTGTACCAATCAACTAGTTGAGCAAAAGTTTGTTTCTTTGAAGAACTCGAACAGCTGGTACAATTTTGATCTTTTGCGTCTTAAACGGAAAAGGGACAAATGGTACAAAAAGTTTTGTAGATCAAATAATGACAATCATTGGAATAGGTACACAGTCGCGCGTAATAAGTATTCACAATCGATAAAGAAAACTCGTTGTGAATATGTTCAAAGGAAGATTGATCAGCATCAAAATAACAGTGCAAAGAGATATGGAAAATTTTGAAATCTTTATTAAAACCTAGTAATTGCAAACCACGGTCCATAACTTTTAATGGCACATTAGAACAATCAGAACAAGTAACTACAGCTAAGTTTAATGATTATTTTGTAGACAGTGTAGTTGCAGATTTGAAGTTTTTCACCCAATTACATTAGATGAACTTAGAGTTATTTGTTTTTCATTAGGAAGATCGGCTGGAGTAGATAATGTTAATGCTAGAGACACCTCTTGCAGGACCTTATTAATGAACCTTTACAAACTGGACATGTGCCACAAATTTGGAAGGAATCCTTAGTGGTCCCTATTCAAAAAGTTGCTGGAACGATTAAAGCCGAAGAGTTTCGTCCCATCAAAATGTTGCACACATTAGAGAAAATTTTAGAACTTGTTGTTAAAGGCCAGCTGTTGGAGTATTTAAATAGTAATAGTTTGTTGATACCAGAACAATCGGGATATCGGGAAGGTCATTCTTGTGAAACCACGTTGAATTTGGTATTAGCTAAGTGGAAAAATAACTTGGAGTTTAAAGATACGATTGTTGCTGTTTTTTTGGATCTTAAACGCGCTTTTGAAACAATTTCTAGGCCCTTATTGTTGAGATCAATCAAGCGCTTTGGAATTACGAGTGCTGCATATAAATGGGTTGAAAGCTATTTGTCAACGGACAGTTTTTAATGATTCTGTTTCCAGTCCCGTGGGGAATAACCTTGGAGTGCCCCAGAGAAGTGTATTAGGGCCCCTGTTATTTATTATGTATATTAATGACTTGCGACGTGTTTTACGATTTTGCGACATTAATCTTTTTGCAGATGATACTGTGTTATTCATTGCAGCTAAGGATTTAGAAGTTGCCGTCTCACACTTGAATGAAGATTTGCAGTATCACAAAATTCATTATATTATAAAGGAATAAATGTTTTCAATTCGATGCCTAGACATATCAAACGTTCAGCAACACTTACAGAATTTAAAAGACACTGCATTTCACATGTTAAAAATGTCTTTTGAACAGTTATCCAGTGATTTTTTTATGAATTGACAAATTATTTATCTTGACGAAGTTATCTCTAACGGATTATTTTATATGGATAGCTGTCATAGCGACTTTTTAATCTTTATTGTAGCACTGCAAAAACTATTTCTGTTCGCCACGAGGGTGATGATGGATTTAAATATTTGATTTAATAGAAGTAGATTAATTTAAAAAAAGGAGTCTACAAAGTAGTGTACAACCTCGCGCGCGTATTACGGATATAAAGGACTGAATTTAACATTTGATAAACAAAAAAAAAATGAAGTTTTGAAGCTTATTTGGAAGATACCTTGAGTTAGTAGTAAGTTTTCTGGCAAATGTTGGGGGTTCGTGAGCACTCCTGACATTGCTGAAAATTATGATAACATCAGATTGCGGGGTTGCTAGTGTAATAGGATGCTTTGTCGATTGTTCATTAACTCTTGATTGCTTGTAATACTTATGAATATTTAAGGTGGACAAAAAGGCGAACTAAGAGGTGGACGCCTGAGCTTTTCCACATTTATATCGCTGTGAAGCAACTGTAAACTCTAGAGGGAATTTATATCTGTAACTGTAACCAGTTCAATTTTGGTTGCAAACCTGGTGAAATTGTCATATTTAAGTATCTTAAAGATAAATCGTCCAGCTCAAACCGTTGTTGGGGTAAGAGGTGGGACCATCATCATCATCATTATCGTCAGGCGGTAAAACAAAGTCCTTCAGCGCTCAAATATGGCCAATATATGCTCTGAAACACATTGTATCCACATTCCAAAATTGAGCTCTCAAGGACGTTGTTTATTCCCTTGAAGATAAGAAGAATAAGGTATTGCCGAAACCGTCATTCACCCTATATGTATCACAATTAGCAGCATATGGCATCTGAAGCAATGGAAACTGTTTATTTTGTTTAAGTTATCGAAGCGTAGAGTGTATTCCACGGTGGTCCTCCACCTCTGGTTCAACAAATAAGCGGATTCCTACGAACAATACGTAACGTTCTTGCAACGAAGATTAGTTAACAGCATCGATGGGACCTAGGATGTTCCGTTTACCACCGTCGCCGGTTCGGTTGAAAGGAAGCATTTAAACCAGTGTAGCGTGATAAGAAGCTTGTAAAATTAAATTACTCCTCTCCAAACTCCCTGGTTAGCTCACGTTGATCAGAGTGGTTCGGTTCTCATCATGGCGTTGATATATTAAAATCACTTACAAATGTACAACGAAAAATCAGTTAAGTGATCAACTTGTCGGTATCCTTTAAATTTAACAAACGAAGATTTGCATTCCAATTCAGTGTTGCTGCAGTTTTTAGAAATTTCTCCATACATCTGAGTAGAAGTGACTCTCTCTCTCTCTCTCTCTCTCTCTCTCTCTCTCTCTCTCTCTCTCTCTCTCTCTCTCTCTCTCTCTCTCTCTCTCTCTCTCTCTCTCTCTCTCTCTCTCTCTCTCTCTGAGGTATTCTCATTGGCCGTGTATGTAGGAATATCGTATTATGCTGCGATGTTCCATGCGATGCTCTACCGGGCGCGTTTCGTTAATGTTTTGATGATGGTGATGAATTATTGAGCGCGATAAACCTTTTACGGCAGAACTTGGCTTGAAACTGCGAGTGACGACACATTGAAAAAAGCTTTGAAATTTAATGAACTCAACAAAAATTCAATTATAGATGATTATTTCAAAAGGTCCTATTTGTTTCGGCTATACAAACAGATTTTACGTTATTTTTGCAACATAGTTTGATAAAGGAGATTCTCATCTAGCATCCGGAACATCAAATACAACACACGCAACTGAGAAACTGTCAAATAGCTTACAATAGGGTATTTTCGGCCTCCCTTAGCTCAGTAAAGGCGCAGCTACAAAGCATTCTTTCCCCATATTGAGTTCCATGTGGTAACTGGGGGTAAGCCCGTCTCCCTAATACAGATCTAATATTATTATCTTTCCCATACAGAGTCCACGTCTAAACAGTTTCGAATAGCAATTGTGTTGTAGCAAGGTTTGAATATTCTGTCTTCTTCTTTATTTTAGTGAATTTAAGCGATTGGCTAGTTCTTTACTCAACGTTTTAATTGGTTATTTTGTTAATTACTGTTTATTACAAAAAAGTGTCAAACATTTACGTACTAAAAACAGTGCGTAAGGCCATCATCCGTTTGGGGTAAAACCAGCACTCTAATATAATCTTATCTAATCTAATCTAATCTAATCTAATCTAATCTAATCTAATCTAATCTAATCTAAAACCAACACAGCCAGTTCCTGAAAGCATCCTGGAAAATGATATATATCCCTACATCATTTTTCTTGTCTATTTAATGTATGATTCACAACGAAGATGCGTCACACATATCAAAACGGCCAGGCCTACTGTGCAGCATTTAAGGGGCAAGATGTTCTGCACAGTAGAACAGTTAGGGCATCCATTAAATGGATGAAACGTGGACATCTCGTAACGTACGTTTTGATTTTGGTAATTATATGATTGAGCACTAACTCTTGGCCTAGCCTTTTATGACTCATGGCTATAGCGCCATTACTCGCTTTCTGAAAAGAGAATAGGGAAAGGAAAAGGAGAAGGACAAAGAGAAAAGGATTAACGGGTGTTCAATAAAAAAAAAAGAGAATAATTTCAGTGCCGTCCAGCGCTCTTGTGAGAGCATCGCTTCGTTGCTTCGTTCGGCTGACCAGGGCCCCTTCTCCAATATTCATTGACGTTTTTTTTTGAAGAATAAACATTATGTTTTTAATAAAAACTACTGAATTCGTTGAATATTTTTTTATTATCTATATGCCTGAAAAAATATCATTTTTTATTGAACACCCTTTATGTGAAATCGATGAACATAAACAATATTTTTGATTTGAAATAAACAATAAAGAAATGCATAACGGAGCGGTGGTCATTACCCGAGTCTTGTCACTATTACCAAGTCATAAAAAGTAACAAGGACTAAAATGTGATCCTTTGATTACTGGAAAATCCTGATTCCGTAGTTTGAAGATCTCACAACTAGGGTTCGGTGGTAGATCTTATACCAGTAACGCACCACAAAAAGGTGATTTGCCTACGTTACTGGTTTGAAAAGATAAAAATTTACAAAATGGAACGAACTCACCAAGTAATACACCATCGACTGGAAATGCTCTCGCAACGTGGGGCTTTAGGTAGTGATGAAAACGTCGCTAGAACTATTCCACAGCCGCAGTCAGTTTATGAGCAAACGAAGGACGCACAGTTTTGCCTGTAGACTTGGAGACATACTTCAAGTCTCCGCGTACATCGTACGGGTTAGGCAAAAGATGTGTGTCTAACTTCAAAAACTGTCGCATTAATTGCCCTTCGCTCATTTTCAACTTCTATTTAATTTTCATACTGCCGTACTCTAACGGAACTATCCACCTACTCTCTTCTAAAGATCATTCTCTAGCTAATAAATTATCACACTAAAGCTTCATGTAAGCATTTCCAACCAACTCCACCAAGCTTAGCCAATTGAACCTGAAGGCTGCCTGACATGTGTTGATGTAGAAGTCCAAATTGTAGATGAAGCTTGACGAAGATCAACATGAACTTGTCCGGTTTATGGTAGTTGCGCAGAATGTCTATCTTCGATTTGAGATAAACAAATGTTCGGATGAATGTAGTCGATTTTTGATGTGCATTGGCAAGCCTTTTCGTGGGATGTTGGGACGAATGATGGGACGCCTCGTGGAAGTTCTACTTGGCTTCGGAACAGGTTCTCTGTGGCAAATAATAGGGATCTAGAATGAAGAACTATAAATTGTCTCCTGGGCCTGGTTATGGCCAGATCAGCAACCGATTATAGATAAAAAAAAAACTCCACGGAAAAAACAAACGTCATCTTGGAACACACGCACAGCTTACTCTCGTTTAGGGTAAGATCAGCACTCTTTACTGAACGAGCTTTTTGCATTTTAAAATTTGATTAAATTAGATGTTTGCAAGGTTTCGTGAAGACTGTTGGTATTCATGGTGATTAAGGGAACAATCATTAGAAACATTACACTTTAAACTGGTGACTGTATTTGGAACTCAGAATTCATCAGTGCTCCGCCGTCTCTGGCTCACTAACCTTATGTGCATAGTACTTGATTCATATTTATTATTTGCATAAAACTCCATTTATATTCGACATAATTGGTTGTAACCGTCGTAGAACGTCCTCTTTCAGACTCCTGGAAACACAGTGGCTTATGCGCCACTCTCGATAACGAGAGACCACTGGTCGTGTTTTTCTAAGGTTGCCCGGCTTAGCTATTGTTGCTGTAAAGCAAACCTCACACGCATCAATATATTGACGCGAAGGGGAACTATTGACAATAATATTGATGATGTGAGTTCAGAAATATTGTCAATCTCGATGTATTGTCGTCAATATAGAATGTATTGACAATACGATTATTGTCAATAAAAGCAATCGTGTAGGGTCCACTTAAATGAACGTAAAAAGGTAGTCTATGTTGAATTCATTTTATGTATATTGTTCTTCTTTTCTTAATTCTTGTGTGTGTGTGAGTGTGTGTGTTGCATTGAGTGTTCATGGCCATGAATAAAACATACCTGCGCAAGGTTTTGCTGATGTGCTGGCAGCTGACAGTGCGGCAAGCGGAGGGTGCACGTATGCTGTGCGATGACTTAACGGTGTAGCGACGTAGCAGGGATGTAGCGTCGACGGTGGATGCTCACGAGAATAACGGCCGAACTAAAAGTGCGGGGGAGGTTGTCGGTGGGTGTTGGTACTCTACCAGATCATCCGTTCGAGGTAGCCAACGTGCTCCTAGTGGCCTTCACGTATTCTGATTCCGTTACGCAACCACTATGGAACGGAATGGAACCACCCCGTCAGGAATCGCAAGGCAGGCCAACGGAAAAACCTTTCGCCCCGTTTGACTGCCAGAAACTGGTGGGCCACAGAGCAGTCGCACCGGAAATACACCACGTGTACAGAAGCCAGGTAAATGGCCAAGGAATTGCCTACGGGTTTCTAGCCCGTCATAAAAACGTCCGATGGACACTCGCTGTCCAACGGGAATTAAGTTTTAGGAAAATAACATAAAATGAAATTCAATAAATTATTACCTTTTGTAGTAAACGCACAATGCACAAGGGTATTCGCCGTTGTAATTTTAACACGCCGAAAAACTATTGTTATAAATCAAGTTAAAAAGGAACAAAAGGAAACAATTAAATTTAGTTCACTTCACCACTTTTTATATTTTGTTAATTAAATCACTATATAATTTAGAACAAATGAATTTACACCTCCGTCTAATTTAGAACACACCTTTAATTAGAATAAAACCGAAGAGAAATACCACTAAGCTTACTTCTGCTCTCTAGCCGACAATTCTTTAAAGTGAACGAGAAATTAATTTTAAAGAGCTCTCGACCCCTCAAATTCTTCGAATCATCATGTTTGACACATACCACGATTCATTGAATTATGTTGGACAGAGTAACTTATTGGCCATCTATTGATTCAACCATGAGCTAAAAAAGGCCTATTGCATTGGAAACGGCAATTATATTCAAATTTTAAAACTGCTATAACATTATAGTATGCGATGGATTAGATTTTTAGAATCGAAAAGGGATGTTTGATGTTCCTGAATTGGAAAAAGTTCTAAACAAAAGAGATGCTCGAAATAATAGAAAAATATAATACAACCTAACGGAGGAAAAAAGTTATTCTGCATGGATTACTCAATCTAAATCCCAAACATTTCCGATGTTGAGAAAAATGTGAATTTGTGACTAGCACATAGATATTTTTATCGCGTTTCCCTTTATGTTCACAGACTCTCGTTATCATAACCAAATTCCTTCAAATTTGGCACAGCCTCAATACAAATCGGAATAGCCCTAAAAATTAAATACCCTTATACCCAGCACTCCAAATAGGATGACGGTGTTACCCCACATAACTAGTGACGGTCTTTCCATAACAGACCATATTTTATCTATAATTGTACAATAACAGACAAACAGACATAACACGTTGAATATTTCTCACTGAAAACATCGCCGCAGAACACAACCGCCATCTATTAAGTACACTGAGATGGGCTGTACGCTCGGCGGATAGAGATAGGCAAACGTCACACGGATTGGGCAAACGTCAAACTCAAAGCAATTGACTATGCGCGCCACGGCTGGCAGTACTACCAACTAAGAAACATTTAAATTGACGGTTAAATGCGTTTTCGATGTACAACTTACGAGTGTTATGTCTGTTTGTCTGTGGTACAATTATACTGATAAAAGGTTAAGATAACAATGCGTGTACAAAGCAACAGGATTCCCATCCTTTAGTGCTGTAAAAACCTTAAAATCAGCTGAAAAAAAAAAAAACTTTCAGCAGCACACCATAGGTGCTTGGGTTTGTTTTGTTTACTTTCTTAGCATTTGTCAGTTCATTGTGGGTCCAATGTGTATCGAAATATTCAAAATAATTAAGTAAAAATTTATCTGTGTTTATTTAGTTGCACTAAAACTGATTTCTAGCGGGCTTTCCCACATTTCCCCTGCCAACTTTGTGGCGTTCAAAAATTTATTTTGGATAATTTGGAGGCAACTTCTATTGCATGCAGTTAGATAAATGAGATGATACAAGGATTTACGATCATTATTATAGTATTCAATGAATTTTCTCACATATTTTTTCCGTGCAGAGCACCAATGCAACCGACGCCAGGGGACCAACGGCTTTGCTTCCCTAATCAAAATTACTAATCAGAGATGTTATGCCTCAGAACATCCCGGCGGCGCCCACTGGGATTGAACCCAGGCCTGCTGGGGTGGGAGGTAATCACGCTTACTACTACACCATCGGCGCCGATTTCTTTGATATTTTCGAAATCGAAAAAGTTTGACGGTACTTGACACCATTAAAAAACGCTTATAATTTCAATCTCTTTCCATTGAATTCATAGAATTTCTCGCCAAAAGATAACGGTACGCAGAAACAATTATCGCCCACCAACCCATTATCCCTTCAAGCTGTAGATTGTAGGCGACATTTTTTGTCCATAAAAAAAGAAAAAGAAAACGACAAACCTAGATAAAAAAAAAAAGTTTGAACTTCGACCCCCGAGAAGCATTTTCTCACACGGGTGAAGTTGTTTTTGTTTCGCACATACTTTGCACACAAACTTCTCCTCTCTGTACCAATCACCCGTTTCTGGCAAAACCGACCGGATTGAAGCCAAGTTTTTCTCTTACGATGACGGAAAACTTTTGCCTGGTCGCTCACGAGCAAACGCAAGTTAAGGAAGTCAGAGTTGATTTAACCTGCAAGCAGCGTTCCTTCGTTGCTTCGTTCCTTGGTTGGTCACTGACTTAGCGGGCCTGCGATGGTGGAATCGGGAGCGCAAAAGGTCACAGGAAAAAAAATGGAGAAAGTTTGCAAAGTTTAATCCAGTACTAGCTGCCAGCAAGGTTGTGGCCGGTTGTTGTTGGTCGGTGGGATGGCACAGGCGGCGGACGTACCAACGTGACTCAGGTGCAAAAGAGAAACACGAGCGACAGGAAGTCAATCAGTTTGCTGGGAAATTAGTTGCATCGCAGTGGTACGTTGGCTTTGGACCGAGGGCGTGGATTCTTGGGAATTAGTTTCGGTATTTGATTGTAGATGTCGTTGGAGTTTTTCTTTCCTTTGGGTTATTGTTCTCTTTCCGCTGTTCGATCAGTTGCGAAATAGATAAACTTTTAGTTGTTTTCGATTAAAACAAAATTGTCAAGAGAGATCGCATGATAGCTAAGGTGCTACTGACACAGTGAATGCGAGAAGCTCAAAACATTTAAAAGTTTATTACTTTTATTTCTCGTATTCACACAGGCGCCCAGTGATGTGGCGGCGATATGGCATCATACAACATGTTAAAACATCATGTAGATGTTGTATGGCGAGTGGCAAACGTCGATATGATGTTTTAACATGCAAACAGATGCCACAGCTTCAAAACATCAGTAGGTGTATAGCCTTGCAGTCGCAGTGGGCTAGGAATGAAATCTAGCAAGACAAAAAAATAATGCTCTACAGGATTGCATCCAACTGAGTTGACGTCTACAGCAAAGTTTTTTGGCATCTTAAGTGGCGGTTCAATTGGCTGGTTTGGTCTAATTTTGTGGAACAAATCAAGACCGAGCCCTTTCATCAGTGTTCTCATTTAGCTTAGATTAGTTGTAGAATGTGTTTTTTAACCAGCATAATTCTCGGTTTTGACAGCTGTTTCCCTTGAGGGTTTGTTGTCTTTAGGTGTTGTGATTTTTTTTTATAACAAACCTATTTAGTTCCTCGATTTTCTCTGAAACGAGGCCGATTCTAGTGGTCATCGACTACTGTTGATACGGGTGGAGTTTCAGCTCTATCGCGCTACCGGTGCTGCTGTTGCTGCCGGAACCATCGTCGAAACCATAACCATCGATTCAATCGCGGAAAGTAATGGCCAGAAGCGCTACGATACCTTCTTTAACATGCTCGGAGCAGTGGTCGCACGAGTACTGGGTTTTAACATTTTTTCCTTAACATTATACCTTTCGTAATAACTATAGCAAAGACACACAAAAACAAACTGGTAAGCGGAGGAAATGTCGCAACATTTCTTAACTGCTTTTTTCCAGCGACAGAACATTTTCGCACAAAGAAGCAGACAAGATTAGTGACGTGCGTGACATAAATGTTAATTACTCCATACATTTGAAGTTTATTGCATGGAATTAAAAGATAACGAGGAACACTAACCGCTCATAAGCATAGATGTTAAAATAATGCGTAAATAAGGGAGTTGATAATTTACTGTCACACGCAATCTTACAGGTAAAAAATAATTACAATAGACAATAGACTATCCTCTATCTCTGCTGCTCACTTGTAATGTAGACATGCTGGCTGTTTTGTTTGGCTCTGGAAGATGGTTTTGTAAAAAAAAAATGCTTCTTAACTTCTGGAACAATAAACGATGAAATACAAAGGCAAGAGTGTCCACAGATGCAAACGTTCAAATCTATTTTGGCCTGATCTAGCCACGATGATCGGAACGTGTTGGAGTGGTACGAGGTCAATAATGTGTATGTCGTTCCATACATACATGAATCCAATTGAAAAATTTGGGACTATCATGAAGACAGTACTTCATAAGAATCGAAACAATTATCGAAAAAGAGTTGGAATTGAAGAAAGTTAGGATGAAAGTGACGAAACAAGTGGGAAAAGCTGTTTAAAAAATTGTATGGGTGGAGTCAAGAGAAAGTTCCGGGCATTTGGAATGGGAAAAGAAATTGAGTGAAATAAATTATACAATTTATAACCAATTAGCTTCAAGAGAATCTGATAAAAGGCGGAATTTTGGTGAACAATTTTGTGTGTGGCTCACTCTCACGAAGCCAGCACATCTATGTGAACTAGTGTCGTGTAGTGAGAGAATTATGAACTAACCAACAGTCCGCATCGTGCTCTCTTGCCGTGCGGATCTATTTGCTTTTTGCTGAAGGAAGTGTTACTACTACCTAAAGCTACAACAAATTTAAACAGCACTTTTCAGTGCTCAACCTGTAAAAAATTTCTACCTTGTTCAACTCTTATTCCTCTTCGATTCTTGTTTGGACCCTACCAGAGGTAATCCTTCTTGGATATCGATTTGGAAAATTCCACTTCGATTCTTCAGATTCTTATAAAGGGTGATACGGTCAAAATTTGGTCAAGGGAAAACGCGTGTAAATCGGTGAAATCGTTTATTTAAAAAATCAAATTAAATTTCTTTTTCAAGTTCAATTAGTATAAAATTCAGGAAAAATATTCAGTTAGGCTTCCGCTTTTCCAAATCCGAATTGCCGGGCCTTACACTTGACCCCTGCCATCAGATTTTGTACAGCCACCTTGTCCACCTTCTTCGCCGCAGAAAGCCAGTTTGCCTTGAACTGCTGCTCGCCCTTAGCAGTTTTTTTGGTCTTCTTTAGGTTCCGCTTGACAATAGCCCAGTATTTCTCAATTGGGCGGAGCTCTGGCGTGTTGGGAGGGTTCTTGTCCTTGGGAACCACCTGCACGTTGTTGGCGGCGTACCACTCCATGGCCTTTTTACCGTAATGGCAAGATGCCAAATCCGGCCAAAACAGTACGGAACAACCGTGTTTCTTCAGGAAAGGCAGCAGACGTTTATTTAAACACTCTTTCACGTAAATTTCTTGGTTGACAGTCCCGGAAGCTATGAAAATGCTGCTTTTCAAGCCACAGGTACAGATGGCTTGCCAAACCAGATATTTCTTTGCGAACTTTGACAGTTTCATGTGCTTGAAAACATCTGCTACCTTTCCCCTTCCTTTTGCCGTATAAAACTCCTGTCCCGGAAGCTGCTTGTAGTCGTCCATTACCACGCAGTCAAACTTCGTCAGCATCGTCGTGTACAGCCTCCGGGATCGCGCTTTGGCCGTCGTATTTTGTTTATCATCGCGATTTGGAGTAACTACCTTCTTGTAAGTCGATAGTCCGGCTCGTTTTTTGGCTCGATGCACGGTTGTAGACGATACACCCAGCTTATTTGCGGCATCTCGGAGAGAGAGGTTAGGGTTTCGCTTGAAACTACCGGCAACTCTCTTTGTCGTCTCAGCGGCTTCCGGTTTTCGATTTCCCCCCGATCCAGACTTCCTGGCTGTCGACAAACGTTCCCCAAACACTTTAATTACATTTGTAACGGTTGATTTGGCAACTTTTAGCGATTTTGCCAACTTTGCGTGCGAGTAGCTCAGATTTTCGCGATGCGCGAGCAAAATTTTGATACGCTGCTCTTCTTGCTTGGACGGCATTTTGACAACTGAAGAGTGAATTCCAAAATCAAAATAGGAGCAACATTCTACACACACACACCTTCAAAATGAGGGGTGTTCAGGTTTTTTAAATGCAAAATTGAAAGAAATACGTCAAGTTGATATTGACCAAATTTTGACCGTATCACCCTTTAGTAGTCTGCTTGGAAGTCGATTTGGATAATAATTTACTGCCGCCATGGCGCCTTAACGCAAAAGAAAGGGGCAAACTCTTGACCCCCCTTCTGATGAAATTAATTTGAGTAATCAATTTGATTTGCTCACGGATGATGAGAATGATCCATCATCCAAGAAAAATTCTAGTAAACTTTCCCGACTTAATGCCAAGAAGGAAAAGATTCCCCCTATTGTGATAACCACTTCCGATTTCCATGCTCTTCGCATGGAACTTTTGAACTTCGTGAAAGTTAAGTTTTCACTACAAATTGGACGTCGGGGTGAATGCCGTGTATTGGCTGAAACCTTGGACGCATTTAAATGTCTTCTCAAGTATCTTACTGAGAAGCATCACAAATTTTTTACTTACGACGCCAAAACTGAACGTGTGTTCAAGGTTGTCATGAAAGGACTGCCCAGTGGTGAATCCCTGGATCAGATCAAAGATGAACTGGCAAAATTACTTGGAGTTGTGCCACTCCAAGTAATCAACATGAAAATGAAATCCCGTCCTGGTGATTCGCGCAACGGGATTTCTAATGATTTTTATTTAGTTCACTTCAAGTCTAGTGAACTAAACAACCTTAAGGTCTTAGAAAAAGCTAGCCTTATGCTCCATGTCCGAGTGGAGTGGGAACACTTCAGGAAGACTGGAGGAAATTTCCAAAACCTCTCTCAGTGCCGTAAGTGGCAGGGATGGGGTCACGGAACTAAAAATTGCTACATGCCAGCTAAATGCATGAATTGCGGTGATTCCTCTCACGCAAAGGACGACTGTCCTGTGAAGGAAGATCCTAAGAAATTTAAATGTTCAAATTGTGGTGAAAACCACAATCCAATTCTCGCAAAGCGATCCTACAATCTCGCTCTAAGCGACACGTAGGAAACTTACCAATTGCTAACAATTTTCAGCGAGTTAATGGAGCTACCTATGCTGCTATTGCAGCGGGTAGAAATCAAAATACAAGCCATAATAATTCTAACGGAAATTTTGATAATTTTGACATAGGAAGCATTACTGCTCCTTAAATGGAATTTTTACAGAAATTATTAATTGACATGATTTCTGATATGCTTAAATCTAACTCCATGTTTGATGCTATTCAAACTGGAGTTAATTTGCAAATAATATTGTCATGACTTTAAAATTCAGTAATGGATTTTAATGCATTAAATATTTTAAATTGGAATGCTCGATCTCTTAGAGATAATGAAGACGAGCTATTTATTTTTTTGAGAGTTCATAACGTGCATATTTCCGTTATAACTGAAACGTTCCTTAAACCTGACCTTAAGGTTAAGAAGGATGCAAATTATTTCATTTATAGAAATGATCGTCTTGATGGACCCTGTGTTGGCATTGCCATCATTATTCATAGACGAATCAAACATAAAATTCTTTCTTCATTTGAAACCAAAGTTTTTGAAACTTTGGGAGTTTCTGTTGAAACAAAATTTGGACAACTTACGTTTATAGCTGCCTATTTGCCATTCCAATGCGTAGCCCAGCAAAAGAATTTTCTCAAGGGTAACCTTCAGAAACTTACCCGTCATAGTTCTACATTCTTTATTATTGGTGATTTTAATGCAAAACACCGCTCATGGAATAATGCTCAAAGCAATTCCAATGGTAATATTCTGTTTGATGATTGTTCTGCAGGTTATTACACTATTCAATATCCAAACAGCCCAACATGCTTTTCTTCTGCAAGAAATCCCTCAACTATTGATTTGGTCTTAACTGATTCATGTCATCTTTGTAGCCAATTGGTTACCCATGCTGACTTCGGTTCTGATCACCTTCCAGTAACTTTTGAAATATCCCAAGGAATAATTTGTAATCCCAACAGCTCTACTTTTAATTATCATAGAGCTGATTGGGAGCAATATCGAACATTTATGGAATGTAACTCAATATAATTAAATTCGATTCAATTATAATAGACGATGATCTTCAGCTCTTGATCCGTCTTAAAAATGTCCGTGGGAGACAATTTCAAAGAACACGCGATCCTGCCATGAAAGTTATCTGGCGGGATTTGCAAAAATAAATTAAAAAACGATTCTCTGCCCTGAGGAACAAAACTTTTGAATATAATGTTTCTTAATTAGACCCGAGTTCCAAACCCTTTTGGAAACTCACAAAAATTTTGAAAAAAACTCAAAAGCCAATTCCAGCGCTTAAAGAAGGTGGTAAAATTTTGATCACAAACTTGGGAAAAGCTCAGAGGCTTGCTAAGCAATTCGAGAGTTCCCGTAATTTCAGTTTGTGTCTTACTAGTCCTATTGAGAATCAGGTTGCTCGGGATTTTCTGAATATTTTCTCTCGGGAAAATATTTTTGATGATTCCTGGGGGACTGATTTGGACGAAGTAAGGTCTATAACTAAAAAGTTTCAAATTATGAAAGCTCCAGGTGATGATGGAACTTTCTATTTCCTCATCAAAAAACTCCCAGAGAGTACCTTGTCTTTCTTGGTAAAATTATTTAACAGATGTTTCCATTTGGCATACTTTCCTGATAAATGGAAAAATGCAAAAGTTGTTCCAATTTTGAAGCCGGATAAAAATCCAGCTGAAGCTTCTACCGCCCAATAAGTTTGCTTTCTTCAATTAGTAAACTTTTTGAAAAGATAATTTTGAATAGAATGATGCTTCACATCAATACGAACTCAATTTTTGCAGATGAGCAGTTTGGATTTCGCCATGGGCATTCAACTACTCATCAACTCTTAAGAGTTACCAATTTAATTCGTTCAAACAAATCTGAAGGCCACTCAACTCGAGTTGCTCTTCTAGACATAGAAAAAGCATTCGACAGTGTTTGGCATGAAGGTTTGATTGCTAAATTGAAAAAGTTTAATTTGCCACTCTATATTATGAAATTAGTTCAAAATTATTTAACTGACAGAACTCTGCAGGTTAATTACAAAAATTCCAAATCTAATCGACTACCTGTTAGAGCAAGAGTTTCTCCGGGTAGCATTCTTGGGCCTATATTGTATAACATTTTCACTTCGGACCTCCCTGATTTGCCTCAGGGTTGCCACAAATCTTTGTTCGCTGATGACACAGGCATTTCCGCTAAAGGGAGAAGTTTTCGTGTTATTTGCAGCAGACTGCAGAAAAGTTTAGATATTTTCTCTTCTTATTTACAAAAATGGAAGATTTCTCCCAACGCTTCCAAAACTCAACTTATAATATTTCCACATAAGCCTAGAGCTTCCTTTTTGAAACCTAGTAGTAGTCACATAAAAAGTCACTATAAACGGAGTTCCAATTTCCTGGTCAAACCAAGTGAAATATCTTGGATTAATACTTGACCAAAAATTAACTTTTAAAGATCACATTGAGGGCATTCAAGCCAAATGTAACAAATATATAAAATGTTTGTATCCTCTTATAAACAGGAAATCCAAACTTTGCCTGACGAATAAACTTCTAATATTTAAACAAGTTTTTAGACCAGCCATGCTTTACGCTGTGCCAATATGGTCTTGTTGTTGCACTACCAGAAAAAAGCACTTCAAAGGATTCAGAACAAAGTTCTGAAAAGATTTTGAAGTTGCCTTCCTGGTACAGTACTACCGAAGTACATAGCATTTCGAATGTTGAGACTTTAGAGCAAATGTCCAACAAAATAATTAATTATTTCTGGCAAAAAACATTGCAATCCTCAATTGCAACGATTAATTCCCTTTCTACTTAGATAAAATTCAGTTTTAGTTTTTAGTTTTAAGATATCAATTGTTATACTGACATGCAGGTTTAAAAAACCTGTTTAAAATACTGAATTGCCAAGACAGGAGCAATGTAAAAACACTTAGCTTATATATCATAACAATTAAGGCTGGTAAGTAACTTTAGTAACTGGAGAACCTAGGTTAAAATGAAATGTAATTTATTTTGAATTTGGAACAAATAATGAGTTAAAAAAATGAACTTTGCAGCACACAATTTGGAAGACCTTACACTTTATAAATAGTAAAGATCTCCACATATTCTTTATACAGGAAATTGACTTGCACATTAGCGCAACATTGTGAGAAAATTATGTACTACTGTTCTCGAACCAATCCGCCATGACCTACTGTGAAACTTTGCCGAAGACAGTGACATTTTATATGGCCAGGGTCATGTGACCTCCCATGTGGCCGTCTTACCCTTAGGAGTGGTCAACCTTACCCCGCGCCTTTTTTTTTATGATTATTTTGATTTTAGTCTGATATTGTTTCGTGATAAAAAAGCTTAAAATAGGAAGGAAGTTTTCTGAAAATCAATAAAGGGGAAATGGATGTAATAACGGCCTAAATTCCCCTAATTTAAATTACATAAATTCAACAATCGACAATATTTTCAATAGCGACCAAAAATATCCATTAGTACCGTCGCAATGACGCGTTCATCAAGATAACAGTGATAAATAGTAGATTTCTAGCGATGGGCCCAATCTTAGATCTTTAGGCCAATATTAGAGCCATTTCCCATAATTGAAAAAAATCTCTCAAGGTCAATATGCACTTAATTTATCGCGGGAATGTTGTACAGTTTTGGATAAATGTTAGTTCAAGCATAGGGTGGCCGTCCTACTCCGTCCTACTCCGTCGCAAAAATTCCACTTCATCGCAGTATAGATTTCAATATTCTTTCGAGACTTTCAGTCGTGGGGATTTTGGTTTATTATGTTTCCCGATCTTCTAAGATGTAAAATGAAATTCCCCGAAGCTAATTAAAAATCCCTGATCTTCAACGAAGTTCCTTGATTTTGTTGCAAAATACACTAAAGTCCACTAATGTTTGCTATTTGACAATAAAGTCTGATGAAGATTACTGAAAATCTACAAAATTCACTGAACTCGTATTAAGATCTCAGCACTCCTACGGAGTTCGCTAAATTACTACTCTTTAACTGAAACTTAAACAATTGCGTGCTCTCAACTTAGAGTTCTAAATTGAGAGATTTTGATGCCAAACACCAATGCAGAGAAGTCCCTCCCCTTGGCACCTGCTGGGCGGGCGTAATGTCATGCTTTATGGCCGGCGTTGTTGGCTCATGCCGCGATACAATAGCGCCATGGGCAGGCAATGGGGATTACTAAGCTTCCCCTCTCTGATGAACCACTGCATGAGAGAACCAAAGATCTAGTCTAGCAGTGATAGTATCACGCTTATTATTCCTTTGTTTGAGAGAGTCGCGTTGTAGTACGTCTACGTATAGGCACTGAAGTTGGATGCGATACTGGCGGGTTTTGCCGCAAATCGCTCTTATTTTTTTACGCAGACAAATTTATTTGGGTTTGCAAGGGAATTATACTATTGAGATATTTCAGAAAGTGCCCGACAGTGCTCCTTCTATTTGCGTGACAAGCTTTCATTGATGTTTTTATTGAGGCATTACTCAAGGAACAATGTTAAACACCATTTTTGTACATGGTATTGCAACTAATCTTATATGTGCTTCATTTTGATTTGGGATAAGTGTTTGAACTATGACTCGAAATTTCCACTGTGGCGTGCTTCTATTGTGACATACCCATGCTTTTTTTTCTAGTACGACATAGTGGAAACGTGTGAGCATAATTGGAGCATATGCCTTATATAACTTAAAAATCAGCTAGGAAACTAACTTCAAAATGAAGCATTTTGAAGCACACTTGAAAGTGTCACCTTAGTCGAAAAATGATATAATAAATAGATAATGGTCGAAATCAAAAGTACTTGAAACACGATTGATTTTTGATTTCAAGCACAAGTGCAGGTACCGTAAAACGGGGTATCTTTGATAATGCGGGCAACTTTGATAGTATAATGTAAAGATTAAATTAACTCGCTGCGCTTATTCCATACTAGAAACATTGGTTTGATATTGTAGCTTAGGGCATTTCCGTTGAGATCATATACAGTTTTTATCTAGAATGTGTTACATATTTTACAAACATATTAAAAAACAATTTTCGTGTTTTCGCCTGTCTGAAAAAGTACTCAATCCATCACTTATGAAATGTATTTCCTATATAGCCATCACAAATTCTATGTGGTATTCTTATTGCTTATGATATTTTCTGATTATTTACTCATTCAAAGTATCATATTTAAAGAACTAAATTGTTTGAGTTTCACCCATTTTTTTTCGGCAAACATACTTTTGAATATAAAAACCAATAAACGACCCATAAAATATTGGAAAACGTTCCAAAAAAAAAAAAACATCCAAATGATCCATAAAAAATCCGAGAAAATCTTTAAAAAAGTGTGAATGATCCATAAAAAATATCAATATGATCCATATTTTATGTAAAGCTTAGCAACACAATTGTAAAAATGTACCGCTTAATTTCTAAAGAATGAGCATTGAAATTGTACGAATCAAACATAAACATATTGCAATTGATCCATAACACATTCAGCAATGAACCTTGAACTAAAGAAAGTGATCCATAGAAAATCAAGTTTGCGCACTTAAAAATATAGCCATGTTCGGATTAATGAAAGCAACTTCCTCAGAGCAGTCTCGTTGTGGACAGCTTGAAGCTGAAATAGGTTTTATTAAACTAATATAAAATCCAAACCATTCTTAATGCTTATAATAAAACCTATTTCAGCTTCAAGCTGTCCAAAACCAGACTGCTCTGGGGAAATTGCTTTCATTTATCCGAACATTCTTGAAGAACAACATCGGATATAACCTCAAAATGTCACAGGGATCAACACCACCGTTGAGTGAAGAACAGAACAGCGATCGAAATTGTACGCTTTGTGAAGGTCATTACCACGTAGATGATGTCTGATGTCTGCGATTTTTGGACCCATTATAGTTGTGCTGGTAAGACAACAGCTGTAAAGGAGGTTCCGTAGACGTGCTCGAAATGCACAAATATGCTGAAGGTGCCACAAAGAACCAAGAAGTCTGTCCCAAAGAAACCACCTAGCAGAAAGAATAGTGCGAGGAGTGATGCCGGAACCGAATCTGGAAAAGGAAGTACCAATGAGGTCAGCCTGGAGGAATCCCTAGACCAGTTGCAGCAGGAGAAAAGCACAACTGAGAAAGCGCTGGAGGAAGAGAAATTCTTCCATGAAAAGCGATAGGAGGCTGAGCGGGAGATTTTTCAAACCGAGAGTTATCTTCCGTCACTCTTTCAACAAAGATTTTGCTAGATTTAGGATTTAGGGTTTCAATTATTATTTTAGTTAGGCACGCAAACGATGTAGAATGAGCTACTTACTACTGAGTTACTTAAGGTAAATCAAGTATATAGCGTTTAGGAACAAATTCTAGGTTACCAGATTTTTGGATCAAGTTGTAGTATCTAGATTAAGCAATTATAGGGTTATTAAGTTCAATATTTTCACGAATCCCACCTCCAACTAACCTACTTCAGTAGCTAGTTCACTAAAAATCACTACAATTGAATTAAACGGTAGGTATAGTAACAAATTTAGGCAATTAACTTAATTTAGCTGTAAAACGTGTTCTAGATGGTTTGGAATTGTACCTTCTTTTCCTCTTTTTTCTCGTTCTTGCTCCGACTTATCTAAACTCATAGTTCCGTTGAACCAAACCTGACGTCTGTCATTTCTGACAGTGACCGTTACTGTAGCTCTCCGAATCTCTCACAGGGATGTCTCAGGGCTTGGCGGTACAGGGTTATCCCAATATTCCGTACAGCCATGATCCATAAATTAGACGTATATTTATCACGTTTCGGACACTATATTATTAACTTTGATCCATAAACCATGAAAAATTGCCCCATTACTGCGTAACTACTTAGATTTACTGTACTGCCGGGTTTTTTTTAGGTGCGGAGCGATGGTCAAGCGTCTAGAATTAGCTTCCAAAAGAAGCTTCTATACTAATCTTCTAAAGAAAATATGAAAAATAAATGTTGATTTTATGGATCATGCCTAGGGTAGGTGTTCCAGTTAGTGGTAGAAGTTCCTATTATGGTGTGTTCCAATTATAGTCAATGGGATATACATATATTTTTCATGTTTTGGACCCTTTTTTTAATTTGGTCCATAAACCTATTTAGTCTTGAACTTCAATAAGAAAACGCAAGCTAACCAATTCCATTTAGCAAATTAACAAGGAGAGGAATAGTTTAGGGAATAAGTAAAAGTAGAGGTATGTGACAATTGATAACTTTTAATTTGTTGTAGGTATTGTTTTCTCCTGAGTTTATTGTATTCGATAACTATATTATTCTCTCAATACGCGAAATCCCTGATATATGCGGTTAAAGCATTTGAGTTAACTAATTTATTTTTGTTCAAATACTTACATTTGTAATCAGCAGCCAATGTTAATCTGTGAACTAAACCCTACGTGACTGTAAAATCGATCTTTCCTTATGTGGTATTGATGCATGTTTCACTTGTCGCGGCTGTCAAAATCAACGTGCCTACGTCTACAGAGCTTACGCAGAAGTGATTCGCAATTATGTAGAGCTTGTCATACGCTTTTGAACTTATGTAGTATAGAATTTGTTCGGTACGGTAGCGAAATCTTGGAATGATTGATATGTTCTTTAAATTACCTAATTTGATACAAAGCTCAGTAGTAAATAAGTAGAATATCTAGGGAGGAAACCAAAATTAATCAACTTGCCAACATAGGCTATCACATTTATTTTGGTGGTGATAATGAACTTTTTTTTCTCGCATCGGTTGTCTCGCACGGCTTTCGGAATTCGCGCGGTTTTCGTAGATATTTCGTTCGAAACGGATTTACTAATTCAATCGGATTACTACACGGACACGTCACAGCATTTTTTCCATAACTATCTTGAAACAATACACACGGAGTCCAGTGTTCAAGCTGCCAAACATAGGCTAGCCCTTCTGCAGTATTGTCAAAGATAGAAGCAAAATTTATTCAAATGGGTCAAGTCTCGAAAACTGAGCTGTCACGCAATAATACATAATACCAATGCAGGGAAGTCAAGAAAATTTTTAACACGAGAGATTCCGTGCCTTTATTTACTAGGCCTCTAAGATTCTACAAAGTTAAATACATTTCTACAAAGTTTACAGAACTTTTAGAGAATTCATTAGTGAAGAATTTGAAGAGCTCAAGAAAGGTACCTTAACTTTATCGGTATTTCCTAAACTTCCACGAATCTATTTAAATTCCGCAATGATCTTTGAAGTTCTTTGAAGATTTAAATCTTTCCCTGAACTTATACGACGTTCCCCGAACTTCGTCAACATAATCGGAACTCTTGCGACATATCCGACGTGGTTCCTGGCCACACAATTTAAACAACTACTTCACATTGGTAATCCAGCTAGATTCTGCTCATTAAGCCACATGCCAGATTTAGACGTTTACATTTTTACACTCTAAAAAAACTTGACACAAATCGTCAAATTTTTTGGCTGGATCTACAAAAACTTCAAAATAAATTTCCAATGGCCTTATGGGAAATTCTTCAATTATTTATGTAACATTCCATATTTTTTATTGCTTAAACGTATGTTTTCTACCCAACTAACAATTTTAGCTGCAGATTAGCGTATACAGCCAAAAATTGGTTTATGTCGATAATGTTTACTTGTGTGTAGGGTACAGTTGCAACTTTTTACTTTTCTGTTCCTTTTTTTGTGGTTTAACCGGTGGAAAAATATTTCTTATTTTTCGAAGTGGTTTTTTCTTACTTCATAGGGTAGAGTGCTACTTAGTCGTATTCGCCCATTTCCGTTCTATCGATCAGAAAAGATCAATAATATCAATGATTTCACCGTGCACCAATCAATAATAGGTTTGTTCCGATGCGTTAGTTCATTAGCTACAATATAAATCCTATTAGAGCGCATTGTATGGATATTTACGCTCATTGTTCTCAAAACAAAAGACGCTCCTAGCGAATTCCTTTTTTCTACGTTTATCCGTAGGACGAAGAAAATCTAATGGCGTTTCAATGGCGGAATTGACACTCGTAGGACGAATTTAGAATCAAGAAGCTATATGAGAATTTAAACAATATATCAACAATTTGTGACTCTTTATCAAATCCAACGGTAGGTATGGAAAGGTGAATAAATATAAAAGTCATCTTTGACAGAAATATTGCAGTTTTTGTTTATACCCGTTCAAAAAAGAGAGGTTAAGCACGGTTTGTGCTTAGTAGGACGGAAATTAGATCAAAAGCCCTACGTGAAGTTTTTCCGATTTTCAGAGTTGTGAGGAAATGCTTTTAGCTAGAGAATTTTTTGAAGAGGATGGATTGATTATTCCGCTAGAGTACGGCAGTGTGAAAATTGAACAGAGGTTGAAATAAGGTGAAGGGCTAGAATCTTTTATGGCTAATGCGGTCCCAACTAAAAATTCACGCCTGCCCTCAACAAAATGATCTATCAGCGGTTTTAACTCCGAAGTCACGCCAATGACTGGGCTTAGACAGGCCCCTCTCTGAAACCATATAAATCAGAAATTTCCAGCGGCACCTTCTTATGTTGTATGTGTTGAATTAATTCATTTTTCATTTTTATCGATCATCCTACCCTTCGCCTGGAATCTAATCTCTGAAAATGACACCAGCGATGAGTTTGAGTGGGGTCACCTTCCGCGGATGTTCCCCTCTTTCTTGCCACGAAGTGTGTGTATATGCTAATTCGGCACCGGAGTGACAGGCGCCCTGTGTGCGATGGGAAAACTTGAAAATGTTTCATTTCGATCTGTTCGAATTTATTGTCGCATTCAGTAGAGTGGTGTGGTGGGTAGCATTGAACGGTGATGACGATGAAGATATACGCTGGTAGGTTCGTAGCCGTGTGTCGTCAATCGGGAAGCAATGATGGGACCAACTGACACGACGACGACGGTACGTGTGAGTGACAAACGCGAATGGCAATACGTAAATGTTTTATGGACTTTGGTGGGTGGGATCGGGGGCAGGTCAGGCCAGCAACAGCAGCAGATTGGTGGATGAGAAATGAATTATTGGATTTGGCCCAATTGACTTCCGATGGTAAATTTGGTATGGGCGAGATTTCAATCTTGAAACTGTGGACGTGCTTGTAGCTGGCATTAAATTTGATGCGAGCAGTTCCACACCAACTGACGAATTGATTATATTTTCTCTATTTAAATTCCATGAAACATCGCCTAATTGTTCGCTAGGGGCAGTTAACCAAGTTTGTGTCAGAATTTGGCCAATTTTGACTCTCTCCTAGTTTTACAAAAAAAGGAGTATTCGATTTAGATAAGCCATTTTCGTGCTATGATGTATTGGAAAATATTCCAATACATCATAGCACGAAAATGGCTTATCTAATCGAAATGACGCCTGAGACAAAGTTGTAGAAAGCTGGACCGGCTTTAAAAAAATAGGAAACGAAAAAAAAAAAAAACAAAAAAAAGCTGCTATAAACTTCAATAACCAAAATCAAAACAATTGCAATTTTATAATTTTAAACTTATGTTCATTGTTTTCCCTTGATTTGTTTTCCGTCGATCTTGTTTTCCGTGCTGAGCACCAATGTTACCGACGCCAGGGAGGCAACTCCCACACCTGGACCTTACCTATCGACCCATCAAACTTTTGAACCGGGGACCAACGGCTTTGATTCCCTTCCAAAGGAAGGCATGATCAGAGATGTTATGTCTCAGAACATCCCGGCGGCGCTGGGATTAAACCCAGACCAGCTAAGGTGAGAGGCAATCTCGCTTACCACTACAACAACCGGCACCGCTTATGTTCATTTGAAAGCTTACCAAAAATGATAACTTTTTTGAAATTGACTCAATGTACACTTTGAAATTGACCAAAATCGTAGAACATCAACCATAAGTAAAATTTTTATCTTATTTTTCACGCAATATTTATGTGATTTGTGCATTGGAAACGATTTTCTGAACAAAAAAGTAAAAGGGTTGTGTCCTAGACACGACCGCAGTATGACGTAGAACCACCGACAAACCAACACGAAACTTAAACTTAACTTTTGCTCAAAAATCTCTAACATGGTAATTTATATGATCATTCATGTCGGTTTTTCGGTGGTACAACTACGCATAATTGATATATGTCATGTATTTTTAACTATAATATTTTATCTTAAATTTTTCAAGCATTACAATGTTTCGGTTATGGTTCAAAACTCGTGAAAATTCATGTTAGCATAATCAGACCATCGTTCATTATACGCATGATATATTTAAATTTAATGTAATGGTTAAGAATTGACAGAATGTTCCCCACATAACTACATTGGCTTTTTTGCTGTGATCAATGTGCACTAAATTTGACACCGAAATCGCCATGTTGTGGGATAAAACAATTCCCAAAAATACTTAATTTTGTTCAGTAGCTCCATCATTAGTTTTCAATAAGGTCTCTGAAGTAGAGAAGCGAGCGAAGGTTGCATTTTATGATAACGCAACAGGCAGATGTTTTCCCTATAAGAAGACGGTACTTTCAATATTTATTGGTTCAAAAACGTCGATTGGTTCAAAAACGTTTTTAATGAAAACAGTGATAAAATTACCGTGTTTACAGTTTTCAAAAGTTTTTGCATGGTAAATTGAAAAAAATATTTATTTTAGTAGATTTGTCATCATCCTATCGCTTGGTGTATTTGGATTTCAATTTCATCTATAAATGACAAAATAACAAGCGTTTAAAACCTAACACTATTTCATCACACATATTTTTTGATTTGCACCCAAGTATAGTCAACAAAGACGTAGTTCTGCGTCAAAATATACTTTTGCCTGAAAAAGAATAGAAGTTATTTGTGGAAACAAAATGATCACAAAAGTTAAAATTTTGTACTAAAAGTTGATGAGCTACGATTTTGGTAAGTTTTGAAGTGTCCATTGTGTCCATTTCAGAATAGTTAGCATTTTTTATATACTTTCAAATAAACATAAGTTTTGAAATTTGAAAATGTACTGTTTTTTTTTGGAGTTTTTAACATTTTTGTTTTTATTTTTTAATACGGCTAAGAATCAGACATTCGTTTTCGCGATTTTTTCATCAGAACATGGAAAATGAAGATGATCTTTACGCTCAAACGTGAAGTAAAATCTAGATAGAGCTGGAATTAGGGCGTAACAGCTTTTGTAAACAATGACTTATCTCGTTGATTTCTTGGAATTCAATGTAGGCCCACACAAAGTAACATATCCATCGGGTAGGAGAAGTATTCCCCTATTCGATGGTGATGTCGATTTGCCAGGGAGAGCCACGAATTTCGAGAAATCATCGAGAGAAGTCATTGTTTACAAAAGCTGTTACGCCCAAATTCCAGCTCTATCTAGAAATGTGCAATTGTAATCACAAAATACGAAATAAAACTATTTTCAGCTTTATTTCATGATTTTAAAGTGTGGCCAAATACTGGAGCATCTAATCATAGCGTGCAGGTATTGGCACTAGTGTCACTTTGACAGTGCCAGTTTGCTTTTTTTATATTATTTCATTTAGATTTAGACTTAATCGAATGCTAGGAATCTCAAATCTTCTTTTCCCCTGCACCTGACGGAATGCCTGCTGCCATCTTTTATCGCAGTATTGGAGCCTTGGTTGATCAAGTTTGCAGAATACTCAACTGATCATTTGCTGAAATGAGAATCCCAGCAATATGGAAGGAGTGGTTTGTGTTCTATATGCATTCAGAAGGTGTTTCTCGGGGTTGAATAGACATAAGAAAAATGCAATTGAGTCAAAATGAAGGTATTTTACGTGGATTTTCTTTGGAATTTCCGCCATCATCTGCCACACACTGCACTGGTCAACCTCAGCGTTATTTTTTAAAGTTTCCTGGCGAATTTATCGGCGAAAACAAACATGAATTTGCTGGGGACAACACCCCGTGTTATGGCCAGATAAAACATCCTCTGTACGTCCTCAGAACCCGGGCGTACAGCTTTCTGGTGCGTGTTATGGCCACTAGATTCGAATTCATCGTCCTGTTCGGTTGCTTGGAGGCACGGAATTTTTAGTGACATCCCGACCTGAGAGTCCTGGGCTTCTCTTGATCGATCTCAACACCTTCCAGTTCAGCTACCGATCCAAAGTTCCAGCATGACGTCTACTTGGAACCTTCCGGGCCACACTATTGCGATCACGGAACCGCTTAAGAAGATCTCTCCCGGTAGAAACGGCAATTTCCAGCTTTTTCGCGATATTTCGAATTGACCACGTTGAACTTTTGACGTACCTGTGCAGGATCAATCTTCTTCCATCTAGTACAACTTTTTAAATACTAAGCGTATCGTGAAAAATCTGAATCAAACAAATTTCTGTCAAAACATTCCAAATCCGACCACTAGAGGCACTGCTATAGAATAGTAGTCTTTCGGCTCCCTCAAAGCTGTTCCAAATAGTTGTGAGGTGTGTTATTCTCGAAGTCACTTAATACTACATCTCTAGTGATCAGCTTCAGATTTATTCTAGGACGATCTGTTGTCACAACCCTGCTCGGTTTTTCAACAACTTGGTTCTAGTAATTAGAAAACGGTCCACAACTAGATGATATGCATACCGATTTGAAAGTGAAATTTTTCTTCTTCCTCCTCGCAATTCAAGCTTATTGATTATCGCATATTAGCTTATTGCGTGCTCTCAACTTAGTGTTCTAGATGCACTTCAACAGTTATTAATTTAGAGCTTTCGATGCCTGTTCCATTTTTAGATTATTATAACTGTACATGTAACGTTTTACCTTCACCGTTCTGCATTGATCACTAAATCCCACCGTCAACTAGATTTCAGCTCCAAAATTTCAAAAGTTTTCTATGATTTGTACTGTTTTAAAGCTCTATACTGCTCACTTGTCCGGCCAATGTTGGGAAGCGCCTCCGTGCTATGGTTTTAAAATCTACAGTGTATCTCAAAATTGATCGTACACCCTAGAAGATTTTTTTAAACATGGTTAATAGACGTATTTCATGGCTGGTGATTGAACAGATTTTTATTGATTCATTGCTATAATTTTGGTCTTTATTGGAGGAGCCTGTATGAAGTTAGATTTATTCAGGTAAAGCACTCGATTTTCAACTTTTTACCGAGTTGACGAATTTTAGTAAAATTAGTGGTAGATGAATGATATTTATTATGACTAAAAATGAGCAAAATTTCAAGCAGTTATGATAATTTTATTTTAAGAAAAAAGGTTTTTCAAGAAAAAGGCGTTTTCCTTGAATTGCTCTTACTTTTTGTAAACTCATCCAAATATGCCCAATACTGAGCCAATAATTGATAAATGTATGCTGAGTCTGCTGCCAAAAAATCAGAGACGTATCTTTTTAACTTGTGATTTTAGAGACGTTTTTCTAAAAATTTAAGCACTGCTGTACGATCAATTTTGAGATACACCAATCTACACGCCATACAAATTATTGCTCGAACGACATTTAGCAGATGGCATGGAGAAATGCGGAATGTAACGCAGAATCAAAACAAAACAACAAATAAGGCTACCAGAAACTCCCATTTTCGACAGTCATAGGGTTACTAGAACTCTCTCATTCTATTCATTGATTCTCAAAACCATTACTTTCTTAATTGGATAAGATGTAAAAAATACCCATTCGTGACTATTCAACGTTTGTTGTTACCCGTACCCGACCCGAAAATTTATTTATTTGCATACTTGTACCAAACCGAACCCATCGAGTACTGGTACGGGTCGCGTTTCCGGTAAAAATACCCGTATCTGCATTCAAAGTGTTTTTTATGTTACTTCATACGCGAAGTTAACGATTTTCAGAGTTGGTTGGAAATGCTAACATGAAGCTTTAGTGTGATGATTTATTAGCTAGAGAATGATCTTTAGAAGAGGGTAGGTGGATAGTTCCGTTAGAGTACGGCAGTATGAAAATTGAATAGAAGTTGAAAATGAGCGAAGGGCCATTAATGCGTCAGTTTTTCAAGATAGACGCACATTTTTGCCTAACCCGTACGATGTACGCGGGGACTTGAAGTATGTCTCCAAGTCCACAGGCAAAAATGTGCGTCCCTCTTTTTGCTCATAAACTGACTGCGGCTGTGGAATAGTTCTAGCGACGTTTTTCATCACTACCCAAAGCCCCACGTTGCGAGAGCATTTCCAGTCGATGGTGTGTTATAATGCAATTCTTGTTTACCCAGCTATCGTGTTGCTCCCCGCGTACATCGTACGGGTTAGGCAAAAATGTGCGTCTATCTTGAAAAACTGACGCATTAATGGCCCTTCGCTCATTTTCAACTTCTATTCAATTTTCATACTGCCGTACTCTAACGGAACTATCCACCTACCCTCTTCTAAAGATCATTCTCTAGCTAATAAATCATCACACTAAAGCTTCATGTTAGCATTTCCAACCAACTCTGAAAACCCGTATCTGGCCATCTCTACTGAATAGGCTATGTAATCTGGGATGATATTAATTGCTTAAAAAACTACCTTAGGAAATAGTTCCGATGCTGTTTTGTTGGTGTTTTCGGTAACAAATTCAAAATGGAGTTATCTCTAACAAGTCACATATAAGTCACCATATTAATACGCAGCCACCGTCTTCGATCAAAGTCAACGTCGTCACCGCAAAAATGGTTTTTACGCCGCCACTGCCGATGAAAGGACAGGCGCACTGGTCTAATTCAACAAGCATCTTTTGTCGCCAAATTGTTAGACGGTGAAGTTGACAGTATGAAACTTCTCTCAGCTTTAGACTTTTGAGCTACACCAATGATATTAAGAACCGGGTCGTTTCTGCAACGTCGGTTCCATCGTTTCAATGTTTTCGGTTTCTATGAGTCGATAACGAATACACACTTAGAAATTATTACTGACTTCAGTTATTTTTTTGCAGAACTTTCAACAGTTGAACGTTTGGTATCAATTTAACCTTCATTGCAAAAGCAGTATGAATTTAAAAACACTGTCAGCCTTGTTTAAATATTTGAGTTTTGCCATTGATTTGAAGTTTTATTTGTATTGAAGCCATAAAACTAATGAATTATATTGCCTGATTTATACCGAACAATGTTCTCTTAAAAATTACCGAAGCCGGATATTATTTCTAAGTGTGTACTGTGAAAGAATTTAATGAAACTGTTGTGTTAATATGTTACACCTATCCTAAAGGATTCAAATCGCCAGAAGGGAGGTCACCATGGTCGTCGTCTGGAAGATTCAGTCCTAACTTTCTGCTTATTTCTAACTATCATCTTTACCATCTAAAGACTTTCACTCAAAAGTCATGTGATGTGCCCTGCATCATCTGGATTTGAGCTATATCATATAAAAAAAACTCCTTGGCGTTGAACAGTCAATAAGAATATACCTTTAGTACCTTTAGGAGTGGAATGGTTTATACTGAAACTCATTTATTGTATGTAATTCTATAAATTTTTGAGAAGAACTTATTTCACAATCAGCGTGATTTCATTGCAAAGGAAACATTCTCCGAAGAAAAAATTACTACAGCCAAAAACTGGAGCCAGACCTGGTAAATATCATGGCCGTCATGTGACATTGAAAAAAAAAGGTCCTCTCACAATCACGGGACGAAACTACCTAACATTAGCTTTCTTGTCATTTTCCAATGATCAAGCACACTCATGAGAATAATTGGTATGCGGTTTCGACATCAACCTTTCTAACTGATTTAGAAGAATTTAAGCAAGCAACCATATGTAATCGGTAGAGTGAATATACTATACTATTAAGATTTCCTCGATTAAAGTAACTTTATTAGCAATAAATGAGCTAGTAATTATGATGATCACAACACTGTCACGTTCTGTCATGACGAAAAAATTCGATGAGATTTTGAAGAAAATCTCTATCATCGTTTGCTCATCCGATGATAGTGACAGAAATATCTCTGTAAATATCGAGTGAGATCTTTCATTGAAAATGACATTTACCAGCCCTGACTGGAGCACCTCTTCGGCCAATAAAGGAACAACTGATGCCAAAATAGGCGCTGAAACAAGTTTATATTCTATTATGAGGATTGTTGTGATGCAAAAGGAACAGATTTAACATTGCTGTATTATTATTAGAGCGGAGAATGCTCTAAATTTCAATTGCATACATGAATTTACAGACTTTAATTTTTTCACAGACATTGTTTTCGTTACAGATGGGGTATGGACATGCTAAAAGCAAACAAGAAGCGCTCAATTCCTCGCATACTCGATTTCTTTTGCTTTTTCTACTGGAGAGAATCAACGCAAGTACACACTCAAAAAATAAATCACATATCCAATGGAAAATATTCATTAGAATACCACATAACTTTCATGTGATATCAAAATTGGGAATTGCACCACAAAATTACATGAACCTTATGTGTCAAATGAAATTTAAGTTATTTATCATGTAGAAATCATGTGATCATATGAATGTTATGTGAAATTAATATAGATATCACCTCCGGAGATGAACCAGCGTCTGGCTGAAAATCTCCATAATAAAGTCAACCAACCAACCAGATAGATATCATTGGTTTTGTTAATGGAAACATATTATGGGCATTCCCAATTGAAACTAAATGAAAACATTATTCCGTGTACTAATTTCATACGTACATCGAGATGTTGCTCATATGAGAAAACAAAATCCTATAAAAGCTTGGCAAGTTTTACTCAGTATATGAGTTAACTACGTTTTCAAGAATATGAGTGAACTAATCTCAACTTTGCGTTAACTTCATTTGTCGTGTAATCGTAATTTATCTTTTTTATTAATTGCTTTTAACGTATACGACGTAACAGGGCTGTTTTTCTCGAATATGACATTTACTGACATTTCAAAATTCGCAACTATTTCATGCCAACCCCCCTCTCAACCGTCAATTGCTCACTTACCCTGTTTGATTTCATTTCAGTTTGTGATTTTTTTTTTCTGAAAAGGCAAACCAGTTCCCTACAAGTTTGTCTCAGACATCATTTCGATTAGATGAGCCGTTTTGAACAAAATGACCGAACTCTAGCACAAACTTGGTTCATATCATTTAGCGGACAGGGGGTCTATTATCACCGTTACGTCATCTCACTTTCTTGTCACCATGACAGAAAAGTGACAAAAAAGTAACGCTCATAATCGCCCCAGTGACGTGACTCTCGTCACTGAGTGACAAAAAGTGAGGCTCAAAATCGCTCTCTAAGTGACAAAAAGAGACGCTCATAATCGCTCCAGTAACGTGATTCGTCATTAAATGACACAAAATTGACTCAAAATCTATGAGGATTTCTTAATCGGTTGGTAATTTAATGAAATGAGGACAAATTTCCGCTTCTAATGTGTTCAACATATCCGCTAACACTACTGACATTGTTGGTTGTGCTATAGCAACAAACAAATCGTTACCAGGATCCTCTTTGATAACTCCCTTCAGCAAAAAATCGTAAAGCTGCTGTTAATTTGATTATCGGAGGTAAGGCGCCTCAGGAGATGTTGGGACATGATTTTGTTTCCACACTATTTAGCGGATACGAAAAAAAATCTTTTGATATTCTGAAATACAGCACAAATCTGGAATGTTACAATCATTCATTGATGCGACTACCTATTCCGAAATTTTGAACAAAGGCTTAACTTACGGTTCAGCCGATAATTCCAATGGATTAGATGCATCCCTTATAACTCTTCGCTGGTTTCTTAGATTACAAAAATCTTCATCTTCACTCTCTGAAAACCATGCTCAATATTTCAATTTGAATTATTACTACCCGCTTTTTGGATTTTAACCTTCCAAGGTGATGGAATTTGTTGTGAAATTTCTAGAAGGCTGTACACGCAAATCAACACCACCAACGTGTAGGGGAAGCTTTCTCCTATCCAATGATGGTGTTGGCACAGACAAACGGACATAACACTCATAATCATATTCATTGCAAATGAGGTTTTAGTTGGGAATGTGCTCGCATTTGTCATGGTGGCACCAGTGAAGTGTTAAGCAAGCTACCACATTTCGACTTATCAGGGAGGCCAGTTCTTTTTTAGGTGAATTTAGTAGATGCAAATGATATGACCAAAGTATCATACTGGAGACACACCACATCTGTCGAATACAGAATAAAAAGTGGTTAAATATTACAACCAAACTGCTGCACATTGGTCATTCCGCTTGTATAATATTAAGCTGTACAATGTACACAGAATTCGAGAACAAATTTGATGACTGTAATTTTTCTGTCAACGTTCACCAGTTATTGATGTTCAACACATCAACATGCAAATCATTGATTGATACATATCATATTTGTTTGCTGTGTACACATTAAAGGTAGGACCGGTGTTAAAAATGGAACTCATTAGCATTACCATAACAAGTCTTCAATTGTTTCTTTTGCTGGAAACAATTGAAGACTTGTTGTGCTAATGCTAATGAGTGCCATTTCTAACACCGGTCTTAACTTTAATGTGTACACAGCAAACAAATATAATATGTATCAATCAATGATTTGCATGTTGATGTATTGAACATCAATAACTGATAATCGTTGACGGAAAAATTACAGTCATCAAAACTATTTGTTCTCGAATTATGTGTACGTTGTAATCGCACTAAACAAACTAAACAAATCCCTAATAAAAGTCTGAGTTTCAGCTAGGGATTCGTTTTTCTGCAAAATTAAATCAAACTGACATCACTGACTTGCATCGGTTTTGTTTTTATTGAACAGATCGAGGGAAAAGTAACTTGTGAAAAAAAATGCATGAACGAAGGATATTCCGGTTGCAAATGCTTGGGAATGTGCATGAAAGAGGGTGCTGGTGTGCATGCAAAATACGCTTGACGATATTTTTCAAGAATTTCCTTCTAAGAGTTATGTTTGTTTGTCTGTGGTGTTGGTTTGTGAGGTGGCCTTCACTTTCAGAGTAAAGCGCTTTAGAACGGCTTGTTAACAAATGCTGATGAGCCCTTTTCTATTTTAGCTATTTTGTTTGTATTACTTCTGCGTGAAGTTAACGATTTACATAGTTGAAGATACTAAGCGTCAAATAATCAAATAACACACTTAGCACCTTCAATCTTTTCAATTGTTAATCCAGGTTTGAGATCGATGAGATTAAAAATGGTTTGAGGGAACATGCACAAATGACGTAGTTTTTTTATGAGGGATGGAGGTTCTCTAGTTTCGACCGGCCATTTATAAGGTATAGCAAAATACGCTACGAGGAGGAGGGGGGGAGGTCATTTATGGATGTTACTGTAATACTTTGTTCACACAACCTACAGCGGAGATTCTCTCGCGTTTTTTACGTATTTAATCAAACCGCGGAGGTCTGTTATCACCGTCCCGTCACTTCACTTTTTTGACACCGTGACAAAAAGTGATACTCATAATCGCTCCAGTGACGTGATTCTGTCACCAAGTGACAAAAAAGTGACTCAAGTGACACTCATAATCACTCCAGTGAAGTGAACATCAGGTGAACTGACGGTGATAATAGACCCCCAATTATGCAAAGTTTCATAGATTTCTGAGATGTAAAACCTAAAATGTGTTAATTTTTTCGCAATTTGGCCTCGAACTGCTCTGTTACATTTAATTGTTGAGGATGGCATAACAATCCCCATCTTTGTTTCACAAGTAGCAATCCCCAGAATAACAGTTAAATTCTCTTATGCTGAACAGAACCAATAATCGCTCATCGTGTGAAAAGAAAACCCACTTTCCATTCAACGAAAAATGTTCTCAACCGCAAAGATGCTCTACTCCCTATTACCCGCCACCGTACCAGTTAAAATAGTAAGGGCCTGTTCATAAACTACGTAGACAGTTTTTTGGGATTCTTGTCCCCCCCCCCTCCCCCTGCGTAGACAATTGCCCATACAAAAATTTTAAAATTTGTATGGGCCGTGGATAATTGTCAACCCCCCCCCCCCCTAAACTGTCTACGTAGTTTATGGACAGCCCCTAACGTGTTCTCTCACATCTAATAAATGGAAACGTCGTATGTTGTTGTGGCCCACAAGGGGAAAGTTCGACCCCACTGTTTTTGGCAGTAAAAGGAAGTGAAAATCCGACGAAACGGTGCCTCCCACATGAACAACAGAATCATAATTTTTCTTCACCATCGTCGGCTGCTCTGGCTTCTGTCTTGTTTTCAGGAACTTTCCAATTATCTCGTTCCATACCGGCGCTGTCAATAATGGGAGATAAATGCTTTCCCAGATCGAAATTGTGTGCTCCCTTTGCGGATGTGAGCAAGTGTAGCTAATCGGAGAAAGATCTATTGCGGTTTGCAGAGAATAAGAATGCTTGTTTTAAGGGGGGTTGAAAGCAGCGTAGCCGGAAGTTTTAACTGAGGAAAGTGGGTCAGGTCTGCCCCAATGCTGCTGGCATACTCAACATCAATCTTTTCTTTTTTTTTATTAAAATGGACTAAATTGCCCTAACTAATGCTTCCTATATGGACTGATCACTTTCATCCTCTTGGGACTCTCAAGCAGTAGGTTATTTGCTTCGGAAAGCTGAAGATAGATCCAAAGAATGAGGTTCTTTAATTTTTAAATATATATCGGAAAGAGCTTCGTTTTTTTGTGCACAGCGATATACCCATAGATTTTCATTTCGATTGTTCAATCAAGATTTAAAGCAAAATAATAACTTCACAACTTTACACACTTCCTTTTATTTAACGTCGGTCTCTGTTCCGCAATCTAGTGTCAATCAACGACGGACATCGATTGCCTTCCATTGATGGCAATCGAATGTGCAGGAAGGCCACACCTGCGTAGGATATCGCACCCATTCAAACATGGGACCAACGGCTTTACTTCCCTTCCGAAGGAAGACGTGACCAGAGATTTTTATGCCTCAGAAAAATTCCACCGACCTCGGCTGGGATTGAACCCAGACCCATTGGGGTGAGAAAGCAGTCACGCTTACCACTACACCACCGGCGCTGGCAACTTCACTGTTTGACAGTAAACTAAAAAATTGACAGCTCGCTCCCATGCAAACTCCCACCGAGGGGCGCTAAGATGGTGCTTTTTGCTAATCTAATCGAACTTATTTCAAAAACTTCCAGGGTACCAAAATTGATGAAATTTTGAATTTCGGTTCCATTTTTAATGCAGATTACGGTTATGCATTTGCCGGAACACCCCTAAAAAACCCAATTGCGTAGCGTCAAATCGTATCAGGTTTTCTTCTTTCGGCTGTTATTTACCACCAATCGATACAATAATTCATGTTTCACCCACGGTGAAACCAATCATAAACTTTTTTCTGCCCTATTATCTTCCCAATTTGGAGCAGAGACAGGGTAGACAGAAGAGATGGAAAACGAAGTCAACGATGTCCATGCCTTTGGTAGAGTTGGATCTGGTAACACCGCCCGACTAGAAAAGTCCTAAATAAAGAACACCACCTCCCAAGCGGTGCCTATTTTCGATACGTGCGTGCATCCGAGTTCTTCACCGAATGATGTAGGGTTAACTACCCCATTTCCGGCCTATTAAGCACAACCCACACTTAGTCTTTCTTATTCTAGCGCAGTTTAGCACCTAACGGAATGTTATTATTACTGATGTCTTCTAAATTTATTTACCTTTCCGTACGTACCGTAAGATAAAGAGAAACCAATCGTTGAGATATTGTCAAAAGTCTAACACTACTTCTTGACGCCAAGCTCGGCCTACGGATTTTAAACTCGGCCTAACGCATTGAAACGCCATTGATACGTCAATACATTCACTTCGGCCTATCGAATGAAGATAAAAATTGATTCGGTCGGAGCGCTTATTTTGTTTTTGGTAATAATGGGTGCAAACCTTCATATCACGTGTTCTAATTGACTTCGTTTGGTAGCTTATTAACTAAAGTATCGTACCAAACGCATAATTGACATGTTAACTCTGTAATCATGGATATATTTGAAGTTTTCTGCTCGTTAGGTCCAAAATAAGCGATTAGGCCGAAGTAGTTCTCTACTCTATGTATTGTCATGGGAGTTATCTCGTTTAGTTCGACCGAAGGATGAGCGAGAATGTTATATCCTTTGTTGATTCTATTGTTCAGTGGATAACATTGGAAACGACGAGCTTTCAGTGCTAGGGGAAGGAGTGATGCGTCGTTTTGATATTTCTGGATACTGCTGAGAAGCCCTGTGCAACAAGGATATCTTCCAAGGTCAGTATCGGTTTATGAACTAGAAAAATCCCAAGACTGTTCTAGTGTGGTGAGAAATTAGTCACGCTTACCACTTCACCACGCAGTTCCATCATTTGATGACCTAAGGGTTAAAGGGTACATAATTGTAAATAAATAATTTAATAAATGGTTACTTCGGGAATTCCTCAAAGGTCCCATTTAGGACCGCTTTTTAAATTTTATTCGTCATTTCTTTCATTATTAAGAAATTTATAGTTTTAATCTACGCTGACGCCATTAAACTTTTTTTTTGAAATAAAAGAAGCCGGAGACATTAACTTATTCAAAAAGCAAATATAGATATTCCATACTTGGTGTTACATAAGCCTGCTACAATTAAATGTAAAACATTAACTCAATTACCTTTAGTAGAAAACGAAACATAACCGATATAAAAATTAATTAAATGGGTGCGATATCCTACGCAGGTGTGGAAGCTGCTTTCTTTGCACATTCGATTGCGTCAATGGATGGTGATTGGCACTAGATTGTGGAACAGAGACCGACGTTAAATAAAGAAAGGTATTTCCTCTGCCATCTTACACAGCTCGATGTATGTACATTAAAAGAGCATCAAATAACCTTTTTGCCGCAAGTCAGTCTTGAAGTGTTTCGAAAATACACTCTTCAGACAGATTCTAGTCTTAATGCGGTTTTGTTGGATGCAATAAAGGCAAGGCTATCTTGACCAGGGTTTTATGAATGTTGTTTTAAAGCAGCCTTGTAGTACTTCATAAAACGTAAAATATTGCTTGGGAATTAATAGCTGTGGAAGTGGCTCTAGAACACTAAATTGAGCGCACGCAATAAGCAAATAAGCTTGAAGTGCAAAGAAGAAGAAGAAGACAGGCAAATCCGTTGTCTATTATTTTTTTGGTTCTAAGATCCCAAATATTTGGTATCAAATTTATAAGGAGACAAAAGAGCAATTCCCAACAAATTCGCAAATCGGTTTATTTTTGCACTTTTTTTTTCTTGATTTTTTTCCGTTGATTTTGTTTTCCGTGCTGAGGACCAATGCTACCGACGCGAGGGAGGCATCTCCCACACCTGGACCCTACCTATCAACACTGAAAATAAAATGTCGTTTATACAACGAAATCGCTCGTTTGTTCTACGAATTTATTCGTTGTTTTCTGCAACGAAATGGATTTGTACATTGTATGAAGCTAGTTTCGTTAGAACTGCCATACTCGCTGTGGCTACACCCAACCAGCGGTTCACAAGTGTTGGTTGTGGAAACCGAAAAATGTGGAGTGTGTTAGTGAGGATGGGTAAAAATAACTTCATCATTGGAAGGAATAAATATGACAAAAAAATAAAATTAGGCTTCAGACCGGACTCGATTCATGAACCTTGCGCGATCGATAGATCTGTGCTTTATCTATCGCTCTATCTGTGCTGTGAGAAATGGTAAAGCTAAAGGAAAAGAAGAAGCACTCATGGAGCGGTACTTCGATTTCTCCTGCTTTTTCTGCTGCTTGCATGTATTTTTTTTCTCTAACATAAAACCACCGCGATGATTTATTGTGGTAGCTTGCATGTATTGGTCAAACCGGCAATATTTCTAAAAAAAAAACATATCCCATCTCCAACACACAATCAGCACTTTAGGAGACAATAAGCGCAGTTGTTGGTTTGATTGTACGAAGATGTATTTGTATATTATACGAATAAGGCGTAATATTGACATTGCGCCAGATGACAGGAAAAACGAATGTTTCGTACCATTTATGAAAGATGTGTTGTAGGGTTACGGTATGTAATGTGGGTCTAGTCCTTTCATTCGGCCTATCACGCAAATAAATAATTAATTAAGGAATATTACACAAAAAATAAGGAAAATGTTGATCACTGATGGTTGATAAATGTGTACCACACACAAATCAATTTATATCACAACATTTCAATACATTTTCAGCTCTCGTAAGTAATAAAACTGGTTGAGAATATCACAATGTTCGGAGTTTTTAGCCGCCATGACTTATAAGGTTAAGATGGGAAGGTTGACTGACGATCATCAAATGGCCTGATTATGGCATTTATTGATTGGAATTACCTGATAATACACACTAGACGTAAAACTTACAGTTGCTGTTTGAATATTTTATGTTTATTTTAATTGTTTAACAACGTTTTCACAAGTAAAACATGGACCCAACTTTAGGGACACATTTCTTTTCTATGTTCCTAACTATGGCCCATGAAATTCATTTGACAGCATATAGCAATAAGAGTAACGTCAACAATGTTGTTTTGCATTTGGATGATAAGGAACGAACAGGAAGGGAGATTTTTTCTGCCAAACCTGTATAATGAACATCACAATGTTCTGATTTAGATATTCTGCGGTCAAAAGACGATAAGCGAAATTTTTAATTTTAAATTTTTAAATTGAGTGATTTAATGTAGTTTTCGTAAAATTTTCTCTAAGAAATGTTTTGAGGAATGAAGAGCATTAAGTTAACAGTGATAGTGATAAAAAAAAATACATCAGAAAACGTTACCAAGAGCGTTTTTTTGAGGATCAAACAAGATAGGACGAAGTTGCATCCATAAATAGACCCAATTTGGGGACAATAGACCCATATTACATACATTTCCCTCGTGAGTTATTGTCTTAAAAAAAGTAAGTTTTTCAACTTTTCGTGGTTTCTGATAGCAAACGACATGATAAGCATATCTAAGCATACCATTTAGCAGTAGAATATCGTTTGCAGGTAAATTCATTGATGAGTTATGATTAAAAACGTAATCGATGGCTGCATATTAGACCGAGGTTAGGGACGTATACCCTATGTGCGATATTCATTTTTACGAAACGGTTTTCAGAGAAATAACGAAAATACATTTTCAGTGAATCCATACTCATGAACCGGGGACCAACGGCTTTACGGCTTGTAATAGAAATCCATACTTTAATTCTTAGTAATATCAACAATTTTCTTTTCATTATTACAGTTCGAAAAGTGTTTGACTTCTATTTGTCTTTCAGAAATAGGAATAAATGAGTGTTATTTTTGAGTTCCTGGAATGGTTATAGCCCTTGAGTATTGTTCGTTGAGCTCGTGCTTATAAGTTTCATATTATTCAGTAGATACATAACAAACGGAAATTTAAGTTAGTTGATCCTCGTTTTACTTCTGAGCCCAATCGTATAGTTTCCTTGCATTTGTTATCGGATGTTCACGTTCTGTAGTTAGACTAACTCTGGTAGCCATACGTTTCAGTGTTCCTCTTGTAGCATCACATGGACCTTTTCCATGCGATGTTGCAAAGAAATACCATTTAACTTCTATTCCATATTTATTCATAAATTGGTGAAGACTAGAAACAAAATTCCGCTCTTTATACTGCGATGCAGCTCCGTGAGACATGACATAAATTTTATTAACAGTTAACTGCTGTTCTGTAATCATTTTTTAGATAAATAAGTTTACAGATCATGGCGCAAATCTTCTGAAATTACTACATAACTCGATTTTTTATGAATAGTACATATACACACATTATGTGTCCCTGAACTAGTTAACATAATTTACAGTTCTTACACACTAAGATTTTGTTTCCGTGTTCGGTAAATTTTACCGAAATCAGAACAGCTGAACGTTCGGTAAAACTTTGACCTTCATTTTAAAGGCTATTGAATTTGAAAATAATATCAAAACATGTTCAAACTTGTTTAAATGATCAAATCTTGTTATTTTAGTGGAGATTTAGTTTCAAAGTAGCTGAAAAGCAATTGAAATGAATTGCATAACTTTTACCGAAAAGTAGAGCTGTTCAGATTTCGGTAAAAATTACCGAATTCGGCAATAATTTCTAAGTGTGTAGGCCTGAGATTCGAAAAGGTTGAAAATCCAACTTGTACTTCACTATTTAATTCTTTGAATCGGTTGTAGGACTCCCGTAAAGTGGACCTTTATTTGAACTGACTTACGCTTACCATCTTTTCTGATTGTTACGTAATCACGCTGCCCATGCTTTGCACTGCTGATTTCATCGTCTTAAAAAAAAAAGCGCAGAATAAGTTCCTTCGTAACATCACTCAATACACTGCCTAACCTCGAAGTAATAGTGGAGTGTACACCTTTATCGTTTAAAAGTTGTTGTGTTGCCATATACCTGGTTGTGTTAAAAATCGTCAGTTTGGTTATAATCTAAGTTTGCTTCTAGTGGCGCCGTTGGTGTAGTGATAAGCGTGATTACCTCTCACCCCAGCAGGCCTGGGTTCAATCCCAGTCGGCGCCACCGGGTGTGGGAACTGCCTTCTTGCCGTCGGTAGCATTGGTGCTCAGCAAGGAATAACAAGATCGCCGGAAAACAAATGAACGAAGAAAAAAGAGTTTGCTTTCTGATTCTTTGATTAATTTCATAATATTTCTTCATAGCATAATTTACACAACTCATTTTTTTATATCAATTGGTGATGTCTAAATACAAGATATAGATTTGTTGCAAAGTTCAATATTAACGCCTTGCGAATATTCACCAACATTAGAGTTGATTGTTTCTACCGATGTTATTGATGGTACAGTTACTTAAGATTCCTGACTTGAAACATTCATGTTGATATTTTCTTCATCGCAGTTCGATAACTCGTCGCTACTTGATAGTTCGGTACGTTTAGAAAGCTGTATACGACAAGAAACACAAATTTTAACCAATTTCTGCATGTTAGTATCCGTGAGATTTCGGCAATTTTTCGAACAACTTGTTTTTAAACACGTTTATGCCCTTATAATGAAAAGTATTGATCTCAACTACCACTTCGTCTTCTGAACTACTGAATTAAGTAGGTATCTTTCACAGTTACACAGAGAATTATATTTTAATGTTGATTACATGTCAGATTCGGCTTATATATGTACGTAGGTACTTCAAAACCAACCCACTTGGTACCATGAATTGCTTAGCAATAGGTAGCATTTTAGCATTTTAGCAACAAGTTTATACCAATGTAAATGTAAATGAAGATGTAAAAAGATCGCATTGTTTTATTTTAATATGTTAGAAGACATTTAATATATTGACGAGCCTTCCAGAGCATTTTTATTGTAAAATGTTCTGATCTTTCCGAAAAAAATACTGTCGGAACATATTTTTTTTTAAAAAAGGTCTCATCCATTATCTGCAATACTGCCCAAGACACCAAACCGACCGGGCAAACTGTTTTCGAGTAAGGATTCAAATTGGCGATATGAAGATGCTAAATGGCATAGTGGGTCATAAGGAATGTTTTTGAAAATTTTCAACCAAATAAAAAAATACAAAAATAAACCGATTTGAGAATTTGCAAGGAATTGCTCAGTAGCGCTAATACATTTTATTAGCTGAGTACAGGTTATTTAGTGGTTGGAAAAGCACTTTATGTTTATTTTATTCAGCAATAGTGGTTGGTTGTGAAGATGCCATCAAATGAGTAATATATTCACTTTATAAGCTTTGTTTTGCAGCTATAAGTTGAAAGTTGATTAATGTGTGCTTAGAAGTGACATTTGCGTTTATTGGCTGCTGTAATTCAATGCTATTGACAAATTGAATAATGGTTGTGAAAATGTTGAGTAATCGCTCTCCAAAGCTATTTTGCTAGCTTTTTGTTTTTGCTAGCTTCTCCCTCCCCATGGACATGGAGGTTGCCAGCACTGAAGCAAAGGGCTATGTTTAATTTCTTTATATTTGCAACGGTAATGATTTCCTATAGTGACACATATCACATTCTTAATGCTTCAGTATGCTTCAAACGATTAATTCTTGGTTGTTAATAGAACTTCCTTGATGAAATCGGCTGCTTCATGCAGACTGAGCTATTCTGATTATAGTATCAGATTTGTTCTGTATACAGAGGAACTAGGAGGGCTTATTAGAAACTTCTCACCAATAGAGTAATGATCTTCTAGTAAATATTGCATATAATTTTATTAATATTTTATTTTATTTACGCATATAATTTTTGTTACTGTAAATTAGCATTAGCATACGATACAAGAGATTTAATATTACTTGTTCGTTTTTGCGTAAAATAATCAAAATGTATTTTTCTTGTAATTACCTTTAAAAGTTTTTTTAAAGTTTTTTTTTTGTGATCTGAAAATTTTCCCAGTTTGGTTAGAAGTTTCGAAGCTAACGCATGTCCACAGGCCTTATAGAAATATAGGCAGAAAAGGTGTATCATGAAGAATGGTTGCATGCAGGGTTGCTTCCACTCACTTGCTATAGATGAGTGATTTTCGGAGTTTTGAATTCGTTAGATGTTGTAATGGAGATTTGTGTTGTTGGATGCGGGAGGAGATTGGAGGGTGGGTGTTTGACGCATAGAGCCTGTCAATTTCGCTTTCAGAGTGTCGCAGTCAGCGGTTTTATGATTCATGAGCGCTCGTGAAGCGTAGAATCGTTGATTGTGACTGCAAGTAGATTTGGCGGGTTTTGTGTGTCGGACGCTTGCTTTTTGGCCTCTTAATGTGTCTAACATGTGCAGAGTATCATTATAGCGTCTAATGGTTTTGAGATTCCTGGTTGCGTGAAATATATTTGTGAGAATATCTTTTTGAGATTTTAGTAGTCACGTTTTGTTTGTAGTTTATATTTTATTTCTTTCATGTAATTATCGTAAATAATAGTTATTCAATAATAGATAGTTGATCCATATATTCGTACTTTGACGCGGAGCACTGTGGATTACGAGATGCTCGATGACCCTGGAGGGATCGATTTTGCTTACTGAGCAGAAAATCATGGATTTAACCCCAAGCTCTTCCACAGCACAATAAATCGCCACCATCATTTGTATATTTGATATTGAACATTAACCTCGGAAACTTTTTGCATATCAAGCGAGAGCGTAGTCCTGTATTGTCGCGAGCAGCAGTATTGTCCCATGAGCAGAACATCATGGGTTTAATCCCAAGCTCTCCGTCATGACTCTTAAAATTCATGATGACTAAACAAAATGAATATGTTCTTTCGATAGCCGGCTATCGAGAGATTAAATAAACAACAAATAAACAATACATACTTTTGGTTGCATCGCCAACTTGAGGTGAATCCTAGCCGAATACCCTACCCAACCCTCCAACTCCGTAGCACTTATGAGGATGTCGCTAAGTCGGTGGCCTATCGTTAATTAAGTACTACATCAACATTTCCTTCCCTATCCCAAGTTATGGTAAAGATGGGCGTGGCCGGGAATAGCGACAGTCATGCTTCTGTTACTTTTGTTTAGATTGAAACCAATGTTTACTCCCCAGCATTATTCCTGAAAGTAGTCTAACTGAGAATTTCAAAAGAGACGTGAGTGTCGCTAGTATCCAATCTACGAAGTATATCATAAAAACGCTAACGCTAATGCAAAACAATTTTGCTAGCTTCTGCTTGTAGCTGTATCTTCAGTCTTTTTTCAGCTACTTTTCAGGAAACGCTGGAAAATTTGGCTTATAAAGCTGAAATGTTAGTTGGGAATCTCTGTTCTCTCGATAGTTATAGCAAGTTAGCACATGATTGGTTGATTGCGACGAAAAAAGTTTGATCAATTTTCAATAGTTTTCTAGTGATAAACTTGGGCTCTTGATCCAAACTATGGACACATACAAGAAGCACTGTGAGAACATTGACTTTACAAGTACAAAAACTCAAATTAAAGCAGTACTTTAATTCCTCGCGTAATGACAGCTAGTATTAGCTTTTTTTTTGTTCTTAATACATACATTAATGTATATAACAAAAGCAACATTGTAAATATATTACTTAAGGCAACAATTATTAAACGGTTTACACTGATTGACGACAAATAAAATAAACAAATAAACAAATTACTATAATTTTTATAACAATCAAATCTTACACAAAATCTGAATCAAAAAGTGTGAATGTATAAAGCGAGAGAGAAGGATTAGTAATTTCCATTTAATTCCACTACCTTATTTGCTTATCCTTGACGGATACGCGTATTTCGTCTACAACGTGCAGACTTCTTCAGTCTCTTGTACTAATACTCGATAGTCGAGTATTAGTACAAGACACTGAAGAAGTCTGTACATTGTAGACGAAATACGCGTATATGATAAGCAAATAAGGTAGTGGAATTAAATGGAAATCACTAAGACGCCTCATCAGGATTCATCACTAAGTGGACAAGTTATAGGCGTTTAAAACCTGACACAATTTTGTCACACATTTTTGTTTGATTTGTACCCCAGTATATTCCTGAAAGACGTAGGGTAGATGCACCAGTTATTGCTATACGTTCCTCTTATGGTATGTTCCAAGTTTGGCATATGGGAATCCGTAACGTATAGCCTTAACTGGTACACCCACCCTTGTCCTACGTTAAAAAAATATATTAAACTTCATTTTGAGCTTTTGTCCGACTTCCGGACACTGTGGGATCGTTCTACGAGGTTGCTAATGCACTCATCCATTACAAAACAGCACATAATGGAATGCTTCCTGTTAATATTTCGCTGGAAGGAATTTATCGTTTCGTTTGTATTCCTTTACCCGAGCAAGAGAAAATAACTGAAGAATACCTAATTCTGACCTGATACCAAAATTTAGTATTGACCAGCATGACATACCATAAAATAATACTAACAAATTACACGCAAAATACTTTGTAATAACAAAAATTGATATTCGGATACTAAAAGGAACCTGTGGGGTATTTTTTCGGTATTGCATTAGATATAGTGGGAACATTTTTTTGGTATTATTTTTTGGTATTTTGCCTTATCCAGGCTTATCCATACCGATTGAAGGTATCGAGATATTCGTTCCTGCTCGAGAGATGCTGTGCCAACCCGAGCAGGAAAAAATAACTTATGAATACCAAATTCAGGTATGAAAATAGCATAACTGGCAACCTCAATATGGTATTAGTGAGGCTGACAAAATACCAAAAATAATACCTCAGAAATATTCTACGAATAACGAATTAATAAATAATTTAGTTATTACAATAACAAACGGATAACAGACGCGTTTTTAGATGCCAAAATACCATAGATTGTTATTTTGAAGTTCTTCTAATACCAATGCAATAACTCTTTAAGGTGTTATTGCCTAAATACTGAAAGATCACATTTTGTTATTTTGGTATTCATTTTACATTTTACAATATATTTCGATAGCTAAATAATATCAAACCAAGCTTTTATACCACAAGCATACCGAAATTTGGTATCATACCACATTAAGATATTCATTTGTTTTCGATTAGCTATCGGTTCCCGAGTAGGAAGGAATATCTCGATACCTTAAATTCGTATGGATGAGCCTGACATAAGAGATAAAATACCAAAATATAATACCAAAAAAAGGTTCGCACAATACCATTCCAATACCAAATTATGATAATGCAAAACCAAAACAATACCACACAGATATTATTTTGGTATCCAAGTATCAATTTTTGGTATTTAAAGGGTGATACGGTCAAAATTTGGTCAATATCAACTTGACGTATTTCTTTCAATTTTGCATTTAAAAAACCTGAACACCCCTCATTTTGAAGGTGTGTGTGTGTAGAATGTTGCTCCTATTTTGATTTTGGAATTCACTCTTCAGTTGTCAAAATGCCGTCCAAGCAAGAAGAGCAGCGTATCAAAATTTTGCTCGGGCATCGCGAAAATCCGAGCTACTCGCACGCAAAGTTGGCAAAATCGCTAAAAGTTGCCAAATCAACCGTTACAAATGTAATTAAAGTGTTTGGGGAACGTTTGTCGACAGCCAGGAAGTCTGGATCGGGGGGAAATCGAAAACCGGAAGCCGCTGAGACGACAAAGAGAGTTGCCGGTAGTTTCAAGCGAAACCCTAACCTCTCTCTCCGAGATGCCGCAAATAAGCTGGGTGTATCGTCTACAACCGTGCATCGAGCCAAAAAACGAGCCGGACTATCGACTTACAAGAAGGTAGTGACTCCAAATCGCGATGATAAACAAAATACGACGGCCAAAGCGCGATCCCGGAGGCTGTACACGACGATGCTGACGAAGTTTGACTGCGTGGTAATGGACGACGAAACCTACGTCAAAGCCGACTACAAGCAGCTTCCGGGACAGGAGTTTTATACGGCAAAAGGAAGGGGAAAGGTAGCAGATGTTTTCAAGCACATGAAACTGTCAAAGTTCGCAAAGAAATATCTGGTTTGGCAAGCCATCTGTACCTGTGGCTTGAAAAGCAGCATTTTCATAGCTTCCGGGACTGTCAACCAAGAAATTTACGTGAAAGAGTGTTTGAATAAACGTCTGCTGCCTCTCCTGAAGAAACACGGTTGTTCCGTACTGTTTTGGCCGGATTTGGCATCTTGCCATTACGGTAAAAAGGCCATGGAGTGGTACGCCGCCAACAACGTGCAGGTGGTTCCCAAGGACAAGAACCCTCCCAACACGCCAGAGCTCCGCCCAATTGAGAAATACTGGGCTATTGTCAAGCGGAACCTAAAGAAGACCAAAAAAACTGCTAAGGGCGAGCAGCAGTTCAAGGCAAACTGGCTTTCTGCGGCGAAGAAGGTGGACAAGGTGGCTGTACAAAATCTGATGGCAGGGGTCAAGCGTAAGGCCCGGCAATTCGGATTTGGAAAAGCGGAAGCCTAACTGAATATTTTTCCTGAATTTTATACTAATTGAACTTGAAAAAGAAATTTAATTTGATTTTTTAAATAAACGATTTCACCGATTTACACGCGTTTTCCCTTGACCAAATTTTGACCGTATCACCCTTTACAAAGTATTTACCATGTAATTTTTTGGTATTATTCATTGGTATTTTACCTCTTATGTCATGCTGATCAATACCAAATTTCGGTATCAGATCAGAATGAGGTATTGATTAGCTATTTTCTCCTGTTCGGGCAGCCTTACTAATACCATATTTAGGTTGCCAGTTATGCTATTTTCATACCTGAATTTGCCATTCATAAGTTATTTTTTCCTGCTCGGGAAGAGCTGTGCTAATGACTTATGTGGTTGTTTTTACATTTTCAATATCTTTGATGGATTTTGATGGGCAGTGGAAGAGGAACTGGAAGCCATCTAACCTACACGGTAAATTCAACCCATCTAAAAGAAATGTGTGCAGAAAGGAAGGTGTAACCTGATTGATGAGGGACCAAAACTCCTCCAGCTGTCTGTTAATTGCTCCCGACTCAATCAAAACCATAAATCGAACGGGTGAAAGTTCAATCGCAGCCTTGAAACAATATTATCGAACTAGTTCAGCTGATCGACTCAGAAGTACGTGACCTCGAAGAAACCACCCTGGTCTATCGTGTCACTGATTATGGTGTCTCCTACTAGCATTGAGTGATCTTGGGCAAGAATCGATCTTAGTGAATCGATATTTTTTTTTGAAAATAATCGATTCACCGATTTAATCAATCTTTTGAATCGATTTTTTTAAATCGATCTTTTGAATCGGATAATTTTTCAAAATGGCACAAACATGTTTCAACTAATACGGATCATAGGAAAGTTGATGCAAATTATGCCAAGTTCAGTCTAGAGTTTACATACACCCTTAGAAATTATCGCCGACTTCGGTAATTTTTACCGAAATCTGAACAGCTGAACTTAAATTTATGGTAAAATTTATGCAATTAAATTAAATTGCTTTTCAGCTACTTTGAAACTAAATCTCCGCTAAAATGACCATATTTGATCATTTAAACAAGGTTGAACATGTTTTGATATTATTTTCAAATTCAATAGCTTATAAAATGCAGGTCAAAGTTTTACCAAACGTTCAGCTGTTCTGATTTCGGTAAAATTTACCGAACACGAATACAAAATCTTAGTGTGTTGTTATGAAATTTCACCTCTAATAGTCATTTCGTGTGATTATTGATATCCTTTAGAAATAAATTGTGTAGGACGTACGCAGTAAATGTTGTGAGTGTAACATACATCTGGACATGCTGGACATTAAAAAAGGTGTAGGTAAAATAAATAAGAAATTTTAAATTATGCTCATTCAACTTCATTTTATTCGACTTTAAAGTTTAGCATTTGATAGTGTAATAAAAATTAAGTAATTGCACGAGAAAACTCAAAACTAAAACATTAAATGACTCACTAATTAGAATCAAATATAAAATATGCCTGGTCAGTGAAATACGTGCGTTGCATAAAACTTTAGTATAGGAAGTTTGAAAATAATCGTATCAGTTTTATTAGACTAATGACGCTTAGTAGCCGCTGTGCCCTCCATTGTTAAGAAGAGCCTTGTTCAATCTTCTTGTTATTGACTCAACCAAGCACTGACAAGTTTCATTTGGTATAGCATACCACTCTTTTTGAACTGTGGTCCATAGTTGATCCTTATTTGAAAATGTTTGACCAGATAACTTTCTTTTAACCTCGTTCCATAAATTTTCGATGGGGTTGATGTCAGGAGATTGGCTAGGCCATGAAATAACCGACACTTTGTTTGCACAAAACTATTCCTTTACATACTTAGAAGTGTATTTCGGATCGTTGTCTTGCTGAAAATGCCATATAAGAGGCATGTTCTCTTCTGCATACGGGAGCATAACCTCCTCCATGATTTCGTTGTATTGAAATCTGGTCATGATGGAATTAATACTGAAAATGGGAACTACTCCATACCAAGAAAAACAGCCCCAAACCATGATGCTACCACCTCCATGCTTTACGGTCTTTACCGTATACCGCGGATCGCACTCTTTAACGGATGGCCTACGTGAGAATATAGTAAATTACTATTTTGATTTCATTTGACATGTGGAAGTTTTTGCTCATGATTCTTGATTAGGCAAGCGATTTAACAGGTTATAAAATTCGTTTTATTGGTATTAAATGAACGATTTAAAGCATGAAGGATTAACATATGAAACAAAACGATTAGATGGTCGGAGTGTAAAATCAGGTAAGTACTTAATTAGAAAGCTAATTGAGCCATGCGTTTTGCATTGAGCCGATATCGATTCTGTGTGGTTCCACCAGTTTGGATGAATAGCCTCTTTGACAAAACACTTGTTACCATTCTTGATAAATAGTCTCGAGCATGGGGATATACACTACGGTGTTTCTAACATGCTCGAAAAGGATCGACAGAACGTGGTAAAACAGGCTGAAGCAAGAAATTTTGTAATTCTGCCGATATGCTCCCATGGCGATCCAGTTCTGACATAACAAAGTACTGATTAACCTGAAATATGGCATAATAAGTGAATGTAGATGTAGATTAATAACTTTCTTTACCGTTTCGTCATGAATATCCCACAGGCCATCGGTTAGTTTTAGTGGGGGGACAGATGTGATCTGCTCAGACACTATTTAAACTACCCGAGCGTAAGCTGAAGACTCCAGGCACAGGTCAATATTAAATTGCAAATGCAAATGTACTGATTTTTTTTTGTTGGATCGAAACAAAAATCGAATGAAAAGGATCGATCCAGTCGATTTTTGTCGTGTTTGAGATCGATTAAAAAAAAAACGATTAATCGAACCAAAATAATCGATCTTTTGTGATTCGATCCAAGATCACCCATTGCTATCTCCTACCACCACCCAATTACACACGTTCAAGCTTACCAGGTTTACGATCGTATGTAGCTGTAGTACTTTCCGTAATGTACTACCAATAAAAACCAATAATGTACCACCAATGAAAACCATCAAACATCACCCCACTGCAGTTCAGTCATGCTTTGGAAATAGTTTGCAATTCAGATAAGCTTTGCATCTGCAGTTCTACTGCAGGTAGGACCTTGTGGTTGTTGTTGCTCATCTGCACGCCCTTGGACTCTTCCCGAACAGCAAGCTGATTAGCGTCGTCATGAGGTAACCCCATGGTTGACACAATCAAAACCCCCTTTACAGCGAATTAAATTTTAAAAATTGAGCAAAGGTCTTAAAAGAACTGATCGGTAGGCCACCCATCACATTGGGTCCTCTTGAGGCAAACTAGTTCAACAGAAGAATGATGACAGAGATGCATCTGAAAAATGAACGGATCGTTGTTGATGGGTTTATGCTTTGTGTCAGACTCACGGAATCGAATGGAATGTAATTGCATTGATCTGTTCGTATTAATCCTATATTATCGTGCTAAGTCAACCGTACATAGGTCCAGATCTGATGGAATATTTGAGGTTAATACTTATCGACATCTCCCAACAGTACAGGGACTTCTATGAACATTCCTATGAAGGATTTCCCATCGAAGCCCATATCCCATTGAAACCAATAACTGGTAAGAACGTGATAAGAGATTTTATGCCTTAGAAAATCTCTATGGCACCAACTGGGATTGAACCCAGGTTCAGTAGTCAGAGGCAGTCACACTTAACACCACCCGAGCAGGAGAAAATAACCAAAGAATACCTAATTCTGAAATGATAACACAATGTGGTGTTGATCAGCATGAATAAAACCAAAAAAATGCATGCAATATACTTTGTAAATAACTAATATTTATATTTGGATACCAAAAGAAAACCTGTGTGGTATATTTTAGGTATTGCATTTGCATAGTTTGGTATTGGAATAGTATTGTGGGTAAATGTTTTATTTATTGTATTATTTTTTGGTATTTCACCTCTTACGTCAGGCTCATCCATACCAATTTAAGGTATCGAGATATTCGTTCCTGCTCGGGCCTGTATATTACTCAGTAATGGTCCCATAGATTTTTTTTATATTTGGTTGATATTTTACCATAGAAACTATTGATGCTCTGTTCCTCAATTTTAATAATGAATCTTGATATTGATTAAATATTCTCGTCTACTCGGGTTAGAATGACTTTGTCATCGTAAATAGTAATAAAAGTTTTGACTAAAGGTAAACGAAATTTTGCCGAACTCTCTCCCAAAAAGCATTCAACAGTTAAAGAAACCTGTCCACCACTTACCTCACAGCGATGCTAAACACCACACTCGCAAAGATGATCGATACGATTATCAACACCGCTATTGCAATCACACTCCAGCACAGCATTCCGCATATCCAGAACGATTCGATCGTGGCCTCTATTATCCAATCCCTGTATCCCGGAGGGACCGGATGCATGCTGAACTTTTGACGATCAAGCTGATCCTGCCGGAGGATCAGAAACGGTCGCCACACTATCGTAGTCCGGTGGTTGGAAATATTCTTCAAATCAAACACTATGAAATCGAACTGATACTGATGAAAGTGATGATGATGTTCATACCGCAGGTCATGCGCTATGGCCAGGATGTAGTCGTACAGGTAGAAATTTTCACTAAAAACTAATTTCCTACTTGAAGCCGAACGTGACTTGTTAAAACTACGCGAAGTCTCTTCTCCCTTTAGCACCAAATTTTTATGATTGACACCCAGCATTGTACAAAATTGCTCAACGTCACTTTTCCGCCGATCGATTCCACCGCTTGCACTTTGATTGCGCACATCACCGACATTCGTCAGCTCACCGCTGGTTCCACTGCCAAGGGTGGTCGATAAATTGAGATAATTTGTGTCAACATCATCGTCCAAGTCACAATAGCTGTCGAGAATGATTTGACAGCGTAATTGGTTCGCGGCTAGCACTCGCAGCTCTTCCGAATTGCTCGCATCGGCGAGAAAGTAATTAAAATCGCAACCGGATAAGGTTAGGCTTGATGAATTAATTAGGCTTTCGAGCGCTTCTCGGTATCCACTTTCGCCTGCAACAATGTCATTCTCATAGCTATTGTCATCAACATCAGCGTCGCCATCGTCGTCGTCATCGAGTCTAATTTTCAGCAACCGTTCGCTAATTTGCTGATAGTCACCCAGGTCGACCCCGTGAATCCGGCGGAGGATGAGCTTGAAATGTTCCGTCAGGATTGTCAGCACCAGCAGGTTGCGGTTCGTTTGCTCGTCTGCCAGTGTTCCATCGCGGACGATACCCCGGTACAGGGCGTTATTGCTGTTGAAGATTGTCCCTATCGGATCGAGGAGAAGAATCTTCGTCCGGCGGAGTGCTTTCAGTTGATTGATTGCATTAATTGTTTGGGGCGAGTTGATTGACGAGCAGACGATTATCACTGAAAATAGATCCCAGAGAATGGGGGAAAAGGAATTTTTGGTTAGAGTTGATTTCAATTCAATTCGACACCGGGGTGAGCATCTTCGGCTAATGCGCTCAATTAGGTGTGGATTTAGTGTCGTTCGAAAAATTGATAGAGTGAGATGACGTTTCTTCTTCATCGTAATCAAGATTAATAACATTGGGATGAGGCCTATCACAGGGCTATCATCATTAGGGTCCATGCATTAATTATGTCACGCTAAATCGAGCAAAAAATTATCCCCTCCCCCCCTATCGTGAAATTTTTCCTATACCTAATGCATTGCTTGTCACAAAATCTTAGACCCCTATGAGCGTGACATAATATATGCATCAACCCTTATCGGGCAGTCAGATGAGCCATGGAAGATATAATTTAAATGAAGACATACTAAATGTGGAATGAATGTTGTATATGAATGGTTTATTTATAATTTCGAAGGGTAGAGAGAAGCCTTTAGATTTCTTCTTCAAATTCAATAAATGATTTATTAAGAGGAATCGATTGAGAAGCATACTTACTCCACTTAAATTTCAGACTACTTACAAATCTGGGCCACATTATTGTGAAAGTAAATTATCTTATTTTCATCTTATTCTAAATTTACTGCATTTGACTTGGACAGAAGAAAAGGCAGTAGGTAGCAGATGAACTTAAAGCTGGTGAAAATACCTTATTCTTGTGAATCCCGCGGATAAGCGGGATCAACAATGAGATTGTTTAGTAGCTGGAAAAGCTGAGAATATCAGAATCCGGTAGTAAAATGTGATTCAATATATTGGAGGTCTGTATGACAACTTGGAGCTACCGGAACAATATTTGGATTAAGAAAGCATGCTTTTAGTGTTATGTTTAACCCACTGGCTTTCGGCTTGGAAAACTTCTAAATGTCATGAACACAATTATTTTTTTAAATAATAATTTCTGCTCGAAGATAAGGTTAATGCTGACTTTGGCACCCATTGACTGTTTTCATCAATCAAAATTTCACTATATTTTCCCATCAAAACACTTTGCTAAATGTATTCACACTACTCCTTAGTCTTTCAGCTTCAACCTGATTTCAGTTCTACGACTGAGAAATTGCGTTATGTCATATTTTTCTTAAAATGAAAGAGGTGCACTACAAAATGCGGCTGATTTCGAGTTGCCGATAATAGAACAGCTGTTTAACACGTAGTTCAAATGTAAAGGCTGCTGAAGAAAAAGAGGCTGCTGACAATAGTCACACTCACCTGATAAGGTTTGGTTGGTTTTCTTTATTTAAGAGACTCTCAGCCGTAGGCTTGTTCATCTATGGATGCCCCAGAAGGGGACTCCCCAAGTTGCAGAGTTTTTTAAGTGGTTTTGGGAGCCCGGAATTGACTTCCCATGTGATATGGGGACTGCAGATGGTCCTCCCCAAGGTTTGTGTGGCCCTCCAGAAGGGAGTGTCCTAAACTGTCTTTGCTGTCCATGCTGTCTACAGTCGTTTTATATTCGTCGATATTGCCGGGTCGTTTACCTTGGGATGACCTTTTCGTTGCGTTTGTCGGATTCTGTCTGGTCGTGGTATTTTTGAATGTGTGGTTCGTAATCCTTGTAGGTAGCAGTTGTCGTGGTTTGTGTTTCGTTACAGATTTTATATAGAAACCACCGACAGCAGTTTTCATGTAGGGGTCTACTGTCGGCAATAGTGTCATGTTCAGTTCGATAAAATTGCATCGAAGAGGTCGGCCTCTCGGAGGAAACCTTCGAGGGCCACAGTTTTGGCCGGGTCATCCACTAAGGCATCCCGGATGCTTCCTCGTATTGAGGGCTGTGTTAGATGGCATGTTCGACGGAGTGATGTACTTGGCATACCTTGCATATCTTTGAAATTGTGCGATATGCGGGTGTGTCCCTTCCTCAATCTTCAGAGTTTCACCTGCATTCGATGGTTTTTATGATCATCGCATTGGACGATCTCCTTTAACCTTCCGGATGAATGGTTCTCTAGCGTCATTCCTGGTGGACGCCCACGAGTTGTTGAAAACTTTGTCGTCCCACTTTTTCAGGTCAGCAGCAGGTACAGTATCGGTATTTGCCGTGGCCTGCCAGCCGGACGTTGCACGTACCCCGCAATGACCCGGGATCCGAAAAAAGGTATTACCGGGTGGGGCATATCTTTGGATGCGTTGGATCCACGGATGTTTGAAGATGTCTGGATCGAGGGCTTCCACTACACTAGCCGAGTCGGTAAGCACGGCGATCGAGTTGCCGAAGGAGGTTGTTGCAGCAATAAAGCTTGCAGTAGCTTCGACCGAGAAGATGGAACATTGGATCGGAAGCTTATAGCAGACTACTAGCTGCGGTTTAATTACCAACCGATGATGATTTAATTACCGATACCAACACCCATCCGGGTGACTGAGCCATCAGAGCTTCGGATGGTATGATGTTTATATTTTTCATTTTGAAGCTGGGCTGATTGAGAGACAGCTAGGGGGTCGGAACCGGCCTCGAACTTGTTCTTGACCCAGTGAATCCTGCTTACTGTAGAGAGCGCTTGGTTGGTCCACTTTATCAGGAGTTGGTTGGCCTCCATCAAGAGGAACCCTCCCTGGCCTGTTATTTTGTCGCTCAGGTCGATTCCTCTACGGCAGATCGTGTTCGCAATGAATCTTCCGAAAGGTGGGGAGTCGCTTTCGATGAAAGCAGCAATGCTGGAAGTGGATGACCGGTCGATATCCTGATTGCCTGATTGTATGTGGAGGCTAGCATTTTATTTTGTTGGTCCTGAGCTGGACATGTGATTTCAATTCCGTATGTCAGCTTTGAGTTTATAATGGCCTTGGCCACATGGAGTCGAGTGAGCCGATTGCTGTCTGGATGCTGGCCTTGCAAGGTGGGCAAGGTATTAATCCTGAAGCTGGCCTTTGTCTCATCGAAGTGTTTCAAGAAGGATAAATTCCTATCAAAGTAGATGCCTATGATGCGCACTGTCGTCTGGTACAGTATGACATATCGTCCACATACGCGAACATGTATATTCTTTTGGGAGGTTGCTGAACATTCTGTTCATTCGGATAAGGAATAGGGTGACCGTGATGACGGAGCACTGCGGGACACCCGTTTCTTCCCGGAAGACCCTTGATCGATGGTTACTCAGGATGACCTGGAAGGTCCGCCCAAGAAAAAAGTTTCTTAGGAAGTAAAGGATGTGTCCGTGAAGGCCCCAGGTCGCCAGTTGAATGCGTAAGGTAGCTAGTTCGATGTGCTGATCAGAAGAGTTGGCGTCGTGTATGGTTTGACCGAGTGAGTTGAAGTATGAGAATCCCCCGTGCCCAGGCCGGAATGCATGTTGACGGTGGTCGAGAAGATTGTTGGATTCGAAGAAGTGCATGAGCCGCCTGTTGATCGATAAACTTAGTGGCGCAACAGGTGAGAGAGATGGGTTGGTAGTCATTTGCTTACTTGCCAGGTTTTCCTGGTTTGGGGATGAGGACTATGAGGCTATGTGTCCATCTATGAGGGATGAAGTCTTCGGAGCAAATTTGGTTGAATAGCTCAAGTAGCTTTAGTTTGCCTGCCGGGGAGAGGTTTTGAAAGACGGGTAGCCTACCTCGTCTGGGCCTGCTGAACTTCCCCTGGCTTTTTATGAGGCGGCTGGCCGAAAAGGCCGATTGATTTCAGGTTCTTCAGGGATGGTGATGTTGGCGAGTGATTGTGTTGATCCTGTTTTAGTTCGGCGGAAGTGCTCGCTGTAGTTCGCGATGGCGGCGAGGTCAGTGAAATGCTTGCCGAGGATGTCCACAATGACTACCAGGTCTCGGGTGGTAGTTACTGAGTGTTGTAGTGCCATGCCTTTACTCCTCCAATTCCTGCTGATCGCGTTGATCCGTCCCCGTATGTCAATTGTTGAATGCTTTGAACTGATGCCGTTCAGGAAATTTTACCCTCCCCAGGTGGTTGAACTACACCAGGGAAGGGCTCGACGGCCCGGGTTGGTGCTAGTTTGTGGGCTCGTTTCAGAGGCCGCTTGAAGGCCATAAGGTATTCGTTTACGTTCCATATGAGGCGGTGCATGATGTTGTGGCTACCAAATGAGACGTCGATGGCTGTATCTCTTTGTCCATTGGTGAATGTGTTAGAGCTGTCGTTGAGCAGAACTAGTTCCGAAGAATGCTTGGAATCAAGTACGTCGATTCCTCGGCGGTTGTTCAGCGGTGTCGGTGATGCAAAGAATTGTATATTTAACTTTGATGGTAATTTTTAAAGTAGTTAACGGTTTGTTGCCTCGATATTTGTGTGATCTAATCGAAAGAGGAAGTGTTTCTTGATTTGTGCTTCACAAAATTCATTTTATTTTAAAGGTTTAAATGTTTTCAATTCGATGCCTAGACATATCAAACGATCAGCAACACTTACAGAATTTCAGAGCTACTGCAACGTGTGAATTAAAACTGTATTTTCAACAGCTATCCAGTGATTTTGTTATTATTTATTGACAGATTATGTATCTAGACAAAGTTTTTGTAACGGATTATTTTGTATGGATAGCTGTCATAACAACTTTTAATAATTATTTTAGCACTACAAAAGCTAGATAGTAGTTAATTTAAAAAGGTAATGTAGAGTAGTCCACATAGGTTTGAACTTCGCCTGCGTATTACGGATGTAGTTTTCTGGCTGAATGTCGTAAGCTCGTGAGCATTCTTGACATTGCTGAAAATTATGATAGCATCAGCTTGCGGGGTTGCTAGTGTAGATTAAGGTAGGGCAAGAGTTCGACCTTAGTCTAAAAAAAAATCAAAACTCTAAGCATTTGTATTAGTTACACATTATTAGATACACATTCATTTAAGGGAACTTTTTATTTAAGAGCTTTGATGAGTTTTCAGTCCATTCGTAGCCCCGTAACGGATAAGATGGGGTTGGCCGGCATTGGCTATTGTCATACTTTCCCTGTTCTGAATTCGGAATGGAAAGCTATTCACTCCCAAATAGTTTTCCTTAAGAAATAAGAATAAGAACGTTAAAGTAGATACATGACAGTTGCCAGTATGCAATCTACGAATTACTCCGTTGCAAGGGCAACGAATTTTTCAACTTTTAGAACGATTCTGAGACTTAAACTTATTCGAATTTCTGGTTATAAAAAAAAACTAATAGGGCTACGGGATGTGAAGGAAGACATTCCGCGCAATTACCATAAACCGGAATAGTTCATGTTGATCTTCGTCAAGCTTCGTCTATAATTTGGACTGCTACATCAATACAACGTTAGGCAGCCTTCAGGTTCAATTGGTTAAACTTGGTGAGTTCGTTCCATTTTGTAAATTTTTATCTTTTCAACTCAGTAACGTTGGGAGATCACCTTTTTGTGGTGCGTTACTGGTATAAGATCTACCACCAAACCCTAGTCGTGACAACTTCAAACTAGGGAATCAGAATTTTCCAGTAACCAAAGGATCACATTTTAGTCCTTGTTACTTTTTATGACTTGATAATAGTGACAAAACTCGGATAGTGACCACCGCCCTGTTATGCATTTCTATATTGTATATTTCAAATAAAAAATATTGTTTATGTTCATAGATTTCACACAATTCTTTTCCCTTTGTCCCTTTGTACTGCTCATTTTCCTTTCCCTATTCTCTTTTCAGAAAGCTAGTAGTGGCGCTATAGCCATAAGTCAGAAAAGGCTAGGACAAGAGTTAGTGCTCATGCCCCAACCGTCAGAAGAAAATGGAGCATCACTTAACCTTTCTTGCTTTGATGCTTCCAACGACCAACCAATCATATAATTACCAAAATCGGAACGTACGGTACGAGATGTCTACGTTTCATTCATTTATTGGATTCTGACGCATCGTGTTTAAATCTTTGATTTAAACAGGCCCGATGTTTTCTGAATCATCTTGCCCCTTAAATGCTGTACAGTAGGCATGGCCGTTTTGTTATGTGTGACGCATCATCGATGTGAAACATATATCAAATAGACAAGAAAAATGATGTAGGTATATACACGCTTAGAAAAATTAATGTAAATTTAAGTGCTCTTAGACTGACATATACGAGCGTCAATTTTGACATAAAATTGAGTCATAATAGACGTGAAATTCAACGCAATCAAGCGTAATTTTGAACTTTTCAGTCTCGGAGCACTTAATTTACCATGACATGTTTGTTAAGATTAGGTATTTCTAAGCGTGTATATCATTTTCCAGGATGCTTTAAAAAACTGGCTGTGTTGGTGTTAGATTAGATTCGATTAGATATTGTCAGAACTGGGCGAACAACGTAATCCACTCAAAAATAGTTTGCAATAAGTTCGGAGTTCAAAATGCTTAACGTCAGGCTTAAAGTTAACATTTTATGTGTAACTATGTTCAAATAATGGACGCAGTGGTTCAACTTCCCCCAACATGTAAATATGTAGATCGTAAACTTTCCACATGAAGTAATAAAAACAGGATTAATTAAAGTACATAACCCTAGATGGGAGCTTACCATCAATTATTCTATCATTGGTCGAAAGGTACAATAGTAGCACCTAGCCTACTCGTGTCTCCATAAGATTGTTAAGTTGACTATGACGGTGGTAGAGGAAAACAATAGCTGCAATTTCAAAACCATCGACTAGATTCTTACGTCCGATGGCAACTTGAGTGTTAACCGTTTTCGCACATCGGAGATACATGGGAAACAGGGAAACACCCCTCACCGCCTCTGATCAACGGATGAGTTTGGTAAAAGAAATTCTCGATCCGATTCGTACCTTCCTCAAAATTGTCCTTTGCTCGCTTTCTACTTTCTATTTACAATTTTCACACTGCCGTACTGTAAAGGAACGATCAATTATATACTTTCATTTCATCATTTATCGTATAAAATGTTCACTTTCTGATATTGACGTTAAGCATCTCTAACTAGCTAAAATATAAAAATTTTGAATACATCATTTTGAACGGAAAATGTGGATTCAGAAGCATCAAATTACTTAAGAAGAATGTAGGTTAAAATTTTCAACAAACATATTCAGTATGCCCGGTTTTGCATAGGATCGCCCAACTGAAGAAGTAATTTGAGAAAACTTTTCCTGAAGAATAATCTTCTAATATTTAAACAACTTTTTAGACCAACCATGCTTTACACTGTGGTCTTGTTGTTTCACTACCTCGAAAAAGCTCTTCAAAAAATTCAGAACACAGTTCTGAAGATGAGTTTGAAGCTGCCTCCATGGTATAGTTATACCGAGATACATGGAATTACGAATATTGAGAATTTAAAACAAATGTCCATCAAAATAATTAACAATTTCAGGTAAAAATCGTTAAATTTTCAATTGCAATTGGAATTTCCCTTTATAATAAGATAAGATTAAGTTTAAGTTTATGTTTTACCCTTCTTACAAAGAAGGGTATAGATATCACTTGAAAAACCGACTATCGATCCGAGGCCCGGAGGGCCGAGTGTCATATACCATTCGACTCAGCTCGACGAGATCGGAACATGTCTGTGTGTGTGTGTGTGTGTGTATGTGTGTATGTGTGTATGTGTGTGTGTATGTAACGAAATGAATGCGCTCACGTTTCTCAGCAACCGCTCAACCGATTTGGACAAACTCGGCGCCAAATGATAGGTCTTGGGGTCCCATGGAACGCTATTGAACGGTTTTGGAATCGGTGAACCGGTTCCGGAGATATGGCCGGAATAAGATCCGGTGAATATGGGCCTTCACGCTGAATTTAACGGAAAACGTATTAAAACCATCATGCGACACATCAAATTACTACAGAATTTAAAAATAAGATCAATGCAAGTCGTGTTAAGTGTTCCAGACCACATTGGACACACTTGGACATGTTCCGGGTACCCCGGGGAAGTTGCTTGAATATGAATTGAATTAAAACCCATTAAATCACACCAAATAGACTACACCCGGATATATTCCGGGTACCCCCAGGCAGTGGCGTAGCGTCACTGGATGACACGGGGGTGGGGGGCTTGGTCACTGAAAATGTCAATAAAATAAATAAACTTGAATAAGTAAGAAGGGTCTGATCACACCATAGGTGGATACATTCGGGTTTAAGATTTAAGATGACCGTGTTCACTCGGCTGTCGACAGAAGCAGATCACTCTCAATGTGTGTCACGCGATCGTCTGTTTTCTCGGCAGCAACCATTGTGCGGTCCTCGTCATTGTTCTTCATCAGCAGTTCTTTCAGTCGATGCGTCGTCGACTTTGGAAAGCAACCGTTTCGTGATGAATGTGTGATTGCTGACCACGTTTTGCGTCCATTGCTGCAATGGAAGCGCTCTGACCCCCATTGGCGAATCTGCCATACAATGAAACCACTGGAAGCGGCTCCCGTTCTGGTGGAGGAGGCTTATTGGATAGCGGCTGATAAAATGTTTATTGTGTTATACATTTGACTATAGTTTTAAGATGTATTGTATAGTGAACAAGAATCCTCAGCTCTGTAAATTTAATACGGTTGAGCCTTATCAAATAAATTAATAAACAAAAAAAAAAAGATTCAAGATGACCATGCAAGTATAGAAAACCTGTTTTAAATACTTAATTGCCAAAGCAGGAATAATTAAAACAGGCTTAGATATAAACAGTTTAAATAAGCACAATAGGCCAATTTTCATACAAACTAGCCAACTATGCAACTATGTTTTGTTATGATCAATTGACCTGAAATTTTGACACAGAACTACAAACATGCTGAATTTTGCGTGTACGTAATATCAAATGGCCAACTAATTAGCACATTTATAATTCGAAATTTTCGAAGTGTTATAGTTTTAAAATGTTCAACCATATTGCCAATAAACGACGGCGTGCTTAAGAAAGTTATTTACGATATGGTCAAACATTTCCGAAATAATAGGTCGACAAGAATTTAGCCAGGATCCAGAATCAAGGTTAAAGCAAGCAGCTGCCCAGGATGGGATTCTACCACGTTGGCTCTGTGCACCACTTGAGAAGCATTGCATTACATGGACGACTGTTTCTGCAATTTTCCATACGGTCGCATCACTCATTCATTCACATATTCACCAGCTCACGTCAGAAAGAAGTTCACAAGAAACACTTTTCCCATGACATAGGGGAAATTGCTTCAATGTGGGCCTATCGATCTAAAGATTGAGCCCATCGATTTAAATCTCGTAGCACAGACAAACAGACATAACATTCGCAAGATGTTTATCGAACAAGCATTTAACGGAAATTTTAAATGTATCGTAGTTGGTAGTACCGCCACCTGTGGCGCGCATAGTCAATTCACTTGCGTTTGACGTTCACACACTACCGCCATCTGTTCAGTGTAAAGCCCACCACAGTGTACTCAACAGATGGCAGTAATGTTTTAGCGACGATGTTTTACAGTGAGAAATATTCAATGGTCTGTTTGTCTGTGCTCGTAGCCTTGATTTTTCCGAAAAACGATGCGTCATATGGACATTGCAAATCGATATTTTTGGTTACTACAGTCGGAAGAAAACTCTTTCTATTTTAAAATAAAATATAATAGTAGGGTTAACTACCCCATTTCCGGCCTATTAAGCACAACCCGCACTAAGTCTTTCTTAATCTAGCGCAATTTAGCACCAAACGGAATGTTATTATTACTGATGGCTTCCAAATCTATTTACCTTTCCGTGCGTACCGTAAGATTTGAAAAAGAGAAACCAATCGTTGAGATATTTTCAAAAGTCTAACACTGCTTCTTGACGCCAAACTCGGCCTACAGTTTCTAAACTCGGTCTAACGCATTGAAACGCCAATGAATTCACTTTGGCCTATCGGATGAAGATAAAAATTGATTCGGTCGGAGCGCTTATTTTGTTTTTGGGAATAATGGGTGCAAACCTTCATATCACGCGTTCTCATATACTTCGTTCGGTAGCTTATTAACTGAAGTATCGTACCAAACGCATAATTTACTTGTTAGCTCTGAAATCATGGATTTATTTGAAGTTTTCTGCTCGATAGGCCCAAAATGGGCGATTAGGCTGAAGTAGTTCTCTACCCTATCACTCCAAAAATCAGAGATGTCCCATTCTGTAATTACTCGATACCCTGGAGAAGTTAATGCTTACTTGGCATGATTAATTTTTCGGTTCGTTAATCAATTAGATGAATGTGAAACGTCATTTTGACATACACCGTCAATGTGAACTATAAGGGCCGTTCATACATAATGAGACTATTTGAAAAGGACCGAAAAAATCACGACTGTTGACCGGTTGGTGACCGGCCCCGGTGGTGTAGTGGTAAGCGTATCTGCTTTCTCACCCCAATGGGTCTGGGTTCAATCCCAGCCGAAGTCGGTGGGATTTTTCTGAGGCATAAACAAAGTCGTTGGTCCCGGCCAATGTATGTTGAATGGGTACGATATCCTACGCAAATGTGGAAGCTGCCTTCCTGCACATTTGATTGCCGCCAATGGATGGCAATCGATGTCCGTCGGTGATTGGCACTGGATTGCGGAACAGAGATCGACGTTAATTAAAGGAATGACGTTGAAGGAACCGGTTGGTGAAACCTTGTCAAAACATGCTTTCGTTCGAAATGTATGTATGGTCCCAATATTAGGGATACTTGGGCCGACATTAGGCACATTAACCCTACATCTGTTTTGTTTGACAGCACACCACACCGTTGGAGTAAAAACATCACGTTTCTGGCCCTCTGCGCAGCCCGTAAATCAGCTGGGTGTTCTTTTGTTCAGTAAATCTCTCAATCGTGGGTAGCTCCTACTGCTGTATAATTTGATTCGACGCGATTGTTTATTGTTTACGTTTGCTTCCACCAGTTGGTAGTTGGTAGTTAGATAGACAATTTATTTAACGCCCAGACACGAAAGTTTCTCAAAAATGCTTTTGATCTTTGTTATCTCTCGCGCATCATCAGTGTCGTGGTGAACCGTTTGAAAATTCTTCATGAAGAATTATATGTTTTTAAAGAGGAGAAGGGCATGTGGTGATGATGGTGGTTTCCAGATTTTTATTTCTAATCGTGAGATAGGACAACTTTGTATGGTTATTACAAGCCAGATTATCCCATTTTCGGAAAGATTCCAACCATTAGTAGCTGTAATCCAGAGTACTAAAATTTTATTTGATGTTCAGTCGTTTTCTACCCTCCTTCATAAATTCAATTTCCGGCGTTGCTATCTCACCCGAATATTCAATCCTAGTCATTAATCATTCTCAAGAAGCGCTCCGTTTTTCATAGCCCGTAATGATTATATGTCAAATGCGATGAGATCAGAATGATGTATCTATCAGAGCAATTTTTATTATCTTTGCTCTTTTTGTAACCGTCGGAGGAAATGATTTTTAACATGACGTATAAACGTATCAATCTTTAAACTCTTTACTAGCACCAAACAGTATTTTTAATGCAGTAGATTCTGAATATTCAGCCTTGATTTGAAAACTGCGTCCATTGAAAATCACGCTAGACCAATCCCGAAAAAGCCCCAAATTCCGGGAAGGCCTAGGCATCGTTATTTATGAAAATGTTGTTTCACAACTCACTAATTTTTTGTTTTATTGGCTCGCTTCGTTTGCTAGGCAAAAGGCCCACAAATCTAATTGACTTTGGCAAGCGAAAGGACGCCTGAGTGACGAGGCTGGCCGGCATGTGAGTGAGTGTGGTCCTGGATAGGCCGTCGAATGGGATGATAGACATGTGGGATGAGAAGACAATTAGATTGACCGATGGACAGCTGGACCGGACAGAGTGGATGTGCTTGAAGTGAAGTGGATTTTGTTTACTGTTAACACCCAGTTAGTATTATATCTGGTGCGGGGTGCTTTGGATGGTTGGTTGGGTGTGTGAGATGCTTCCCGGAAGAAGGTTCTTAATCGTATGGGTCCAATTTGAGTGAGGCATCATGGAGGTGGAGGAAAGTGCTGTATCTAGTCCAATTCTGTTCGTGGGATTGTTGTTGACCTTCGAAGCTGATGATTTTATTCTTAAACGGGAAACGTGAGTCATTGGAGAATGTGGAGACTCTATTATTCGAATAGAAATGATATGATTGTCTGCTTGGTTTGATTGCATTAACTTGGAGGCAACTTTGTTTCCTTTCGATGTTTTTTGAACGTAGATTTTGCGATTTAAGTTTTTAGATTTGCTACACCGGTTTGGGCCTCAGATAACCTAGTCAGTAAAGACATGGTATTACCAAGCCGGAGGTGGCAATTTTTTATTCTCGATTTTCCCTGGGCATAGAGTATCATTCTGCTTGCCACACAATATACGGTGCCCGGTCATTTGCACTCCGGTGGCAGAAACGTCATCCACGAACATTTGGCTTCAAGCCAAAGTTTTTGGTTCTTTGGCTCGATTATCTGCCAATCTAAGACAGCTGATTCAAACATTGAGAAATTGTACTCCGTTCACATAGATGTTTGATTTGTTGCGTGGCAAATTAATCGTGATAAATGATCAGCAAGCGCGTACTTGAAGGAATATTTATTATATTATTTTTTAAATGAGGCAAGCTAATCATGACACATTCAAGTTTCATTAATGATTATTCACACAAGATTTTTTAACGCATACGTGTCGTCAACGCACATATAAACATAGCATAACAACTGTAGGCTACAGTGCTGACACCACCGATAGTGGTGGATTCTGCAACCTTCCTTCTTGGCAGAAGATTAGTAATTTGGCTGAATACTGTTGGGCCGAATACTTTAGGAAAATTAACTTTTTTCGAACAACAATAAAATCCTATACTAAAATATTAAATTGAGAAATGGAGAAATGTTATGTTTCCAGATCATTTAGTGGAATTGAACGATCCGGGACTTTTTCAGCTCCAACTCAAGGCAGTGGACTTCAAAAGTGTGTTTCTCGTGCAATGCCAATTGAAAGCACTATTTCTAGATCTTTGACTTTTCACTATTCTGAACTTTTACTGAACTTTTGATGATCTATATGATGTATTGTATTTTACTGGTGATTAATGATTTTTAACATGAAATTACCATTGTTGCATCATAGTTTGTTCTATTTCTGATGATATTTCAACCACACCAAGAGTAGGAAAATTTACTGAAATTGAACCCAATTTCCGAGACACTCACAAGATGTCGAATGGTAGGTGATGTCGCCATATCATTAAGGAGATTTATCCATCTTATAAACTACACATGTTTGTAGATAGTAGGCGTATGTTTCGTAAGAAGTGACGTGTTTGAATGTTGCTTCCATGTTTCTGTGATTTAATTTTAAAACTTATGAAGTTTCTTGAAATATGTGTTTTTTTTTACGTATTGCGTATATCCGAGTGGCTTAAAAGTACAGTTCATCATGAGCAGTTAGAGCTGATCAAAAACGAGGAACTGAAACGGATCGTGGGTCAAGTGGGTCAATATCCGGAGGTTCGTAGTAGCAATGCTGTAATGATGGTGCGTTAATTTGGTGCGATTTGAAGAAAAAAAAATGATCGAAGAGTGCTGTGCTTGAAGATAGAAGCGAACTTTTTTCCTCCCGTCAAATTTTGCGGTGTTCCGGATTTTTGACGTAGAGCTACGTCTTTGTTGACTATACTGGGGTGCAAATAAAAAAAAAATATGTGTGGTGAAATAGTGTTGGGTTTTGAACGCTTGTAACTTTGTCATTTATAGATGAAATTAAAGTCCAAATACACCAATCGATAGAATATTACTTTACAAATCTGCTAAAATAAATACTTTTCCAATTTGTGATAAAACAATTTTTCAAAAATGTATAAATGTTAATTTCATCACTGTTTTCATGAAATAAACGTTTTTCCCAAACCCAGTCATCATAATCGAATACCACTTGGTTGCACATCGTTCTGCTTGAACCTGAAAAGATATAAAACAGCGCTGCTGTCGTGCCTCTGCTGATTACCACTTCGGACGGCGTGGCACTGGATCCTGCAGCAAGCAGGAGCAAGTCAGTTATTAATATGGTGTTTGCATCTATGCGGATTTGCTAGCGCTAGTGTACTAGCACTTTGCAAAAAAGTATCCAGAATAATGTAAGCAGGGCATCAGCCTCCCTCCCACCCTTTAAGGGCTCACCGCTCCGAAAAAAATAATTACGTTTTGATTTTTCTAAAAATATTGGAAAAAGATATCAAAATTCGAAGAAAATCACATATTTTTTAATTTTTCAAAGAAAATTCACGTGCAAAAACATTTTTTATAAGTCATTATGGCATAAAGTTGGACTCAAAAAACCAAAAAACCAAACATCAACTTTTCGGTTTTTCTGAGAGTCCAATTTTTTTTCATGATGGGATAGAAAAAAATTTTTTGCATGTAATTTTTGACAAAAATCTAAGGAAGAAATTGATTTTCTTGGATTTTTGATAATTTTTCCCAATATTTTTAGAAAAATAAAAACGTACCGAAAATATTTTTTTATTTTTGGGCCGGTGAGCTTCCCCTTAATGACAACCTTAAGAAGACATGAACTTTAACGACCACTTTTTCCGATAAATAACAATTGACAAACTACAATTAAGTAAAGTAAACAATGTTAACAGCTTCTGCAAAAAAGCCAAAACACTCAAATTTAAGAAAAAATTCGCTCACGAGACATGACTGTATTTTGATGATATTCAGTTCGTGATTTATCAACAACTGACTGTAAATCATATCTGGTACCTCTATATATGCAATTAGATTCACATCCGAAGTCCATCCTTTTTAACATATACTGTACAAAAAATACTTTCTAAGCTCCGCCCCTGACAGGATATCCACACATTTTTTTCTGAATGGGGCGGGGCAGAGAGTAACTTTTGAGCAGAATATGTAAAAAGGATGGACTTTGGATGTTAATCTAATTGCATTTATAGAGGTACTGTAGTGTATCTAGGGAAGTCCATAGTTGATGAATCAATAGTATACTGTGGTTCATCTTATATTATAGTACATTTATAGCAGTCAGGTTAGCTAGCAATAGAAGACTTCCGTTCGGTCTCTTTTCCATCCGACCATCCTGCAGAGCGGACGCACAAATTGTAATTCTATAATTAATTAATAAAGTATTCTAGTTTAATTGATTCAACTATGTAAAGCGATTCCTTCCTTCCTCGTAACATATCAAGTTGGCGACGAGGATAAAACGTGAATAGTCGCGCGTTAGTACGAAGTGAAGTCGCGAAGTGTGAAACGGTCGTTTACACATGTTAGGAAACATAACCTTAAACATCATTATGTCATCTAGTGATAGTGGAAGCGGTGCAGTTAAGCAGGAGCCGAATGCAATAGTTCCTATCGTTCGAGCTGGCATGTTTGGCCAAATCGAGCACTTCGTCGTTGGGGAGAATTTCGAAGAATATATCAACCGCCTTGAAATGTTCTTCCTTGTGAACGACATGCCGGATGATAAAAAAGTCCCCGTGTTAGTTACAGTCTCTGGTCCCAGCTTGTATTCAATCGCTGCTAGATTGTGTGCCCCGGACGATCCTCGTACAAAGTCGTATGACGATCTGGTTCGTCTCCTCAAGGAACATTTGGCTCCTACCACGAATGTCGTCGCTGAGAGGTATACGTTCCGGAAATGTGAGCAGCACGTCTCGCAAAGCATCACGGAATTTATTATCAGCCTGAAAGCCACCGCTCAACCCTGCAAATTCGAAATGTTTTTGTCGGATTCACTGCGAGATCAGTTCGTCACAGGCATCCGGGATCAGAGTCTCCGGAAAAAGTTATTGACAGAACCGGACCTAACCTTCGACAAAGCGTGTTCGCTAGCCCGAAGTTGGGAAGCAGCCTTGAGTCAGAACAAGGAGATGTCGAGTCAGTTGCCGCAGAAGCTCGGAGCACTTAGGAAGGATGTACATCAAAAGACGAAACCGAAACGAAGCAATCAGGAAAAGGAGGAAGCAAACCAAGTCGTAGTCAACAGTCATCAAAACCATGCTTTCGGTGCAGCCGTCACCATGATCCGAACACGTGCCCAGCACGCAGCTGGAAGTGTTACTCGTGTGGGAAGGTAGGTCATGTTTCCACATGCTGTCGGTCGAAAAACAGTCAACCCAAGAAGTCTGGTGGAAGCAATCGAGTCGCGGAAATGTTGGAAGCCGTCGAAGTCCTTCGACTGAACATGCTGGGTGGTCCCATCGAGTTAGTAGAACCGGAAAAGTCGTACCTGTCAAGTCTTGAACATCAGCAAACCAATCAACCGAATGACAGTCTGTCAATCCTGGAGCAAGCAAGTAGTCTCGCATCCGGATCATTGAATAAGCTCGAATCACCGGAGTTCGTACCGCTGGATTGCGATGGTCGTCGATTGGAATTCGAAGCTGATTGTGGAGCCTGTCGTAGCGTCATCTCTGTAGATACGTATCAGAAATATTTTGCTAAAAGTATGTTAAATAGTACTGCATTGGAATTTGTCTCTGTTTCAGGCCAACGAATTAAACCGCTGGGTACGATTGATGTCCGCGTAGCAGCAAACCTGTTACTCGGTCGAGACGGTCTTGATATGATGTTCTCGGACTGGAGAAGGATTTTTTCTGTCAAGTCTGTGGGTAAGTTGGACGTTTCCTTCAAGTCGGAATTGAAAACGCGATTTCCTAACGTAATTAGCGAGTCCGCAAATGACGTGATTACCGGTTTAACCGCGGAGATAGTTTTAAAGCCCGATACTGCCCCAATTTTTCATAAAGCTTATTTGGTTCCGTTTCTTGTCCGTGAAAAGTTTGAACACAGTTTAGAGAAGTTAGTTGAAGATGGCATTTTAGTCCCTGTTCGCTTTTCTTCTTGGGCAAATCCGATCGTTGTTGTGCCTAAAAAAAAGACGGTTCGATTAGGATTTGTCATCAACATCAAGTGAGCAATGCTCGCTGCACATCTCGGACTTAAAGTGTAAAAATTCATTTATGTTTATTCAAATGTTAAGATTAACCAACTCTTTGCATATCTGTAGTAAGCTATGATCCTTATCTATCAATTACTTCAGAGAAAAACAAATTTCAGCAACTGAGTGAAACGCTATTAACAAATGAGCAGTTGGTGTGTACAACTGTGCATGCCAAGCATGGTGGGCAGCAACAAGCTGCTACTGCATAGTGTCCGCAAGGTTGGAAAGTTGATGAAAAAATGATGAAAAGTTGAGAAACGTGCACAGGAAATCTTGAACGGACTACCGAACATAACGGCAACCGCTTCGAAATCGGGCTACCGTAGAAGACAGAGGATCCACGATGAAGTGATTAGAGAAGCAGCTGGAGCTGCATGAGGACATCTGTAAGTAAACCGACGGAAAGCAGGCATCGAGATTCATAGCTGGGTTTCTAACTTGCCGGAATTTCTTCGAAGAATGGGTGAAACAAAACCACCCGCGCCAGTGCACTTCAACCGGGACAAGCAGATTTCCAAGGATCTGGATTTGGACAAATTTGGCGACGATGACGATGCACTGCAAGGAGTTATTGGCGTACCTATTCTAGAGAAGACGACCGACGTTGCAAGCTGCGTGACTAATGGATCTGCTCATTCACCATCCACAGCATAATCATCATCCAAGGTCTAATGCGTTCCTACTGCGATTGGGACACATCGATGTTGAATACTGGAATGTATGGATGTATTGGACCAGTCTGCTGGTGGAGATAGAAGCTATCGCAATCGGTTATCTTGGTAGCAATTTGTTTATCGATTACACAGGTAACAATTTGATGCTGTTGTTCATCGATTTCAATTCAGCCTTAATTTGAATAACTGCTGTAAATATACCACGTTAACCTTTGTTCAGCTTTTAAACATCTAAATCTGGTGATTTTAATCAGCCAAAAGCTTAACAGTAACATAAACAATAAGTTTTTAAAGGCAACCATTGTTCAGGCGTCAATCATACCTGCTGGACCACTCAGGTATTTGTGTGGCAAAAGGTATGATCAGTAACTTGAAACACGTCAAATTTAAGTTGAATAATAGCAACCGGAAAAGTATTATACAGCAATGCAGAATTGTAAACAACAAATGGTGACATAGTTGAAGATTCTAATTCCAAATAACAGACTGAAGTGGTAATTTTTATACGATAGATGGAGTAGATGAAAGTATAGAGTTGATAGTTCCGTTAGAGTACGGCAGTGTGAAAATTGCATATAGATAGTAGAATAGCGAGCTAGGACAACTTTTAAAGAAGGTACAAATCGGTTTTTTCATCTCTCTTTACCAAACTCCCACTTTGGAGAGGGATGGTGAGAGGTGCTTTGTACACCATAAATCAACAAAAAATCAGCTTCTGTTCTATAGTTCAGCTTGAATTTTTATTTGGGTTACTTGGGTAAGTACGCTGCAATCAATTCGCTAAGACATCTTCATCGATACCATGTGAAGTAATGAAATTGGGTTGTTAGCGGAATGCTAAATAAAACAGCAAAAAAGGTTATCTTCCATTTAATTAATTTTGGTATCCATGACAGATACGTATTTCGACTACAATGTGCAGTCTTCATCAGTGTCATTCCCACTAAAGAACTTTTCAAAATCTAACTCCCTTAAGTACTCATTAGACTGATGCAAAATTTGAAATTTTCGCTCCACAGTGCTCAAACGGCTTCAAATCATGTCCTAATTAGCCTCCCAACTTATTTGGTAAGAAACTGACAAGGCACACACCATTCGAAGTTTATATAGAAATTACTATGGAAAAATGAAACTTTTTGTTCATTGTCTTCTACCCATTTTCATATTGCTTTTTCCAAATGTTTTATTACTACTCTTACGGGAATTTTTCTAAGCTACAACTTTGAGGAATATCGTTTTTCAGCCAAATGTCAAATTAAATAGTTATTTATTGTTTAAGAGATTGATAATCTTATGGCATGATCAAGCAGCTGTTCTGTTAGCATCACTGTATTCTGCAGTGTGACATAGTAGCCATGATATTTGTGCTCTATTCTTCTCACCAGAAACACCAATGTTGCCTGCTGAACAGTTGAATGAGCATAATCATAAGACATCAGTAACTTTAATCATTAATAACTTTTGTTCCGTGCATTTGATTGAAAAGTGATTTTCAACAAAGTTGTAGCTGAGAAAATTTTCTTCAATCACTGCTATCATTTTATAAAGCACAGTGATGTGGCGAATTGTTAGATAGATATGAACAAAAACATAAGTTTTCCCATAGTAAGTCCCACAATAAACTTGAAATGGTTTGTCCCAAGTCAGTTTCTTAATAAAGTAGTTCAAATTTTGGGAGGCTAAGCAGGATCCAATTTGGAACCGTTTGAGCACTGTGGAGCGAAAATTTCAAATTTTGCATCAGTCTAGTACTCATCCCATAGGTAAAAAAGTCAAGATCATAGGTATAAAAATGAAACTACAATGCGTTGAATCGGATCCTACCTAACTAATAAAAACCAAAGATTAGATTACTTACTTATAGCATCCAGGGTTGCTTCCACTCACTTTCTGTAAAAAAATGATTTTCTGAATTTTGAAATCATTAGATGTTATAATGATATTTGGGCTTGTTAGATACAATAAGAGGATGAAAGGCAAGTGTTTGACTCATAAAACCTGTCAATTTTGCTACCAGAGTGTTATAATAAACGATTTTATGCTTCGTGAGCGCTCGCGAGTCGTAAAATCGCTGATTGTGACTATCTGAAAGCGAATTTAACAGGTTTCATGTCTCAAACATTTCCATTCCAACCATAACAAGTACAAAATATGATTATAACATCTAATGATTTAGCGTTGTTAACATCTAATGATTTCAAAATTCAGAAAATCATGTTTTTATAGCAAGTAAGTGGAAGCAAGCCTGATAACATCGAATGATTTCAAAATTCAGAATTTTTTTTTTTTTACAGCAAGCCTGATTTGAAGTGTTTTGCATTTCAATGCTATCTTAATTGCATGTTCTGCAAGATAATCGTCGAGAACATGAGTTGTGACTTCCTCCTTATCAACCATTCTCATATATGAGAACAACCGTGGTCCAGTGAGATCGAACGAAGACAACGGCAGCAGCACGAGCACACCCCAACAGTCCTGGATCAAATCCCAAATCAGACCCATTAAAAAAAGGCATGTGCATGCTCTACCCTCTGACAGTTTTCTTGCAAATATTTGTCGATTCAATTTTGGAGTCGATAAAGTAGAAGTCGATAAAGTAAAATATTGTAGAATATTGCACTATGATGTGCAAAGCTATTGATAATGTGAGGCACATAGACTCCAAATGTGTCACAATCCCAACCAATAGTGTTAAGGCGTGGTTCACAGCATGAGATTCACGCATGAAATGAATGTGTTTCATAATAAAGTGCCCAATTGTGAGACACATGATGATCGACACACAACGATCAGCACTCAGTGTGGTCGCAAGTTTTTTCTCGCGCGTTTTCGAACGTTTTTTCGTTCATCCCAAGCATGGGTAAACCGGGCCCAAGCGGTAGCCAGAAGCAAGGCGGCAAGCGGCCGGCGGATAACAATGTCGATGCCAGACATACGAAGCGGCTGCTAGCCCTCAACCAGTTCTCGCTGCTCCAGGAGGATGATGGCGAAAGGCGTGAAAGCGTTGAGAAAAAGGAGAAGTTGTCTCCTTTCTATGTCAAGTGACAGCCACGCGAGCTGCTTGACAATCTGAATGTGCTAGTCCGTAAAGGGCTACGGGCCGAGTTCCGTCTCTGCGCTGATGGCGTGAAAATCACCGTCCCCTCGGCGGAACATTATAAATCCGTGGCGGAGACACTGCAACTCTGGAAGGTGAAATATTTCACCCACGACGTGCAGTCGACGAAGCCCTTCAAGGTCATTCTACGCGGGCTGCATGAGCTGGATGTTTCGGTTGTGGAAGAAGAGCTGAAACGCAACAACCTTCAACCCGTGAAGGTTTTCGTGATTAAACGCCACAACGAGGCGATCAAGTATCGCAACCAACTGTACCTGGTGCATTTGGTTGGCGGATCCACAAACATGAGGCAGCTTCAAAGCATCCGAACGCTTCTCAGTGTCGTCGTCGAGTGGGAGCCGGTCCACCGTGAAGTGACGCAGTGTACCAGCTGCTTGAATTTCGGACATGGCGCGCGCAACTGCCATATGAAGTCGCGTTGCTCCAAATGCGGCCAACAACATGTCACTGCCCAATGCATCGTGGACATGAAGGACAAGCAGCCAACCTGTGTCAACTGCGGAAATGCCCACACATCGACTAGTCGATCGTGTCCCAAGCGGGCTGAATTCATCGCACTGCGGAAGAAAGCAAGCCAGCCGAGACAGCAGAAAAAGAAGCAATTACCCGGAATCGATCTGGAAAATGATTTTCCACCGCTTCCTCCAACCGAAGGACGCGCACCAAATCTTCTTCCCCTTCCGCTGCCCAGAAGGCAGTATAGGAATTCGCCGCAAGCCGAACCAAACAGCACTCCTCCTGGGGAACCCAGCCTGGTGCTGTACCGTTGGTCCCTCCAACCGATGGTCTGACGCAGGTAATCAGCCATCTGACAACGCTTGTCAGTGAAATGCAAAAATGATGGTGCAAATGATGCACTTCATGACGAACTTTCACGTTCACCATCAACGCCCTTAATTGGAACGCCCATTCAGTGGCGAGAAAACAGCCGGAAATCGTAGATTTCCTGCGCCAACATAACATCGATGTCGCGTTTCTAACCGAGACGTATCTCAAGCAGGAGATCAACTTTAGCCTGCCAAATCACACAATTGCTAGACTGGACCGAGTTCGAGGCGTTGCCATTGCCATCAGGAGAGGACTGGAGTACAGGATGCTGCCTGACTTTCGTCTATCGTTCGTGGAAGCCATTGGAGTCGAGCTGGCATCGCTGGATGGTCTCATCACACTCATTGCCATCTACTGTCCTGCCCAATGTAAGGAGTCGGATGGAACAATCGATCGTCTCAAGAATGACATCCAGAAGTTGACTCGTCGGAAGGGTAAGTTTATCCTCGCCGGTGATCTCAACGCACGCCACTCGCTGTGGGGCAATACAAGAAGTAACAAGAACGGAGCAGTGCTGGCCACGGACCTGCAGGCGGGACACTACGTGGTCCTCCATCCGGACTCGCCTACCTTCTACTCACCAGCCGGTGTCGGATCCACCCTCGACATCGTTCTCACCAACATGGCGGATGGTTGCTCTGAGCCCCGTGCCATTACCGATCTGTCATCCGACCACCTACCAGTGGTTTTCGAGATGAATCAAACCATCAACCAACGTCAGCAGCATCATAGGCGAAACTATCATCGAGCGAACTGGCCTCAACTCCAGCGGTTTATGGAGGATCGAGTGGTCGAAAATCCTGCGTTAACGACGACGCAAGAAATCGACGGCGTGCTGCAAGCGCTCTCCGATGACATCGGCGAAGCGGAACAACGGTTCATCCCGACAACCCCGGTGACATATAAGTTTACCAACCTTGATGATGAGACCAAGCGTAGTTCCAAAGAACGCATAACGTTAGTAGGAAAGTTTTATATAACAAATTAAACAAAATTATTGCCATTAGGGTAGAAAAACTTAGGAACAGGCAGTTTGCAAAAGACCTTAGTAGTTTACCAAATTACTCTAGGCCCTTCTGGCGTTTAAAAAAAGTGCTTAAAAACAAACCAAAGCCCATGCCGCCTCTAAGAGTTGATAATGAGGTTCACATAACAGCCGTCGAAAAGGCGAACTCCATTTCTCAACATTTTATGGCTTCGCATAATCTGGGTCGAGATATTGTCAGCCCGATGGAGGGTCCGGTGCTTGAGAGCGTCTACCAGCTAGCTACTGAGCCTAGCGAGCTTCCGGTGGACCGGAAAATCAAACTTGATGAGCTGGTGAACACCATCAAGTCGACGAAGAACATGAAGGCACCGGGTTTCGACGGACTCTTCAACATTGTCCTGAAGAATTTGGGACCGAAAGCGCATACTCTTCTGGTGAACGTCTTCAATTGCTGTTTAGAGCTTGGACATTTCCCAGCTACCTGGAAACGGTCCAAGGTGGTACCGATACCGAAGCCAGGAAAGGATCCTACCAACCCGTCAAGCTACCGTCCGATCAGTTTGCTTTCCTCGCTTAGCAAGTTGTTCGAAAAACTCATTTACGCCAGACTCCTCGAGCACACCGAGGCGAACGACATCCTACTGGACGAGCAATTTGGATTTCGACGAGGTCACTCGACGGTGGACCAACTCAAGCGGGTCTCAAACCTCATCAATCAGGCGAAGTCGGTCCTGAAGACAACGGTCATGGCGAAACTGGACATCGAAAAGGCATTCGATAACGTGTGGCACGATGGCTTGGTGCACAAGCTTCTGCAATTTCGTTTCCCCAGCTACCTGGTGAAGATCATCTCAGACTACCTCGACGGCAGGACGTCTCAAGTATGCGTAGGCAGTGCTCTCTCGGAACCGTATGATGTACCCGCTGGTGTCCCTCAAGGAAGCATCCTGTGACCCATATTGTACAATCTGTACACATCGGACATATCGACACTGCCGCAAGGTGGAACACTGTCGCTGTTTGCTGACGATTCGGCAATCAGCTAAAAGGGACGAGTAATGCGCACTCTCGTATCGAAGCTCCAAAACGGATTGGATGCTTACACCATATATCTCACCGACTGGAAGATATGTGTGAACGCGGCCAAAACGCAAACCATTGTGTTTCCGCATAGCAACACCGACCGGCTCAAACAGTCATCAAAGATAAAGGTTCTGAACGCTGAAACTGAGTGGTCACCCAAGGTACGCTACCTTGGCCTGATTCTCGACAGTAAGCTCCACTTCCGGTCGCTCGTGGAAGACTGAGTAAAAAAAGGCACCATCATGCTGAAACGTCGGTATCCGATCATCAACCGTCGCTCGAAAGCATCCACCATCAAAAAGCTGGCTGTCTACAGACCGATTGTTGCGCCTATGCTGGAGTATGGGTCTCCGGTATGGAAGGGTTGTGCTAAAACACATCGGAAGAAGCTCCAAGTCCTTCAGAACAAGTTCCTGAAGATGATTCTGAATCTACCTCCGCGCACACGGATAGCCAACGTTCATCGGCTGGCAAATCTCGACCAAATCGACCAGAGAATGACTGCGCTCGCCAGTAGGCACCAAACTAGGACTCTAAATTCAGAGTACGAAAAAATTAGAAATCTTTACCCATAATTTTGTAAATAGTTGGTTTAGTTATGATTTAATGTAGCTAGATAGGACACATGATGATGACGTGTGGAGTTTTTTGAGTGCAGAAAATCTTGGCGGCGTCGACTGGGATTGAACCCAGGCCCTTTGAAGTGAGAGGCAATCACGCTTACCACTACAACACCGGCGTCGCTACCCTAATGGTTCGGTAAATAAAAGTCCGACTCCCGTAAACTCTTAACGTGTTTCGAATTGAAAACAACTTCCGCTTTCCGATTTTTTTTCCGTTCTTGGTTTATTAGAGGTCAACAAAAATTTAATAGAGTAACGAAAATTATTTCTCGAACACACGTGTCCTGCTCATGTGTGTTTTGTTTCTCAGTATCTTTTCTTTAAAGAAGATTTTATGGGTTGTACAGTAGACTCTCTAGCATTTGATATTGATGGAACCATTGAGTTATAGAATTATCGAGCTATACAACAGCAACTCCATAGAGCAGCCAACAAACAAGGCATCCTTAAAATTTTCGTTCAGATTAGCGTTTCGTGAACTTGATGAAGAATGGAGAGCTTCATGACAGTTTCGATAACCTCAAGAACATTTCAGGAACTTCAAGAAAAGTTATGGTAAGTTTTAAGATCCTTGAAAAAGGTTAGCGAGCTTCAGGAAAGTTCTGATAACTTTATGGTAGTTCCATGAGCATCTGAAAAATTGTGTAATCTTTAGAAAAATGCCTAAAACATCATGAAATTATGAGGATTTAAAAAAAATGGCAGGAACTCTACAGAATTTTCCAAGAAAAAAGTTCAAAAGATCTTCAGAGCAGGTTCATTACTTTCAGGTCTATTCCAGAAACATCCACAGAAGAATATCGAAAACATCAGGGAAGTTACGCTCTTGGGTCATTCGTGACTTTTCCGGGGGTGAGATTTAAGCTCGTGACTTTGGCGTGAGATGTATGGATGCTAACCTCTAAGCCGGGGTCACACCGGGAAGTTCCAAGGATTTCAGGAATGATTAAATAACATCAGAGACATTTTGTATGAACTTTAAAGTTATCCGAGGAATGAAAGCAAATACCGAGAACATAGGGGAAGATTCATGAACAAACTGCGGTATAGTAAGGTAAGACCTGAGAATTTCTGTAAAATTTTCGCCACTTCAGGAAATCTTCGAGAACTTCAAGGCGATTCAATCAGCTTCAAGAAAACTGCTGGAACTTTTGAGAAGTGCTAAGAAATTCAGGGAAGCCAAACTTGAACATGAAAAAAACTGTAAATACTTTTAGAAATTACAAGAACCTCAGGCAACCGAGGTACAGAGCTTTTCAGACAAGTCCCACTAATTTCAGGACAGCTCGGGGAAGTTTAAAGATGTATAAACTTGAGTTTTGTTTAATTCTGGACAGCTCCATGAATTCAAGAGCCTTTTCGAGAAGCCTTGAGAGTTTTGGAAATTTCAACAACTCCTGTGAAATTTGAAAATCTTCATACATATTTTGAAGTAATGTTAATTAGAAAAGTCCAGATATTTTCGACAACTGCTACTACAATTCCATTCTTCTTTATAAATCACGATGCAGCACGCTTCTCAAATCTGCAGCATATAATTAAGATAAAACTTTGTGGTGTCAAAATATGCCTCCTGAGAAGTGTTTTTCTTCCCAAAGGCACGTCTGTTTCCGCTCGAGCACTGCTGAATAAATTATCCTTTCCTCTTGGCCGTGGTAAACAGTCTCAGTCTTGCCCCCAGATGTGGCCGCCAACAATTATCGAGCAGGATGTATTATTTACTAACGACTTGTTCAGTCACTAGGGAGAAAGAGAGAGAGACAGAGCTCAACCTACGCAAGTTGGTAGGTTATACCCATCCGGTCATGACAAAAGCACGTACAGTAAACCTGAAAATGTGACTCTCTAGTCGGCGTTGGCGTTTGGTAATGATGCGGTCACTGGAAGCCCGGTTCCACCAGTATAATTATTATCATCTCGCTGGAAAATTTATATTTTCTCGATTGAGCAATTCAAATTGTGACCTTGCAATGAAATCAATCAATTTGTGAATTTCTGCTTATTTCTTTTTTTTTTCCCTCAGCAGACACTTCACTGGCCAGAGTTAATGACTTTTGGATAAATCGAATATTTACATTTTCACATTTTCAGACCATCACTTTCCTTCGTCATTTTTTCATCCTAGTCGAACGAGGGGATCGATCATAAATTTAATAGAGTGTGAAATTGTTCGTCACTGACTGAAGGGGGGAAAACCGTCCATAATTTTGGACTACGCAGTTTTAACTCTTCTTTTGCTTTTCCTACTCTTCTGGAATTGATATTTATATAGTACCGTTTTTGTTCAATGCTATGTTTCCACAATCGAGATGGGTTCCATAAATAAGTGGTGCGATTGATTTTAATTGGAAACCTCAATTATTGACGGTGGCTGTTCGCGTTCCGTGGAAAAGATTAAAATAAGAACGCCTAGGCTATCCATCGCATTTGCATTAAGAGAGAAAGAGCTCACCTCGTCCAGTAGTGTCCCGTTCCTGCAGCTTCAGTTCATCTTTGTCCAGGACGATTCGATAGGGAATGTGTAGGTTGGTGGCAAGTACCAACGGAAGTGCCCAGTTTGAATCTGAAACGGAAGAGAAGTAAGCGAGTGTACAGAGGGTGGCATGGCAAGCAAATGTGTACTGTATATAATATGCATCATGATTGAATTGCTGAGTTGAAAAGTAAGTAGGGTAGAGAATGGCTGTAGCTGCCTCGAGACCCTATTCCAAGCACGGGGATTTTTTACAGAAAATTAATAAGAAAACTATCGATAAGATGCTCTATGATGCGTAGCATCATATTGCAAAAAAATGAGCGTTCACACCTTGCTTGGAATAGGGTTCTGCACCCTATGTTCAATCGAAGGGAATTCAAACAATGTTGTTTTTTTTTTACGAAATTGTGGTAAATTGAATTCCAAAAATCAATGAATAATTAAACTAACAAACTTCTTGCAACTGATTTATTTCGGCATATTAAGCCTTGTTTTCGATTTTTATAACAATCAATAACCTTACAAATCAATATGCTACAATCATTAATGAGTTTATTAGATATACATTTATGGTGTTTTTAATTTAATCGCAGCGGTGCAATTACAATATTTTAGCGCGATGTCCAAAAATTCAAAAGCAGTTTTTTTTTGACGAATCATTTCAGATTTCAAAAGCTCTCTTCACTCCATTCCTTTTGATATTTTACACAATATTTAAAAAAAGCGTTTGAATTTTTCGAAAAGGCATCAATGTAAATTGCACCTTAATTGTTGTTGCCACCGGGCACCTAACGAGCAGCGAAGTTATAGCATATTTTCACGCCATCGAGACAAAGTGGTACACATGCATTTGACTCAACTAAAGTGCACACAAATTTTAAATAATTAATTGTTAAATTACAACATATAATTTTTTTGAGAAACTAATTTTTTAAACCTGAAGGACGTCCAGCGCACATCAGTCACACAAAGTTGCAGCAACTTGATTGTGACTAAAGCAGTTACCTAAATGGGTTTGTGACAAGTGTGCTACTAGGGATGTAGGAACCACTATTACTGTGAGAAAAATGAGACTGTAACCTGAAAATGTTAAACGTCAAAGTGGTAGGGTAGATGTACCTGTCATATCTATACGTTGCTATTGTGGTGTGTTCGAATTATGGCTATGAAAATGATTTTTAATTTGCGCGCCTCACCCACCATGCTTATTTTCTTTATTATCGTGATTTTTTAGCCGTGATGAACTAGCACATTACGTTTGAAAGCAGAAGGTCCCCAAGTAGACGACAATATCAATTCCATAGCAAGTTTTACTTTTAAAATTGGGGAACAGAACATCAAACATTGCTATTAGTTTGTTTGATATAGGAGGTAAAATATCAAAAAGTATATCAAATAATCTTTGGGACCAAAGCTAAGTAAAAGCGGTGCCAGTGGTTTAGTGGCTAGCGTAATTACCGCTCACCCCAAAGGGCCTGGGTTCGATCCCAGTCGGCATCGCTGGGATTTTCTGAGACATAAAATCTGTGAGTATGCCTTCCTTCGTCGGTCCCCGGTCCATGAGCTGATGGGTCCATTAAGGTCCAGGTGTGAGATATGCCTTCCTGCCGTCTGTAGCATTGGTACTAGACCTATGCGCCGCCACGCCGCCTTAAAAATGCATCTTGAACGCGTTGAAATTATAACTTGTGTGCAAATTGAGTGAAAACCCACTCAATTTATAGAAAACCAAATATACTCTAAATTGAGTAACATAGCCAGAACTTAATTTTGAATAAAACGGCTAGGTACTTGTTAATGAGTTATTTCTACTCATTCCCATAAATCCAAAATAGCAGCAGAGATGCTCAAAGCTGATTCCATGCTATCCGCTCAAATGTTGCATCAACTATTCTGTTATATCTGGGACACCACGACTTTTCTGGCCGACTGGATGCAGGGCGTCTTAGTGAAGGTCTCAAAGAAGGAGGATCTGACTGTGTGTGACAATTGGCGAGGCATCATCCCAAGTAGCATTTCTTGTTTTATTGCACTCTATTAGTGGTTATTGAGATCAATTTCATAAAACCGCCAATAAAATTAATAGCTCCAGCACAACCTTTTGATAACCGCTATAAGATCGTCATACAGCTTAGTGGACCACTCTTGATAAGGTTTATAAAGCATGTTTGAGAATCACAATAAAGCTGTCTTAAAACCTTTTGTCAGGAAGCCTCATACTCTACAAAAGGTTCTCATAGCCTCTATAAGAGTAATATTGTATCCAAGCAGTTTTATTACGCTTTGGTGAAAATCAGTTATAAAGCCAATTTAATTTTTATTGGCATCAAAGCAACCGCCATAAATTAGCTTGTTGTTGTTCTGTTCTGCTGAAACTTTTTTTCCAAATGGAAATCTTTAGCGGTAAAAATATGTTTGAGTGTTGGTGTCAAGATCACCATGCCATCAATTTTGTTTCATGGCGACATTAGTGAAAATTTTAAAGAAAATATATGACTTTTTAGAAGTTCCAAAACATATGCGCTTGAAATGTTATCGTGTATATTGAGATAATATGAGCGTTAAATAAATGCGCCTCCAAAATAATTCAAGTTAACAAAAAAGATTGTTTCAGAAATCAAATGAATTTGATGGAATTACCTTAATTTTACAGAAAATTGATCTCAATACATAAACTCATACCAATGCACACTGGAAATCATTTCGGATATCTTATTTAGCCATTATTTTATTAAAATTTCTTGGATTTTATTCCAAGGCTAATGGCATTTTCATAATGACAATATGGCGACAGAGGACAGCAGGCAAGAAAAACACCAAGCGCAATTTCTTAAAATGTCTAATGCTTACATTGCACACTGGGTCAGGAATGCAACCTAGCGGATCAACATTAATAACTCCGAAACGAAGCATTTCCGTGACTTGGTGTCTTCGGCAAAATTTCTCGTCATAATAAGGACCATCTATTGACATAAACAAATAGTTCAAAACTCTTCCGCAAAGATGGTGCCACAATCTAACTTCTTTCTCTGACGTTTTGGAGACTTGATGTTTTGAGCAAAGTTGTTTATCTTGACAAAATAAACAGCTATTTCAAAGACGTTAAATTTCCACTGTCTACTGGTTCCAAGTTATATGGAGTTAAAGAAAAAAAATGTTGAAAATATGGTTTTTTTTTCTGTTTCTGTTTTTTTTTGCTTACAGCTTTATAATGTTTTATTATTCTCTTATGCAAATACATTAAATAAATAGATTTTGTGAAGAAACATACTGGATTAAACTTCAAATTTCAAAGATATTGTTGAAAAAACGAGAAAAAAAACACAATTTTTGAACATTAATATCTCCCAAAGCGCAAAAAATCGCAACCTGTCGACTTTCTCTTTCGTTGATAACTTATTCACAGAACCGTTTCTTGATGTGTTTGTCGTATTGGATGCTAGATAAAAGCCTCTTTTATCGATTTATGTGCTGAAAATACCTGGGAATGTCTTTACATGACCGTGAGGATGCAAAGAGAAAGTTGACGAAGCGAATCTGTCAATATTACTTAGAACCTAATGCAATGTTCAGCTTGAATTCATTTTTTTATTTGAGGGCAAATGTATATTCCTATTCTACGGGTGCAACCGATGAATTTTACAAACATTTAGAAAAGTTTTGAATGGTACATTAACCTTTATGAAAAGTTATGCGTGATTTCAACCTTTTTGCCCTAGGACTGCCACCATTTCGACCAAGATTCGACCGTGTCACCCCATGTATATGCGAGCGAGACGTATACACGAAATGTTTTCATGCTCATGCTAACAATGTTGTTGATTTTCTTTGCGCTTCGCTTGGAAGTACCGGAAAGTTTTGATTCTTTTCTATGTTGTAAAAATAAACCACCTATTTACATTTCTGACAAGTCGCAACTGAATGCTTATAATTGTTTTAAAATAACTGTTTCATGGCCAACTAGTTTTATTGCGCTTATTTATAAAGCAACGAAAGGATTATTTTTTTGGTTTTATAAGGGCAATTTATATTACTTTTTTGTATACTTCAAAGCAATCATAAAACCTTTCATAAGTGAAAATAGCATAAGCATCAGTTGGTTTTTTAATTAGCTTTATAGGGGTTTTGTAGATAGCTATAAGAATTTTTCATGACTTGCATTGTATATGACCGTCATAAAGCTGTAGGTAATGGTTGCAGCTGCAATAAAACCTTTATAAATTTGGAATATAGCCAAGCAGCTCTAGATTTGTTACTTGGGATGTTACTATTCTCAAAGTTCTGTGCAAAGTTATCCTGAATCGGATACAGGAGAAGATCGACGTGACTCGCTGGCGGCAGCAGGCAGGATTCTGTGTCGGAAGATCTTGTGTGGACCATATTGTCACGCTCCGCATCATCCTGGAGCAGGTCAATGAATTCCAAGAGTCCCTTTATTTGGTATTCATTGACTACGAAAAAGCCTTCGATCGACTCAATCACGAGAATCTGTGGGGCGCCCTGAGACGCAAGAGAGTCCCGGATAAAATCGTCAACCTCATCGAAGCGCAGTATCAGGCTTTCACGTGCAGAGTTCTGCATAACGGAACCTTGTCTGACCCTATCCGGGTAGTCGCTTGTGTGAGACAAGGATGCATATTATCACCGCTACTGTTCCTCATCGTAATCGACGAGATCATGGTGGGTGCATGGGACCGTGTACCGAACCGTGGGTTGCTTTGGCAGCCTATTATCATGGAGCATCTCAACGACTTCGATTTGGCTGGTGATGATGCTCTACTAGCACAATGGCGCTCTGATATGCAGAGTAAGCTCAATGACCTAGGCGACCGCTCCTCTGCACCATAAACGTCAACAAGATCAAATCGTTGGATGTCAACACGGGCAACTTTACGGTAGCGGGGAAAACAGTGGAGAAGGTCGAAAGTTTCCAACATCTTGGCAGCCAAATAGCATCGGCCGGCGGGAGCAACAGGTGCCCGAATCAAGAAGGCTACCCAGACAACCAGAATGCACGTGTATTCTAAGTTGTTTTCGTGATATACAAACATATATACAAACAAACAATTCGTATATAATGCAAAGAAATGGCTTATACGTACAAAAGTGGAGGCCATATACGTGCATATTTTAATTTAATTTAAAATTAGTTGATTTAACATCATATGCGATTTAATCTGTAATAACAAATTCATTTTGAAAAGTCTTACGATGTAATTCGATTTAATTTGTGATACAGTACGACGGAAAAATGAGTCAACGGAAATTTGCATTCTACACGATTTAAATGAAACATAATGCGAGGTATGCCATTCTTATATGCGATTTTGACTTAAACTGTAGCAATTTACGATACTGTCTGTACATTGTTATACGACTTCTGGTTGTCTGGGTAGGGCTGTCTTTGCGCGTTTACGAAACATATGAAGATCAAACCAGATAATTCAACGCACCAAAATCCGAATTTTCAACTCGAACGTGAAATCTGTGTTGTTATACGCCAGCGAGACGTGGTGTGTATCAGCGGAGAACACTCAGAAGCTGCAGGTCTTCATCAACCGATGCCTGCGGTATATAATTCATGCCTGGTGGCCTCACAACTGGTTCTCGAATACCGAGCTCCATCCTCGATGTCATCTGAAGCCGATAGCAACAGAAATTCGAGAGCGTAAGCGGAGGTGGGTCGGCCACACACTTCGACGGGGCGGAAACGAAATCTGAAAGCAAGCGCTGGATTAAAATCCGCCACTTTTCATCGTAGCAGAGGTAGACCCAGGGGCTCATGGCGGTGGAGCCTCAACAAGGAAATAAAACATGTCGATAGGAATCTGACCTGGGCCCAGGTCTAGACAAAACCGAGCAGCCGCCCAGGAAGGAAGGAAGGCCCTTTGCACCTCCGGTGGTGTACAGGACCCTTAAGTAAGTATCCTTGGTTGGTAGCATGGGATCGCAAGGTATTGCGTGTGCCCGCCAAGTGAATGAGTTTTCAACATAGCTGGGCTGACCGTATCTGCGCGACGGTCAGGCATCCACCCTAACAATGTGGATAAAACAATCTTCATTCATGAAAATTACAGCATTTGCAAAAACAGAGTTTTGCAGTAAGCAGTGGTTGTTACGTAATGCAACAGATTGCTTTTATATACTATCCACCCCTACATAACGTACTATTCTTATACTCAATAAAAGGGTTGCAACACTTGCCATATGACTCCACCCCCTGTAATTTTAACAAGCACTTGACATACTTTTCTAAACTAATTACACATGCACAGCCAATGAAAACGCTCAACATTTAGTAAGAGTTACTCATATTTGAGTTCAGGTTACTCAAAATTTGCGAAAACGTAGGTCACCCGTAGAATGGGTTAATTTTTCGACGCATTTCCGGGGAAAACTTCTCGAATACGAAGAAAACTGGTTGTGGTTTTTGTCTGTCTACAAGTACACTTCCAACCTGTGTATAATTTTCTTAAATTTTCCCCATAGTCGAGAAGTTTTCCCGGGAAAGTGTCGGATTTTGAGCGATTTTGAGTAATCTGAACTCAAATGTGGCTAGAATTTTTTGTCCATTTGCGATTGATTTTGAAAGTATTTTTTTCTAAATCATTATAATTAAACTCACGCCAACCAAGGCCGCCACGCCGCCGCCACCGGCAGAAAACAACCTATCATGCCGCCGCTGAAAATATTTTGATCGGCGAACAGGTCTAATTGGTACTCAGTACGGAAAACAACATCTACGGAAACCAAATTAAAAAAAATAACCTGAGTCACAGCAGTGCAAGTAAATAATTGCCATATCTGAAGAATAACAAAAATCATAACAAATTTACATTACATCTTGTTATTATATCTCATCAAACTATTAGGATATTGTTTAAGTCAAACAATTTAATGCCATATTATTAGCTTATTCTGCTGTCAGATAAAAAAAAACTCTTGAATTCATGATACCAAAATATTATAACAATATCAAATTATTCTTTGATAGCAGAATAAACTATTAACTTGTTATAGCGCACAACTTATCAATAACATAATAAGATATTGATAGTAAAATTTGATATTATTTTGCTCAGCTTTTACTATTCCCCTCTACCCGGGTCAGACTTAGGACCTGGAAGAGAGAGGTTTCAATTTGACATCAAAGTAAGGTACAACTGGCTCTGATCAACCGCCGAAAGAGAAAAAACTTTATGCAAAATGAGAATTATATCGGGGTTGTGGTGAAGAATGGATGTTCAAACATGGCAGATCTCCACGGTAGAAGACAGTGCCCCGTCCGACAGAGATATCTCGATGGCTGAAAATAGAAAGGTGAAGAAAATACGATCATCGTCGAGAGAACTAGATTTGATTGTACAGGTGGAATAGCGGACAACGCAGCCAACGTCGAGGAGCCGGTACCAAGTAGATTCCTGAAGTTCTCCGGAAGTCAGTGTTGTTCGCGTAGCCTCTGGAACTCCGGGCAGACACACAGCATGAGGAACCATCGAGGCGGGGATGCGGAAAATTGGACAAACCTTGCGGAAAGGTGTGCCACCGAAATTGCGGGAAATTCTCGAGTAGCCGGTCCGGAGTCTTGAAATGATTCGCTGGTCCTTATACTTGTAGCTGTCCAGCCAGGGTCGTACGTTTTTCTTGATCTTCCTCAGAAAAGTGGACCACGACTGGAACCATTCATGCTTCCATGATAGTATTCGCAATCCAACGCCTCTCGTATAAAATGAGCCTTTCCAAAAGTAAGGTTCTTGTACGAGAGCCACATGGAATGTGCCATTTTGCATTATCTACATAGATTTATCGTTGCTGTTCTTTTAAGCACTGGGTAATTGCCAAGATTTGGGAGGAGGAGATATTACCGGAGGAGTTGATGGAAGGTGTCGTATGCCCAATCTACAAAAGGGCGACAAGTTGGATTGCTGCAACTACCACGCGATCAAACTGCTGTGCGCCGCCTACAAGGTACTCTCCCAAATTCTATGCCGCCGCCTGTCACCATTTGTTTCGGAGATGAACTAGCCATAGGCTAAAAATCTCCTTAATAAAGAACTAAAAAAATAATAATAATGTCACCATTTGCAAGAGAGTTCGTAGGGCAATACCAGGCGGGATTCATGGGTGCCCGTGCTACCACGGACCAAATTTTCGCGATTCGGCAGGTTTTGCAGAAATGCCGCGAACACAACGTGCCCACACATCATTTGTTCATTGATTTCAAATCCGCATACGACACAATCGATCGAGATCAGCAATGGCACATTATGCACGAGTACGGATTTCCGGATAAACTGACGCGATTGGTCAAAGTGACGATGGATCGAGTGATGTGCGTTGTTTGAGTATCGGGGACACTCTCAAGTCCCTTTGAATCTCGAAGGGGGCTACGGCAAGGTGATGGACTTTCGTGTCTGCTATTCAACATCGCGTTAGAAGGTGTGATCAAAAGAGCTGGGATAGACACGAGTTGCACGATCTTGAGGAAGTCCATTCAGCTTCTTGGCTTCGCCGATGACATTGACATCATGGCACGGAACTTTGAGACGATGGCGGAAACGTACATAGCAACGTACTGAAGGCTGAAGCTAGGCGGATTGGACTTGCCATCAACGCATCAAAGACAAAATACATGAAAGGAAGAGGTTCTAGGGAAGACAATGTTAGCCTCCCACCCCGAGTTCAGATTGACGTTGACGAAATCGTGGTGGTCGATGAGTTCGTGTATTTGGGCTCACTGGTGACCGCCGAAAATGATACCGTTAGTATATTTAAAATTAATCATTAATCGCTGAAACTATACAGGGTTACCCACTCGAAGTGTTACCAGATTCAAACTGCTATAACTACCACACTTTTAATGACAGCGCGCTCAAATTTATACCAATGACAGTTCATTCTATTGTTTACAAGCGTACATAAGTATTTTTTTCTCCGTCTTTTAGAAAAAAAAAGTTATTCGTGATCGAAAGAGCAAAGGAATTGGTGCGCTTGGACGAACGTGGCGAATTTCCGAACATTGTGTTCTCTGATGAAAAAAATTTCCCTATTGACCAGTTCATAAAATCTCAAAATGATCGTGTTTACTTGACCGAACGCACGTACGAGAATTTAAGCCAACGAATGGTCACCCGAAGTAATTTCCCATCGCAAGTGATGGCGTGGGCAGCCAAGACCTCTGAAGACCGCTCTCCAATCGTTTTCATCGAGCCTAGTGTTAATGTAAATGCGACTTTTTATCGAGAAAATATTTAAGAAGCTGATTTAGAGCCGTGGGTACGCAAACACTTCGGTCGCAAAGCATGAACGTTCCAACAAGACTCGGCACAGTCACATAAATCGAAAATTAAACAAGAATGGTTAAAAAATCATATTCCACGCTTCATTTCGTCGCCATAATGGCTTTCGAATTCGCCAGACGCAAATCCGATGAAATTTTCCATTTGGTCCATTTTAGAGAGCAAGGTGCGGACTAAAAAATATGCCAGTGCCAGATGTGCTAAAGAAAGCGATTGGAAGTGAGTGGGCCAAAATACCACAAGCTCACATTCGTGCAGCATACAACTCGTTTTTGACCATTTGAAGACCATTTTCAAGGCAAAAGGTGGCCACATCGAGCTAAAGTGGATGAATTCTGAAATTTTAATTATTTACAAACATTTTTGCCATTGGAGTCAATAAAAAATATTTCACTGAAAAAAAATTACTGTCGTTTGAATAGGTAACACTTCGAGTGGGTAACCCTGTATAAATTATCACGTATTTCTTTTGTTCATTACATACCAAGTGAAATTTGAGAACGTAATTTCAGTTGAATAGCTTGTTTAACCAGGGCTTCAACAATCGTCACGTCGGTCATAGCTTGTTATGATGACCTGAACCATGCGTAAGGAGCAAACCGAAACATTGAACGTCGTGTGAAAGTGGGACTTAATGAAGTCCTAAGTTCTCTTTCGTAGCTTTGAGTTTTAGGATTTGAAAGATCGTCGGTTGCAGTGGCTTGCTTACTGAGCAGAAAAACGCGGTCCCAGGTCCTTTTATATTAAAAATGTATGGTTAGATCGCTTTTTTATCGTGTATCTTGTAAAACTTTTCGCTGTCGTCGGTGCCAGGTTTGAATATCTATAACAACTTGCGTAACGGTATAATGTGATATGAGGTTCTCGGTGGTCTTAGAGCAACCGTTTTTGCTTACTAAGCAGAACATCGTGAGTCTAATCTCAAGCCCAGTGGTGGCACGAGTACTGGAGTTTAACGTTTTTCCTTAACATTTGATACTTTGTGCAATGACCATAGAGAAGACACACAAGCACAAACTGGCAAGCGGGAAAATGTCATAACATTTCAAAAACGGTTTTTTGCAGGCGACAGAACATTTTCGCACAATGAAGCAGACATGAATTTATGACATGTAGAATTTTGCTGTTTTCTGACTAATTTTAGCATTTATTTGAGGTTTATTGCATGGAATTATAAGATAAGAATGAATGCTAACCACTCATATGCATAAATTTTAAAAATTATACGTAAATAAGGGAATTGATAATTTACTGTCACACGTAAGCTTGCAGCTAAAATGTAATTAAGAAAAAAAGGTTTGAAAAATAATGGGCTACGACATTTTTCCTATTCTCTATCTCCGTCGTTTGCTAATAATGTAGAAACACACGACCGCCCGTGTGCTGGCTGTTTTGTTTTGGTCTGGACGATGGTTTTTCAAAAAATGTACTGTTGCAACCTCTGCTCAAGCCCATCCACATTCAAGATTCGTCAATCGTTTTATTTGTTGACATGACTACATGGTAATGGTAATGAGCTCTTCTGCCTAGTGGCAAACGTTTTTGCTTCCTGAGCAGAAGACCTTTGGTTCAATCCCCAAGCTCCTTCGCGTTATATGATCGTCAATTTTTTTTTCCTTTTTATTTGTTCCAAATTCAAAATAAATTACATTTCATTTCAACCAAGGTGCTCCAGTTACTACAGTATGTGTAGTATACACTTACCAGCCTTAATTGTTATGATATATATCTTAGTGTTTTTACATTGTTCCTGCCTTTGCAATTCAGTATTTTAAACAGGTTTTTTAAACCTGCATGTCAGTATAACAATTGAAATCTTAAAACTAAAAACTAAAACTAAATCTTATCGAAGTAAAAAGGGAATTGAAGATTGCAATGATTCTTGCCTGAAATTATTAATTATTTTGTTGGACATTTGTTCTAAGGTCTCAACATTCGAAATTCTAGGTACTTCGGTAGAACTGTAACAGGGAGGCACCTTCGAAATCATCTTCAGAACTTTGTTCCGGATCCTTTGAAGTGCTTTTTCCTGGTAGTGCAACAACAAGACCATATTGGCACAGCGTATACCATGGCCGGTCTAATAACATGTTTAAATATTAGAAGTTTATTCGTCAGGCAAAGTTAGGATTTCCTGTTTATAAGAGGATACAAACATTTTATATATTTGTTACATTTGGATTGAATGCCCTCAATGTGATCTTCAAAAGTTAATTTTTGGTCAAGTATTAATCCAAGATATTTCACTTGGTTTGACCAGGAAATTGGAACTCCGTTTATAGTGACTTTTTATGTGACTACTACTAGGTTTCAAAAAGGAAGCCTTAGGCTTATGTGGAAATATTATAAGTTGAGTTTTGGAAGCGGTGGGAAAAATCGTCCATTTTTGTAAATAAGATGAGAAAATATCTAAACTTTTCTGCAGTCTGCTGCAAATAACACGAAGACTTTTTCCTTTAGCGGAAATGCCTGTGTCATCAGCGAACAAAGATTTGTGGCACTCTTGAGGCAAATCAGGGAGGTCCAAAGTGAAAATGTTATACAATATAGGCCCAAGAATGCTACCCTGAGAAACTCTTGCTCTAACAGGTAGTCGATTAGATTTGGAATTTTTGTAATTAACCTGCAGAGTTCTGTCAGTTAAATAATTTTGAACTAATTTCATAATATAGAGTGGCAAATTAAACTTTTTCAATTTAGCAATCAAACCTTCATGCCAAACACTGTCGAATGCTTTTTCTATGTCTAGAAGAGCAATTCCAGTTGAGTGGCCTTCAGATTTGTTTGAACGAATTAAATTGGTAACTCTTAAGAGTTGATGAGTAGTTGAATGCCCATGGCGAAATCCAAACTGCTCATCTGCAAAAATTGAGTTCGTATTGATGTGAAGCATCATTCTATTTAAAATTATCTTTTCAAAAAGTTTACTTACTGAAGAAAGCAAACTTATTGGACGGTAGCTAGAAGCTTCAGCTGGATTTTTATCCGGTTTCAAAATTGGAACAACTTTTGCATTTTTCCATTTATGAGAAAAGTATGCCAAATGGAAATATCATTAAATAATTTTACCAAGAAAGACAAGGTTCTCTCTGGGAGTTTTTTTAAGAGGATATAGAAAATTCCATCATCACCTGGAGCTTTCATATTTTGAAACTTTTTAGTTATAGACCTTACTTCGTCCAAATCAGTCCCCCAGGAATCATTAAAAATATTTTCCTGAGAGAAAATATTCAGAAAATCCCGAACAACCTGATTTTTAATAGGACTAGTAAGACCCAAACTGAAATGGGAACTCTCGAATTGCTTAGCAAGTTTCTGAGCTTTTTCCAAATTTGTGATCAAAATTTTACCATCTTCTTTAAGCGCTAGAATTGTCTGTTGAGGTTTTTTCAAAATATTTGTGAGTTTCCAAAAGGGTTTGGAGCTCGGGTCTGATTTAGAAACATTATTTTCAAAAGTTTTGTTCCTCAGGGCAGAGAATCGCTTTTTAATTTGTTTTTGCAAATCCCTCCAGATAACTTTTATGGCAGGATCGCGTGTTCTTTGATATTGTCTCCTACGGACATTTTTAAGATTGAGCTGAAGATCGCCGTCTATTATAATTGAATCGAATTTAACCTCGAATTTTGGTACTGAAGCAGCTCTTACTTCAACTATAGAAGTAGTCAGAGATTCAAGGACATAATTAATTTAATCTTTGGTTTGCAAAGGAATGTTTGGATCGAAGTTATATTTCATAAATGTTCAATATTGCTCCCAATCAGCTCTTTGGTAATTGAAAGTAGAGCTGTTGGGATTACAAATTATTTCTTGGGATATTTCAAAAGTTACTGGAAGGTGATCAGAACCGAAGTCAGCATGAGTAACCAATTGGCTACAAAGTCGACATGAATCAGTTAAGAACAAATCAATAGTTGAGGGATCTCTTGCTGAATAAAAGCATGTTGAGCTGTTTGGATATTGAATAGTGTAATGTAATAACCTGCAGAACAATCATCAAACAGAATATTACCATTGGAATTGCTTTGAGCATTATTCCATGAGCGGTGTTTTGCATTAAAATCACCAATAATGAAGAATTTAGACCTATGACGGGTAAGTTTCTGAAGGTCACCCTTGAGAAAATTCTTTTGCTGGACAACGCATTGGAATGGCAAATAGGCAGCTATAAACGTAAGTTGTCCAAATTTTGTTTCAACAGAAACACCCAAAGTTTCAAAAACTTTGGTTTCAAATGACGAAAGAATTCTATGTTTGATTCGTCTATGAACAATGATGGCAACTCCACCACAGGGTCCATCAAGACGATCATTTCTATAAATTAAATAATTTGCGTCCTTCTTAACCTTATGGTCAGGTTTAAGGAACGTTTCAGTTATAACGGTAATATGCACGTTATGAACTCTCAAAAAGTTAAATAGCTCGTCTTCATTAGCTTTAAGAGATCGAGCATTCCAATTTTAAATATTTAATACTTTAAAATTCATTTCTGAATTTTAAAGTCATGACAATATTGTTTGCAAATTTTACTCCAGCTTGAATAGCATCAAACATGGAGTTAGATTTAAGCATATCAGAAATCATGTCAATTAATGATTTCTGTAAAAATTCCATTTTAGGGGAAGTAATCTTCCTAAGTCAAATTTGTAAAAATTTCCGTTAGAATTACGTTGGTAAGTATTTGATTTCTACCCGTTGCAATAGCAGCATAGGTAGCTCAATTAACTCGCTGAACATTGTTAGCAGCGAGGGGAGTAGGTATAGATGAAACATTTGAAGCAAGGGTGATATTTGTACCTACGGGTACGAATGTAGAATTTGTTCCACGCTGACAGTTGTTAACAGCAGAGGAATTTGTACCTGTTCGGAAACGTGGAGCGTTTCCTACCTGTCGGTTAGAACGAGATTGTAGGATCGCTTTGCGAGTCTTACATTCCCAAAAATTGGATTTGTGGTTTTCACCACAATTTGAACATTTAAATTTCTTAGGATCTTCTATCACAGGACAATCGTCCTTTGCGTGAGAGGAATCACCACAATCCATGCATTTAGCAGGCATGTAGTAATTTTTAGTTCCGTGACCCCATCCCTGGCACTTACGGCACTGGGTGAGGTTTTGGAAATTTTCTCCAGTCTTCCTGAAGTGTTCCCACTTCACTCGGACATGGAGCATAAGGCTAGCTTTTTCGAAGGCCTTAAGGTTGTTTGTTCACTAGACTTGAAGTGAACTAAATAAAAATCATTAGAAATCCCGTTGCGTAAATCGCCATGATGGGATTTCATTTTCATTTTTATTACTTGGAATGGCACAACTCCAAGTAATTTTGCCGTTCATCTTTGATCTGATCCAGGGATTCACCACTGGGCAGTCTTTTCATCGCAACCTTAAACACACGTTCAGTTTTGATGTCGTATGTAAAAAAATTATGCTGCTTCTCAGTAAGATACTTGAGAAGACATTTAAATCCGTCCAAGGTTTCAGCCAATACACGGCATTCACCCCGACGTCCAATTTGTAGTGAAAACTTAACTTTCACGAAGTTCAAAAGCTCCATGCAAAGAGCTTGGAAATCGTAAGTGATTATCACAATAGGGGGATTTTTTTTCCTTCTTGGCATTAAGCCGGGAAAGTTTACTAGAATTTTTCTTGGATCATTCTCATTATCCGTGAGCAAATCACATTGATTACTCAAATTAATTCGATCAGAAGGGGGATCAAGAGTTTGCCCCTTTCTTTTGCGTTTAGGCGCCATGGCGGCTGTAAATTTTTATCCAAATCGACTTCCAAGCAGATTACTATAAGAATCTGAAGGATCGAAGAGGAATTTTCCAAATCGAAATCCAAGAAGGATTACCTCGGGTAGGGTCCAAACAAGGATCGAAGAGGAATAAGAGTTGAACAAGGTAGAAATTTTACAGGTACAGCACTGAAAAGTTTGTTGAAATTTGTTGTAGCTTTAGGTAGTAGTGACACTTTCTTTAGCAAAAAGCAAATAGATCCGCACGGCAAGAGAGCACGATGCGGACTGCTTAATCGTCAATTAAGCTTATCGTGTACCAAAACGAGCCCAACTCTATTACCCAATATCCCAGTGATTCCTCGTGGAAGTGCAGAGGTGTTCTCGGCTTCCATCAAAGCGCACACACATTCCTACCCCTTCCTTTCTTGACCTGTGTTCGGGCGCGGCCAGCGCTGGTATTGCCTAGTTTGATATCACCAGTTTTTACACATTGAGGATGATTGCTAGTCCCAAGCATGGTCTGTTGGTTCTCTGTGTAATTACAGCGGGTTTGGCAATAACAGAATAGCAACTGTGGGCGGTCAATCATGCTCCTGCTCATGCTCATGCTATAGTCACTTTAACGCTCTTGGGTCATTCGTGACTTGTCCGGGGTGAGATTTGAACTCGTAACTTTGACGTGAGAGGTATGGATGCTAACCACTACGCTGGAGTTACCCCCACTTAGGATAAATGGACTGTGTAGATGTTCAAAGAACATTAGAGAGATTTTCTGCACCTCAGGTTTTGTTGTGTGGCTAATGCCGCCTTTGCAACCTGTGGAGTACGGTGCTGCTCATCATGTAGCAGCGATAAATTGCAAATGTTTTGCAACCTACTATATCAACTAGATAATAAACTATTTAAAACAACGTCATTAACGTCAGGGGCCGACGCATCGTTATTTTAGGCAGATTTATATTTTAAGGACGCAGATATATTGGGTGCGACTACTCAAATTTTAGGAACACAGTACTGGAAACAGAATAGTTTTTATTTGACCAAAGTAATCATTCGTTAACAATGTTTTTCAAATATTTAGCTACAAGTTTTACTTTATATTCACATATGATTCCATTAATTATTGAAAAATAAAAGGTTATTTTTTTATTCAATTTTGAAAAACGTGATATGAGCGGAATTTGTTGCGTGATTAAACCGAGAGTAATATAAATGAGGTGTGAGAAAAACACACCTTGTACAATTAGGAAGATTAATATCCACATTCGAATCTTCATGGAAGATAACGGTACTGACAACATTTCCAGGATTAGTCATTTCCATTTAATTCCTCTGCCTTATTTGCTGATCCTTGACAGATACGCGTATTTCGTCTACAATGTGCAGACTTCTTCAGTGTCTTGTACTAATACTCGACTTATTAGTATTAGTACAAGACACTGAAGAAGTCTGCACATTGTAGACGAAATACGCGTATCTGTCAAGGATAAGCAAATAAGGTAGTGAAATTAAATGGAAATTACTAATCCTTCTCTCTCTCATTATACAGGTATTCCACTTAGACGCCCACATTCATCAGGAACATTTCCAGAACAAATTCCACGGCGCTATCCACGGAAAGGGTTGCCAATTCTCTATGGCCCAATTTTTAAGAAAAATTAAATTTTCCAAATTTTTAACCTACAACTAAAAATGATGATCATCCGAAAAATTACACACTTGACTAGAGTAAATAGTCACTCCAACGTCCCTAGTAGCACGCTTGTCACAAATCTATTGTAGAAACTTATATACGACTTATATCAGTTATAAACAATTTGCTGTAACTTATTGTGATGAAAGTGTGCTATTCGGGGTAAGTGCATTTGTAAATTTTGACTTCAATCGTCAATTTATCGAAACTGCTGGCTTGCCTACGCAATGGTAAAAAGGTAAATGAATTATTAAGCAATGACGATGTTCCTTAATAAGTAAAAAAAAAAAATCTCCTTAAAAAAGATCGGGCTGCTCCTTAAATGATTGATCATAATACGTTAAAAATCTTAAAATGCTCAGTAAATATTTAAAGTACGCTTACTGAAATAGAGAAAACTCTACATTAAGCATTTGAAAATGCTCCTTAGTATGCACCACTTTGCACAATTTTGAAGTGTTATTGTACCATACATCATCGGAAAAGCTGATGTAGAAAGGTTAATAAGTACCATGAAATCAGCTGAAATGTTCAGTAAATCATTGTGTGCATTTGTGCATCTTAACTGAACATTTCAGCTGATTTCATGGTAATTAATGACCTTTCTACAGCAGCTTTTCCGATGATGTATAATACAATTACACTTCAAAATGGTGCAAAGCAGTGCATACTAAGAAGTATTTTCAAATGCTTAATGTACAGTTTTCTCTATTTTAGGGAGCGTACTTTAAATATTTACTTAGCATTTGAGGATTTTTAACGTATTTTGATCAATCATTTAAAGAGCAACCCGATCTATTTTAAGAAGATTTTTTTTTACTTATTAAGGATAATTTCATCTAATTTATTGAGCAAAAGTAGGGCTGCCCTACGCAATCAAACACCACCATCAGTTAGGGGGGAAATTTCGCCTTCGCGTAACCGAAATGATTTTGAGCGTCACTTTTCGGTGACAAAAAAGCTCCAGATGGCAGAAAAAGAATATCTTATTTTCACAATAACAATTGTTGCAGCTGTTGTTCATCTCCTGCTTCAGGCATCTTTATTCAGATAATTGCACCGTTCGAAGCTGTTTTCAAGCCGAAAACATCCGTCTATCCCATCTGTTTGATTTTGAATTGGATTTGCAAACAGCCAGCGGAAACAAAATGTTGTGCTCAATCATCAAATGTTTTAGCGTATCTTAAATTATCGCAAAGCTATCGTCTTTTCAGCTATGTAAATCCTAGCTCACGCCAAAGTTGACAGAAGCTTTAAATGCTGAGGCATTCTGTTTAGTTTTCCACGTAGGTTTCGGTTTCCATGTAACTTGAGGGTGTTATCAGATTGCATGTAAATATGTCCACGTGATAAAGCACGAGATGAGCTTAGCTGCGAAAACAAAATCCCCGGTTTGTGCACCGAACAAAGTACGTTTGTAACTATATCTACTTTCATTTATCCAAATCCGCTCTTAAAGCAGCGAATGACACCCAAATGTGTTAGGTGGCAGTTTGCTTTTATGCATGTTCATTTCAGCAATTTATGGCCTCTTACTCGAGCTTCGTTGAACCAAAGATTCAAGAGCCCGAGCATACAAATTTGTACATTATGTGCCCCAGTGCGTAATTCGGAGGTTTATCTTACACTGAATGCAATCCACCTGAAATGCGAGATTTCGGCAGGTTCTCGACCCAGTCCGGTAGATACTGTGGGTGTTTGTTTGTTTTCTGATGCTATTATTTGCGTAAATATTTATGTTAACACCGCCCGTGCTGCTAGGGAGCTAATTTGTTAGATTCGAGATTTGCCGTGTTTAACGGTGCAGGTGAAGGTGCAATTATTTGCTCAGATTGTTGTTTTGGGATAAGACTTGAGCAATATGCCAGCATAAATTAGGGATAGGCGAGATTTAAAAAAAGAATCGGTGAAAGTGAAATGATTCGCAAGACTAGATTGGAAACCGAACGGCAGTCCACAGTTGGAAACTGAAAATCCTACAAAAGCCGTAAATCAACTATCTATTTCTTTTCACCGGACAGAGTTGGAATAACCGATGATGCACGTGGACAGCTAGTTAGGTGAAAGCGTGCTGTAGTTGCAGGGTTGCAGCACGACGCAGCTCCGGTTAGTTGATGGAAATTGATTTTCCAGCCACCGTCAATGCAAGGCTGAACGAATTGACAAGCACGAGTATGGAGTAGGGAAGAAAACATACAAACATGCTATGCTATGACGAAGAGATTTCCAACAATGAAGCCAAATGGATTTCGAGATGTGTCAGCAACCACCACCGTCTGTAGAATGCACGATGGCGTGCATCAATGTCCTAGTCTTCTTTCTCTCGTTCGGAATCGGACAGGACATGCAGTGTCACATCCAGACACACACACGCACACTGCTCGATCCGGTGGCATAACGATGGATGTTGATTTGCAGCAGAATCAGCAATGAATGGCTAGAGTCAATGCGAGCGTAGGAGTTTTGCCGGAGGTGAACAGGAAAGACAGCGTAAATATTGTTCGTTCAAGAAAAAAAATAAGCGTTTCCGCTGCTCGACATCGTTGAAATCATACAAAACTGGATCTTCGCAATACAGTTTTTGTCTGCTAGCTTCGGGTCAATTGACTACCTACTAAACTTTTGAAACCAGTTTTATTTTGCTGTGCACGACACCACTTTAGTCGAATCATGTAGCGTTTTGGGAAATAATCGAGCAAATGTATCTGGAAAGTATCAGGTTTAGTGGAAAAAATGTTTTATTAATTCAAGAAATTTTTAACTATGAAAGATTTATCGAGATTATATTAGCTTCACAGCAAAAAATTAATTTTGATATCACATCAAAGTGGATGCACTTCAATCGTGTCAAAAATATGGTGTAATATTACTTGCCAAAAAGGATAAAATTATCATTAATACTGTGCATGAACTGAAATTACGCTGCACGCTGTGTCTGAAGGCACTTTTTTTGAAACTTTCATGTACCTCAGATTTTTCTTCACAAGAAGTTAGTATTGATCCTAACAATCAAATCGGTGAAGATATATTTCATCTTGGGTTTTTTTAGAAAAAGTGTTTTGAAGTATACTTAGCCGTTTACAAAGGCGTATACGGACTTTTAATGATACAAAAATGTTACAGACCGAAAAAAATTCAGCTGAAAGTTATTCAAAAGTGGATTAAAGTTCTCACCAAGTTTCAATGGTACAGTGAGATTCCCCGGTACTGAAAGATATCGTAGCTTTGTCATGATCTAATAATGTTTAAATAAATAAAATAATTATAAATTGTTTTAATCTCTAAATTTACTGCTATTGTCATTCCATTGCAAAATGATATAGTGGTTCTCAGAAATTGGTAAATAATTAAAGTTTTGCTCCTTATCGCAAATTTATTTTATTTGATTTTGTCGTTAGGGTGACCATTTCAACGTTAGAGTAGGCCAACAAATATATTTTTTTTATTTCTATCAATAATGATTTTTTTCAAAAACTCATAACTTTTGAACCACTGACCCGATATCAAAGATCAAATTATCAAATGAAAGGTAATAACAAATTATCTTAACAAAAAAAATGATGATACTAAAAAAAAATATATCTCTGCAAAATATCTGTTTGTTAGCTGATATCTCAGCAAAATGTTATTTGTTAGCTGAGTGTCGGCAATTGTTTTACTGAATCTCAGCAAAATAAATTGCAGAAATACTCGGCTGTTGGAATCTCGGCGAAAAAATTTAAGTGTGTAAGTTTAGCCAATTTTAGCGTCTGTAATATAACAAAAGTATAGCCAAAATATAACTTTACGCTATATGTTATAAATACAACTGTTACATACTGACCTTATTAACACTCAGATTAAGATCTTTCTTAATGCTGAGTAAATCTTCGTAAGACATCTTAGATTTTTTCCTGACTGTTTTAAATTTAAACCCATTGGTCTTCCTGCGATGTTTGGAAAATTAATCTTGGCTAGTTTTTTGGCAGCAAAGTGATCTTTACTTTCGTCTGCCAATTTGGAGAGATTTTTGAGTTTAAGGTTTTCACTACATACATGACGTTTCCCAGGAGAATCCTGCGTCAGACATAATTTGCAAGTTTTTATGGATTTCTTTTTTTCTGCGGTGTTTTTTCTTACAAATATCTATACTCCCGCACAACTTTGACTGTCGAGTTTGGTTTGAACTTCTTGTTAACATCATTCTTCTGGATACTTGTGAACCTCAATTTTCATAAACTGCTCCTTTTTTATACCAGTAAACGGCTATGTAACATGTGTGAGCTGTACTCACGATAATTTTTTAGATGGAAAACTGTCATTTTACGCTCTTCCATGCCCTCGATTACATTTCATAAGGGAAGCGTAAAAGAGAAAGAGATATCTCAAGAAATTCTCTGTATAATACCTGTTTTCGAAGACATGGAGGGAGATTTGATCCTCCAACGACCCGATGAGACAGCTTATAGAAGTTATATATAGTTCAAATTCAAAGCCCTGTTCATAAGTTTTTACTTACTTCGATGAAATTCTTCAAATTTTCCTGATGTTCTTTGAACGTCTCTGAGTTTGGCTTTTTTTTTTCCTGAAATTCTGAGATATTTCTCAAAGTTCACAGTACTTTCTTAATGTTATTCAATTTTCCCTGTCAAGCGGCGCCGGTGATGTAGTGGTAAGCGTGATTGCCTCTCACCCCAGCAGGCCTGGGTTCAATCCCACCGCCGCCGGGATGTTCTGAGGCATAACATCTCTGATCATCCTTCGGAAGGTAAGTAAAGCCGTTGGTCCCCGGTTCATGAGTTGATGGGTCGATAGGGCAGGGTCCAGGTGTGGGAGCTGCCTTCTTGGCGTCGGTAGCATTGGTGCGGAAAACAAGATCGACGGAAAACAAATCAAGGGAAAAAAAATTCCCTATGGTTCCTAGACCATCTTAAAGTTTGAAAATTTTTCCACACGCTTAAAGATCTTTTTGCAGAGCATCATTGAATTCATATAATGCTTCTATATGTCACAGAACTCTCTTGAAGTTCGTAGAACTTACCAGCAGGACATTGAACTCCCCTGAAGTTCACAAAACGTCCCTGAAGGTGGCAGAATTTTCTTGAAGCTTATATAACTTCTCTGAAGATCTAAGTACATCTTTTATGTTTTAAGAATTTTCCTAAAGTTCAATAAACTTATCTGAAAGTTGTTGAATTTCTGTGCTTCTTTGGAGGAACCTATTTAAAGATTGAAGAACTTTCCTGAAATTCACTACAGGTCCCTATCGTTCGCAGAATTTCCTAGAAAGTCGCTGAACCTTCCTGAAAGTTTCCTTAGACAAAGTATGAGTTTTTTTTTTTAATTTTTCTAGATTTTCTACACAATACATCCATAAAAAAAACACTCGAAACAGGACGAAAATCAATGCGTACTATGATTACGTGGGTGTCCTGCTCGTTTCTTTCTTTTTTTACTCTTATGAGGGAAGATAAATTAAACAAAGTGTTGTGCTACCAACAAATATTAATTTATTTAACGCAAAGTCGACATTATCAATATGGATCATACTTATTTAATGCCATAGGGATTAATTCCATCAACTTTTGAACCTTGTCTAACTGCATTTGTTCAATTCGTAATCGTTTTGTATGGTCAATATTCCATATATGCCTTCATAATCGGCTTTGTAAACTTCAAAACAAATTTTCTCAAAAAAACCAAGATAAAATATTTTAAAACGATTACAGATTTGATTGTTAGGATCAATTCTAACATCATGTGAAGAAAAATCTGAGGTACATAAGTGTTGCAAAAAAAGCGCCTACAGACATAGCGTGCCCGTGGGTGATACCATCCACCCCCCGCTTTTTCTCGACTATCATTCAACCAATTGAGCTGATTTTCTGCAATGGACTGACACACCGCCATCTTTTCCTAGGTAGCATAAAAAGTGCTAGGTGTGGGTCCGCGGTTATGCTCGCTATGACTAGTTGTCATTAGTATAGATAAGTTGCCACTTCCCTGATTCTTTGTATTTTTTTTAATAAATTGTAGTTCAAAAACGTCGGTTCTGATCAGAATGACGTCACCAATCATCGGGGCATCAATTTCCACTAGTTCCGCAAAAAATCTTGCCCTTCCAATTCTAGGGAAGCTTGTTCGATTTCCTGGGAAACAGTTAAATAAAAGGCATGCATTTTCACTAAAGATAGCACACACCGAACAGGAAAGCATTCCCTAGAAATTTACTCTCTGTTGAACTATCAATAAATTAAGTGAAAATTTCAGTTGATGCTAATGGAAACTTTATGGAAAGGTTGAAAAGAACTTCCACAGCAGTCGGAAAAAAAAACGTCCATAGAAAGATCGATGAAACTTCTAAAGGAAACTAACAAACTTTGTCGGGAGACAAACATCCAGGAAAAGTCGAAATAAAGTCGGATAAAACTTGCAGAGCAAGAGTAGACAAACTTCCAGCGGCATACACATTCGGGGCAAGTTAGAAGAAATCGAAAGAATCTTCCGGTGGAAGTCAGATTAATCTTCCGGGGGATGTCAGAAGAACGTTCCGGAGGAAGTTACAGAAAACAAATGTGTGTGTGTGTGTCTGTGTACTCCTTCACTGGTCGGCAGTGTTATTATGGAAGAATTCTCTCTACAATGTAACATTTGTAATCATTGTAGACAGCTCTAGTCCGGGAGTTAGAAGGTGATAGCTTTATTGAAGATCCAGCAACCCATTTCAGAATGTCTGGAGAGTCACGCCCATTCCGAGGTTACTTTCTCTAACAATAAGCTCCGCATGTATCAATTTGATATTAGTATTACACACACACATCCAGTTTCAACGTGTTCTTTTGAATCCTGGCACGTAGGGGAAATGGCTCTAATGTTGGCCTATGGATCTAAATAAGATTGGGCACATCGCTGCAAAGCGGCTATCTATCAATTTTATCTAGATGAACGCGTCATTAGGACGAATTTGCTGAATTTATGTATGGGCCCAAATTAGGGGTGCTTTTAGGTCGACATCCACATCCATTTTTCCTATTTAGTTTATGTTTTTTTTTAATTGTAAGAAGTATTTTGACTGGGTATTTTGATCATCCAGGAGTAAGTTGCACAAAACATCCTTATAAATTCAACGTGTTTTTATATTACTTCATACGTGAAGTTTAAGATTTTCATAGTTGGTGGGAAATGTTTTCTAACATAAAGCTTTAGTATGATAAATTATTAGCTAGAGAAAGGTCTGAAGAGGGTTGGTTGATAGTTCCGTACTCTAGCGGAACTATCAACAAACCTTCTTCAGACTTTTCTCAAGCGAATCAATTATCACCCTAAAGCTTCATGTTAGATAGCATTTCCACTCAACTCTTCTTGGACTTGGACAAACATCCGCGAAAAGGTAGAAGAAAGTTGCGGGATAGATTTCAAGAAAAGTTAGAATAAACAGGCAGGGAATGAAGAAAACAAAACATTAATGATAAGGTGGAAGAATTTTCTGGGAGAAATTTAAAAAAAACTTCTGGGAGATGTCTGAAGTACCTTTCAAATGAAATCAGAAAAAAATCTTGAGTAGAAAGAAGAAACTGATGAAAGCTAGTAAAAATCGGGGAAAGTTGATAAACAAATTATGGAGAAATCGGATGACACTTCCTGGCATGCTTGGCATACTGCTCATTTGTTAATAACTTTGCACACAGTTGACGAAACATAGTTCTTTTTGAAGCAGTAGATAGAATGGAGTTTAAGCTTGTTATAGATACGTGCAAAAAAAATAGATTTTAATTCTAGTAATAAGCTGTATTTGTTATTGCGTTGTAAAAATGATGTGAGAAAAACTCGCTGCACATATCGGACTTTAAGTATAAAAAATCATTGGTGTTGATTCAAATTGTAAGATTTATCTACTCTTTGCATATTTATAGTAAACTATGATCCTAATATATCAATTACTTTAAAGAAAAACAAATTTCAACAACTGAGTGAAAAGTTATTAACAAATGAGCAGTTGGTGTGTACAACTGTGCATGCCAAGCATGCTTCCTGGAGCATGGATGGATGAAACTTCTTGAACAAGTTGAAAATATAAACTCCCATAGAAATACAAAGGAACATCTGTATGGAATTCAAAACGTCTTCCGGACTAAATCAAATATTAAATTGAAATAGTTAAATGTATTTAATACTTTATGGTAATTCAGTTATAAAGGAGTTCACAACTGAGCATGTTGTAAAAAGATATCATGAGAGGCACCGGTGGTGTAGTGGTAAGCGTGATTACCTCTCATCCCAGCAGGCCTGAGGTTCAATCCCAGTCGGTGCCGCCGGGATGTTCTGAGGCATAACATCTCTGATCACGCTTTCCTTCGGAAGGAAAGTAAAGCCTTTGGTCCCCGGTCCATGAGTTGATGAGTCGATAGGTAGGGTCCATGTGTGGGAGCTGCCTACTTGGCGTTGGTAGCATTGGTGCTCAGCACGGAAAACAAATCAAGGAAAATAGAACTAGATAGGGGAAATTGATTTAATGTCAGCCTAAATGCTCCTAACTTGGGCCCATATATAAATTCAGCAATCGACTAAATTTTCAATAGCGATTCCCAATGACGCGTTCATCTAAATGAAATTGATAAATAGCAGATTTTTGGCGATGGGCCCAATATTAGATCCATATGCCAAGATTAGAGCCATTTTCCCTACATAAAGTTAAAACTTTATCTCACAAGTAAATGATGGTTCGAGTTTATGCGGGCAGGTAAACAGATGAACCAGCTGATGTGAAATGAAATGTTAATCGTTTTAAAATATATCTAGTTTTTTTAAGAAATAAATTTAATTTAGATTTATATAGTCTCTTAAATACACAAAAAAGAAGCAGAAGTAGCCTTGTCAGTTATGCCGGTATCTACTAACCGAAGATGGTGCGTTCGATTAGCCCGGTCTAGCAAGTCTTACGGATTTTAAATTTTCTCGACTTTCATGAGCATTGAGTGTAACTGCTTGAAGAACGCTAAGTAGAAAGTAGGCTAAGCGCTCGTGTAAAAAGTAACAAAGCCAGTAAGAAAAAGAAGAAAAAATACGACTCTATCACTGTTATTTGGATGAATGCTCAATATTGGTGATGATATTGTCAGGCGACATTAAACACTAGTAGACCCACATCACCAAAATATTCATATCCATCACCTATTATCAAACTATGGTTTGCAATTTCTTCGTGATTACATGTCATATAATAAGTTTTTAGGAACATTTGGCCAAACTCGATATTACTGCCATCAGCTTATTATCGAATTCTCATGTCATTTCAGAATTCGCTTGCTATTTTATCGTTAAAGTTCGGATCGTATCTGAATGTGGAATTGAAAATAATCCATTCACTTGGTCCATTTTGTGTATTGTTTGGTGCAGTTCTTGGTGAGAAACACGTCTTCCAAAATATAAAAGTATTAAATAACATATTACATTGTCAGCGAATCAAAAATCATCAAGGTTTTTCAACAAGGTGCACTAGTCTCCAGTACCAAGTCCCCGTTCTGAAAATATCAATATAACAGGGTATTTTTCAAATTTTGACGTAGGATTACGTCTTTCGGAAACATATTGGGGGTGTAATTTCAAAAAAACCAACATTGACCGCAAAACGAAAAGTGGTCAGGTTTTGACCACATATAACTCTGTCAATAGTGGATGGATTTTAATTCTAAACCAGCCAATGGATTAGAAATTTTGATACAAATCTACTAAATTGAACACTTTCGATTACTTTTTCAAAGAGACGTATCAGCTTTTGTAAATAATGTATTTGATCGTCGATTTGGTGTAACTGGTTGCTCGCCCATGCATGCTAATACCACCATCAGGTAGGAAAAAATTTCCCCTATCTGATGATAGTGTTAGTATGCGTGGGTTACCTACCAGTTACGCCAAATCACCGATCAAATACAATGTTTACAAAAGCTGATAAAGGGCGAACACGAAATTATTGCGACACCGAAAATGTCATGCCAATTTTCTTATAATGTTTAGAATCAAACCAAAATTTTAGGGTTGTTTTATACATATATTTACTTCAAAAATCAAAAGAAAAGTTAATCGATGGAGCCTTGAGTGTAAAATTGAACGCATTTTCGCTTGATGCCCTCCATCAAAGTCTGTACAGTGTCATCCGGTACCAGTTTCTCTGTTTTTTTTTTCCATTTTCTTAACATGTCCTTCTCGTCTTTGACTGTCTTCTTGCTCTTCCGAAGTTCCCGCTTCATTATTGCCCAGTACTGCTCCACCGGGCGCAGCTCTGGACAGTTTGGCGGATTCATGTCCTTTGGAACAAAATGGACAGAATTGGCCTCATACCACTCCAGGATACTTTTAGAATAGTGGCATGATGCCAAATCTGGCCAAAATAGCGGAGCTTCGTCTTGCTGCTGTAAGAACGGCAAAAGCCGCTTCTCGAGGCACTCAGATTTGTAGATCTCGCCATTTACTGTGCCCTTTGTCACGAAAGGCTCACTCTTCAGTCCGCAAGAGCAGATGGCCTGCCAAATGAGATATTTGGAGGTGAACTTCGACATTTTCTTCTTCTTAAATTTGTCGTCCACATCGAACTTGCTCTTGCCGGTGAAAAACTCCAACCCCGGAATTTGCTTAAAATCGGCTTTCGACGTCGTTTCGTCGTCCATCACACAGCAGCCATATTTTGTCAGCATCTTCTCGTAGAGCTTCCGTGCCCGAGTTTTAGCCGTCGATTGTTGCCGCTCATCGCGGTTTGGGAAGTTCTGTACCTTGTATGTATGTAGTCCAGCTCTCTTCTTTGCATTCTGGACGTAGCTCTGCGACATGCCGATTTTTTGACGTAGGACTACGTCTGTGATTTCTATATGGGGGTACACTTTATGAAAACCGAAAATGGAACATGTAACAAAATTATGAAAGATTTTAAACGTTAATAACTCAGCTGCCCCTGAGCCAATTTCAATAATTTTATCACCAATCAATCAGAAATATGATGATTTTCAACAAGAACTATTGAAATAGTGATAATGTCAAGCATTGTCCAATGTACTAATGAAAAGTGACAATTTTACTACTGTTTTCATGAAATAAACGTTTTCCCAAACCCGGTCGCCATAATCGAGTACCACTTGGTTGTACATTATTCTGCTTTAACCGTGCTGCTGTCTAGCCTCAACTCATCCTCGCTTCGGACGCAACAGTAAGGTGACGACATATTAGGTAGTTCACTCTTCTACTTAGCAGGCAACAATGACAAAGGAGGAAAAGGTCTTGGTAAAGAAGGCGCCAAACGTCATCGCAAGGTTCTTCGTGATAACCGCCATCCGTCGTCTGGCTCGCCGTGACGGTGTCAAACGCATCTCCGGTCTGATCTGCCAGAAACCACGAGTTGTGCTGAAGGTGTTGTCTCCTACTCTGAACACGCCAAGCATAAGCGACAGACGCACTCTGTGCAGTTTCGGGGGTTAAATCATCATTGCCAACAGAACAGCGAAGAGTTGAAATAGAATCTATCTGTGCCTGTTTGTCCATATTCAGAACCACACGCCCCCAACGACAACACAAAATGCTCTCCAGAGATGTAATCTTGTAACCAAACTTGGAAGCAGGGGTGTAATTGATTTTGATCGATTCTCTTCATCAACTTTCTCTCGTTCAGTTAAATGTACTAAATGCTCTTCACATTTGTTCCGTCCACTAGCGGTCATATGTCAAGCTTCCGTTCGTGGCGCTAGGCACAGACCCTTCTACTTTTTTAGCCAAATCACGGCTTGAGACGTTGGGATTTGCTTTAATCATCCGCTTCACCTTTCCCTCCGTCTTTTTGTTCTCCGGTCCCAGTTTTCTTCCAGCTCCTTTGCCGTGGTCCAACGTCAACCGCTCCTGGAACCGCTTCAACACTCTGGAGACGGTTGAATGGTGAATGTTCAACATTTTTCCCAACTGCCGGTGCGACAGGTCAGGAAATTCCAGGTGTTTGGAAAGAATTTGTTCTCTCAACTCGCGTTGGTTCACCTCCATTTTCGTTGAATCGAAAAACACGACTTCGAGTTTGACAGCATGTACACAATACACATCAATGAGAAAGTGTGCAAAATTTGGTTGATTTTTACCCAATGGTAAAAAAGTTATGCCCTGTTGAATGTGTCGCAATAATTTCGTGTTCGCCCTTTACGTCCCTTCGAAAAAGTAATCGAGACTTTATTAATTTTCAATAGGTCACTACTGAAAATTACACAAATGTCCTACTGTTACAATAGTGTACAAAATTATCACCGATTGCATGCAAACAGCGCATTCACTAACACAGATTTTAAAATCGAATTCAATCCGGTCTCACTTATTCAATCACCGTGTGTGGTGTTGTCCGGTCGGTCGTCAGCAGTAGTAGTGCTTTCGGCGCGTAGTGTTGAACATTGTGCTCAACGGAAGGCTGCCCGCAAGCAGCGAGCTGCAGCCCACACCATTCATCGAAGAAGGAGGAAGAAGCCGCACCGCTACTGATCGGATTCAGTTGCTCCTCGTGAGCCGCTGAGAGCCATATTTGCCAAGCGCGTCAACCTCGTTTCAAACAACATACAGCTCGCCAGCATCATCATTGTTGAACACCCTAATAGCTCAGCATTACTCAACCATCACGACAAAACGATTCTTTTCAGGGCCACCATAAATTATTGTGGTTTAAGAGTCAATTTTCACTGAAACTTCGCTCGCCTTGCTGCCAGCCACATCATCATCACCAAAAATCTCTCGAATTTGTAATTTTAGCAAGAAATTCCTCCAATCAATTTTTGCTTTCTTTATTATCTATTGAATAAACCAATAATGCGTAATTTTGTCATCAGAAAACGAGGCGTGGTTTCCATAACACAATCGCCAAATATTGATACTGAACACGTAATCCTACATCAAATCTACGGTCGTGTCTTGGATACAAACTCTTACTTTTTTTTTTAAATGAATGCCTCCACCTTAAATCCCAAAATGGCGGTCATCGATATTTGACAACTACAAGTCGTTCCCATATTGTAGGGTATTTAATAGTTTTTTTGTTCTTAAATCGAGCGCCGTCATTTTGGAATTCAAAACGGCGTCCAACATCGAATTTCGACATCTCGTTCCAATAAAACCCATATTGTTGGGTACAGATAGATCTCAATATTGGCAACACAACTGCTGCATCTACATATGTTGCCAAAAACAAGATTTTTTTGACGTTTTAAAATTGAGTGACAATAAATATTGCGAAATTTTTCTTCATTTAGACTCGAGTGATTTTAATTTTGTCATTCTCAAATTTTACCTCTGATCTCGCTCTCACCGATCCCACTTTGGAACATATTTAACGCGTGGTTTTCATGACATTTCTGCTGATGTTTACTTTTGACTCCTTTGTTCCAAGCCAGCTGGTTAATCCGCTTCCATAATATGGATGTCGGATATGGATGGAGATGTCGGTGGAAATAAAGCAGACGATTAGATACAGATTAGCACATACCTGTGCAAAACCATCTTTGGAAGAAAGCAAGCTGAACAATGCATTAGGTCCTAAGGAACATTGGTCGATTCTCTTCATCGACTTTCATATCCAGTTTTCTTTTGATTTCTTTGTTCTCGAGTCATATTTACATACAAAATCCAGCTGGTGAACCGATTTGAGCGCGAAAACGACAAGGAAACGCTGAAATGGTACGAGTTTCAAAAGCCAGAGATGATTTTTGTATCTTCCACATTTCGTCGAGAAAGTCTAAATATTCAAACAAACCACAATATACATACACTTTAAGATTCGTCCAAACATCATATTTTTATAAATATACACAAATAAAAACAAAAAACAAAACTACGATGGCTTATGGCACTGCGCAATCAGCTGCATGCGGGTGTATGTATATTTCTTTTGGGACATTATCTGCCGTTGGGAACTCTCTGTGTCCTTTCGTAACCGGGTGTTCGTTCCACCAACAGCAACATTTGAAATTACACACAATGAGTATTTCTTAAGCTAAACTTGCCATACAATTTGCCCATACTTCACTAGTGCGAGGAACACATAACTTCCTGGCTCGACGTGGTGGTCTCCGGTCTGATCTACGAGGAAACCCGAGGTGTGCTGAAGGTGTTCCTAGAAAATATGATCCGTGATACCGTCACCTATACTGAACACGCCAAGCGCAAAACCGTCACGGCCATGGATGTCATCTACGCTCTGAAGCGACAAGGACGCACTATTTACGGTTTCGGAGGTTAAAACTTATCATCAACGTAACAAAACGGCCTTTTTCAGGGCCACCAAGTTCATTTTAGAAAAGAGTTAGAATAGAATTTATATAGAGTATTAGTGCATCCCCTGCTTCCAAGTTTGGTTACAAGATTACAACTCTGGAGAGCAGCGGCACCCATGGTGTAGTGGTAAGCGTCCCAGCAGGCGTGGGTTCAATCCCAGTCGGCGCTGCCGGGAAGTTCTGAGGCATAAGATCTCTGATCCCGCCGAAAGCCGTTGGTTCCCGGTTCATGAGTTGATAGGTCGATAGGTAGGGTCCAGGTGTGGGTAGCATTGGTGCTCAGCACGGAAAACAAATCCAAGGAACAAAAACGGAGACCATTTTGTGTGGTTGTTGGGGCGTGTGGTTCTGAATTGGCAACAAAATGTTCCGCAATTACATCCTCCCTATTCGTACACGCCCGAAGATCGGAGGCGAATGTCACTTCGACTTGTTTCATCTAGGAACCATTCTCTGATGACTATGTTGGCGAAGCAGAAAATGCATGTAAGTAATTGGTTAATTGTTTCAAGGTTTTGGACAATGCCTGACATTTTCCACTTTTTCAATAGTTTCAATTTGAAAATCAACAGTCAAATACATTTTTATCAATGCGTAAAAATGTTTCTGATCGATTGGTGATAAAATTATTGAAATTGGTAAACTGGCAGCTAAGTTATTAACGTTCAAAATCTTTCATAATTTCATTTTTCGGTTTTCTTAAAGTGTACCCCCATCTTCCCGAAACACGTATTCTTACGTCAAAAGCGATCTACAACCATTTTCATGTCAAAATCTGGCCGGTCCAATTCTGAGAAAAGCAGTCATGATTTTTTTTTTTGAGAATTTTGGAAAATGTTCTAACTTTAGGTGCACGAATACCTTTCAAATATAATGAACGAAAATTGGACGTAAAATTTTAGAGATATGAACAACAAACTCATGTGTACAGACCAAATCGAAACAACTAACGTCACGTAAGAGTAGAATGCTTTTTTGTAGCTTTTAGTCTTAGGTCATAGGTTCGAAAGATCGTTGGTCGCACCGCCGTCAGGTTTGAATAGTTATGGCACCAGCTTGATAACAAGTGATGTGTTGTGATCTGAGAGACTCGGCTGTCTTAGAGAGCCCTTTTTGCTTACTGAGCAGAACAACGTGAGATCAATCCCAGGTCCTTTCATCTTAAGTCCTGAGATCTTCACATCGCTTGATTCTCGTATGTTTTGCGAAACTTTTCGGTATCATCGTTGGTGCCGGTTTTGAATGGTTACAACAACAACGCGATCGTAGATTGTAAAACGTGATCATGAGTTTAATATCAGCCCTTTCCACAATCAAGATTTTTTAGACGCTTTATTTTCAATATGAGTACATGGTCATAAAACCAACTTGATCTCAAGTGGTGTGTCATAATAGAAGGATCTCGTTTGCCTAGTGAAAAACGTTTCTTATTACCGAGAAGAAGACCGTGAGTTCAATCCCAAGCTCCATCGCGTTACAGGCTCGTTAGGATATCAATTTAACTTATCGTTTACCAAAACTAATCCTGCTGCAAACCCAACCCATTTATCCAACATCTTAGTAATTTCACGTGGAAGTGCAGAGAATTTCACGGTTTCCAAAATAGTAGGTACCACCCCAACAAACAATTGCCTATTGAAGAAACGACTTCTTGGCGATTTTATTCAATTGTATGCTTAATAATACTGGTACTATTTTTAATAATAACTTCTGTTCAGGCTTTGTTCACACAAATCTGGAGAATTTATTCAACCGCAACATCGAAATATTTGGTGTTGAGAATAAGGTATGTCGAGAAGCTTTTATTCGACTTACAAGAGTTGTAACAGAGCTTATTCGATAATTTTTTTTGATTATTCAGGATTTATTAGACATCATTACTTCCTTAAACAGCGATGATATAAAGATGTATAATATAGACGCTTGGTTCTCATGTGAAATAATGTTGAATTAGACACTATTATACATTTATTAAACGATTATTCAGCGACGGGATAATTAATCCGAAAATAAGAACGGCACAGAGCAGGGTTGTTCTCGTTAGTGATTGTTGTGTCATTATTTCTGTCGAAGCACGCGCACCACCCACCATACAGATACTAGAAAATGTATTACATACATACATACACACACACACACACATGTCGTTAGATGGTATTCGAACCATGACCTTCCGATCACCCGTCGCTTGCCTTGCTATTTGATCTATCCTAGAATACATCATATGGGCAGCTAAATAAGCAATAAAAGCTTGAATCTGAATACCTATCAGCACTTCCAGCCGTACCTCTAGGTAATTCAAGGAGATGTGAGAATGATTAATTCATTCATAGTTACATGAGACCAACGTTACCTCTCCATCTCTCTAATTTTGATGGAAAGGATGTTGGGATAAAAGATAAATCGATGAATTGGTTGTCGTGAGTGATACGATCTATGATTACGATTTAAATTAATTAGGCGTAGAAAATAAATAAAAAAGGGTTGAGGTTAGGATTGAACTCGCGACCACTATGCTACCAATTTCGTTTTCTTGTTAGCCTGAAACAGTGCAGTCGGTTAATGAATGAATACGCCGTTTGTAACGCATTTACAAAGCATGCAATTAAAACATGGACGCAAAGTGTTATAAGAACTATTATGCTGACTGTATTCACCTTTTTTCAGCAATATTGTTAAGCAATGCAATGGAATCTAATAATGGAGCTAGAAAACAATTATTAGACGTATAATAAAGCATGTTATTAAGCCAATTGAAAACAGTCGAATTAAACCGTCAATGTATGTGCAAATTACACTTATTCAGTATGTTATTAGATCAAACTTCTGGTGTTGAATCAGGAAGACAGTTATCGTTTGTATAGCCTTTAATAAGTAGATTAATCAAATCAGAGCAAACAACGGAATAAAGGCGCATCTATCGATTTCAATTAGGTTTTCGCAGCACATAATTGGACAACCCGTTTTATCCAGCATTGTACACTGTTATACAGCATTTATTCAATATAAATGCTTATTTGTGACTCTGAATTGTTTGTTGCGACGTGAACACATTCCTATCTATTCCTTCCTTGACCTGCGTTCGGACTCAGCCGGCGCTGGTATTGTATAGTTTTAGAACAACAGTTTTTACACATTGAGAATACATGCTAGTCCAAAACATCGTCTATTGGTTCTCTGTGTAATTCCAGCTGATCTGGAAATACCAAAGTAGCAACCGTTGGCGGTCAATCATGCTCATGCTGATGCCCATAAATATGTAGATGGAAGATAATTTAAACAAATTTCGCGTAATCTTCCAGTGTTTTCATGTGAGAAATGCTTTAAATTTATATTTTCATTTCCGTCATATACGTCATGAAACCTCGGTTGATGTGATTCATCAAAGACGAAATGTTCGTAATCGATAGCTCTTTCACTCCCCTCTGCTTCACTGAAGCTTGAAAAAAAAACACGAATGAAATGACGGGAGAATGAGAGACAAACGATGAAAAATTAAGAATGATGCAAAGCTGCTCGACTTCAATAGAAAAATAATGTTAGCAATCATTTTTTTGCCAATTAAGAGCTGAATAAGCTATTTTTTAGCTGACGAAGAACTCGCTCTTATTTAGTGTAGGGAAGTCTCTTCGTCGCATCGATATTGTCGATTGAATCAGGCTCATGCTCATGCTCAGAATACTGGCATGTTTGCTTCTATTTTTAGATGGATTAACTGAAAATGGAATTGAATGTGTAGCTAAAATTTCATATATATAACAATCAACGGTTCTACAAAATAAGATTGCATTCCTGTTTAGTGGCCCAGACCCACTGATGTTGGTCAAATATCCTTTACCCTGTCGTTGCAAAACTTGACGCCAACACATGAAAAAGTTCCCCCATTTTTTAAAATAAGATATCGCCCCCTGTTTGGCGGAATGATGCCACCTACTTCACATCAATGAACGGCTGCAAACGACCTGCGAAAAATGTGACAATGTAGAAATTCCAAGCAGAATTGATCAAGCACGCCACCTTCCTCAACAACTGATAGACTCGGTAATCAGCAAATCAAGCCTCCGGCCCCTGGATTATACCTCTTTTTACGTATGTTCGCAAGCACACAATCGCACACGTACGCCCATTCTGTATATCCACCGATCCGAAACAGCATCCACCGACACCACCGGACGAGGGATGACAACGATAACACGTCACAGTGGGGCGACCGCATACAAAAACCGACCGTAATGATTTTTATTTTGTTTAAAATCGTAACCAACATATTTTTTAAGAAATTGTATTCTCCTGAATCCACATGTTGCGTTGAAAATTATGTATAGTCTAATATTTTTGGGTGGTTCTAAAAAATGTATTACAGGGAATTTATTGCAAATATCATGCTGATTTGGAAATAATAATGGCATCTCCTATTGAGTCGTTGTCTAGAATTTTTAATTTCATTTAGCGCTTTACAGCAAGACAAAATCGAAACCCTGTGATGGCTTTTAAATATATCATTTTATCTTCTTAAAAAAAATCAATTTTAACGTAGAAGCCCAAACTTGAGAAAACTGTGGTCCAAATATTTAGAAAGTTCTTCAAAACCCCTTTCAGACAGCACTAACCCCATATTGAAGCAATAGGGTGCATTCTACCCTAATAAAAATAACCATAAAAGAGAGCTTAACGACGTGTTCGGGGTATCATCCAAACCATTTGTGGGATAGTTTACCCATCCGGGATACAGTTCGTTTATGGTATTTGTTTATTAGGGTAGTTATAAACTATGGCCCACTTAGTATTTTCTTTTGTCTATTACTGCGCTCCGTGGACGTTTTCTGAGTCAATTTGTTGACATCAACAATAACAATAACAATAACAATAACAATGTATTTTTTCAGTTCATAAAACGCTCTTCATTTGGAGACAGTCACTATGCAAGAGGAGCGTAGAAAAAAAAATCGTGCGCAGTCACCTGGAAAATCCGTCGTGGTCCGCGTCAAAGTTGGCTAAAGTGTTGAATTTTCCTAGAAACACCTTATGGCGCGCTCTTAAAACGTACAGGGAAACCTTGACGAGGAATCTGAAGCCGCAAAGTAAACGCTGGTGTAGAACTGTAAACCGTCAACTCGTGTTGGAAAGGTCGTGAGGTCCATCAGAAGCAACCCAGGTATGTCCGATCGCGATTTGAGTAAAAAGTATGCTGCGAAGGCTACCGCACCAGTAGGCAGTCAAATCGATCACTCAAGCAGAATACCGTAGGTAGAACCCGTGCTCGAATGCTGTATGACAATCTGCTGACCAAGTCCAAGCTATGGATGATGAAACCTATGTAAATGCCTACTTCGGACAGCTTCCAGGACCAAAATTTTACAAGGCGAAGGCTCGAGGAGGTGTCCCTGGCAGATTCCAATTTATTTTGCGGATAAATTCTCACGCAAATATATGATCTGGCAGGGAATTTGCAGTTACGGCCAGAAGACAAAGGATTTCGTCACTAAGAAAATGATGAACTCTGAGGATTACAAAACCGAATGTCTCCAGAAGTAAAATCTGCCCTTTATCCAGTCACATGATGGTTCGGTGACATTTTGGCCGGATCTTGCGAGTTGTCACTACAGCCTGGAAGTACAACAATGGTACAGTGACAACAGAGTCCACCCAAGTAACCAAAAGTTCTGTTAAAAGGCTATTTGTGGCTTAAGCAGCTTGGTTGGTGGTGGTCTATAGAATTTTAAGCAGCCTCATTTTTAAGTCGGTTGAAAGTTCCGGTATCATAATCGAAGAGCATTCTAAGCAGCTTCTGGCTGAACTTGAACGGAACTTTTAGAAAATAAATTAAAAAAGGTGATTGTCCTCCTCTACACCAGTTCTATGTTTAGTTCGCAATTTTATGAAAGTTATTTCTAAAGGCAGGTATTAATGTGTATTGATTTATCAGCATTAGTAGTAGAATTGGAGCTGTTTGAAGAATTAAATGCAGTCCTTCTCTGCTTGAGAGCTCCAGCACGAACCGCTACGTCATCTGAGATATATTAAAGTGAGCTGTTGTCCTGCCTACTGTTGGAGTTTTCAGTGCCCGCTGACTGACTTGAATACGAAATACAACACCTTGATGAATTTTAAATTGGTGTTTGCCCTCATGGTATTCCAACACACTTGTAGCGTAGTGGTTAGCAATCGTAGATTGCATGCCGAATCCACGGGTTTGAATCCAGGAAATTAGCAGGACTTTATCCAGGAAATTAGCAGGACTTTTTTGTTAATGTTTGGATAAAATGTTGATGCACTGCATAAGAATTATGATTTATTCGGTCCACTGATGATTTCATATTTACATACATTAAATTTTGATACTTATAAAGACTTGTGCGGATTGCTTCATGTGGCTTGAAAGTTCTGTCGGAACTTTATTTGAACTTTATGAAACTTGAAAGCTCTGTCAGAACTTTATTCAAACTTTATGGAACTTGAAAGTTCTGTCGGAACTTTATTTGAACATTATGGAACTTGGAAGTGATTTTAATTGTTGAATGCGGAACTTTTGGTTACTCGGGAAGTTTGTTCCGAAAACCCTCAATCCGCCCAATTGTCCCCAGTTAAGGCCCATTGAAAACGACTGGGCAATTATTAAGAGGAAACTGAAGGGAAAAGGTACAGTCATCAAAACGGCAGCTCAGATGAAAAATTGGTGGGATAAAATCGCCAAAACAGTGGACGAGACCGCTGTGTACCGCTTGATGGGTCGTATTAAGGGAAAAGTTCGAGAATCCCGTTGAAACCGCGACAAATAATTCGTTTCGTTTTGTTTTCTTCTTAAAATATAAGGAATAGTATGCATTTGAGTGAAAACCGTTTTTCAAATTCGTTAATTCAAATCCGGAATAGACCCTAATGATGTTGTTCCATTACTAAGCGGGCACACAGCAAAAAAATCTGAATTTTAATTGTGATGTAAAGATACATTCACGTAAACTTGTATTTCATTTCACGCAAACGAGCAATTTGTCTCCGTTGAAGTAGTTCTATTATTTATTTTATTCGGAGCATGCTTCCTTCTTTGGTTTCTCGTTGTCTAGGTCCATAGCGGCCCAGGTGTTGTATAGGTTGTTCGTCTCCATCTGTTTTGTGATCAGCGCTGGCAATATCGAGTGATTGATAGCGGTCTTGTGAACTTGATCTCGTCTCATGACGGTCGTGGGAATGCAAAGAGAAAGTCGACGAAGATAATCTGTCATTTTGATTTGTTCTTCGTCTTCCTGACCGGTTTTCACTTCGATTTCGTCCGGTAGATGGGTTTGAAGTCCCGACGAGGATCGCACTCACCGGAAACATTGGCAGCGGTTAGTTCATCGTCCGCCTCCTCTTCGGCTTCGGAAATTACGGCGGCTGCACTGATGCTCGGCTGAACACTCCGCGGGGGTAATGGTTGGTAGTGTTGCCTTGGGAGCTAGAATTGTGTATTAATCGGTTGTTGCCCAACGGAGATATTTTCTACATCGGAAACTGTAGCGGCGGTTGGAATATTGCTCACCACGCTATGTTTGCTGTGCTGTGATTGATTCGTCACGCTGTAGCTAACTTGCATGGTGCCATCGAGAAGGGGATCGGAGTTAGTTATTAACACATTGACTGGTGATGCCGTTACCAATGGGACTGCTGTTACGACTACTGGAGCAATCGAAGTTGATGGGATATTATAGGTGAAACTCCAGATGTTTCGAATAATAGCTGTTGGGGGAGCTTGTTTGATCAGAGATGATCCTTTCAGAGTGACGACTGGGACTATTTAGTTGCTGAGAAAGAAGAAGTTGGTTGGAAGTGAAGGTTGTTGTTGGTAGTAAGCAGGTACCGGCACAGGTTCTTCCATTTTCAAGCTATTCGAAAGCCTCAGGATACACTAGGACTTACTTTGTTTACAAACCAAACTGACGTCTAATATGAGACGCATATTCTTAAAGGTAGTAAATGAAGTAAGCAGAGAAAACAAAACTATCAACTTTGAGTAAAAATTGAGGTACATTGAGCCACTCGCGAGTTACTCACTGCAAAAAAAGCATCTCAGATTAAACCTGTCTCACTAGACTGGCCCACAAAAATAAAAGTTCTTATTTTCCACGGGCCAACCCCTAGATTTGTGCCATTAGGTGAAAAAACCACTCTCTGAACATTTCAGCTCATTGGGATGTTACACGAGCTGGCGCTTTTAGTTTTAATCTTGTATGAGGAATTTGGATAAAATACATGAAAATGAGTCTCCTACACTCTATCGATCATAAAAAAGTTTCCTTATTATCGATTTGATTAAGATTTTCCAAACTTGTAGTTCAATCGATGAGTAACAACTTTGCTGAAGATTGCATCATGAATTCAGTTAGTATTTTTGAGATATTTACTTTTGATTGTATAAAGCCCGCTTCAAAGTAAATTTGGACGCATTCAAGTCACAGTTCACCAAGGGAAAAGTTCGCGAGTCATAGTGAGTTTTCGCGAACTTTTCCATCACTGTTCAAGTGATCATAGTTCAAGAATTAAACAACATACACGGTATATCAAAATGTCAAACAAAAGGGTATTTATTCAGCTTTCAAACGATATATAACAAGTTATTACATTTCACCGTTTCGAACGAACTGTCGCACTTTACTTGTGATCGATGCCATCATGATCATGATGTAACACTGTACCGGCGAACTTATTCCACTTTAAACGTATTTGATGTGCATTTGTCACGTCTTTACCTCGAAGTTTTCGCTTGACAATTCGGAGGATTAATCTCTTTGGCGTCGAAATTAACATTTTTTTTCAGCATACCATTCTAGTACCTCCTTAGAGTAGTGGCAGCTGGCTAGATCCGGCCAAAACATAACGTTGGTCTTGATTAGCTTCCGAGCAAACTTATGAGCAAAAACAAATTTATACCTGGAAGGGACATCCCCGCCACCAGTTGCAAGGTAAAGTTTTCGTCCGGGGATTTTTTTATAATCCATTTTGACATATGTTTCGTCATCCATTAAAATACAGCCATCAAATTTCGTCAAAACTCGTTCGTATAGTAATCGTGCTCGCTTTTTGGCCACTAAATTTTGTTTCAGGGAGTGATTCGGGTGTTTACTGGCACAAAAAGACTTCTATCCTTATCTTGAAAAGATGTTACGCACGGTGGAAAAGTTGGAATCGTATTTCTTTGCCAAATCACGTATGGAGACACCTGGGTTGCTTTTAACGTACCTCCTCAGCTCTTTGTCCCTAGTGCCACTTTTATAATTGATGCGCTTTGCTCTATCCATACTCAGAGTATTCTTGTAACGTTTGATTACAAGACTTACCGTTGACTTTGGGAATTTTAACACTTTGCTATTTTTGAGGCAGACCACGAAGGGTTCTCTAGATGTTTGTGCACAACTAATTTTCTTTTCTCAAGTTCCATGATCCGTAGTTTCGGGATGCAACGATCAATCGAGAAAAACTTTTCACCAATTTCTTCGTCAACGAAACATCAACAAATGCCTGTCAAATGTTTTTTGTTCCAACCACCAGGGGCGCGGTGGTGTATTAAGCCGTGCGTCCAGATTTACTTTGAATCGAGCTTTATGAGCATTGTGTATGTGAAAATTTCAACCAAATCTCCTATATGTACGTTAAACCAAAAGCGCCAGCCCGTGTAACGTCAAAATGATCTGAAACATTCAGAGAGTGGCTACCCGAGCAAAGTCGGTTAACAAAATGAAAGCAAATCGATATTAAAGTTTGCAGCTCATTTTGATTTCAATTTTTGCGGCAGAAGTCTGATATCATATTGTGCTTTCATTATGCAGTCAAGACTTTTTAAATCAAAGCATCTTAACTTGAAGTTCTGCTGATAATTTTTTGTTTAAAATTTGATTTAAATTTATCTGTCGTTGAACTAACGATTCTTGTTTATTTGTTTTGTTTAACACATTTTAGGTCATTCGTGACTAGCCCAAGGTGACATTTGAGCTCAAATCTTTCAGCGTGAGAAGTATAAATGCTAACCATTTACGACAGGCCCGTATTCAGTCAAACATTATGAATGCAAAATTGATTTCATTGAAAGCAGAATTAGTTTTCCGTTTGATTCAACAGTGTCAACCAAAATGAGATCAAATGGAGTATTCAAAATATGTTACATCATAATAGCAAATTCTGATTTCAATTTGATCTCTAACTTTGCTTGTATCGCACCAAAAGACATAAAGCTGGTCAACAGGTCAACATCCTGTGGAAAATATGAACTTTTACTTTTAGTGGTAATCTAGTTGATACGTTGTATAAGCCTGTATTTTATTGCAATATACGAGCAGAATGTACATAATGAACTAATATCTCCATATTACTAACTTGAATCGTGAAAACTGTCTTGAGCAATGGTGTTCCTTATTGTTAAAACTACGTGTGCTGGAATTCTGAGCTTAATCGAGTTTGCTGAATCAGTTCTATGCACGAAAGAGTGAAGTAATGTTATGTTTCCATACATTTCAACCAATATCCCCATATAAATTTTAAATCAAAAGCGCCAGCTCGTGTTACATCCCAATGAGCTAAAATTTTCAGCGAGTGGTTTTCTCACCTAATGGCACAAATCTAGGGGTTGGCCCGTTGAAAACAATGATAGAAAATTTCCCCCATATAAATGTGGGCCTGTCTACCGTCTCACCACTTGGTTTTTCTAGTAGAGGATGATGAAAAATGATTCCATTGAAATTAACAATTCACATATATGAAGCTCTTGAAAGATCAATGTGTCATGCCTTGGTCAAAAATTTACTGTGTTTCAAAGAATGTTCATCTTTATCGTTGTTTGCAAAATTCAAAAATTTTTGGCGTTTCATTCTAAGAATCTAAAAAAAATAATAATAATAATAATAATTCATGAACATAAGTTTCATTGGCTTCACCCCACTGTACATCAGCAGCAACAGAACGTGACATTGGAGGGATATAAAAATAAATTTCAATCAAGGAGAAATTGTTTCCATCCTTGTTTGCTCCGTCCAACAACAGGTGGGTCGACGAAGTTGTGCGGCAGCCAGCCATTAAACTGTCCGGGTTCCTGCAGGGAGAAATTCCTGGAGGAAAATTGACTGTACTTTTATATTGCAAATGGAATTCGATGCGTTGGTGGTAGTCAATGTTTCCTCTGTTAACTTTTGGTACATTTTCATTAAAACTCTTGTGATTACACAGATATAAGCCACTAATACCTAGATGTGACATTGGCGATACTCAAAGCTTCATATCAAAGAATGTTTCCAAGATTCTGATAATGACTTCAAGAAGACCGTTCACGATTTCAAAACTGCCAGCCCAGAATGGATTAGAACTAATAATCCCCTCTGACGCAATTTTCATTTCGATTAGGCTCTTGATTGTATTGTCTATTCAGCACCCAAAATAAGCATGTCTCTCAACAGACTTCTGAACAGGGTTGCCCATTAAACGAAGCAACATACAACCCTCACCCTGGATCGGAAAATTTCCCATGTATACGTAATCCGATTCACTATCCTTCTCGTCCGTACCCTACCAGGCTGGAAAGCCCTTCCACCATTCTTTAGTGATGAAATATTAATCAGATCAAAAGTTACCTTTTCATCATGTAAAGGTTGAACACGAAAAAATCCGGACACGAAAATCTTGTTGGGGAATAAAAAAGCGTTTTATTTTTCACAGTTCAATGTTACAGCTATACATGAGTAGGTATTATGCTTATTGTAAGACCCAGTGATGGAAAAATCAGCAATCAATTGATATTTTTCCGCTCTCATGCGCTCGCAATATCAACTTCTTTTTGATTTTACATTCTTCCAGGGCACTCTTCCGGTCAACCTCCTGCCTAGGAATTTGATTGAAATCTGCCAGGAGTGCATAGGCCAGGAGTGGGGCCCCTTTTAGCTCAGTCGGTAAAGGCACAGCTACAAAGCAAGACCATGCTGGAGGTGTCTGGGTTCGATTCACGGTTCGGTCTAGGAATTTTTCGGGTTGGACAATTTCTCGACCTCCCTGGGCATAGAAGTATGATTGGACTTGCCACACAATTATCCCAATGCAAAAATGGTACAGGCGTCGAAAGCTCTCAATTAATAACTGTGGAAGTGCATCTAGAATACTAAGTTGAGAGCACGCAATAAGCTAATATGCAATAAGCTTGAAATGCGAAGAAGAAGAAGAAGAAGAAGAATCATCGACCGGGATTTTCGTTTCAAGTGCGCAGGATCAAATCGCGAATCTGGATGAGCCATGATGTAAACAAATGAATTTATGCTGACAACCAATGCCTACTGTGATTCTATACACTCTTAACTTGATTCAGTGAAATTTTAACAAAAATTAAAAATGCTTTAATGGCAACGTTTTTCGTGTGTCCGGATTTTTTCGTGTTCATCCTTTACAGGATATATTTCGGTATGACTTAAAAGCACCCCCCGTCTCGGCTTAGCCGCATCCATTTTCGTGGATATCACCATCAACGCTGTCATAATCGTCTAGAATGGATCGGAACATCATTTTCCATTTCAAATTGGCCTAATATCCTTATTCGATGCGTGCTACTTGTCATGCTTGCCATACACAACAAAAAATATTAATTACTATCCCATCTAAAAGGAAGCACTTCACTCACGTCAAAAATATGATGTAATTTGAATTGTCACGAAACGATAATTTGGACCTCCCTTAGCTCAGTCGGTAAAGGTACAGTCACAGACAAACAGACATAACTCTTCAAATTCTTCAAAAAATATCGTCAAGCGTATTTTGTATGCACACTAGCACCCTCTATCTTGCACATTCCGAAGCATTGATTTGCAACTGAAGCATCTCTCGTCTATGCAATTTGTTCACTAGTTGCTATTCTCTCGTTCTGTCAACGGGTCGGGTCAGCTGTGTTGAATAAAAACAAAACAAATGCAAGTCAGTGATGCCGGTTCTACGAAGGGTTCAGTATTGATTGAATTTATCAGAAATGATCCGTGGGACAGAAGCTTAGTCTATTTTTATGGATTGTTTTGTTTGTTTTGCGTGATTTTAATTTGGCTGTAAACAAGCTTTTAATCGTGAAAATGTATTAACATTTCTACCACCACCCATCACTTAAATATGTACACAGCAAACAAGTATAATATGTATTACAGGATGATGTATTGAACTCATTGATTGTAAAAGTGGATACAATATTATTCTCATTAAAATGATTTGTTGTCAAATTATGTGTACATCGTACAACGTAATATTTCACTATAAGCGGAACGACCAATGTGCAGCTTTTCGAATCTAATATACAATCGACGTTGTTGAAAATTACGATAGCACCAGATTGCGGGGTTGCTAGTGTATAATAATGCTTTGTTGATTATTCATGAACTCTTGATCGCTGGGAATGCTTGTGAATATTTGAGGTGGACAAAAGAGTGAACAAAGCGGTGTGCGCCGATACTTTTTCACATTTTTATCGCTGTGAAGCAACTGAAAAGTGTTGAGGGAATTTATAACTGCATTTTAGCGAAGACTACAAATCAAGAAGACTGGCAACTCTGCCAAAAATCAGGAGACAGTAACAACGCCAACGCCTCTTCTGAGCAAAAGTGGAACCTGTGTATGATGGTGTGTGTTAATTCCCGAGTGCATTCAAATACATGCGTAGAAATAAATAGCTGTCAATTATTAGTTTTGTTATGATTGTCGTAAATAGTGAAAATTTTCTTTCTTTGCTCTATGCTGACAACTAGTAAAATTCCAGCTGATATTGAACAGAAGTGTAAGTAAATTTATTTTGAAAATTAAAACTATGGCAATGCCATATGCCATTCACAGTGATGGTGGGACCTTCTTTTTTCCTTGATTTGTTTTCCGTGCTGCATTTGAACCCAAGTAACAATTTGGGCTTTATGAGTGTTCTGTAGACCATGATTTAGACTTGTAGAATGCTTTAAAACGATGATAAAACCTGAAATGTTCCTTGGGAATGTTACTGGCCAACCCGACACTGTTGTTATCATTCTCTGGAAGGGCTCGGTCGATTCCAAGAATTGTTAAAGCATACAGAGGATCACTATCCGGTGGTTTCATGTTCTGACAACATCTTAAATGGAAATATAGTTTTTATCACTAGGTACCGATTGGGATTGTAGTCCTTCAACATTTCAATTTAATTTTCTCCAACATTAGATCCTGCTACGCCTTCCGTTGGATCTTGATGTAGGTACCGGATTTATCTGCTTTTTGAATCCTTGAATTTTCAGCAGCTTTCGAATGATGGTAGTTCACTCAATGGTGGTGGAAGCTGCCAATTCCTTGTAATTGATTGCTTCCAACAGGAAAAATAAACAATATTTTGGTTCCTCATTCACAAGTAAAAGTTATTTTCACTTTGTATCGATCCGAGTTTCAATTCTCTACTAGATCCACCATGACAAGTTTTTCGGTTTGAAGTGGAAAAAACACCGGCTTGCTGGGATTAGGATACTCTTGATTGTAAGAAAAAACCGGAACAGCAAAGTTTAAAAGTAGAATGGATTTTATTTAACGACTAGCTTGAGTGGAGTCTTGAACAGGAATGAAAAGTTTTTCACCGTTGTTTATTTAAGAAAACTTAGGTTGCTAGGGGTGACGTTCGGTCTTCAAGGAGGTGATCAGCACACTGCGTTACCGATTTACTCCAACACCCCACCTGAATCGGTCAGTCCTAGGAGGGTCCTCAGTTCGCGGAAACGTCCAGGTTCCAGGGGCTTGGTGAACGTGTCCGCTATTTGGTTTGCTGTATCAATTGCTTCGATTTGAAGTCTTCCTTGTGCCACATGGTCGCGCAAAAAATGGTGCTTTACATCGATGTGCTTGACACGCTTGCTTTCGGTGTTTGTGGCCATTGCAATGCACCCACGGTTGTCTTCGTACACCTTGAATGCCGTGTCCGGTCGAACTTGCTTCAGGTCTTCAAGGATTCCGTGCAGCCACAGCCCTTCGGAGGCCGCGGCACTTAAAGCTGCATACTCGGCTTCACACGACGACAGTGCAACGGTTTGTTGCTTGCGGCTTGCCCAAGACACGGTGTTCCCAAAGACCTTAAAGACGAAGCCACTAACGGATTTCCTATCCTCAGCATCCGATGCCCAGTCAGCGTCTGCGTACCCGACAAGTGCCTCGGCGTCGTCGTTTTGCTTGTACTGGAGCTTCAAGTTCTTCGTTCCCTTCACGTAACGGACCACTCTCTTCAGGGCTTGCCAGTGGGCCTCATCAGGTTGAACTTGGAAGCGCCCTAGGTATCCAACAGCGTAGCATATGTCCGGTCGAACACACAGCATCGTATACATCAGGCTGCCCAGCAATTGACGGTATGGATGCGACACAGGATTCGCAGCTTGTGGTGGCAGGAAACAGCCTTTCTCCATTGGGGTTTTGACATGGTTACAGTCTTGCATGCCGAACTTCGTCAGCACACGGTCCACAGCAGCTTCTTGCGCCAGGTACATGCATCCGGTGGCGCGGTCGTATCGGATCTTCATTTCAATGAAATGATTAACCACGCCGCAATCCGTCATCTGGAGCTTCTTGGAAAGAGCACGCTTGATCTCCTTCACCAGGTCCAGTCGATCGCCAGCAATGAGCAAATCGTCCACGTAGATGATTATGTATACCCCCCCTCGATCGTCGATCCTGGTATATAGACAGTAATCATGCCGGGAACGGGTAAAGCCGAAATCCAGTAGAAGGTCGTTTAGCTTGTTGTTCCAACAGCGGGGGCTTTGCTTGAGTCCGTACAGCGATCGATCCAGCTTGCAAACGAAGTTCGGCGGTGCTGCAACTCCTTCGGGTATGGCCATGTAGACGTCTTCTTCAAGCTCACCGTAGAGGAATGCGGTCTTCACATCGAGTTGGTGAACGTGCATCCTTCGGTGGGTTGCTACAGCAAGAACGGTTCGTATCGTGGCTAACTTTGCTACGGGGGAATATGTTTCGTTGTAGTCGACTCCGGGCTTCTGTTGGAATCCCTTCGCCACCAAGCGCGCCTTGTAACGGATCGGTTCGCCATGCTCGTCCGGCTTGATTCGGAAGACCCATTTCGATTTGAGCGGAACCACACCAGCAGGGCATCTCACCAATCGCCAAGCATGGTTGTCCGCTAGCGACTGCAGTTCCTCACGGACCGCTTGCTGCCAAAGAGCTACGTCGGCTCGTCCAGCGATCTCCTTGTACGCCTCCGGGACATCGAAGATTGAACGCTCGGCATCATCTCGTCCAACGGAACCGTCAAATAGTACATCGGAAACGTTATGGGGAACATCTGCAGAATGGGATTGCGCGGCAGTGAAAATTTTTCCAACCAGAAATTCTTTCAACTTACCGGGGAGTCTGCGCTCCCGTTCGCTGCGCCTCGGGGTTTCCATTTCGAGGTTTGAACCACGGTCTAGTTGCGAAGGGAGCGCTCCGGTTTCTTCAACACCGTCGTCTTCAACCTCGCCTTCTTCATCATCAGTCAGGATGTCGTCATGTTGAGCCACCAGCGGCTCATCGGGTTGAACGGACTGTTCAGGGGTTTGCACGTCTTCCTCATCTTGATCCTCGAACTCGTACGGAGCAACAACCAAAGGAGTTTCGTCACGGATCTGGGTGGCAAACGGAAAACTGTTTTCATCGAACTTGACATCTCTGGCTAGGAATAACTGCTTCTTCTCTTTGTTCCACAGGCGGTAGGCGTTCGGCGCATAGCCGATCATCACAGCAGGCTTGCTTTTCGGATCCAGTTTCTTCCTCTGTGCCGTGGACACCCAAGCAAATGCTTTACAGCCGAACACACGTAGTTTACTAACGTCCGGCTTGTGACCAGTCCACATTTCCGCAGGAGTCTTCCAATCAGATACCGCGGTGGTTGGACTTCTGTTCGTCAGGTATACCGCCGCTAGAACCGCTTCATTCCACAGATTCTTCGGAGTTTGGGCTTCAATCAGCATCGCACGCACCTTTTCGACGATTGTCCGATTGAACCGTTCGGACACTCCATTCTGCTGTGGTGTGTACGCTGCGGTTGGCTCGACTTGGATCCCCTTGGAAACGTACCAATCACGCTGGTCATTGGAGCAATACTCGCGCCCTTGGTCGACAGTCAGCTTCGAAATCGAATGTCCCAGAGCGGCACTCGCCATGGCCTCGTACTCTCGAAACTTCTGGAACACCTCGGACTTCTTCTTGATGGGATATACTACTGCAAAGTGCGTGTAATCATCAATAAAGGTGACGAAGTACCGAGAATCATCCCAAGCCGCTGGTGTAATTGGACCGCACACATCGGAGTGCACTCGTTCTAGAGGTCTTGTAGCACGGACTCTAGTACCCGTGAATGGTTCTCGGCACTGCTTTCCGAGAACACAAACATCACAAAAATCCAATTTATCTGGTTTCTCGGGAATACCTGTTACCATGCCATGCTTCGCGAGTGTCTGCAAACTCTTGCTCCCCAAATGAGCCAGTCGACGATGCCATAGGTTACCAGTCACAGCTCCACACATGTTGGCCGCCACCGTATCGACACGGAGATCGAGCTCGTAAAAATCGCCCCGCATGGGACATCTCGCAATCAGGTCACGACCTTGCTTCATGATCGCTTCCTTTTTCGTGAATGTGACATCAAGATCCGCTTTTGCCATCTTCTTCACAGATAGCAAGTTCGCTCGAAGATCTGGTACGAAGAGGACGTTCTTCAAGCTGATATAGCTACCTTCCTTGTTGACGCCGTTGATCGTGCCACTGTGCCGGGAAATCAGGGATTGATCATCCTTCGCCACGTTTATGACGACAGGGTGCTTCAGCTTCGTGAGGTCGGCGAAACAGTGCTTCACATTCACAAGGTGGTCCGAGGCTCCGGAATCCAGCTTAAAGGAAACTGCTCCCTCGTCCTTTGTTTGGGAGCATCTCCCGGTCATAAAAGCCACCGCCTTACCTCCAGCAGCAGCGTTAGCTTCAGCGCGCCCATCTGTCTTCAACTTCACACGACAGTCCTTGGCCTTGTGCCCCTTCTTCTGGCAACGGTTACACTTTCCGGTGAACTTACCAGGCTTCTGCTTCGATCCTTGGAATGCTGCAGGTTTCTCTTGGCAGGAATCCGCTGCCCGGTCGGTTTTCTTGAGCTCCTCGGCAAGAAGGCGCTCGCGAACAACATCCAGTTTTAGGTTTTCCTCACCTAGATTTTCCAGTGCCGTAACCAACGGATCGAACGACTCGGGAAGGGTAGCAAACAGCTGGGACACAATATCGTTCTCTTCAAGCTTCGCTCCGGCCAGCTTCAGTTGTCGGATCAGCTCTTCGAAGGTTTTCAGGTGATCTTTCACAGACGAACCTTCCATCATTCGTAGCTTCGCAAGTTGCTTCCTGACGAATGTCTGCGACGAGACGGACTTCTTGGCGTAGGCGGATTCAAGGCTCATCCACATCTCCTTGGACGTCTCCTTGTCCCGCACCAAATGCAGCAAATCGTCATGAACAAATGACGTCAGCAGGAACGCCGCCTTACCGTCATCTTCCTGGAACTTCGTGAGCTCGGCCGCTTCCATCGGAGGATCCTTCTTGATGATATCCAACAGCTTCACGGACTTCAGATACTTCTCCACTCAAAATTGCCAATTGTCGAAACCGGTGCCCGAGAACTGCGGGATCCCGTGGACCAAATCCTTGCGTGAGTCGCCCATAACCTCTTGATTGTTAGAAAGAACCGGAACAGCAAAGTTTAAAAGTAGAATGGATTTTATTTAACGACTAGCTTGAGTGGAGTCTTGAACAGGAATGAAAAGTTTTTCACCGTTGTTTATTTAAGAAAACTTAGGTTGCTAGGGGTGACGTTCGGTCTCCAAGGAGGTGATCAGCACACTGCGTTACCGATTTACTCCAACAGATACAAATTGCCGTGAAATTTTGTTGAGCAAAACAAAAACAACAATGAGTACCCTGTTATGATTATTCGTTTCGGTAACATTAGGTCACACACACAGTCGCTGTTTATGAGCAGTCTCACTAACACTTGTCCTTCAAAGTTCCACCTTTGATTGACAGAGGCGCTGTTATCAGTGACGTTTGACATTTGTATGGGAGAAGGGAATAGTTGTCAGTCTTCTTGATTTGTAGTCTCTGATTTTACCGAGCTAGATTAAGTGTGTAACTGTAAGCAGTTCGTTTTTGTTTGCTAATCTGGTTAAATATTACACTTAATTATCTTAAAGATAAATCTTCCAGCTCAAATCTTTGCAGGGGTAAGCAGTGGGACCATGATCATCACCTTCAATAACTTTTTTTTCTGTATTCGTCAGATTAGTATGTGGGATGCTTTCCCTAGAAACAATGAAAGGTGATTTGTTGCGTTGCCTCCTTATTTCACGAGCTGAAATCTATTAAATTGACCTGAAAACGAACCGACACCACTGATAAGTTCGAAATGTGCTGACTTGCTTAACGCTTCAGTGGCGCCACCATGACAAATTCGAGCACATTTCGAAGTAAAACCTTGTTTGCGAAGAATGTAATTGTGAGAGTTATGTCGGTTTGTCTGTTGTACAGCTGTTTAAAGACCTTTAAAAAATTATCGAACACGGTATTAAATTCAAAGTCTGTACAGAAAATCAATGTTGTTGTCGTATAATTTGGGCTAAGTAGTAGGCTGGGACAAGGGATACATAAAAATAATTTCTCGTTCCAGTATGATTTCCGGGGGCCTTTTGGGTCCTAAAGTATTTGTGCAAAATTTCAAGTCGGTAGGTGGAACTATATTTTAGCGCCAGCGGTTTCAAACTTACATAGGATTTTCTTTGATAAAACTTACTTTATCATATAAAAATCTGACGAGGTCACCCATTGTCCTCTAAAAATAAATCAATTCAATTACTCCCTAGAAAATTTTACAAGGAAACTTTTTTTTTCGAAGATTGCAAAACGGTCCGACGCTTGTGGAAAAAGCTATTTAGTCATTACTGATTGCTTGCTAACCAAACGAACTGCTCATTATTATTATTTTCTAGCAGCACTGCCAGCTGCTGTCAGCACTAGACAGTCACGTTGAGTGGGGGTTCACGTGTGCAAATAATCTTTGATTTGGATGAAACTTTGCCCAGGGTCATTTGGAAGCAAGCGTAATTTTTCGCAGGCGTATTTGTTTTGGCACACAATTTATTCAAATAATCCTACTTGGAAAAACTTCGAGTGTAGAGCAAACCCGCATAGGAAAAAAATGTAGACTGAACATTAGGCTTTACGAAAAATATATGCAGCTACCATCTTTACTTTTTCGTTGATTTCAACTTTTGAATCAAAAAAGCCAGGGCCACGTTCCATTCCGATAAGTACCATACACAACCATTTCATGGCAATCAAAGCGTAATGTTGGTCGTGAAAGTTGTGGAGATCTGCTCAATGATGACACCAATATCGAATGAAGCATTGCAATAGATATAGAGCCAATGTTGTATAATGCTTCCAAAGAGATTGATTATCGAAGTTTTCGCTACACATCCACGATTTAAAAAGCACGACTGAGTCTACCTGCCTTGTGGAATCTTAATCCTTTTGGAGGAGCTCCACCCATAAAGATAACAACCAATTCGAGGAGCTTCCGTAATCCGATCGTTGTTGTTTAATCAACAGCTGGTCGTTATAAAAGGCGAGGATTCCGTCCCTCCATGGTCTGGTTAAGGTCCTCAGCTCCGGATTATCCATAGTGGTCCGGAATTTTTGGTTGAATTCTTTTTTCAATTCATTAAAATAATCGAGGTTGTCCGACTTCGACTTAGCTCTTATACTTATATTAAATACTTATATCAAAAACGCGTTTGAACAAAATTTCGGCGATGTGATGCAATTATGCGGATAAACCAATCCAGTGGATTGAAATTAACGTAGTCTTGGATCCCCAATGGGCGTCAATGATCGATTTCAGACCTCGAGACATCGTCCCCGTACATATTATACAGTATTTAACCCTTTTTTTTCACAAACCGAAGTTCACCATCTTTGATTCCAAAATGGTGTCAATAATCGATTTCTAGCAGGCCAGTGACAAGGCCTATACCAACAGCAGCGTTTGACAGTAGGCAGCATGTCCCGGGCTCAAATAATTTATTTTGCTGTGCTAGGCCCACTGTCACAGTAGACCATGTTGCCTACGCGCCTGTCACTGGGCTGATTTCTAGCCTCTACAGGTCGTGCCCGTTCCATAAATATCCATATTTAGGAGTAATTTACACTTTTCCACATACCGGAAGTCGCCATCTTCATAAAGTTCAACCCATGATTTTCTATAAGTGCTTTCGAAAAAAAAACCAAAGAGCTCTAGGACTAATTTACGGTTGTTCTGGATTTTCCAAAGGCCACCCTGTGACCAATAGGGTATTTTTTTAACCCCAGAGGGGGGTTCTGCCAGCAAATTTTGTTACGGAGTTGGCTTACAATTCATATGTACTCAAATAGAAGCAATTAAAACAGATTCCAGTAAAAAGACTAACAATACAGGCAACGAGAAAAAAAAAAACAATCTGGTACATCAAAGTTAGGTAGGGTTTTGAAAGAGATCGGAGCTCCACCGTAGGAGGGGTAATCCCCCGTCCGGTAGAGATGTACCGTCAGCCAAAAGAAAGTTAAAAGGACCTAAATATTGTTGTATAACCCAGCGTCCTTGAGGAAATAAATAACTGTCGCTATAGTGGAAGGTTCGTCGCCCGATATGTCCCTAATGCTGTTGGGAAGTGCGTACTGCTCCCTTAGTTGTTGGTATTGCGGACACAGGCATAGGATGTGTTCCACCGATGCAGTGGTTCCGCAAACGTAGCACATTCTGTGTAACTGCGTCCCACCAAAACTATGTGAGATCCTTGTATGGCCTGTCCTAAGACGAGAAACCACCTTCTGGTCCCGTAGTTTCGACATATCCGTCCACTTGCTCGTCTTCCTTTGATTCTTCGGATGAAGAGGGATTGGAATTGGTACCACTCTGCTTCCCAGGCTTCCCACATTTTGCTGACTATCCATCGCTTTATGTCCTGTGGTGGCACTTCGTCGGTGTAACGGGGGCCAGCTAGTCCAGACCCTGCCAGGCTGTCGGCTTCGCTGTTTCTTGGGATACCGCAGTGCCCAGGGTTCCAGGAAAACACCGTGTTCGGAGGTGTGGCCTCCACAATACCCTGTATCCAGGGGTGAGTCATGGTCTCCGATGTAAGGGCTTGTATCACGCTGTACGAATCGGATAGCACTAGTATGGGCCGGTCCGAGGGTGTTGTAACGGCAACAAAGATGGCCGCAGCTTCGGTGGAGAAAACTGAGCATTGTGGTGGTAGGCTGCTACTCATCGGTGCTGAAATTCCGGTTACTCCAATTCCGACCCCGACTCGGGAAAGCGATCCGTCTGTGCATATGTGGGCATGGGTTGGATAGTCCGTGCCTAGCAGTTCGGCTATTGTTCTCTTCAGCGCTGCAGAGTTATCTCCAGCCTTGAACCTGCTTTTGGAGGTATGCGTCAACTTTTGTCTCCGTACCAGTGGACCTTGGTCACTGGGGGGAGCTCCGAATTGGCAGTCATGCGGAGGAGTCTGTTCCCCTCATCGAGGAGAAAGATCCTGTCATTTCCGGAGGTCATTGCGGTAAAGGCAGCGGCTTTCGTTGCAATAGCTGCGGTTATACGATGGCGGAAGGGCAGAATACCCGCTTCGATGCATGCGGCATCGGTGGGCGTTGACGGAAGAAGACTGGAGACAATCCGAACGTAGGTGTTAAAAGTTGGTGCTAGTATCTGCACGAGCTTTTCGGTGGCGATGCACGTCATCTCAAGACCGTACAGTAGGCGACTATCGATGACGGCTCTTGCAACCCGGAAACGAGTGTCACGATTGTTAGACCGGTGGGGGCGAGAGATAGTGCGGATCAAGTTGATCCTACTGCGGCAGTTGTTCTTGATCGCCTTAAAGTGTTGCTCGAAGTTGAGGGACCGGTCAACAAGTACCCTCAGAATACGGACCGTCTTCTTCAGTGGTGTGGGCTGGCTTTGAACTTTAATAGGTAGCCCGCTGACACGGTGCCGGAATGGACGCTTTTGGTGTCCGAAAGCTGGAAACCTACCGCGCTGGCCAACCTGGCTACAGCGGAGACTGCTGCCTGGACCTTGATCCTGTTGCGTGCTGCTGTTGGGCCGGTAGTTACGATAAGAACATCGTCTGCATACACGAAAATGTAAACATTTTTCGGCAGTCCTCCGAAAACTCCGTTGCCCAATAGGGTCTATTTTCCGAATTTATTCTTGTGAGTCTTCTAGAAGAACTTAAAAAAAAAACTGCTGAACTCTAGGTTCAATTTTATTAACTGAGCACTTCTACTAATGTTCCGAATTATTTAGAAGCTAGCCCAGGTTCCGGTCACAAGTCCGAATTCATTATAATTAGTCTTCTAGAAGTGCTTTCGAAAAAAAAACACAGGTCTCTAGGCCCAGTTTCATGAATTGGCCATTTTCGCTGTTGTTCAGGACCTTCCGAAAGCTCACCCAGTAGATTCCTGTGTCCATTTTCCGGCAACAAGTCCGAATTCGTTCAAATGAGTTTTTCACTTTTACCCGTGTACGTGTTCTCGAAATAATCGCAGAGCTCTAGGCTCAGTTTCATGTATTGACCACTTTCACTGTTGTTCGGTATCTTCCGAAAATCACCGCATGACCCCGGGCTTAATTTTCCGGTCAGAAGTCCAAATTCATTCTAATGAGTCGTTCTATAAGACGCATTTCGCGCCAAATCGTATTCGGAGTTGGCAGCACCCTCTCAGATTTCAATGAAACTTTCTGGATGTGTGCAACTTGACTAAATATGCCACTTTGAATACAAAGTTTTTCCAAAATTTATCTAGACTAACATTTGAGAAGGGCCAAACTTTTTCTGCCGATTTTTTTCAAAAAAATATTATGGAAAAATGACAACTCCTACAAAAATGTGTTGTATGGATGACTTTTAGGAAATTGTCCATCGAAAAAAAAATACTGGAAAAAATTTCATTTGAGACCTACACTGAAAAAAAAAACTTTGCTAGTCTGTGTAGATTTCAGTCAAAGCATGGATTAGAAGCAGAATGGCATTTTTTTGCAACGTCTCATGGAAAAGGTCCCTGTGATGCCAGTGGTGGCACTCTCAAGCGAATGGCAAAGAGAGCTAGTTTTGCTCGAGATTATGGAAACACCATTACAACTTCACGAGAATTATATACTGGGCAGTTGAACAAACAGATAAAAAATATCACAAAACTACGTTTCGAGTACATATCCACTGAACAGTACATCGAAATGTCATATATAACAGCACAAATACAATATCTGGCACATAGAAATTCCACAGTTGTGTGTCTATAACTGGTGACAAAGTAGCGGCAAAAAGGTATTCTAATTCAGAAGATGAACCAAAAATATTTTACTTGATTGGAAAAAGGAAAAAATAGCATGTATGAAAATAGGTTTAAAACATTGAAAATATATAAATAAATGATATATGAAAAATCTTGTCTTTTTTCTCGCTCATATTATCAAATGTTGCATCAGTAATAGACAACAGAATAAGGGAATGATATTTTTTTAACAAGGTCTACATGTCCAAATAGTTTTATTGATTTTTGAGAGGATGCTGTCAATTCTAAATACGATTTGGCGAGAAATGCATCATGAACCCTTTTCATATGAAATTCTCGATTTATCAAAGTGAACTTAAGTGCTGATAAGACAAAATTGAATCACAAATGGAGCTTCATTGGGTTCTGAGATGATTTTGAGCTTCACTGGTTTAGTTTTGTGTAAAAAGGTACGTTAAAAAAATCAGTTCAGACATGAAAAAGTTTTTGTAAGAAAAACTTTTTTCCTTAAAAGTTCTTATCTTGCGAGGCTTGGACGGATGGTAGACTGGGTAGTAAACATAATTACCTATCTTGAGGCAAAGTTGCATCTTAATCAAACATAACCATTTTTTTTTTAAATCGACTTTAAATTTAAAAAATTGATTGTTTTCAGTGTAGGTCTCAAATGAAATTTGTTTCAGTATTTTTTTTCGATAATTTGGTCAATTTCCTAAAAGTCATCCATACAACACATTATTTTAGGAGTTGTCATTTTTCCATAATATATTTTTGAAAAAAATCGGCAGAAAAAGTTTGGCTCTTCTCAAATGTTAGTCTAGATAAATTTTGGAAAAACTGAGTATGCAAAAGTGCTTATTTAGTCAAAGTCTACACATCCAGAAAATTTTATTGAAATCTGAGAGGGTGCTGCTAGCTTCGATTCGATTTGGTGCGAAATGCGTTCAAAAAAACCGCAGGACTCTAAGACGAGTTTCATAAATTGACTGAAGTTTTACCTAATCACAGAACAACCTAGACATTTTCAGTTCACGTTCGTCAAACGAAATGAGCATTGTTTTCTGATTATTTGTTTTTTCGTTAAGCCTAATATTTAACCTTGATTTTTTTTCTAGACGGTTTTGCTCTACACTCGAAGTTTTTCCAAGTAGGATTGTTTGAATAAATTGTGTGCCAAAACAAATACGCCCTTGTGAAAAATTACGCTTGTTTCCAAATAACCCTGCGCAAAGTTTCATCCAAATCGAATATTCTTTGCGCATTGACCTTTTTGACGTTTAATCGTCTTTCTCTATCTAGCACACATGGATCAATGGACGGTTTTGTTTTCCCACTAATTCGTTTCCCGTTTGCTCACACTCGTTTGATTTAAATGGTGCAGTGGTGTGCGCCGATTAAACGTCAGAAAGCTCTACACGGAGATGAAAAACTACGCAAAATTAAGTACTTTTCCCTCAAGTTTTGATGACAATATTACGCATTTTCGTGCACAAAACTTACGGAATTTTTGGTTTATTTAATAGATAATAAAAAAAATCAATAATCAAAAATAATCGCGAGATATTTGCGATCAATGATATAAATTCGAGATTTGTTGCTTTTTCTAGCGTCCTGGAGAAAACCTTACCTTAATTCGAAGTGTTTTTGGTTAGTTGACAAGGTCATGTGGTATTCGGTCATTGCGAGCATTCTTATGTCCCACTTCAATACTGTTACGCATTTGACCACACACGTTTGGTTGCTGGGTACATTATCAAAGGGCCGGGTTAATTTTCTTATAGGCAACCCTCCAGTTTGATTCATAAACCCCAAATATGAGTCTGTGCAACAAATGCTAAATATTGATGAAGGTTTAGAAGCCGCGAAAATGGCCTATAAGAAATCTAGAACTGTTTTCAAAATGAAGTAGTAGGAATCCTGTAGTACGGAAATGGACGCAGATTTGATCAAAACATTCAATTTATAAAAAAAAAACTCTTCAATTTGTCCGCATATAATCCCCAGAGTCTCCAACCATGATGGTCCACTCATATTCCGCCCGGTTGAAGTTGATAAAAATTTGTAATTCAAATCATAAACCTCATTCCGAGAACTTGGTCAATGGCTTTGTGGATTTTAAATTGGCTGGTAGCGTCGCTGTCGTTCCCATCACATGTTTTGAATCGTTCCTACCCAGATGAAGACGGGCTAAGCGGAAAGCTTCGATGAAAACATAAAAATGCAAAATCAACGGTGGGAAATTTGAATTTTTCTTTCCCTGTTCGAGAGTGCTTTCCGGTGAATTTTCCTGGGAGAGAAAAAGAACGGGCACTAAACGGGGACGATGACTTACCTGCAGCGAACAAAATTGCTTCAGTCCAATTAAATTGTTGCGAAATACTTTTGACGGCGAACGACACCGTCGCGAAGGATGGCACAAACTTTTCGGTTTGCTGAAACGATACAAAATGAAAGATAGGTTAGCTTTGTTGTAATTATGGTTCCGCTGCACAGGGACACGTCATCTCCAAGTTAAATTAGCTGGGGATTAATTCATATGGATTTCATTTCGAGGAAACATTCTTTCTCACAAGCGGGAATTTATCCACGACGGATGCGCTCGGGCAAGACTTTTGCTAGTGGTAAAGTTTTCCGTGAAGCCTTTTAGCCCATTTCGGCTGTGTGTTGTTTTTGCCAATTAAAAGTTGGTTTTCGCATCACGGGAATAAATAATTAAAACAAAAGTTTGTCTCCTCAGACTCATCATTTTTTCAGTACCCTTTTCAGAAGACTCTCGGTGGAATTTTGTTTGTTGATTCGGGTAAGGAAATGAGCTTTCACGTGTATTTGGATGTCGAGGAAAGGTGACTGTTGCCGCAGATGGTCTACTGACTCTAGAGCGTTTTATTTTTTTTTGTCTTGGCGGCAAAGTTTGGGGTTTCCTTGGCTTTTTTTACTCTAATTTGAAAACAATAATGATTAATTACGCTGTTTAACAAGGGGTTGCATCTCACTGTGAAAAAATAATAAATAATTGATGTAGAAATTCATGGAACACTCCGCATTAAGCATTACATCCTCTCTCCTTTCTTTGGCTTTTTACATCCCTACTGAGACGATATTCCGGCCCTAAACTCAGTGTTCTTTGAGCATCTCCACAGTTATTAATTGAGAGCTTTCGATGTCTGTACCATTTTTGCATTAGTATAATTGTGTGGCAAGTGAAATCATACTCTTTGCCCAGGGAAGTCGAGAAATTGTTGAACCCAAATAATTCCTAGACTGTACCGGGACTCGAACCCATTCCACTCTCACAAATTTTACGAACGAAGGACCAAGGCGGAACAACAAACAAAAAATTCCGAGGGTGTATTTCCACGGCGTATCAGTTCAAAGGATGGAAGATCCGGGGGTTAACAACATGTAAGAAATTATCAGGGCTTATGATGTTTTATTCTCAATTTCACGATAAAGAAAACTTTTTTGAGTTTTTAGTGATGCATGATGATAGATTACACTATTAACTATATGTCAAGCTTATAAAATCATCCAGGAAATGGAAAGTCGCGAAATAGGATTAATTATTAGGTCATCAAAATTCCGAAGCGATTTTCTCGATATGGTCATTTTGGAGTTACGCCTTTTTCAGATGTTAGTCTAGACATCAGCTGAGTAGCAGAAGTTCAGCGAGAGGATCATTCTTCGACGAGACATGACATAGGAGACAATAAACTCAACTAGCTCGTTTCTCAATATTTAGTGAAATAGGTCGAGAGAGCGCAAACGGAATTCTCCTTAGGAATCGATTTGTTCTCATTTCGTTCGTGATTTTTGCATAGCTCATTCTTCAGCGAAATAATTCTCTGAAGAACAGCGAAAGATTTTTTTTTTGAAAATAAATCCATCACTGCATAGTTTCAATATGTTAAGGCATCGTTTTGCTGTTTAGATTTGGATTTAAAATTTTATACGAAAATTTCAAAAGTCCAAGAACTTCGGAAAGGTTCAGAGAGCTTCAGGATAGTTCCATAATGTTCCAGAAAACTGTTTCACCTTTAGTAAAGTTCAGCAAACTACAGGAAAATTATGAGAAAATATGATCGTTCGATTGATTATGGAATTTCAAAAAAATAAGGCTTTGATACTGAAGAACACATCTAGCGGCACCACACAATTCGCTCAGCGTTTGACGTGGTGCAGTAAGGTAACGGGCCTTATAGCTTAGTCAGTAAAGGCACGGTATTACCAAGCCGGAGGCGGTGGGTTCGATTCCCGGTCCGGTCGAGGGAATCTTTTCTGGTTGGAAATTTTCTCGACTTCCCTGAGCATAGAGTATCATTGTGCTTGCCATACAATATACAAATTCATGCATTGGTATTGGCATCGAAAGCTCTCAATTAATAACTGTGGAAGTGTATTTAGAACACTAAGTTGAGAGCACGCAATAAGCTAATATGCATAGAGCAATAAGCTTGAAATGCGAATAAGAAGAAGAAGAAGAAGCAGTTAGTCTTCCCCTATCCACTGATAATATTGGTTTGCGTGGGCGCGCCTTGAAATCCTAGAAATCACAGAGAAAAGTAGTGGCGCCGGTGGTGCAGTGGTAAGCGTGATTATCTCTCACCCCAGCAGGCCTGGGTTCAATCCCAGTCAGCGTCACCGGGATGTGCTGAGGCATAACATCTCTGATCACGCCTTCCTTCGGGGAAGAAAAGCGTTGGTCCCCGGTTCATTAGTTGATGGGTCGATAGGTAACGCGCAATGACAGCGGAAGTGGAATGGCAGCGGCAGCGAAAAGGCCCGATTTGAGTTAGCCTACTTGTCGGATTGAAAACTAGTTAGAACCAAATCGACTTCGGTTAGGCATCTTGATGTCATTTGTGACAACTGTCAAACTTTCCGTTTCCGTTCGGCTTCCGCCCACATTGCAACAAATCAAAGAAAAAAAGGTGAGAGAAGTCATTGTTTACAAAAGCTATTACACCCTAATTCCAGCTCCAACTAGATTTGATACTAAAATCATACCCATCAACACGGTGTACATGTTTATGTATACCGTGCCACTAAAACGGTTCTGGTTAGCGGTTGCTTTGATCAAGAAATGTCGTGTCGAAATTATTATCTTTAAGGTTGCCTCGGTTTTCAGCTAATTTTAGAGTAGAAGAAATTATTTTTATCAACGCTGCTCAGAAGTGTTCCAAAGTCATTTAATCATTCCTAAAGATTATTAAACATACCCGAAGCTCTCTGCACTTCCCTGAATTTCTTGGGTCTTCTGTTATGTTCCAGAAATTTTCTGGCAGTTAATGGAACTCCTGGAGATCTCTGATCTTCATGAAGATTTTGCAGAAGTTTATCAAACTGTCCTGACGTTTTCGGAACTTAAGGTTCTTTACTTAAACTTCCTTAAAGTTCTGGACTTTTCTAAAGTTCTCGGAATATCCCTGAAGCTTTCGAAACTGCTCTGATGGTTGTATGAATTATGTTTTTACATGTAATTTTAGCATGCGTCTTTACAGTGCCTTCCCGTTTTTGGCAACATGTCCTAACTATGATTTCTAAATCAATTTTAATATATTACCAGCTTTCCGGAAATTTTCTGGCAGTTAATGGAACTCCTGGAGATCTCTGATCTTCATGGAGATTTTGCGGAAGTTTATCAAACTGTCCTGCCGTTTTTGGAACTTAAGGTTCTTTACTTAAACTTCCTTAAAGTTCTGGACTTTTCTAAAGTTCTCGGAATATCCCTGAAGTTTTCGAAACTGCTTGATGGTTGTATGAATTATGTTTTTGCATGTAATTTTAGCATGCGTCATTACAGTGCCTTCCCGTTTTTGGCAACATGTCCTAACTATGATTTCTAAATCAATTTTAATATATTACCAGCTTTCCGGAAATTTGCTGGCAGTTAATGGAACTCCTGGAGATCTCTGATCTTCATGGAGATTTTGCGGAAGTTTATCAAACTGTCCTGCCGTTTTTGGAACTTAAGGTTCTTTACTTAAACTTCCTTAAAGTTCTGGACTTTTCTAAAGTTCTCGGAATATCCCTGAAGTTTTCGAACCTGCTTGATGGTTGTATGAATTATGTTTTTACATGCAATTTTACCATGGGTCATTACAGTGCCTTCCCGTTTTTGGCAACATGTCCTAACTATGATTTCTAAATCAGTTTTAATATATTACCAGCTTTCCGGAAATTTTCTGGCAGTTAATGGAACTCCTGGAGATCTCTGATCTTCATGGAGATTTTGCGGAAGTTTATCAAACTGTCCTGCCGTTTTTGGAACTTAAGGTTCTTTACTTAAACTTCCTTAAAGTTCTGGACTTTTCTAAAGTTCTCGGAATATCCCTGAAGTTTTCGAAACTGCTTGATGGTTGTATGAATTATGTTTTTGCATGTAATTTTAGCATGCGTCATTACAGTGCCTTCCCGTTTTTGGCAACATGTCCTAACTATGATTTCTAAATCAATTTTAATATATTACCAGCTTTCCGGAAATTTGCTGGCAGTTAATGGAACTCCTGGAGATCTCTGATCTTCATGGAGATTTTGCGGAAGTTTATCAAACTGTCCTGCCGTTTTTGGAACTTAAGGTTCTTTACTTAAACTTCCTTAAAGTTCTGGACTTTTCTAAAGTTCTCGGAATATCCCTGAAGTTTTCGAAACTGCTTGATGGTTGTATGAATTATGTTTTTGCATGTAATTTTAGCATGCGTCATTACAGTGCCTTCCCGTTTTTGGCAACATGTCCTAACTATGATTTCTAAATCAATTTTAATATATTACCAGCTTTCCGGAAATTTGCTGGCAGTTAATGGAACTCCTGGAGATCTCTGATCTTCATGGAGATGTTGCGGAAGTTTATCAAACTGTCCTGACGTTTTTGGAACTTAAGGTTCTTTACTTAAACTTCCTTAAAGTTCTGGACTTTTCTAAAGTTCTCGGAATATCCCTGAAGTTTTCGAAACTGCTTGATGGTTGTATGAATTATGTTTTTACATGTAATTTTAGCATGCGTCATTACAGTGCCTTCCCGTTTTTGGCAACATGTCCTAACTATGATTTCTAAATCAATTTTAATATATTACCAGCTTTCCGGAAATTTGCTGGCAGTTAATGGAACTCCTGGAGATCTCTGATCTTCATGAAGATTTTGCGGAAGTTTATCAAACTGTCCTGACGTTTTTGGAACTTGAGGTTCTTTACTTAAACTTCCTTAAAGTTCTGGACTTTTCTAAAGTTCTCGGAATATCCCTGAAGTTTTCGAAACTGCTCTGATGGTTGTATGAATTATGTTTTTACATGCAATTTTAGCATGGGTCATTACAGTGCCTTCCCGTTTTTGGCAACATGTCCTAACTATGATTTCTAAATCAATTTTAATATATTACCAGCTTTCCGGAAATTTGCTGGCAGTTAATGGAACTCCTGGAGATCTCTGATCTTCATGGAGATTTTGCGGAAGTTTATCAAACTGTCCTGCCGTTTTTGGAACTTAAGGTTCTTTACTTAAACTTCCTTAAAGTTCTGGACTTTTCTAAAGTTCTCGGAATATCCCTGAAGTTTTCGAAACTGCTTGATGGTTGTATGAATTATGTTTTTGCATGTAATTTTAGCATGCGTCATTACAGTGCCTTCCCGTTTTTGGCAACATGTCCTAACTATGATTTCTAAATCAATTTTAATATATTACCAGCTTTCCGGAAATTTGCTGGCAGTTAATGGAACTCCTGGAGATCTCTGATCTTCATGGAGATGTTGCGGAAGTTTATCAAACTGTCCTGACGTTTTTGGAACTTAAGGTTCTTTACTTAAACTTCCTTAAAGTTCTGGACTTTTCTAAAGTTCTCGGAATATCCCTGAAGTTTTCGAAACTGCTTGATGGTTGTATGAATTATGTTTTTACATGTAATTTTAGCATGCGTCATTACAGTGCCTTCCCGTTTTTGGCAACATGTCCTAACTATGATTTCTAAATCAATTTTAATATATTACCAGCTTTCCGGAAATTTGCTGGCAGTTAATGGAACTCCTGGAGATCTCTGATCTTCATGAAGATTTTGCGGAAGTTTATCAAACTGTCCTGACGTTTTTGGAACTTGAGGTTCTTTACTTAAACTTCCTTAAAGTTCTGGACTTTTCTAAAGTTCTCGGAATATCCCTGAAGTTTTCGAAACTGCTCTGATGGTTGTATGAATTATGTTTTTACATGCAATTTTAGCATGGGTCATTACAGTGCCTTCCCGTTTTTGGCAACATGTCCTAACTATGATTTCTAAATCAATTTTAATATATTACCAGCTTTCCGGAAATTTGCTGGCAGTTAATGGAACTCCTGGAGATCTCTGATCTTCATGGAGATGTTGCGGAAGTTTATCAAACTGTCCTGACGTTTTTGGAACTTAAGGTTCTTTACTTAAACTTCCTTAAAGTTCTGGACTTTTCTAAAGTTCTCGGAATATCCCTGAAGTTTTCGAAACTGCTTGATGGTTGTATGAATTATGTTTTTACATGTAATTTTAGCATGCGTCATTACAGTGCCTTCCCGTTTTTGGCAACATGTCCTAACTATGATTTCTAAATCAATTTTAATATATTACCAGCTTTCCGGAAATTTGCTGGCAGTTAATGGAACTCCTGGAGATCTCTGATCTTCATGAAGATTTTGCGGAAGTTTATCAAACTGTCCTGACGTTTTTGGAACTTGAGGTTCTTTACTTAAACTTCCTTAAAGTTCTGGACTTTTCTAAAGTTCTCGGAATATCCCTGAAGTTTTCGAAACTGCTCTGATGGTTGTATGAATTATGTTTTTACATGCAATTTTAGCATGGGTCATTACAGTGCCTTCCCGTTTTTGGCAACATGTCCTAACTATGATTTCTAAATCAATTTTAATATATTACCAGCTTTCCGGAAATTTGCTGGCAGTTAATGGAACTCCTGGAGATCTCTGATCTTCATGAAGATTTTGCGGAAGTTTATCAAACTGTCCTGACGTTTTTGGAACTTAAGGTTCTTTACTTAAACTTCCTTAAAGTTCTGGACTTTTCTAAAGTTCTCGGAATATCCCTGAAGCTTTCGAAACTGCTCTGTTGGTTGTATGAATTATGTTTTTACATGTAATTTTAGCATGCGTCATTACAGTGCCTTCCCGTTTTTGGCAACATGTCCTAACTATGATTTCTAAATCAATTTTAATATATTGCCAGCTTTCCGGAAATTTGCTGGCAGTTAATGGAACTCCTGGAGATCTCTGATCTTCATGGAGATTTTGCGGAAGTTTATCAAACTGTCCTGACGTTTTTGGAACTTGAGGTTCTTTACTTAAACTTCCTTAAAGTTCTGGACTTTTCTAAAGTTCTCGGAATATCCCTGAAGTTTTCGAAACTGCTCTGATGGTTGTATGAATTATGTTTTTACATGCAATTTTAGCATGGGTCAATACAGTGCCTTCCCGTTTTTGGCAACATGTCCTAACTATGATTTCTAAATCAATTTTAATATATTACCAGCTTTCCGGAAATTTGCTGGCAGTTAATGGAACTCCTGGAGATCTCTGATCTTCATGGAGATTTTGCGGAAGTTTATCAAACTGTCCTGACGTTTTTGGAACTTAAGGTTCTTTACTTAAACTTCCTTAAAGTTCTGGACTTTTCTAAAGTTCTTGGAATATCCCTGAAGTTTTCGAAACTGCTTGATGGTTGTATGAATTATGTTTTTACATGTAATTTTAGCATGGGTCAATACAGTGCCTTCCCGTTTTTGGCAACATGTCCTAACTATGATTTCTAAATAAATTTTAATATATTACCAGCTTTCTCTGATCCATAAAGTTAATAGTTATAGTTAATAGTTATGTCACTTAGAGCAGTGCTTATTGAAAATTGGGATCCAAGATATAAAAAAATTCGGAGGAGATGTAGGTACTTGTTAATAAAGGAGCAAATGAGCAATCATGAGGCGCCCATAATATAATCATACTTTTTGTATCTCATGGGTAAAACAAATTACATATCTGATTAGGACAAAACATTTTTTATATTATTGTGAAGAGCTTTGAGTGGGTTGGTTTATTTCCTTTAAATTCCGTTATAATTGCTTATCTTTTGACAGATACGCGTATTTCGTCTACTGCTTGCAGACTTCATCAGTGCCAAGTACTCACCACCACTGAAGAATCCATCTTTTATCTACGAGTTAAATACTTAACAATAGGTACTAAAAATCAGCAGGTATCCACTGCCATGTCACAATTTACCTCACCAGGTACCTAAATTTAGTCTCCAACAGGTAGATGCATGCTACGATGTGTGGTTTTAGGTAGCATGCTAAAGAGTCTCGAGTATCCGTTTCCTTGATCTCTATTAAGCAATGCTGATGGATTATGTTTAAATATTTCTAAACTTTCTGCTACGTCTAGTTTCCAAGGCGAAGATACACTTCGCAGTATATTAATGTGATGTTCTGCAACCTTGGATTTAAATTCACAGTGAAGTCCTTCATCCATCTCTTTGTAAGCCTTTTTTACCTCCGCGATGTGTTCCTTAAACCTTGTTTCCAAAGTCCTTTTCGTCTGACCAATGTAGATTTTATTGCAATCTGGAAAAGATATTTTGTGGACTCCAGCTTTCTCTAAGACATTTCTTACATTGACATTAAATTTAAAGGATTTATCTTATTGGTTGTTTGAATGGGGCAGATTAAATTTGAATGAAGACCGAATATTTCTTATTACGTTTTTTAAAAACGCCATTTTGCTCATATAAGCGCACAGTAATCAGTATGGGTGTCCACTAGACTGATGCAAAATTTGTGCTCAAACGGCTTTTAACCAGGTCCTGATTAGCCTCCCAAAATTTAAACTCATTTGGTAAGAAACTGACTTGGCACAAATCATTCGAAGTTTATATGGAAATTACTATGGGAAAACCCAACTTTTTGTTCATTGTCTTCTACCCATTTTCCATATTGCCTTTTCGAAAAGTTCTATAACTAATCTTACGGGATTTTTTCTAAGATACAACTTTGCGCAATATCGTTTTTCAGCCAAATGTCAAATTAAATAGTTAATAATTGTTTAAGAGATTGATAATCTTATGGCATGATCAAGCAGATGTTCTGTTAGCAACACTGTATTCTGCAGTGTGACATAGTAGCCATGATATTTGTGCTCTATTCTTCTCACCAGAAACACCAATGTTGCCTGCTGAACAGTTGAATGAGCATAATCATAAGACATCAGTGACTTGAATCATTAATAACTTTTGTTTCGTGCATTTGATTGAAAAGTGGTTCTCAATAAAGTTGTAGCTGAGAAAATTTGCTTCAATCACTGCTATCATTTTTAAAAGCACAGTGATGTGGTGAATTGTTAGATAGATATGAACAAAAACATAAGTTTTCCCATAGTAATTCCCATATAAACTTGAAATGATTTGTGCCAAGTCAGTTTCTTACTAAAGTAGTTCAAATTTTGGGAGGCTAAACAGGAGCCAATTTGGAACCGTTTGAGCACTGTGGAGCGAAAATTTCAAATTTTGCATTAGTCTAGTGTCCACAAATTGACTAATGCATTTTCGTGTGCAGTTTTGATCAGAGGAGCGCATCTAGGTCGAAATTTATAGATCCACTTAATATTGATTGAAAACTAAAATTTTTTTGGTTCTGGATACTCATGGAGTAGCCATGAATAGCCCACCATAACACGCCTATCTACCAATTCCGTGCGCAGCGTGCATTCGGGAGGAGGGAGGAGGGGTAAAGGAAGGCAAACTCGCTCTTGATTACTCGTACACTTGTGAAACCCATGTGCAGTGTTCGGAAAATCATTCTCAAATTTCATTCATTGAACCTCTTTGAGAGAATAAACTCGCGTGCGAATATGGCAAGCAAAACACATGCTTGAGTTCCTCATTTAGGTATATTCATGCACTCACACTCACAACGCCGAAAAATCATTCCAGTTTAAAACTCAGAGAAACCGCTTGGGAAAAACTTAAACTCTCAAAACTCATGTGTAAGTTCACGCGCCTATGTGTTTTGCCTTGCAATATTGGAAGAAAAATGTCTGGCAGCCCCTCCGCCAAAATTGGTTCATTACTGTAATTGTTAACGCATTCCAGCATTCCCTCAGTATCACAGGTTGTCTCATACAAACATTTTGGATAAACGACTTTCATTTTGGTTGCTCTTAAACACTCCCTATTCTCGTGATGGACATGATGGGAACTGGTAAAGAAAATTACTTTTTTCGTCTCCTTCTTTGCCACAGATCTTGAAACAATATGAACTAGTAGGCGCCTATACTTTTCCCCCGTCCGGAAGAAAGAAGGCCAACTTGTTTAGGAGTTTCTGTTTAATTTTTTACATAATTTAGTCTCTTATTCTCTTTCTACTTGAAAATGGCACGAGAGTCTTGCAAACCCTCACAACTTGTTGTAGGTTTTCCCGTGTTGTGCGTTTCTTCTTTTTTTTTGTTGATGATGAAAACTTTCGAAACAAACCGAGCCCCAAAGTTGCACACAATATTACGAAAGTTTTAAATGAAGCCTTTGCAAATGACACAGCTAGCTCGTCCGCCGGGGCCAACAAGGGCAATAGCACGTGGCATTGCATTTCATGCTTGGAGCTGCTTCCTACTTGTTAGGAGGAACGTTAATAAATTGTATCTTCTCGTATTCGACAAGTGGAAGCGGATGCACCTCCGCCGTCCGTTCCCCACCGGAAAAATTGCGCTTCGAAACGAAATGAGGGGAAACTCTTTGTTCGTTTTGAACTCAAACAAAATGAATGCGATCATTTACAGTGCCTTTCGTTTTATTTGATTGGAAACTGAGCTGTATCCTATTTTTATGATTCTACCTGACTGATCTCGATTCTTAAGCACCAACTGTTGAAAGGTTCCTCAAATTTGGAAACGGCAAGCATATCGATTTGGAGTCTGAGGGCTTTCGAAGAGGCATTCTTCCATGTAAATTTCAAACGCAATCCGGAAAGCCATGTCACAACCAATCGTCCCCAAATTTTGCACAATTTTTTGGGACCCAAATGGAACCAAAAAAGGGTGGTTCTTACTTGATGAGGTCACGTTTGCGTTTTTACATATAACGATGACCTACTCTAGTATCAACGGACTGTCAATTTTAAAATATTTGCTTGGTGTAGAGTCGAGAATAGATGTTGGTTCTTAAGCATCTGATAAATGCAATTGGTAATACTAGAAGGTATCCCATGATGACGTGCAGCCTCGGTTTTGGCATCGAAACCCACCCACCAGCACCCTCAATATATAAGAAAACACCCAAGGAGGCTTGTTTTTGAGAAAAATCTATATAATTTTGTGTATTGTCGCTACAGTTGGAAACCGGAATAACCCACTAGCGATAATCTATTTTACTCACTTCCTGTAGTTGAAACATAGCGTCGGAAGTAATACGCTGTAATCACACAATGATGCGCTATACTGTGCACTACTACCGACACTATGTGTAAGGCCAAAACGAGATTAAAATCAGTTGTCGCTAATGGGTTATTCCGATTTCCAACTGTGGCAACAATAGCAGAGTCGTTGTAGACTTCCCTGTTTGGTAAGCATGTTGGTTTACATGAAGTGGTATGTTTGTTAAAGAAGAGAAAGAAGCATTTTATGCGCAGCTGGAGCAGGTGTACGAAAGCTGTTCGCAACGGGACGTCAAAATCGTCATCGGCGACATGAACGCTCAGGTAGGACGGGAGGCAATGTATAGACCGGCAATCGGGCCAAACAGCCTGCATGCCGTATCGAACGACAACGGCCAACGATGCGTGTACTTTGCAGTTCCTCCGCAAGGATATCCACAAAGTCACATGGAGATCACCCGATCAACACACATAAATCACGTACTAATCGACGGGAAATTCTTCTCCGACATTATCAACGTCCGCACGTACCGTAGTGTGAATACCCGAATAAAAATTTACCATACAAAAACAATAGAACCTATTGTTACAATACAATAAAATCTATTGTAGCAACAATAAATGTTATTGTCAAAAACAATAAACATACAATAGAACTTATTGTTATGTACAATATAATCTATTGTTTATGAGACATTTACAATAGAAAAGGGGGGTTGTTAGTTACCGTAACCATAAAAAAATCATTTTTTTCTCTAACAAATTTGATCTCATTACAATAAATTTTATTGTTGTTTTATTGTGCAAAATTTTGATTCCATAGAATTTGTTGTAAACCTATTGTAGTGACTATTTGATTATCTGGCCAATACAATAGAATTACAATAAGATTAATTGTCAACAATAGAATCTATTGTATTTTATTGGTATTTTATTGTAATTTTATGGTTATTTTTATCCGGGTATAGATTCGGACCACCACTTAGTTTCAGTATGCATGCGCTTAAAACTCTTGATGGTGCATACCCCAGTAACACAAATTCATAGAATTATGTTGAGTAAACTGCTATTCAACCATAACTAGTCATACAAAGATTATTTAAACTGTTATAGAACATGTGTGTTGCTTGGGTATCAATCGTCGAAGTCCAACGCCGCGACCAAACATTGAGCAATTACGGGACGCCGGAGTTGCCCAGGATTACGCGCAGCAGCTGGAAGCTGCACTATACCCACGGCGCAGCTACTCTTGAAAATGGCTGGAGGGACATCCGTTCCGCCATAGGTAGTACTGCTGCAGCGGACCGAAGAAATGACTGGTTTGACGGCGAATGCAAACTGTTATTAGAGGAGATGAATGCAGCACGGGCGAGAATGCTGCAACACCGCACGAGATTGAATGTGGAGCGATACAGACAAGCGCGGAACAGACAAAACTCGGTTTTCCGAAGGAAGAAGCAGGAAGACCGAGATTGCGAGGCGCTGGAAAATCTTTACCGTGCAAACGACACACGGAAGCTCTACGAGAAGCTAAATAGTTCGCGCAAAGGCTACGTGCCGCAAGCCGATATGTGCAAGGACTTGGACAGCAACCTTCTCACGAACGAGTGTGAGGTGATTGAGAGGTTGAAGCAGTACTATGACAAGCACCTCCACGGTGGTGCAGCAGAAAACAAAGGTGGCACGGCAACATACCTTGGAGCACACACAGAAGACGACAGGTTACCGACCCCTGATCTTCAAGAAGTTGAGGAGGAGATCGGTTTGCTGAAGAACAACAAAGCAACTGGTGTAGATTATCTACCAAGTGAGCTATTAAAATACTGGGTAATTGCCAAGATTTGGGAGGTGGAGATATTACCGGAGGAGTGGATGGAAGGTGTCGTATGCCCAATCTCTAAAGAAGACGACAAGTCGGATTACTGCAACTACCGCGCTATCACACTGCTGACATCCGCTTACAAGGTATTCTCCCAAATTCTATGTCGCCACCTGTCACCATTTGCAAGGGAGTTCGTGGGGCAATACTAGGCGGGACCACCGTAACCACGGACTTAATTTTCACGATTCAGCAGGTTCTGCAGAAATTCTACGAATACAACGTGCCCACACATCATTTTTTCATTGATTATAAATCCGCATCGATCGAGATCAGCTATGACAGACTATGTACGAGTACGGATTTTCGGATAAACTTACACGATTGGTCGAGGCAACGATGGATTGAGTGATGTGCGTTGTTCGAGTATCGGGGACACTCTCGAGTACCTTTGAATCTCGAAGGGGGTTACGGCAAGGTGATGGACTTTCGTGTCTACTATTCATCATCGCGTTAGAAGGTGTCATCAGAAGAGCTAGGATAGACACGACTGGCACGATCTTCAGGGAGTCCATCCAGCTTCTTGGCTTCGCCGATGACATTGGCATCATGGCACGAACTTTGAGACGATGTCGGAAACGTACACCAGGCTTAAGGCTAAAGCTAGGCGGATTGGACTTGCCATCAACGTATCGAAGACGAAATACATGGGAGGAAGAGGTTCTAGATAAGACAATGTTAGCCTTCCACCTCGAGTTCAGATTGACGGTGACGAAATCAAGGTGATCGATGAATTCGTGTATTTGAGCTCACTGGTGACCGCCGAAAATGATACCACCAGAGAAATTCAAAGACGCATTATGGCGTGCTTACTTTGGACTCCGGAAGAATAAAATTAGCTCTCGCACGAAGCTGACCATCTACAAGACGCTGAATAGACAGGTGGTCCTTTACGGCCACGATACCTGGATCCTTGGTATTTTGGAACGCAACCCAAGCAACACACATATTCTATAACAGTTTATATTACCTATGTATGACTGGTATTGGTTGTATATAAGTTTACTCAACAAAAATCCTATGAAATAGTGTTACTTGGGAAGGTGTTGAAGTAGTCACCATTTAGTTTTCAAATTTCGTTCTTTTGATTTAGCAACAATTTTGTTCAATCGACTAGCCGCACTCAAACTGGAAACATTCATACAAAGACTTTTCCAGTCGGATCGTTCAAGAGACCAGAGAGCATTTTTTTTATGCCTTGCGAGCTGACTTAAAGGCTTACGATCCTTCTGAGCTACGTTTATTCCAATACAATACTGAGTTTCGCACGATAGGAATACCACCTCTAGCCGGAGGTGGAGGTGGAGAGTATCAATGGAATTCAGTCGTAAGTAGTAAGTAGTAGAATAGAGATCCCTGTTTGTGAACGAGCCTGTGAAGATTCAAGTGTTCAAACTATATTCCGTTCATGATCAGATAAAGATTATTCATCTGATACATGCCAGCTATCGAGCTGATGTCTGATTCGATTTGTGCAGAGCGAAATAAGGCCTGTACTCAAAAAAAAAATGCACCAGGCAAAAGTGTTCGCCAAAAATTTATTTTAAGTTGGATTTTCTTGAAACTTTCACATGGATTATGGATTATGTTTTTGCATAATTACTTTATTCAATTTCCTTTCCATCGCTGAAAGCCCGCACCTTTCCCTTAAGACCCCTCATTACATTTTGTGCAATGGTGGAGCCGACCTTTTTGGTCACTTTCATCGATTCTTTCTTCAATTCCAGTTCGTTCTTAAGCACCATGGACGATTTTCGAACTTCATTGTGGCCCAAAATTTTTCCACCGGACGAATCTCTGGTGAATTTAGGGGGTTGCCGGTTTTTGGTATAAAAACAACGTTATTGTCTCTGTACCAATCCAACATCGATCACGCGTAATGGCATGATGCCAGGTCCAGCCAAAATAATGTCTCGCCTCCGTGGGACCTCAGGAAGGTCAACATACGCTTCTGGAGGCACTCGGTGCGGTAAATTTCGATGTTGATGGTACCAATTGTGATGTACGGTTTACTCAGTTTACCGCATTGGCATATGGCCTGCCAGAGCAAGTTTTTTTTTGCGAATTTGTCCACTTCCTTCTTCCTTATGTCTTCCGGAACATCAAACCGTGATTTGGCAACGTAGAACTCCAGCCCCGGTATCTGCTTTGCGTCTGCCTTGATGTAGGTTTCATCATCCATAACCACACACATAGGTTTCGTTAACCACTCTCGATACAGCTTCCTTGCGCGAGATTTGGCCGCCGTGTTTTGTTGATCACGCCGGTTCGGTGCCTTCCGGACCTTGAATACACGAAGCCCAGCTCGTTTCATGGTTTGCTGAACGAACCAGGCGGAACACTTTGCCTTCAGAGCCGCGTCGCGAATCGAAAGGTTCGGATTACGCTTGAAATAATTCAACACCTTCCGGGCCTTCACAGGGTCAGCTGTCTTCGATTTTCTTCCACGTCCAGCCCGCCGCTCGTTTGTCTGGGACTCCTTAAACGATTTTACCACCCACGACACAGTTGTATGAGTGATTCTCAGTTGTCTTCCGATCCATCTCATGGTCGCAGTCGGATTTTCCATGACGGCGCGCAAAATTCTCCGGCGATTTTCTTCTTGTTTCGATGACATCTCAATAACCACTGAACCGATTGTTATGAAATTTTGCACATGTAAACAATTCACTTCAAACTAGTTATACCCAGATTTGCATCAATTTTTACCCACGGATAAAAAAGTTACACACGGATAAAAATGGTGCATTTTTTTTCGAGTACTAGCCTTATCTATCACTCCTTCTCTAGAAGATGCATGCCATGAAGGTTGGGCGACTGCCATGGTTGTTGGGTATTCAAAATTGCAAGATTTGTGCCACTCATGTGTTCATTCAAACTGAAGTCTCTCGGTTTAATATTTGAGCTACTCCATCGCTGCTTACAATCAGTGGGAGACTTTTTGTATCACGGTATGCAATTGCCTTTTTAAAGTCATCCGTAGGTTATGGGTCATCAAGTGGTAAATAAACTGAACAGTAAATGTATTGTCTATTAAAGATTCTAACGGTAACATCAATTGTAACATCTTTGGTTGTCATTTCAAAGATTTGCGTAGCGACGATTGCGTTATTGACAAGCACACATGCTCGAGGCATTATACGAGGGTTTGTCATTCTAATTTTGCTAAAAGTAACAAAGTTGGGTTCACGAGGTTTCCTAGATAAAAGTTTCCTTTACGAAAGGTACGAGAGATGTTGATGTGCAATTTTGTATTAATCATCATAGATCTATCGTTACTGTTCTTTTATGATGGAGATTGATTTATGTTATCTGAACAGTTTTCATAACTCATAACTACTCAATATATCACACATCCACCACCTGCAGCATAAATTGAACAGCAATGTAGAAATCCAATTGGCAATGCTTTGTTAAACACCAAGAGTAAACTACAGAGGTATTTTGGATTTTTGTTTTGTTTTTTTTTTTAATTTTAGTATCAACATATCCATAATCCTTAGTTCCTCATACTTGAGAAGAAGAGCAACCGAGTGGCTCGGAGTTTCTTCGGAGAAGCAAAAATCTGTTGCGCCATTGCTTCGGTTAGCGCAGTAAGGGCTTCATACTGTGGAGGGCGCTCTGGTACTCCACAGGCTCCGTTAGTGATTAGTTTTTTGTTAGACCCTGTTTTGAATGCGATAAATTAGCAATAATTGAAGAACGTTCTCGAATCACCCAAGACGATGCAAAGAAGAAAAAGTTCAAAGTCAATTATAAACAGCTGTTCTGTTTATCATCCCTTCTGCTTAGCCAGGTTCAATGAATACGAGAGCATCGAAAATAACACAAAGTTCTAAATCAATGCTATGCAATAAGAAAACGCATAAGCGGTACGCTCTCGTTTGCACCATAGGATTTACCCAACGCATGCACGCAGCATAAATCAAAGCAATAAAACTCAGCATAGGGAAACTATACGCTTGCACCAGTTTAGCTTAGGTATAAGCGCTGCGTAGGAGTCAAGTGCATCCTAGACGTATGCATACATACGCGATTATTCTGGAAGGATTGCGTTGGTCCCGAAATGCCTCACATGATCTTGAAGGAGAACGATGGATAAGTTTGGATTAGGAATACTTTCTGTCTCTTTCGTTCTAATCAACATTACGTTAGGAAGATCTTAGCAGGATACAAATCTCTAGGCTCAAACCCCTATATAAGGCAAATTTTCGTTGTTTTCGTTAGTCTTAAAACGTCTGTCGATCTGTTAAGATCCGAATTCCTTCCAGCCAGTACCTTCATAAGGTTTTAAACTAAGATTACTGATGAGACCAGAATCTCTAATTTAGTGAGAAGTTCAGTCCTCAGTCTATAATCGAAGTCCAAACACCTGATGCTAAAGGCACTCCTTTTCTTTCTATCAAATTCTGAACCACGCTATAGTAACAGTCTCTTAATTTAGTAGAGTAACTGTCTTAGCGTCTTGAACAGTTTTTTTTTTTGATAGAATCGAGAAAAAAGGCACTCGCTCTAGCAGTCCCGGCAGGGCAACGGCGTACCATCCAAACCGTTCGGAGTGATAAGTAAACCTGCTATCCGTGCCGAACAGACACCCTAATCATTAATTCATGGCACCGTGAATTAGAAGTCACCTGTGTGATGGACTTCTACCATCGGAACAGGTGGTCCGTAGTGCTATTCTTAGTAGGACTTAATGATCACTAGCGACACTAATTGAATGGACTTCATAGAAGTTTCGCCAAAATTGTGGCAGCTCAGTGATTTTGGTAGAAGTTCTGGGAATTTAAAAAGAGCTCAGCACAGGTTCGTTAAAGTTCAGCATGCTTCTTAAAACATAAGTGCTTGATTTGGTAACTTACTGCTAGTTTGGAAACATTGTTTTGGCCATGAATGTTTAGGAAAATTGCTAGAAATTGTTCAAGGTATTTCCTGAAATTAGGAGAAAGTCAATTATGTTAGGAGATAACAATGCAAATCAAAAATTATGGTGCTTGGAAAATGTTGAGGGAACTTTCAGAAATGAAAAATATTTTCAAAAAGGAAGGATAAGAGGACTTTGTAGATTTTCAAGAAACACTAGAGCGATTTTCCGCCCCTCTAGTTTTTTTGTGTAGTGAATACCACCTTCACCACCTGTTGAGTACAGTGCTGCCCATCGTGCAGCACTGATAAAGTGAAAAGGTTTTGCTACGTACCATATTATCTAAGCAATACACTTTTTGAAATAACATCATTTTTTTTAAAACTTCAAGGGCGCATCGTTTTTTCAGGTAGATTTATATTTTAAGGGCGCAGTACCTTACTACTGACTGCGGCTACTTTGCTCGAATTTTAGAAACACATCACTAAACAAAACAAAAGAGTAGTTTTACACAGATTCGCAAATCGTTTTGGCTCGATGTTTTTAGAATTACTTGTTATTTTACACAGTTGTTTGTTATTGTCCAACATGCCATTTTACATATTTGGTTCCCTAGTTTTGAACACGATTAACACTTGAAAAGGGTTTATGCAATAATGATGCACATCAATAGAAAAAATATATTGCGCATATCACACCATATTGGACTTATAAGCACGTTTTCACGTATTAAAAAGTGTGATAAAATTGCAAGTTTACGTCTAATCGTCTTGGTGTCTAAGGTGCACTTATTTCTTATGATGCAAGCAATAAGTGCTCCGAAGACATCAAAACGATTTGACGGAAACGTGCACACTTTTTGCATTTTTGGGACAGTCCAGTTTCAGATGCAATCAGCAATATCTCACGAACGATTTGTTTGCTCGAGATGGTGTCTTCGGCTAAGTTGCGGACAAGTATTGTGCCTTTCCAGAAAAAATATACACTGTAAAAATTATTTTATAACTTACAAAAAAAAAAAATCAAAATTATTAAAATTAAAATTAATCAAATTGGATTTTTTTTTTAATTTTTTTTTTTTATATTTAGATTGTAGTATAGATAAAGTGCTTCTCACTAACAATGTGTATTTGTTGGGAAATTCATAAACAAAAAAGTTATGAATTATTGAAAAAGTACTATTTTACAAAATACTACCTACAGCTATCGCATATCTTTGATATGGTGTGATTAATAAAATTCATTAAATTTACAAGAAAAGAGCTCTCAGTGCTTCTATTTCCCAAAGTTGTTATTTTCGAGATACGCGTAGGTTAAAATTTACTTATCACACAATTAGAGCAATTTTCACCCTTTTGAGATGTTATTCGTGTGTGTCCAATCTTTAAAATATTTTTAACGAAAAGCGCAATTAATTTCCTTATACTTTGCAGTTCACAGTTTTGCAATCATATGCATGAGTGATGAAAATCAAGCGAGCATGATCCGATTTCCAGTTTGTCGTAAACTGTACAGATCGTGATCTGTACAAACTACGACCAACGATTAGTCCTCTTCCACCTTGAAAATGCGCTATCGCATAGGCAACTCACAGATAACAAATACATTGTTAGACTGAGTCAAGCTCAGAGAAGTGAGCTACCCTTTTCGCTCATTATATCCACAAATCGCAACATGTGCTTATTTCACGAGACGAGAGTGAGTGTCTCTCTGTGAGTAACATTCTTTGGCAGTTTGGGGTTACAGAGCAATAGCGAATTTGTTTATTCCCAGGTTGGTACCAGTTCCAATCCAGTGCAAACCCGTACTTTTTGTCAGCGCGAAAGTCGACCCGTGCCAGGTTATAAAAACAAGTGATCAAACTGACGTTTGCTAGAAAACCAGCCGACCCTAACTTGTTACCCAATCCAGGTTGGAACGGTATAATTAAAGAGCCTGAATTTATAAAGAGACGATATGTCAAAATTGGAACAATCGACTATCTGTCAAAGTCATACGAAAAGTCATTCCAATCGAGCAGAAGACCTGTCAAATGGATAAGATGTCGTCTCTTTATAAATTCAGGCTCTTTAGGTATAATAAACAAATTTGCTATAGAGCTTTTTGACGTTTCATCGGCGCACACTACTACACCATTTGAAACGAACGAGTGCGAGCAAGAGGGAAACAGATTAGTGGGAAAACAAACCGTGCATTCATCCATGTGTGCTAGATAGAGAAAGACGATTAAACGTCAAAAAGGTCTATAAGCACGCATCGGCAGATAGGGGCTGACCATCGGTAGGGGAGAACAGTCCATAATGCTCCCCCGGGGTAAATGGCGCTGTGCGGGTTTTCGTTGCTTTCCCATTATTAATTCTGGAAATACCATATGCCAGAATGTTAGTTCAAGCACTGAACTAGCAATGATGATTGTTAAATTCGCGAATTGACAATCGGAAAGCTTTGAAAAACAGCGCAGGGCCATTTTACCCCAGGGGTGCGTTTTGAAGGAGGATGCAAACAAGTCGACTCTTTCGTTCTCTCGGTTTCGAATGCAGCGACAGACGTGACGTAACGTCTGTTGCTGTATTAGAACGCGTTGAGAATGAAAGAGTCGACTAGTTTCCTTGCACCTCACCTGTAAATAGCACACATTTGGCTCGGTAATTCATCGGATAGTTCTGTCAACACGGTGAACTGTTCCTTTCTTTTTCACTCCACCGAAAGGACCAATGCCGTCAACGCAAATACAATACATGCGTCTTTCCTAATTCACAGACTGAATATCACGATCATTATGGCAATGATCATGATCTGATCACGGTTGTTCTTCAGTTGTACATAATACGAACAACTTCTTGTACTCAGCTGTACGCATTGAGATTTTTAGTTTGTAGCGTGCACTCACTACATGCCTTGCGTAGTACAAGTAATGTATCGTGAGTGCACACAGCAATGATGTTGTTATCGTCTTGCTCTCTTGAGATCTTGGTAACTTATAGCGAATTTGTTTATTATCGGGGTTGGAACCAGTTCCAACCCAGTGCGAAACCGAACTTTTTGTCAGTGCGAACCTCAACCTGAGCTAGGTTTTAAAAACAAACGATCAAACTGACGTTTGCAAGAAAACAAGCAGACCCGATCTTGATACCCGATCCAGGTTGGAACTGAATAATAAACAAATTCGCTATTACTGTTCGATATGCTCTCTGCGTATTAGTGTTAAGAGTCAGAGTTCATCGTTACACTCAAAAAATTCTACACGTCATCATCAAGTGTCTCACACTTAATTTTGCGCTTATTGTGAATCACATCTATTTCATGTGTGAATCTTATGCTATGAACCATGCCTGAACACTATGGATTTGAATTGTGACACACTTGGATTATATGTGCCTCATATGGTGATATCATTAGCCTTGCACATCATAGTTCAATATTCTACAATATTATAGTTTATCGACTTCTACTTTGCCGACCCTAAAAATGAATCGACAAATATATAAACAAAACTGCCAGAGGCCAAGAGCTTACACATATCTTTTTAATGGGTCTGATTTGGGATTCGATCATGGACTGTTGGGGTGTGCTGCTGCCGGAATCTTCGTTCGATCCCACTGTGCCACGGTTGTTCTCATATATATGAGGCGGGTTGATAGGATAAAGTCACAACTCTTGTTTTAGATGTTAACCTTTCTGAGCAAGCAATTCACTTCGCATTGAAATGCAAAACACTTTAAATCCATCTGTTTTGAACAGTAGTGTGATTCAATGTGCAATACACATGAATAGATAGTGAAGGATTTTCAACATTTCAAAGTTTGAAACACTAGAAATTAACGTGTATAACATTTTGAACCAAGGTGAAATACACTTAAAGTAAATGTGATTGTGCATTCAAAAAATCAAGTGTTTAAACACTTCGATCAAACGTGTGGAATTTTTTGAGTGTAGCTTATGATGATGCCAAAAAATCTTGCAGCAGTTGTGTGCGTATTCATTGATCGCTAGAAGCGATTTTTTGACATCATAATTTATGAGTATGATACCGTATGGGAAAAGTGTATTTCATATATGGCCCAATATACCGCTAGCTACCCAACAAACAATATCAGCTGCAGATCAGCTTATACAAAGACAAATTAGCTGCATAAGGAAATTTTCGGCTATATAAGCAGTCTGCAGCCAAAATTGTTCGTTGGGTAGTATCGAAGACCACGGTGGAATAGAAAACAACCATAAGAAGTATAAAGAAAGAGAGAAGGATTAGTAATTTCCATTTAATTCCGCTACGAGTATCTCGAAAATAACAACTTTGGGAAATTAAAGCACAGAGAGCTTTTTTATTGTAAGTTTAATGTATTTTATTAATCACACCATATCAAAGATATTCGATAACTGTAGGTAGTATTTTGGAAAATAGTACTTTTTCAATAATTCATAACTTTTTTGTTTGTTTATGAAATGCCCAGCAAATACACATTTTCAGTGAGTAGCACTTTATCTTAACTACAATATAAATATAAAAAAAATATATATAAAAAAAATGCATTTTGAGTGTGAAGTGGTGTTGAGTACTAAGCACTGATGAAGTCTGCAAGTAGTAGACAAAATACGCGTATCTGTCAAAAGATAAGCAATTATAACGGAATATAAAGGAAATAAACCAGCCCACGCAAAGCTCTTCGGAATTTGAATAATTTTATTTTTTTTTTAAATTTTTTTTTTTTTTTTTTTTAATAATAAAATAATTGTTTACAGTGTATATTTTTGTTTGCTTTTTCGTTGTAAATTTAAAGTGTTTTAATATTAACTCTATATCAAAGCTATTTGATAACTGTAGGTAGTATTTTGGGAAAAAGTGCTTTTTTCAATAATTCAGGCATAACATTTGATAACGGCACAAAAGCATTTGTAAACAAACTTTCTAAGGCCCTTTACACGCGAACCAAAGTACGCCCACACAAACCAATACCACTTTCGGAAAGGTGATAGTTATCCCTATCCGATGATGTTGTTGATTTGCGTGGGCGTACTTTGGTTCGTGTCTAAAGGGCCTTAGAAAGTTTATTTTCAAAAGCTTTTGTGCCGTTATCAAATTTTATGAATGAATTCATAACTTTTTTGTTTATGAATTGCACGGCAACTGCAAATTGTCAGTGAGTAGCACTTTATCTAAACTACAACATAAATATAAAATAATTATAAGAAAATATACACAACTTGAGCAATTTTAATTTTTTTTTGATAATTTGGATTTTTTTAACATAATAAAATAATTTTTAACAGTGCATATTTTTCTTGAAACGCACAAAAATTTTCCGCAACTTCGCCCTGGACACCATCTCGAAATCGTTCATAAGACATATGTTTTTCTATTGATGTGTATCATTTTTGCACAAGCTCTTTTCAAGTGTTAATCGTGTACAAAACAAGGGAATCAAATATGTAAAATGGCATGTTGGACAATAACAAACAACTGTACAAAGTTTCAACATAATCGTAGAAGGTCGATCAAAAAATTTAAATAAAAATCGTCCTTTGAAATGGAACTGCTGAAAACGAAATTGTGGTTTAAATTCAACAGAAGCTTTCACAAATTGGAACGTGTGGTTTTGAAAGACCCTATTAATTAAATTTCAAAACTTTCCGAAATCATAAATTAAGCTCTGACCAATCTTTGTTTGAACGATGCGAAACTGCGATTTTTGGCAATAACAATCAGAAACAGCTAATATTGTATTCAAATGAGAGATCTGGCCCGCAAAACTGTTTCTGCATGCTAAACTTCTATAATTCTGCTGTTTTCGTAGCCAAAACCGACAAATTCCATGCAATTTCGTCTTATACTACATGCCCTTAGCTAGTGGAGCTGTTGGAACTTGAGTTTTAACTGGTTTATTCAACCGAAATTAGCCATCCCAATGATGTCTATTTGGTAACCTACACCCAGGTTTAGACAATATCAAATAATATTCCAAAATGCATGGTTTTCCAATTCTAATTTGTGAATTTCAACAAACAAGCATTTCTGCGCAAAAAATCGCTGAATCGAGATGCTATGAAAAACAGCACCGAATGTTTTACTGCGGGGTGTGTTTTGGCCTGTTATACTCTACTAGGAATTTTGAAGCGTTTTTCGAAGCATAACAAAATATATATGCTATTTTTTTATCTAGTTCTTTTCTTACTCCCACAAGACTTGCCAAAAAGTTAATCATCCCATTTCACTTTAATAATGAAAGTTGCGTATTAAATCGAACGCCTTTTGGAAAGATTGGACCCAGGGTTGAATCCTTGGTTGATATCATGCGTGAATTTTATCAAATCATGATTTACAATATCGATTCAATCATTGCTGTTTGCTCTTTAAACACTGTCTGAGCGCAATAGGCAAATCCTTGAAATCCCTGTATATAATTGATTGGATATCGCATTAAGGTACATCAAACAATCCAATTCATAAAGTGTATTCCAGTGAAAAGGAGCCCAGACCGTCAACCGTGCAGCCAGTATGAATCATCAGAGATGAAGTAGCTATCTCTCCATCAACCAGTGGGCTTAGCAAATTGGATTACATTTCCAATTCGCATTTTTTTTTCATTTCCACTCAATAGACTATGATAATTGCATTAATTGTGGGCCACGGTACTCAAAAAAATGACAACCAAACTTATGTACGATGGAGATTTAATCATTTTCTCCTTCTCTTCAAATTGGGATTACTATCACTTTCGACTTGGTAAAACTCAGCCTTATCCTCTGTAAAGTCCCATGAATATAACAAATTTCAAAACGAAGCATTTCAGAAGATGTTCTCTCAAATAGATTACATCATTAGCATAACAAGCTCAGGACTCACCAGCAGATAGTCTCTGCAACTGGGGAATACACCCACGACTGAGAAGACAAGATGAACAGCACTTCAGAACGGAAATGCGAAAATTAAAGCCTCCTCCAGGGAAGAGAGCGAAACATTATGAAAAAAATCCGACATTCAAGCACAAGACGTGACAGATGAAAAGAAAGAAAAACACGCCTCGTAATTTACAACATGCACAGCCCCATCGCACAAGGGAAACAAACTTGGAAGTAGCCACCGGCAATTCTGGGTATCGGGGGAAAACTTTGTGCCATGGATTTTGACGTGATTTTATGTTCCCGGTACAATGTAATTGATTGCTACCAAAAAAATCCGGATGCCATGATTGATCAGACCTTGGGGCAGGCGATGAGGGTTAGGAATTTTTAATGTTTCCTAATCCTTATGTAATGTATTTTTGCTAGATACCGAATAATCAATTAGAGTTGATTAAAGGCTGAATAAGCCATTTTTAGCAGAAGAAGCTTATTTTTGGCTGAATAAGCTCTTATGCTACTTCCAATGTTTGTTGGCTAGTTTGAACTCTTCTCGATGCACTAATTTTGGCAAATCCCGCAATATTAGCCATCTCAAGAGATGTAGGTCAAGTCTCATCGAAGGGCGAACAACCACCGACAAACCGACGTGTCACCCTGTTTCCAATTTAGATGAAAATCGAAACACATAGAGCACAGCACGAGCTGAACTGCTATCGTTGAATGCCAAACGTCATCATGGCCTAAATTTGGACTCAAAAAACCACAAAACGTAGACCTTTTAGTTTTGCTGCGGGTCCATTTTGCTTAATGATGAGAATGAAAAAAATGTGTTTACATGCAAATCTTCTTGGATTTTTGATAAATTTTTTTTCCAATATTTTTAGAAAAATAGAGACGTGCCGATTTTATTTTTATACTCGGGGTTGTACATTTTTCCTTAAGGGGAAGTTATGACGTTATGACGTTATTTTTTTAATGCGTTTATTTTTCCAGGCTCATTTGCCGTAGCTTTACGGAGCCGATATTCATCGTTTGGGCTACAAAATTACTTAAACTTAACGTTAGTAAATCGGGGGCCGATTACTCACGGCTATCTCGAGGTTAGGGGTAACATATTGTAACAAACGGATGGCAGGGTAGGGATTGAGAACACAAGGTTTTTTCGAGCAATGTGCTCTTGATCTAGAACTAAGCGACATACTGGAGGAAAAGACAAACATGGGGGTACACCGATGGGGACTTGAGCGAACACAAGATGACACTAACTACTAAATCCTCAGATCGATCCGTTTTAAAAACACATAAATTAAATTAAAATAATCGAGATCTCTGCTCGCCAAGATGTCTCTAACGGGCCGCAAAGGTTGTTTTCCTCGGGCCCTGAGGGATGCGGATAACTCGGATCTAGCAACACAATGGAGGGTGCATGACCAAAGCACGTGGTCGATATCGTGATAGCCACTACCACAAGCGCACAAATTGCTGCCTGCGAGCCTGATTTGGAAGAAATGCGAGTCTAACGAGTAGTGATTGGACATAGCGCCCACCTTAGCTAGCGAGTCCGCTTTCTCATTACCCGGAATTGAGCAATGAGATGGGACCCAAACTAAGGTGATAGTTTTGGAGCAGTTAGATAAAGTACTCAATTTAGCTCAGATTTCGGTCAGGAAATACGTAGAGTGCTTCATTGGCCTCATTCATCGAATAGCCTCCAACGAGCTAAGGCTATCAGTAAATATAAAATAGTGATCAGATGGTAGTGAGGCAATTTGCTCTACTGCGTAGAATATGGCTGCTAGTTCCGCAACGTATACGGAACAGGGTTGAATACACTAAATCCAGTGGAAGCGTTTATAGTTGACCCATCTGTGAAAAAACTCTTATTGTTCTCGTTCTTATCGAGCCAGCAAGCAACCAAACAGAACGTTGAAGCAAAGTTTCGTCACCAAAACTCGAGCTCGGAAATTTTACCAGCAGGTTTTGACGAAATACCAAGGATGCCTGCTCATCGACGATGAAACCTACTTCAAAATGGATTTTGGACAGCTTCCTGGCCAAAAATTCTACATGGCAACGGCCCGAGGAGATGTTCCTGCGAAGTTTAAGTTTGCTTTTATGGACAAATTTGCCAAAAAACTGATGATTTGGTAAGGGATATGCAGCTGCGGAGCAAAGACCAAAGTGTTCGTGACGAATAAGACAATGGACTCGAAGTTGTACAATGAAGAATGCCTCAAAAACCGCGTACTACCTTTCATTAAAGCCCATAAAAGTCCCGTGCAGTTTTGGCCGGATTTGGCGAGTTGCCACTACAGCCGGGAAGTCATCCAGTGGTACCGCGATAATAACGTAGATTTCATCGATAAAAACATAAATCCACACTACTGCCCGCAATTCCGGCCCATCGAGAGATTTTGATCAATAATGAAGCGGAAGCTTAAGAAAAGTGGAAAAACGGCTCGGGACGCGATTCAGATGACCAAAATGTGGAACAAATGTGCCAAGGAAGTTGACTCCGGAGGTGTGCAGCGTTTGATGGGAGGAATAAAAAAGAAAGTGCGAATTTGCAATAGAAATGAAAAGAAATGATTTGTATTGATATCTTTTCCTACAGGTACAGTGAATAGCCTTTGTTTTGATGTATTAACCTTATTTGTACGTCAATCCTTTACCAAGATACAGATGATTTTATTATTCCGGATTCTAAATGGACATAGCTTTAATTATGTTTACAGTGTACGTTACTTTCTTACTTTTCCTGGTACTACATCCCTCAGGATTGCACCTGTTACGGCAACTAACTCGGTTTGTGGCTGCTTGTCTCTTATTTACTACTACATTTATTTAAAAAAAAAAACATGCAAGCGGTGAAAGGACTCAGACTTGAAAATATTGTTTTTTTTTTTATTAAAATAAAGTTGAGGAATTATTTCCAACACAACAACAGACTGCTATACTTTGGTGCAAAATAGCTTAATATGACTTTTAATAGTTTTTTCTTGCAAAACAACAAAACCAACCACTGATGTTTCAAATCAGTCAAATTAATAAAATGCTTACATCCCGTTCTCATTACAGCCTATACATACACTACCCAGCATAAGTATGGAATTGGTTCAGAAAGTATCGCAACACCCAAGATAAATATTGCAGACAGCAAATCTTCCGGTAATAAAAACAAAATTTGAAAAAAAAAAACGACCGAAATATTATTTCAGGCAGGGTTGCTTGCACTCACTTGCTATAAAAAACTGTTTTATTTTATTATGAAATCATTAGACTTCTTCTTCTTATTCGCATTTCAAGCTTATTGCTTAATGCATATTAGCTTATTGCGTGCTCTCTTACTGTTCTAAATGCACTTCCTCTGTTATTAATTGAGAGCTTTCTATGCCAATCACCAATGCATGAATTTGTATGTTGTGTGGCAAAAGCACAATGATACTCTATACCCAGAAAAGTCACGAAAATGTCCAACCCGAAAGACTCCCTCGACCGGACCGGGAATCGAACCCGCCGCCTCCAGGTTGGTAATACCGTGCCTTTACTGACTAGGCTATGAGGCCCCCTAAAATCATTGGACGTTATAATAATAATAAGTACCTGTAAGTTACAATAAGAGTTATAAATTAGGTGTTTGAGTTATAAAGTAGGTGTTTGACACATAAAACCTGTAAATATTGCTTTCAGAGCGTCACAATCAGCGATTGTACGATTCGTGAGCGCTCACTCTGAGGGAACGCTCACGAATAATAAAATTGCTAATTGTGACGCTCTGAAACCAAAATTGACAGGTTTTGAAAGATAAACACATACTTTGCAACCTCTTATTCTAAATGTCATGTACTTATTATCATTATAACTTTTTTTTTGCCGAAAAACAACTTTTTATAGTAAGTGAGTGGAAGTAACCCTGATTTCAGGTAAAGTAAGTGAACCAGTTTTCGTACTGGTGACATAGTTGCAATGCCGTAGAGTATTGCAATAACGATGATATAATGACTTTCTGATACTGGAAGCAGTACATGAACCTCGACATGATCATACTTTGCATCCATAATTCAATGACTAATTCTTTCAAAGTACTATGGAAACCAATTTAAAAAATTCAGATAATTCAAAACATTTGTCTTGGTTGTTAGATCGTTTTATTCAAATCTGTTTCAACTCTTGTTTGAATTCAGAAGTAAAATTTTAATATGCGTTAATTTTAAGTAAAAAATAAAAATGTTGATGTAACCAAACGGGTTTGGTTGACGTTTCCTCTCATAATCCCCATAGAAACAGTCTATTCACAACCACTTTTTCGGCACCGTCGTCAAACCCCGCTTTTTTCATCGTGAAAAATTTTCACACTTTGTCCTCTTGGATACGTTTTTCAGCCATCAATAAATGTTTTCGCTCACTCACGTCAAGCTCTGCCGGAATTATTGTAGAAACAATAACGCATTTGTGCTGCCATCTTTCTCACGGAAGTGAGTGTATAAACAGACAAGCTGTGAACTGTTAATTCTCTCACTCTCTCGTGCTGTGTCTAACAATCTCTCCAGTGGTGCCAGGAAAAATCTCCGAGGAGGCAAGCAGAGATTCACCCCAGAGAATGATATCTCTCGCACCCGGGTGATTCTCCCCAGAGAATTTTCAACCCTGCCTGGGGGAGACCCATGTAACTAATTCGTGAAGTTGTCGAGTTTCCATGAGAGAAACTCATATATTTCTCAGACAACAATTTGCTCAAATAGTTGTTCATAATTGGTGAAAGCCCACTATCGTGGAGTTTATCCGAAAGGACGTCGATACAAACAGAATCAAAAGCTCCCTTAATGTCCAAGAAAACTGAACCCATTTGCTGTTTTTGCGCATAGGCCAGTTGAATTTCAGTTGAAAGCAACCCAAGACAGTCGCTCGTTCCTTTGCCTCTCCGAAATCCAAATTGCGTATCTGAAAGTAAACCATTCGACTCGACCCATTTGTCTAGACGAAAAATAATCATTTTCTCCAACAATTTCCGTATACAGGACAGCATCGCGATGGGACGAAACTATGACGAGAGATCGCGGTTCTCGATGGAAGATAAACTGAGGCAATACTGAGGCATTTACCTCGAAAGTTAACCTGACATGCGACAACTTCAATGCCTGTCACCGATGGCAGATCGATTCTGTAGAAGGAATTGAGCTTGTTGATCCCCAGAAGAACCCCTCCATACGAATCTGCGCGGTCAAGGCGAATAATGTTGAAATCGTGGAAAGCAAGATCGAAGTCTGAAGAGAGCCATGTTTCACAAAGGGCAAATGCATCAGAAAGTGAGTTGTTAACTAAAAATTTAAATGTGTCAAATTTTGGCATAAGACTTCTACAGTTCCACTGAAGAACAGAGATCATATCCCCGACCTCATTCGGAGAATTATCGATCAAAGATATGATCGATGCAAGGAAGGACCACCTAGAAGCTAGTTGCTTCAAAAGAGTTTTCACCATTGGCAGCACTGAATTAATAATGAGTCAGAGATATTGAATATACTGAAGAAGCTATCCACAATACCAGAAAACGTGAACATGGGGGCATGTTCGTGCTGATTATTCAGCTGCTTTTTTGGTCGAAGAACTGGGACATCTGGGGGTTTAGATGATCCTGGAAGTGACGGAAAGTTCAAGGTTAAAAACCCGCTGGAATGGGTTTCGGTGCATTTCCGTTACCTCTTGATTTTTCCAAGGTGGAAGGGTGGTCCGTACGAGTGGCCGTACGAGGCTTTTCGGTGGTGTGTTTTTTCGCTCGTTTTCTCGTATTGCCTTTAAAGACAAACGGACTACCCTCACCGACCTCTGAGTCAGAGTCTAGATCATCAACTGGCAAAATGGAGAACGTGTTACTGCTTTTTGGTGTGGTCTGAGAAGATGAAGCGGTATTCTTCAAGAGTTCTGCTAGTGTTCTCTTGGAGCGAGCTTGCAGAGACCGCTTAAGTTTTTCTCCCTGCTGTTTGTACCTCGGGCAGTCAGTCAGGGTATGCAGGCTTTCCTTGCAGTATACGCATTTTGGAGGAGCACCGCAAGGGCCCTCTTGATGTTGCTCGCCACACTGATCACAGCGTGGTTAGTTCGAGCAGTAGTCCGATGTGTGACCAAGTTGTTTACATTTCGAGCAGTTCATTACCCGAGGTACAAACAGACGTACAGGCAGCCGAACCTTGCCAATAGCGACGTAGTGAGGTAACGCTGAACCCGAAAAGGTCACACGAAACGAGTTTGACAAGGAATAAGATTTTTTGGAGCCTACTACGGATACTGACTGCATTTGCAGGCAGTCCAATATCTTCACCTTCGGCAGAGCACGGTTTTTAAAGATTCCGAAGGAATCGGGACCCAAGAAATCATCACTAGTCAAACTCGCTTCGGTGACCACTCCTTCAATTTCTACCTCACTACTGGGTATGTAGACTCGGTATTCCAATGAAAATAGCTCGCACGCATTTGGTTAGCCTGTTTCCGGCCATCAACGGTAAAGCGCAGTTTTATTGGTGTTACCTTGAAAATATCGGTAACGCCTGAAAAATGTGTTGTTAGATTCTTAGAGATCCTCGGAATGTTCAAAGGTTTTTGTTTGGGCCGGAAAAAAACAACCCATGGGCCTTTCGAGGCTTCTGGGTAAGCCTTTAGCCGGGGGAGCGCAGAGGTTTTCGGGGGCAATGGTGTGGGGGGTGCAGGTGGACGAAGAGGAGATGTAGGGGGAGAGGGCTGTGGGCGATAACATTTCTTAGGATATGCTCCAGTATTTTTGCTGGAGAGCGAGTCAACTGGAACGTCAAGGGTTTCCATTTCCACAACTTCCTCGAGACTTTCGTGTGAGGTGGAATCACTCTGCTAAAGAGTAATATATAGAAAAAAAAAATCAAGAAAAAAAAATAATTTTTTTTTATTATTATATGAACATGTTTGAAAATCCACGCTTCACTTATAACAAGTTTAGTGTTGTAATTGAAGTCGATGTCGATACTTATAAATGTTTGTTATGTGCGAAAAAAGTAAATGTAGGGTTTGATCGGTGCTCGATAGTTCCCGCGATTAATGTGTTGAGATGCTTCAAATGTGGAGAATTTGGGCACAAGAGCATGGATTGCAAAAATTGTGATAGATGCTCTAGGTTCAGCCAACAACACAAAACGTCAGAATGTACGTCAACTATATTGAAATGTATTAATTGTTTGAAAACGAATAAATAACGAAAAATGAACTTGGACGTCAACCATGCCGCATTTAGCTCGGAATGTTTGCTCTATAAAATACTTTTTGATCAGAAGAAAAGCAGCTTGCGTTTCAATAAATAGCAGCCAAGTTCCAGGAATGTGAATCAATTCGATTTTTTATACTTGAATATTGTGGGGTTGTCAACAAACTACGTAGCATTACGTCAGATTGTTGAGGAAAAACGTCCTCTTTTAGTTTTAACTCATATTGTAGAAACTGAAGCTTTTGATCAGTATAGTATTCCGGGATATATTGTTGCTGCTTGTTTATCACATTCTAGACACACTGGCGGTGTTGCTATTTATGTCAAAGAATCAGTTCAATTCAACCTTCGTACCAACGAAGTTATTGATGGCAACTGGTTCTTGGGCATTACAGTTGTACGTGGCATGAAGATGGGTAATTATGGTGTTTTGTATCATTCTCTCAGTTCTAGTGACCAGCGTTTTGTTGAAGTTTTAGAGAACTGGCTTGAGACATTCCTTGATTCTAGTAAATTAAATATATTGGCTGGTGATTTTAATATTAATTGGCGTGATAACCATAATTCGAATCATTTGAAGCGTTTAGCTGAGTTTTTTAATTTAAAGCAAACGGTAAATGAATATACGCGTATTTCCAGGCACAGTAGAACTTTAATTGACCACGTTTATTCCAATTTTGATTCCATTTGTTTAGTTACGGATACTGATTTGAAAATAACCGATCATGAGACTTTAGTGATTAATGTCTTAGACCATGTTAACGATAACGATAATTTTGTAAAATTGAAGTGCTGGAGGAAATATTCGAAGCAAGCTGTTTCAAATCTTGTTGAGAGAAGCCTGGATTTTCCATTCGCGGCCGGTAACTTAGATGAATCTACAGCTGTTCTTAATAACGCTTTGAAAACGTGTACCAATCAACTAGTTGAGCAAAAGTTTGTTTCTTTGAAAAACTCGAACAGCTGGTACAATTAGGATCTTTTGCGTCTTAAACGGAAAAGGGACAAATGGTACAAAAAGTTTTGTAGATCTAATAATGACAATCATTGGACTAGGTACACAATGGCGCGTAATAAGTATTCACAATCGATAAAGAAAACTCGTTGTGAATATGTTCAAAGGAAGATAGATCAGCATCAAAACAACAGCAAAGAGTTATGGAAAATTTTGAAATCTTTATTAAAACCTAGTAATTGCAAACCGCGGTCCATAACTTTTAATGGCACATTAGAACAGTCATAACAAGTAATTGCAGCTAAGTTTAATGATTATTTCGTAGATAGCGTTTCATTGATTAATCAATCTATTGAATTGGTGGTCGATGAACCTGACGAAATAAAACAGCCAGTTAATAGTAGTTGTAGATTTGAAGTTTTTCACCCAATCACATTAGATGAACTTAGAGTTATTTGTTTTTCATTAGGAAAATCGGCTGGAGTAGATAATGTTAATGCTAGAGTTATTCACAATTGCGTTCATGTTATTGGCCACATCTTGCTGGACCTTATTAATGAATCATTACAAACTGGACATGTGCCACAAATTTGGAAGGAATCCTTAGTAGTCCCTATTCAAAAATTTGCTGGAACGATTAAAGCCGAAGAGTTTCGTCCCATCAACATGTTGCACACATTAGAGAAAATTTTAGAACTTGTTGTTAAAGGCCAGCTGTTGGAGTATTTAAATAGTAATAGTTTGTTGATACCAGAACAATCGGGATATCGGGAAGGTCATTCTTGTGAAACCGCGTTGAATTTGGTATTAGCGAAGTGGAAAAATAACTTGGAGTGTAAAGATACGATTGTTGCTGTTTTTTTGGATCTTAAACTCGCTTTTGAAACAATTTCTAGGCCCTTATTGTTAAGATCAATCAAGCGCTTTGGAATTACGAGTACTGCATATAAATGGTTTGAAAGCTATTTGCCTGACAGAACTCAACGGACTGTTTTTAATGATTCTGTTTTCAGTCCCGTGGGGAATACCCTTGGAGTACCCCAGAGAAGTGTATTAGGGCCCCTGTTATTTATTATGTATATTAATGACTTGCGACGTGTTTTACGATTTTGCGACATTAATCTTTTTGCAGATGATACTGTGTTATTCATTGCAGCTAAGGATTTAGATGATGCCGTTTTACACTTGAATGAAGATTTGCGTTCTCTAAGTAGATGGTTGGAGTATAAACAGTTAAAATTGAATACAAGTAAAACTACATGTATGGTTATTTCGCGGAATAGAGTAAATAAGAACGTCTCTGTTGTAATTGATGATGAGACTATTGATCGCGTTCGGGAGATTACTTATCTTGGCGTGATTATTGATGACACACTTAAGTTCAACTCTCACATTGACAATGTCATCAAGAAAATTTCCAAGAAGTATGGAATTCTATGTCGACTGAAAAACGATTTAACTATTGCCAGTAAAATACAGCTATACAAATCAATCATCTCTCCTCATCTTGACTTTTGCCCGTCCATTTTATTTCTGGCCAATGCAACACAAATATCGAGATTACAGCGCTTGCAGAATAAAATAATGCGTTTGATTTTGAGATGTAATAGATTCACTTCCTCAACTTTGATGCTAGACGCCTTACAATGGTTGTCGGTGAAGCAAAGAATTGTATATTTGACTATGGTGTTCATTTTTAAAGTAGTTAACGGTTTGCTGCCTCGATATTTGTGTGATCGAATTGAAAGAGGAAGTGACTTTCATAGATATAATACTAGAAACGCGGTTGAAATAAGAACACCACATTTCTTGACTTGTGCTTCACAAAATTCATTATATTATAAAAGAATAAATGTTTTCAATTCGATGCCTTGACATATCAAACGTTCAGCAACACTTACAGAATTTAAGAGACACTGCATTTCACACGTTAAAACTGTCTTTTGAACAGTTATCCAGTGAGTTTTTTATGAATTGACAAATTATGTATCTTGACGAAGTTATCTCTAACGGATTATTTTATATGGATAGCTGTCATAACGACTTTTTAATAATTATTGTAGCACTGCAAAAACTATTTTGTTCGCCACGATGGTGATGATGGATTTTTGATATTTAATTTAATAGTAGTAGTAAAAAAAATAGTAGTCTACAAAGGTTTGAGCCTCGCGCGCGTATTACGGATATAGAGGACTGAATTTAACATTTGATAAAAAAAAAATGCAATTTTGAAGCTTATTTGGAAGATACCTTGAGTTAGTAGTAAGTTTTCTGGCAAATGTTGGGGGTTCGTGAGCATTCCTGACATTGCTGAAAATTATGATAGCATCAGATTGCGGGGTTGCTAGTGTAATAGGATGCTTTGTTGATTGTTCATTAACTCTTGATTGCTTGTAATACTTATGAATATTTTAGGTGGACAAAAAGGCGGTGCACGCCTGAGCTTTTCCACATTTATATCGCTGTAAAGCAACTGTAAACTCTAGAGGGAATTTATATCTGTAACTGAAACCAGTTCGATTTTGTTTGTCAACCTGGTTAAAATGTCATATTCAATTATCTTAAAGATAAATCGTCCAGCTCAAACCTTTGTAGGGGTAAGAGGTGGGACCATCATCATCATCATTTCATTATATACTATTTGCAAAATTTTGGATCATCCTTAGTGATACGAAAAAAAAACAAGGGAAAAAATTGGACTTTTTGGATCACCCTAATTAAACACCAGCCTAATATTGGACCAGGGAAACAAGGGAGATGCTATACTGTCGAGAACAAAACAAGCGACACGATTTATACCTATTGCACTGAGGCGGCAGCAGACTGGAGAGATATAATTGTTTGAACCAAACGGCTGCAAAGTCAATAACCTCGTTGTTGTGTGCCTCGGTCGCCTCGGTAGGCAATATGACGCTCTTTCGTTGTTGCTATCGATGGGGTGATGATTTTGCTGATGATGTTGCGATGATGCTGGGTTAAAGCTGGACCGTAATGAAAGCACTCGACATATCATTAACGGCTTCCTCACTCGCGCACTAGTTGTCTTAACACTATGCCAAACTAACTTTGGCGAGAAAAAAACTCTCGCGTGGAGGAAAAACTCGAAACTCAAATGATAGTGTCGTACAACGAGACCGATGCGACTTGACCGGCTCAGCGTGCGAGACGGAATGCACAAGTGTGTTATGACGTTATGATTTTTCTAAAATATCGAAAAAAGTATCAAAAATCTAAAAAAAAACACATTTTTTCTTATTTTTCAAAGAAAATTTATGTGAAAAAACATTTTTTTATAAATCATTATCGCGGACTCGAAAAACCACAAATCATCAACCTTTCGGTTTTGCTGAGTGTCCATTTTTTTTCATCATGAGATAGCAAAACATATTTTTTACATGTAAATTTTCTCAGAAATCTAAAAAAAAAACTGATTTTCTTTGATTTTTGATAAATTTTCCCAAAATTTTTAGAAACATGAAAACGTGCCAAACAAATATTTTCGGGGTTGTAAACTTTCCCTTAATGTGAGGCTTCAGGACGCAAAACAAGAAATGAAATTTACAATTCTTCACCTATTTTTTAGCGAATATTGGTTGAGTGGAATGAAAATCCATCAGCAACTTGTTAATAACACCCTTTCCCTGACTAATAGTCACAAATAATCACAAGCGAGAAAAGTTGAATGGAAACTCATTGCCAACATCAACAGTTCCCCTTTACCACCGTGGGATTAATTTACGAGCTGGGCTCTCCTCCTCACTAGTTTTTATCATCCAACTTCAAATTGCAGTCTGCCGTTCCTTAAAAAAATCGGGAAAATCCCGTTAAAATTTAAGTTTACTTTTTGATACTCGAACCACAAATAGTCGGAGCCACTATCGCATGGTCCCCGTAGCCGTCCGTGGTACTGACATCATGTGCTGGTAGCATAAAGAGTGACAACAGTAATGTCCGGTTTACACTAGTGCTGGATCAATAGTGCTGATGTGCCAGCTGATAGCAAAAATTGTCATCAGCACGATGTAAGCAGTTTTCAGCTATCGCAGTTATCAAGTCGCCAATTTCAAGCGCTCCTGCATTTGCAAGCAGACTGACATTTTGGTTTGCAGCTTGATCAGCTTGATCACCAGCATAAGTGTAAACCGGGCATAGCCGGCTGGGTGATAAAACGAAAGCTGACGTGGTCCGGCTTTCCTGGGCTGTAAGACGATGCTAGGGGCGGGTGCCATTACTGTGCCGTCTCGTGGACAACTTTATGGCGGTCATCCTAATTGTTGGCTACTTGTGAATGATTTTTGTTTTATTTTAGGCACTCCGTCTCCCATTTCAAGAAGGATCAAAGCATTTTCGATGGCTAGGTCAGAAACCGCAAGTAAAGCTTGGTGGTGTGGGAAAAAAGGTTGAGAGTAAAATATGAGCGATGGAATTTAAGATTCTATGGGCAAACTGGCCCAAACAAAATGTTGCATGGATTTTTTTTGCAAACACACTTAAAAGAGCAATTCACCCAGACATAAATCAAAGTAACCGTCTAGTAGAAGGCATTAACGGGCTCTCACCTGCATCCGGGGACAGGGCCAGAAGAGAACCGGTTTTCCATAGCTGGCTGTAAGATGAGTAGATAAACCGTCACAGTATCCGATGGCCCCGTCTTCACCGCCCTCCTCCAATGTGTAGAGCACCGCCGAGATGAATGGATCGGATAGCCATCGCTCGAAGCTGGTCAAATCTGTGTGGGAAAAGAAAAAGAGAATAGAGCGTACAATTTTGAGAAAGCGGAAACGGAAAAGACGAATGAAATAAGGTTTTCATGAAGCGGAAGCGCATTAAAGCCACTCATTCGTTTTTGGGTGGTTGAATCGCAGACAGGTGGGTGTGGAAATGCTATGCAGCAAGTGAGCAGTGAATTTCGGAAGCCTCCAAGGTGAAGGCGACGACAGCTAAATTGGATTACCTTTTCCCGGAATGAAGCGAATAAATGTATATAGCAGATAAAGCAATTTCCTAGAATGTAACAATTTATGCCTTAAGCTGCAACAGAAGATGGCTTGGATGATGAGCATAGATTTTCTTCAATCAGGATCAGGGAATTTGATTTTTCCGAATAATTTTGAAAAGATTACGATTGGAACTCGTAGCTGTGGGGATAGTAGAATAGTGATGATGAATTCAAAAATTTTCACGGGGAGGTATACGAGTACAATATTTGGAAGGGAAGTAAAGCCCAAGCAACACCATTTGTTTCTCAGCGAGTATCAACAACCTTAGTGTAACTAATAGACGATCTAAATTATGGACAACGCACCGTATATAAAACTTCATTGTACCTTAAAAAGCGCAGAAGGTGGAGTTTCTTTGCAACTTATGTTTGTGGCATAAAGTGTTGCAAATAAGGTGCATGTAACATGATATATGAATGACACAAGTTGTAAATGAGGTTTTAACTGACTTAGCTGCAATGTTTCACTGAAATATTTTAAACAGTACTGTGATATTTTCGAATACATGTAAATGACATTCAAGTTGACCACATAAATGTACTGGATATTTTTGTGAGGTGATGCGGAAAAAGCATACTTTTTTTGTATATTAATTTATTTGATAAGGCTCAACCAAATTAACTTAACAGAGCCGAGGATTCATGGTCACTATACAATACATCTTAAAGCTATAGTCAAAAGGTACAACACAATAAACACTTTATCTTCCGCTATCCAAAAAGCCTCCTCCATCAGAACTGGAGCCGCTTCCAGTAGTTTCATTGTATGGCAAATTGTTGTACGCCAACGAGGGTCAGAGCGCGTCCATTGCAGCAATGGACGTAAAACGTGGTCAGCACTCACACAATCATCACGAAACGGTTGCTTTCCAAAGTCGACGACGCATCGACCGAAAGAACTGCTGATGAAGAACAATGAGGAGGACCACACAATGGTTGCTGCCGAGTAAACAGACGATCGCGTAGCACACATCGAGAGTGGCCTGCTTTTGTCGACAGCCGAGTGAACACTGAAAAAAGCATACTGATGTTTTTATTTAGACTGCAAAATCAGAAATGACAATCGTAGAAAAAGTCATTTGAATAAAAGTATGAAATTAATTACTTTAAAATATTGATAACTAGCCCGTTTTTTCAAACGCATCATGCCACAAATTTGCAGCTTAAAAATATGTCGAAATAAAAAATTGATCTCTAAAATTAAATATTTATATTCAAACTATTGGAAAACATTACAGCTGTAATAAGTATTTCACGTTTGTATGTTAATAGGGTGTGAAACATGTATAAATTGAAAAATAAGTTTATTATGTTTATTTCTGGTGGATTACATATGGCTGCCAGTCTTAGCAACAGCATTCTAATTGTGTACATTGCGGGTCAACATGTTCAGTACAACCATATTTATTTGTATGTGCGGTTGTGTTTGCGAATGTGATTAGTTTTTGATTTCATTCTAACCGAATTAAATTAGTATGATGATGAGTTCTTAAAACTTAAAATTATGTTTAAAAAAAAGTAATAATCCATTAGATGGCCAGTGGTCACTCTACATAATGTACCCAGGCACTTTTTCGGCTCTCTAAGGCAAGGCAGCGCTCTGTTGTGAGCCAATCACCGACAAGATATTCTGATAAGCTGGTAGATGCCAAACCCCGTCACATCAGTGGGCAACTAAAACACTCCTACCAGAACCCTATTTCATGAAGTGTCCGACCCGTAGCCGCAAACCTAAATTCTAATCAGCATAGTTAATTTAAAATAAATACTTTACAAGTAACTATCAATCAAGGACTCATAAGTGAATAGCTTTTTTAAACCAAATAAGCGTTTTTTATGCAGTGCCGATTTTTATTTATTTATTTATTCGTCAATCAATCAAATCGTAGACTACATATCAACATTAGGACTTATGTTCTATGACTTCGCAGGGTTCTGAAATATATTTTTTATTCTTTTGAGGGCATATTTAGGTTAATCATTTCACAATGCTGATTATAAAAAAATTAGATCCTATTTATTTTAATTTTTTAACTGACAGAAAGTTTATTGAACGAAAAAATGCATAAACATATTTTTTTTTAATAAATAAAGTAAATGGTATAGATTTTTATCAATTTCAAAAATCAATCAATCAATAAGTAAATAAATAAATGAAATAAAAACAAATTGAAATAGCCTGTAAACCAATTGGAATTAATGACTTTAACTCGCAAATCCCCACTGTCTATTACTGAAAATTGCTAAAACTTTCATAATTTCGTCATTTTTGAACAGAATATTTGTATCTATCCATTGCAATAGAACCACAAACTTCTCAAGTTTTGATGAGAATTTCAGTATTTCTGATTCTGATTCTAAAAATATTATGAAATTGAAAAAGTGTAAATTTTTGACATTGGGGGTTTGAAAATCAAACGAAATTTTACCGGTTCGATTTTTTTCGATTCGTTTTGTTTTTTTCTAATAGGAAGCCATCCACAAATTATGTAAGGGTTTTTGAATGATCATTTAATCCCCCTCCCGTCCTTATAAGACTCTGTTAAATTTGCAGTTCACAACCCCTCCCCCGAAAGTCTTTCTGAGATTTTAAAATTTTCAGAAGATCGTTAGATATCGATTTGGGTAAATTTTTACATGCATTTGCGCATTTAATGTATTTGGACGTGTTTTGGCATTGAATCGCTTAAGATAAAATTATTTTTTTCACGTACTAAATTTTATGAATGAAAATGTCAACCCCCCCTGAGGGGATCCCTCATTCCATTCCATTACTAAATTTGTGGATGATCCCAAATGTTGGAAAAGATATAAATAATCCAAGAAAATCATTTTTTCCAAAGATTTCATAGAAAATTAGCATGCATTAGCATGCATTAGCAATACGCTTTCAATTTTACCGAAGAAAGTTGGACTCCCAACCAAACCGAAAGGTTGATTTTCTGCGGCTTTTGAGACCATCTTTGTACGATGATGTCTGAAAAAAAATGTATTTACCTTCTCTTAAAAAAAAAAAATGAGAAAACTTGAGCGGTTACGGATTCCGAAGACGGTCGTTGAAGATCAGTGGTGGGACTCGTATGACTCGCAGATACAAGAAACAAAAATTTAACTCCAAATGAATATGTGTGAATGTGAACATTCTCCATTATAGCAACATAATTTCGGCCGGTAGTGTACGGTTCATCCAGATATAATCCAGCTCACTGAGATGTTGCAAACATGTTAAATAGTACGTTACAATAATTTAGTTATTTTTCAAGACATCATGAAAAGTTTACAACAAGTATTTTTTACGTTGTAGATGAGTGGATAATAAAATTAATGATTCATATTGAACTGCAACAACATTGCAACGATTTGTCAACATAACTGCACCATTACGTATTATCGATGGTATCCATGTTCCAGTTATGTTGAAAATAAGTAGCAAATGCGTAGTTTGAACAATCATAAAATTTGTTGAGTATGTGCGTGCTTTAAACGTCACTTGTCAGTAACAATGTGACATCGAGTGGTAGCGACATCGGTGCAGCTCCTCCGCCAGCAGTCATCAGGTTTCGGCATTATAAGCCACTAGTTCTGGCAATTCACCCGCTATTTGGTGCCGTTTCCAGTTCGCCAGCAGTTCCGGCAAATACGAGCTCCGTCTCTAACGGATCCTCAACGGCCACATCTCCGTTCGGCGGTATCAACATATTTGCTGCCCCCAGCTCATGCAACAACCAATCCATCGTCACCTCAGGCTTCTCACCGTTCTATTTAGCCCTTTGGAACACCCGGCTGGTTGATAGACTAGGGGTCGTCCATTAATTATGTCACACATTTAGGGGGGAGGGGCGTTTTGAAAACTGTGACGAGCCATACAAAAAAAAATAAGGTTCATACAAAAAATGTGACAAAGGGGGGAGGGGGTTTGAAAATGGGCTAAATTTGCGTAACATAATTAATGGACCATCGCCTACGGTCAAGCCAGCCGCTGTTGGAATCGGTTTTAGTCACCATCGTCCCCCGCCATCCGTAATCATATCGTAATCCGATTTCTCCGCTTTTTCCAATGTTGTCCAAAAATATTTCACAACGTCAAAGTGACAAGACATATTTGAGCCATGGTAGATACTAGATGGTTACAACAAACCTTTACAGTGACAAATTGATTCAGTTGGTTGCAAAACAAAGTTTGAAAACTTATAGATTCATACGCTTAATTGGAACAAGATTGCAAATTGGTTCTTCAACACATCTTGGTTCGTAAACTTCTAAGTAACATTTCGAAACAGTTGCTCAATAGGTACAAAAAACATATAGTTCACACTCTGTTGCACCAAAGTTTTAAGAAACATAATGTTTTATGGAACTCTCATTCATTATAACTACAATACACTGGAGGAGCTTATGAAAGCTGTCGATGAAATTGAAGAAGATTTATGATATTGTAACAGAAGAATGATCAAGAAATTCATTGAAAATTTTATTTAATTGTAACCATTATGCAATCCTATATTATGATTTCTATTTAGAGATGATTTGTTAAAACAAATAAAAATATTTTAACAAAATGGGTGGCCTGAATGAAACCAATTGTTAATTATATTTGCTTTAAATTTTGATTTATCTTCAAGATATTATTCTTTGCATTTAACTTTGAAACTGTTATTGGTTTCAAAACATAATCATTAAAGAGCTGGTTGGAAATGCTATCGAACATGAAGCTTTAGTGTGATAATATATTAGCTAGAGAATTGTCTGAAGAGTCTTGATGAATGTGGGCGTCTTAGTGGAATACCTGTATAAAAAGAGATCGAAGGGTTAGAAATTTCCATTTAATTCCACTACCTTATTTGCTTATCCTTGACGGATACGCGTATTTCGTCTACAATGTGCAGACTTCTTCAGTGTCTTGTACTAATACTAATAGTTGTCGAGTATTAGTACAAGACACTGAAGAAGTCTGCACATTGTAGTCAAGGATAAGCAAATAAGGTAGTGGAATTAAATGGAAATTACTAATCCTTCTCTCTCTTTATATGTCTGAAGAGTGTTATCACACTAAAGCTTCATGTTAAAGGGTGATACGGTCAAAATTGGTCAATATCAATTGACGTATTTCTTTCAATTTTGCATTTAAAAAACCTGAACACCCCTCATTTTGAAGGTGTGTGTGTGTAGAATGTTGCTCCTATTTTGATTTTGGAATTCACTCTTCAGTTGTCAAAATGCCGTCCAAGCAAGAAGAGCAGCGTATCAAAATTTTGCTCGCGCATCGCGAAAATCCGAGCTACTCGCACGCAAAGTTGGCAAAATCGCTAAAAGTTGCCAAATCAACCGTTACAAATGTAATTAAAGTGTTTGGGGAACGTTTGTCGACAGCCAGGAAGTCTGGATCGGGGGGAAATCGAAAACCGGAAGCCGCTGAGACGACAAAGAGAGTTGCCGGTAGTTTCAAGCGAAACCCTAACCTCTCTCTCCGAGATGCCGCAAATAAGCTGGGTGTATCGTCTACAACCGTGCATCGAGCCAAAAAACGAGCCGGACTATCGACTTACAAGAAGGTAGTGACTCCAAATCGCGATGATAAACAAAATACGACGGCCAAAGCGCGATCCCGGAGGCTGTACACGACGATGCTGACGAAGTTTGACTGCGTGGTAATGGACGACGAAACCTACGTCAAAGCCGACTACAAGCAGCTTCCGGGACAGGAGTTTTATACGGCAAAAGGAAGGGGAAAGGTAGCAGATGTTTTCAAGCACATGAAACTGTCAAAGTTCGCAAAGAAATATCTGGTTTGGCAAGCCATCTGTACCTGTGGCTTGAAAAGCAGCATTTTCATAGCTTCCGGGACTGTCAACCAAGAAATTTACGTGAAAAAGTGTTTGAATAAACGTCTGCTGCCTTTCCTGAAGAAACACGGTTGTTCCGTACTGTTTTGGCCGGATTTGGCATCTTGCCATTACGGTAAAAAGGCCATGGAGTGGTACGCCGCCAACAACGTGCAGGTGGTTCCCAAGGACAAGAACCCTCCCAACACGCCAGAGCTCCGCCCAATTGAGAAATACTGGGCTATTGTCAAGCGGAACCTAAAGAAGACCAAAAAAACTGCTAAGGGCGAGCAGCAGTTCAAGGCAAACTGGCTTTCTGCGGCGAAGAAGGTGGACAAAGTGGCTGTACAAAATCTGATGGCAGGGGTCAAGCGTAAGGCCCGGCAATTCGGATTTGGAAAAGCGGAAGCCTAACTGAATAATTTCCTGAACTTGAAAAAGAAATTTAATTTGATTTTTTAAATAAACGATTTCACCGATTTACACGCGTTTTCCCTTGACCAAATTTTGACCGTATCACCCTTTAGATAGCATTTCCATCCAACTCTGAAAATCGTAAACTTCACGTATGCAGTAACGTAAAAACACTTTGAATGCAACAACTCAAGGTGGGAGTAACCGTCAACAATGCGGATGATGGTACAGCCGCAACAACCACCCTACTGCTTCCTCTCTGAGATGACTAAGTTGGTCATGACGAGAGGAGCAACACGATAGCTGGGTAAACAAGAATTGCATTATAACACACCATCGACTGGAAATGCTTTCGGCAACGTGGGGCTTCAGGTAGTGATGAAACGTCGCAAGAACTATTCCACAGCCACAGAAAGTAAATGAGCAAGTCAAATGCACGCTTTTTTGCCTGTAGATTTGAAGAAATACTTCAAATCTCCTCGTACATTGTACGAGCTAGGCAAAGATGTGTGCGTTTGACTAGTACTGTCGCATTAATGGCCCTTCGCTCATTTTCAACTTCTATTCAATTTTCATACAGTCATACTTTAGCGGAACTATCTACCTACACTCTTCAGACTATTGTCTAACTAATAAATTGTCATAAATAAGTTTCCCTGATTTTTTAAATTACTTCAATCAGTCCCATGTCGGTTATTCCATAAAAAATTTGAAGTGGTAAGGGAAACCAACCGTAATTACGGACATTTGTGGATTCTATCAACCATGGCTGTAAACATTATGAAGGAGGAAATATTTTGAAGTCCGATGTGGGGAACTGTCATAGTATATTTTTGTTAACGACGCGATCGATTTACACGTGCGAAGGAACGCTATCGCTGCTTACAATTTATTTTATTTGTTATTTGTGAGCCTATACTTATTGAGTGGAGAGAGTCTCAATCAATTGAAAATATAGTTTTTAGCTCAGAAATACCTTTGAGATGTTATGCCCAAGAGCCAGTACTCTAACTATTGTGAGAGCCTATTCTACTTTGGGAATCTACAGTTTTTCTTGAACTAGAAACTTACCAAGGAGTTTTCGGATGAAAACAACGATACAACCGCATTGAGTATCACTTATGAACTAACCTTATTCTACAATTCTTTTCCCTTATATATCAACATTCTATTCTAAAAATGATCCTCGAGTAGAAAAATTCCCTAATCTAATGTGTAGGGGAAAATATGACAACATTAAAAAACTAGATTCCTTCCTACATTTATCACCTACATTCTCTCCTGATTTACGTAGCAAACTTCCACCTCGCAACGCTTTCAAATTCAGGTTAAAAAATCTAAATGTGAACGTGTCCCTATACGCCCTTCTGGCATGCGCTTATCTATCGTGCAGTGCATATCCTACAACTCTATTCTAAGCTTTACCTGAGCGCGGCAGACATAGACCTAAATAAACAACTAGTCTTGTAATATTTCGTTCCACTTTCTTTGCAAAACGTTATCCTTATACCTGTTTTTACTTTACGAGGAAACATGGTTTGTCTGAAATACAATTATTTTCATACTCTGATCTTTTCTTGATAATTAATGATGTTGCTTTATTAGCAAATGTCGCGTTCGCAACAATTTTCGTTTAAGAAACAAAGTTGGAAACACTTACTTGAAACGTAAAAGTAGATTATTTCGAATGTCAAAAGTTCTTACACGAGTCATGTATTTGCTGTTGCAATATGCACGCAGTCAACCATTAAAACAGCAGATACGAAAAATTCACATCGCCTCACATGTTTTCATCACATTGGTTTCAGCCACCTTAAGAACAAAACAAAATAAAAAGAAGAAGTCTGACAATAATGCTGATGATTTGAATAATAAAATATAGATGGCAATACAGAATGTATTTACAATACAATTACTGTAACCCGTCCACTAGACTGATGCAAAATTTGAAATTTTCGCTCCACAGTCTTCAAACGGTTTCAAATCGGGTCCTGATTAGCCTCCGAATGTTTAAACTCATTTGATTAGAAACTAATGGGCTAATCAAGGCCCAATTTGGAACCGTTTGAGCACTGTGGAGTGAAAATTTCAAATTTAGCATCAGTCTACCGTCCACCCACTGCTGTTTCTTTTACTTCCCTTCCGAAGGAAGACGCGACCAGAGATTTGTATGCCTCAGAAAAATCCCACCGACTTCGGCTAGGATTGAACCCAGACACATTGGGGCGAGAAAGCAGTCACGCTTACCACTACACCACCGGCGCCGGCGTATCCTTTAACCAATTATGATTTTTTTTTGTATATGTTTAGTGTCAACCATAAACTTGTTATCTACAGAAAATCAGCTCAATTGGCTGAAGGACAGCCGGTGTACTACCCACCAGATATATGGAGGGGTTACTCAATAAAATCAATCGTGTAGGGTTCATAAAGGTACAGTATTGCCAACACTAGTGTAAATACTAGTGTATTGATGTGTGTATACAAATATGCTGGTTTATAATGCTGATTTACCAAAAATGGTGCAAACCGATCAAGTTTGAGCCAGAAACTGGTGCGCATCATCAGCAACGAAAAACTGTTTACATCATGCTAATATGTAGCGGCACCGGTAGTGTAGTGGTAAGCGCGATTATCTCTCACCCCAGTAGGCCTGGGTTCAATCCCAGTCGGCGCCGCCGAGATGTTCTGAGGCATGACATCTCTGATCACGCCTTCCTTCGGAACGGAAGTGAAGCCATTGGTCCCCGGTTCATGAGTTGATGGGTCGATAGATAGGGTCCAGGTGTGGGAGCTGGCTTCCTGGCGTCGGTAACATTGGTGCTCAGCTCTTTTCTTTTGGTTTTTGAAGTAAATATATGTATAAAACTACCCTAAAATTTTGGTTTGATTCTAAACATTATAAAAAAATGGGCATGACATTTTCGGTGTTGCAATAATTTCGTGTTCGCCCTTTATTACTGTCTTAAATTTTAAGTTAAATGAACTGGACCGAGTACTCGCGGTTGTCTCGAGGCTAGTCAAAATTTACAATTTTTTGGATGGGAAAAGGGAAGAAGGAGGTTTGAAATGTGGTTTACGTAAACCCTCAGTTACTGGTGTAAGAGTTGTCGAAATACGCCTAAAATGATCCCTTGTTCTTTTATCGATTATTGCTTGAATTGTTTTTTCTTGATACCCATTAAGTCTAGCGATTTAAAAAATGTGAGCTATTTCCTTTGATTTGCCTGTGTCGCTAAGAGGAAGAGTTTGCATCCTGTGAACCACGTGGTGAAAAGCGGCTATTTTGTGTTGATGGGAATGGTTTGAAGTGCTTGGTATTACTCTCTTTGTGTTTGTTGGTTTCCTATAGATTTCGAAATTAAACGAAGACGTTTCCCTGATGATAAGAAGATCTAAGAAGGGAAGTTTGCCGTCTCTCTCTTCTTCGTGAGTAAATTTGATGTCCTTGTGAACGTTGCTTATGGCCTCCAAAGTTTTTGATAAATCTTCCCTTTTGACAATGCTAAAGATGTCATTCACGTACCTATACCAACATTTGGGCAACAAATTCCTATCCTCCAGAGTATTTATTTTCTAGGTTAACCATGAACAATTCACATAAAAATGGAGAAAGCGAATTGCCCATAGGAGCGCCTTTAGTTTGTTTATAAAAATTTCCTCTGAAAATGAAATAATTTTCCTCCATACAAAGACGCGTAAGCTTGAGATATGACCGAACTTTGCTTTTCCAAGTAGAATCCTCATGTTGTTTCAGAAGCCAGTCCTCTAAAAGGCTGATAGTTTCCTTTACTGGTACACTTGGCAAAAGTGCTGTGACATCAAATGAAACCATGACTTTATCTTCCCGAATCTCTCCTGATGCCTGAAGCTGACTTGCGAATTCCTGTGTGCTGTTAACTGAGCGAGTGGAAAAGGGTTTAGGCATATTTTGAAATTCCTTTGCTAGCCATTTGGCAAGCTTATGGATGGGGGATCTTTCAGCCGAGATAATCTCCCTCATTTCGTTTCCTGGTTTGTTGGATCTTTGGTAAACCTTTGATCCTAGGTAGAATAGGGTTTGAAACTTTCAATTGATTCGTAGTGTTGCCAATAAACGCCTTGCACTCTTTCAACGTTTTATCCACATGTTTAACTATAGATGGGAGGGGGTCATTCCTCAACCCACTCAAAGCTCTTCATAAAGGGATTCCGTCAAGAGGTTCGACAAATTTAAAGGATCAATAATACTCGTACCTGTGCGATTAAACTATTGGAAAATTATTCAGAATTCGCAAACCAGACAGCACTTTTCATATTTAAGTTCGATTAGAGATTAGAGATTTTAGTTCAATCCTTTTTTCAATATTGAAATTTCGATGTGCAGTTATGCCAGTTATAACAAGGTAAGGATAGTGAAATGACTTCACTTTTCGGAAGGCATCTAGGCCGAAGTTCCACATATGGGTCATTCCAGCTCAAGTGGGTACACCACCTGTGATCGATGTCACCGATTTGAGCCAAACTTGGCCAAAATGCTTATATGAAATATATGATATATGTATATGAAATTACAGTTGTGGATGACAGCTGCTACTTGGATAATACCCTTATTTGAGTAAATGCGTAGAAGAAGAACATGACAGTTACGTTCCTGAATGGAAAGTGTGTTTTCAAAAAATGAAAAAGAAAGGTTAAACGTTTATTTTTTTTATAACTATAATAAAAAAAGCATTCTTACTCGTGAGATTGTATATACAAAAAATTTATTAATTACTCAAATAAGGGTATTATTCAAATAGCAGCTATCATCCACAACTGTAACTTTATATACCTGCTAATCTATATGATTTCATCGTACTTCACGTTTTGGCTGTATCCCATAGGAACGTATTTCTCACTTTTAGGACCACAATTGAATTATGGACAGAAGTAAATAAATGAGGTAGCTATGATTTCATAGAATGCGAATCCATCCCAGAACATGTGAAAAAAAACATAAAAATATTATGAAGGAATTCAAGAAAAAATAAAAATATATTAAATAGCATTGATTTTTCACCAGAAAAGCTCCAAACTACCTCTCACTCATCTGGCCATATCTCAAAAACTATTTGTTCAAATCATTTGCTCTTAAAAATACATAAAGTAGAAGAGTTTTCCAAACTGTGGTGAAAATTTGAGCCCAAAATATTAAGAAATGAAAAATCCCGCCCATGGTGAAAATAGGCAATTTTTTGACAATTTGGATTCCTGCCGGTAATCAGTCTGTTTACTGTAGTTACTATAACAAAAACTAAATGTTTGTACACATATAAGAATCTACATTAAACAACCTTCAAGTTGACGTTCTAAGATCACGAATAGCTCATCTGGCAGCGCTGTTTCTGGTAGCTAATACTATTGTCCTTAAGTGCAAATTATTTTTTTTTTTAGAATTTTAAGTGATTTACGTTTAAATTAATCATAATTTTGTTCCAAAGGTGTAGTTTAGCCTTGGTTATTGCATAGTTTTTTCGAGTGTTGCGAGTTTGCATCAAAATAAAAGTGAAAAGTGCCTGTTTGTTACCTGTTAAAGTGATCATCGAATGGTTTTGTTGTTCCTTGAAGCAATTGTATTGATGGGCTGAGTTTCATTCGTATTGACTCTTGTGTTGATAAGCTGTGGTGTGTTTCACACACTGTTCATTTGGCTGATATTGCTCGGTTCCGTGGGCGAAAGCTTCTGAGCTCTTGATTGGTTTGTGTCTTTGGAATTAGTACATCCATCAGTAGCACATGAAAGTGGTTCTGTTGTCGAAGGCAAGGGCTATCTACGCTGCGTACAGCTATCACCAAATAGTCTGTAGGTATGCTGGTGGCTGTGGTCAAGTACTGCAGATTTAGCGAAGTTGGATAGAAAAAAATCGGAAGTGAAACTGACACCTCTGGTAGCCAGTAGGTCGTGGGATCCTTATCAGTCAAATTAATAGTCGGATCTAACACACCACCATTTGTTGGATGCCTGCCGTAGTTACGAATACTCTTCCACAGTCGATTGTTGAATTGGAAAAGCTTTGCTTTTGGTTATTACTTTTTCAGTGTATTGTGCCAGTCTCTTACTTTCGATATACACTCTATATGTTCGTTTATAGCCTATTGTAGTTTTTTCGTTGTAGTGGATCCCATTCAAAGAAAATAATTTGTTTATAATTTGTTTACAGTACTTATCTTCAAGAATGTCGGAAGATCAAAGTGATGTTGTTTATTGCGTTGAATGTAAAAAAAAGAAAGTGATCCTAGCAAACTCGTAACGTGTCTGTATTGCTTCTCAAGTGCGCATTTCAAATGCCGCAATATCATTGGAAATGCTATTCGCAAAGTCAAAGAAAACATGTACTTTTGTTCCTCCAAATGTTCTGAAATCTACAAAAAAAAATGTTGAAATGCAAAATGCTCGTACCGCATTGATTGCCGAGCTTAGTACTGAGATAAAAAAACACTGTGACCAATGTTGTGTCTGCTCAACTACAGGTTGTAAGAGCTGAAGTAAATACGATCGTCAACGCAATAGAAGATTCGCAATAATTTCTCTCGTCCAAATTTGATGGTATAGTGACCGATGTTCAAGATTTAAAGTCGGATAATGAACGCTTGAAAACTGAAGTAGACGAGCTAAAAAAATCTCAGTCGTCTTTGACAGAGTTTGTTCACAAACTGGAAGTGAAAGCGGATAAGGCTAACAAGGACTCTATCTCCAATAATGCGGTTATTCTTGGTCTTCCAGTACAAGCTAACGAAAATGTAACAGAATTGGTTTCTAAGTTGGCTCAATGTATTGGTGTTGATCTCCCTTCTGGTGCTCTTTTATCAGCCTCTCGGGTATATACCTCAAACACTTCTGCAAACAAACTGGTTCCAATTAGAATTGTTTTCAAAGATAAATCTGTGAAGGAGGTATTCTTTTCGAAAAAAAGAGAGTATGGGCAACTTCCATCATCATCCATTGACCGATCGTTGATCTTCAATGGGAAATCAACGAATGTTGCTGTCCGGGATGAGCTGACTCCGCTTTCTCTTGAACTGTTGCAAGAAATGCGTGAAATACAAAAAAAAATTAACCTGAAATACGTTTGGGCGGGCAGAGACGGCATTATATTAGTGAAGGTAAATGAGCACTCCAAACCGGAAGTGATTAGGAATCGTAACGACTTAGGCAACTTCATGAATGGCACTTTATCTCACTCCTCTGTGGATTCTCCGTCTCCTAAGCGTAAGAGAAGCGAGAAGAAATAATTGTGTGAGTAAAGGTTTCTTTTTTTTTTTAATCATGAAATAACAATGGCTAATGTCAACAATTTCTCCCATGATAACCTTGATGATTTTAACAAATCATTTCCGATCAATGAATCTAATGCATATATATACGTATATTACAGTGGAACATTAGAGGTATGAATGACCTCAACAAATTTGATCAAATCCTTGAAACACTTGACCACTGCCGGTTCCCGATTGATGTAGTCGTTATAGGAGAAACATGGGTAAAAGAAGATAACAAATCGGTGTATAATATTCCTGGATACATTTCCATTTTCTCATGCAGGGACAACCCAAATGGAGGATTGGCAATGTTCATCAGAAGTGGCATATCCTGTACCGTTCTACGCAATGTTCATGTTGACGGCTTTCACCATATAAATGTTGAGCTTGGCTTAAGTGGACGGAATTATAATATTCATGGTTTTTATCGTCCTCTATCGTTCGAAATAAATATTTTTTTAAACATTTTAGAGAATATACTTGATTTGTCTAATAATAATCGTTCTTGTTTTCTTGTTGGTGACGTCAATATACCCGTTAATTATCAAAATAACAATGTGGTCGTCAGGTACAAATCACTTTTGGAATCATTCGGCTTTGTATGTATGAACACCTTTCCAACCAGGCCTATAAGCTCGAACATTCTTGATCATGTTATTTGTAGAGCTGATGATATTCCACGATCAAGGAATGATACCATATTTACTGATGTAAGTGACCACTGTATGCTTATACTGTCCTTCAAATTACATGATGAGAGGGAAAAAGTCACACTTACTAAAACTGTCATTGACCGTGGTAAGCTTGACATGGAATTCAGCAATTTTCTAAATAATGTTGGGACAGTTCAGGATGCTGATTTGTGCTTTACCAACATTATATCAACTTATAATTTGCTGCTAACTAAACACTCGAAAATTATTACTAAGCAAGTTAATACCAAAGGGAATTATTGTCCATGGATGAGTTTCAATTTGTGGTCATTGATCAGAATTAAAAATTACTACATTAAACAAGTGAAGAGGAATCCTAATGATCAACACCTTCAAGATCTTCAGGATCGTCAGGAAGGAAACAGTATGTTTCTATAGGTACATCTAAAAGTTCTTTAAAGCCGATTGGAGTGGGCGTGCCTCAAGGGAAAAATATAGGCCCGTTACTGTTTCTTTTGTACGTAAATGATTTGTCCAGACTTCAATTGAAAGGGGTTCCACGCTTATTTGCAGACGATACTGCTCTTTTCTATCCACAAACTGATGTAGAGCTTATAGTTCGTGATATGAATCAAGATTTACAGGCGTTATCAAAATACTTCACAGCTAACCTGCTTTCCCTGAATGCTTCAAAAACTAAATGTATGTTTTTTCGTTCCCCTAGGAAGTCTGTAACCACAGCATGGCAACGTAACATTGAATTTATGTACAATCGAAGAAGTCAGATCATTTAAATATTTAGGTTTGATCTTGGACACAACACTTTGTTGGGTTGACCACATAAAATATGTTGAGGAGAAAGTTTCATCGCTTTGTGGAATAATGCGCAGAGTAAGCTATTTTGTATCTCGCAGTACTCTCTTAAAGTTTTATTTTGCTCATATTCATTCCTGCCTAAATTATCTTTTTATAGCCTGAAGTCGGGCATGTAAATCTTATCTAAGAAAACTACAAACACTTCAAAATAGATGCTTGAAAACTATATTAAAAAAACCAGTTTTGTTCCCTTCGTTGCAGCTTTATTCCGACAGCTCTCATAATATTCTTCCAATTAATGGCCTTTGCGAATTACAAACTATTATTTTTGTTTACGACACCCTACATAACGATAATTTTCATCATTCTATTCAATTACCTCTTGCTGCTCATAGTTACCCTACTAGAAATGCTAACAATTTACAACTGTCAATAGCTCACACAATGTTTGGTCAGAAAAGGATTTCGATTATAGGTCCAAAGATATACAACCGTTTGCCTCTAGAGTTAAAACAAATTAACAACCGCGGTGTTTTTAGAATCAAATTAAAAAAATATTTAAAAGATAATCTACACGACATTCTTGGATGAGTTCATCTTGTATTACCTACCAGAAGCAATAATTGTTCCTCGTTTAAAATAATTGTAAATTTTTGAATTAATACTTTGTATACAAGTGGGTCCCTTTAAAGGAAATTCGTTTCCACTGGGACATCACACCTATACTATATGATAAATATCAACCTCATTTTTGTTATTATTATTTTTCCTATTTGTTTTTTTTTCTCAGCTCATTATTAGCTTCATTAGTTCCTTAGTTTGCTGCACAGACTGAGCTGAGATAGTTGCGTCCACTACCAGGGGGCTCACTTGAGCCCTTTGGTGTGGGGGATAGTGGTGGGTCATTAAAAAAATAGCTTATTTGATTATTGAGTAATCTCTTCTGAAAGTTGAAATTTTAAAAAATCTTGAAAATCCAGGGTTGTAGTCCAGAAGGATCTAGGCACTTTAGAGCAAAATCAAAAAAAGCGTTTGTTCAGAATTCCAAAATAAGCATTTTGGCCAAGTTTGGCTCAAATCGGTGACATCGACCACAGGTGGTGTACCCACTTGAGCTGGAATGACCCATATGTTATGTGATATTTGCATTGTTTGACATGATTTGTCTAGGTATCCGGTCAAAACCAGCTTCATGATGGTTTGGATAACTTTGGATAACTGGTTTATTTTGTTGTTGTTCATCATTACGAAAAACCGTGCATCCCCATTGACAAATGCACCCGTAAACTCAAGAAATCTCTCAGCTTCCGGGATTGGCTTATCATCATCCACCATCCAGAATGAAAGTTGTCAACGGACACCACACTTCCCATGAATACCTACATCAAAGCGAAACGGTTCTCCGATGCTTTACTCGACGAAATAAGGTTGCACGAGGGATTGGCACTTCACTGTAATTACAGTAGAAATTAAATTACACTGTGACTCACCTCGCCAATGGCGAAACCGAATCCTCTGATGTAGCTCGTCAACATCATCATCTTCATCGTCCTCCCGGAACTGCTCGAGGAAAAACAATTTGACGAAATCGTGAAACTCACGCTCCAGCGCAGCGACACCGGCACTTGTCAGGGACTGGTGAACTACTACCAGGATATAGCGCTGTTGATTCCGATCCCAGACCCCTTCACCCTGCTCCATTTCGATGTCGTCCAACTTCCCAGACTGGAGCAAACTACCGTTACTGGCAAAGATGGTGTGACTGTTGTTGAAGTTGTTGTTTGTCAACGACGACGACGACGACGACGACGGGGACGACGAGGGAGAGGGCAGGCCACGTGCCGCAATGGGCTGTAAAATTTGGCGAAGGGCGACGAGCAAAACTGCAAAGCTCAGCAGTTTTTGGCGGATGGCGCCTCGACACGAGCGCCTCATGTGGAAAAGCGGGTGATGTTGTGGCTTGGGTTGGGGTTACTTTTTAAATGATTGCGATATTTTTATTGCCACCGTCGGAAAAACCGAAAGTAAATGATATGACGCTGTTTGTTTTCCTTTGTTTGAGGGAGTTGTCATTGCTTGTTTTTCGTAGATTACAGCAGAAGAATTGTTCCGAGAGAGCTCAATGCCTTCCGCCGAAACTTGCTTCCCATTGTGCAGCGCTGATCAACGGCCGTATTGGCACTCAACGACGACAGCATTTGCAAACATTACCTCGCTGGAGGTTTCTTCTTTCACTTTCTGCGGTTGGAATACGAAAACACGTTCAAATTCAACACATTCCACAGTTTTCACATGCGTCGAGAGAGTAGCGTCTCGCCCTAGAGACGACCACGACGACGACGACGACGACGGCGGGTAGTCTATCAGATTCAATTGGTTCGGCTTCGTCTGGCAGCCATCTGGAAAAGGAAAAAGCGAGAAAAACGAATTCAGTGAACGTGAAACGATGGATCACTCGCGCAGTACAGTCATCCCAGTGAACAAAATCCTCCGTGGGAATAGGGACGCGCGCTGTTTCGGAGGGTGTTTTGTTTAAATTTGCATATCATGTGGTTTTACGGAAATTTAAGATGTCATGCTCAGTTGCGGGAAAAGATAGCAAATTGTTTGCTCATAAACGGAGGATAAACACGTTGGCTGCGAAGATAGCTTTCTAGGAAGATTTGTTGATTTCCTGTCACGGCGAAAGCTGTCTAAATTGGATGTGCTTCTGACGTGGTATAGATCTGACGCGATTGTACGGTTAACAGAATAGCTTTGTTTTGCTTCGTTCAATCGACGTTGATCCTTTTCGCCGCATTATAATGGGAGGAACATTTCTAAATCACAAGTGGACCTTTAAAAACATTGAGGAAATGGTTCTAATGTTGGCGTGTGGATGTACAAATCGATCACAATCTCCCGTTCATAAATTTTTCGTAGAACAATGTGTACAACTGGAAATACTTTCCTTTGAAATGTATGTATGGTATTAAAGGCACTTAGACCGGTATTACGGACATTAACCTTACACAAATTATTTTATTTGGAGTAGGGAAGATCCCGATCAAACACGGTAAGGTCGGGGTTTTCGAGCGGTACACCGACCTCGAGAAAACTTTTAAGGACTTGATTAAAGCCAAAAAACGCGGTTACTGGCGTTGGTTCATCGATGGTTTGTCGCGAGAGGCTTCCATGAGAACACTCTGGAATGTCGGCAGGAGAATGCGAAACGCGCCATCACCGGTCAACGAAGACAAGGAGTACTCAGACAGTTGGATATTCAGCTTCGCGCGGAAAGTTTGCCCGGATTCGGTGTCGGTTCAAACCAACGTTCGTGATCGTCCGTCGGGTAATAACGAAATAGATTCCCCGTTTTCGATGGTGGAATTCTCACTTGCTTTCCTCTCATGTAACAACTCAGCTCCAGGAATGGATAGAATCAAGTTCAACTTGCTTAAAAATCTCCCAGACGTCGCGAAGAGGCGCTTGTTGAACTAATTCAATCAATTTCTGGAGCACAACATTGTTCCGGATGACTGGAGGCAAGTAAAGCAAACCCCACACGCATCAATATATTGACGCGAAGGGGAATTATTGACAATAATATTGATGATGTGAATTCAGAAATATTGTCAATCTCGATATATTGACGTCAATATACCATGTATTGACAATACGATTATTGTCAATAAAAGCAATCGTGTAGGGTTCACTTAAGAGTTATCGCCATTCGAAAACCCGGTAAACCCGCGTCGGATTATAATTCGTACCGTCCCATCGCGATGCTGTTCTGTATACGGAAATTGTTGAAGAAAATGATTCTTTTTCGTCTAGACAAATGGATCGAGTCGAATGGTTTACTTTCAGATACGCAATTTGGATTTCGGAGAGGCAAAAGAACGAGCGACTGTCTTGCGTTGCTTTCAACTGAAATTCAACTGGCCTATGAGCAAAAACAGTAAATGGGTTCAGTTTTCTTGGACATTAAGGGGGCCTTTGATTCTGTTTGTATCGATGTCCTTTCGGATAAACTCCACGATAGTGGGCTTTCACCAATTATGAACAACTATTTGAGCAACTTGTTGTCTGAGAAATATATGAGCTTTTCTCATGGAAACTCGACAACTTCACGAATTAGTTACATGGGTCTCCCCCAAGGTTCATGTTTAAGCCCCCTTCTTTATAATTTCTATGTAAAAGACATGGATGGTTGTCTTGATGAAAATTGCTCGCTAAGGCAGCTTGCAGATGACGGCGTTGAGTCCGTTATAGGACCAAGTGCACCGGACCTGCAAGGACCATTGCAAGATACCTTAGACAATTTGTCTACTTGGGCTATGAAGCTGGGTATCGAATTCTCTCCGGAGAAAACTGAGTTGGTTGTTTTTTCTAGGAAGCATCATGCTGCACAGTTACAGCTTCAGCTAATGGGTAAAACTATCACTCAAATATTTCTTTTAAGTATTTAGGTGTCTGGTTCGATTCCAAATGTACATGGGGAAAACATATTGCGTATCTGAAACAAAAATGCCAGCAAAGGTTAATTTTCTTCGTACAATTACTGGAACTTGGTTAGGAGCAGACCCGGAAGATCTGATCAGGTTGTATCGAACAACCATCTTGTCGGTTCTAGAGTACGGTTGCTTCTGCTTTCAATCCGCGGCAAAAACACACATCCTGAAGCAGCAACGGGTTCAATACCGTTGCCTCCGAATCGCGCTTGGCTGTATGCACTCGACGCATACGATGAGCCTCGAAGTACTCGCAGGTGTTCTTCCACTGACAGATCGTTTCGCGGAACTGTCCTTCCGGTTTCTTATCCGTTGTGAAGTAATGAACCCATTGGTAAGAGAAAACTTTGAGAAGCTGCTCGACTGAAATCCTCAAATAAGATTCATGAGTTTGTACATGACGCTGGAGGTTGGTCCTTCTTCATTGGTGATTGCTTTCAAGACTTTTATAGTTCCTCTGTAAATTTTGAACTGACCATGATGCAAGAAATCCATGGAATACCAGATCACCATCGGTCGATGGTTGTTCCCTCAATTTTTGCAATCAAGTACCACCATGTAAGTAACGAGAAAAGATTTTTCACAAATGGGTCAACCATAAATACTTCCACTGGATTTGGTGTATTTAATCAATTTTATAGCGCCTCCTACAAACTGCAGAAACCATGCTCCGTATACGTTGCGGAACTCGCAGCTATATTTTACGCAGTAGAGCTAATTGCCTCACTACCTTCTGACCATTATATCATTTTCACGAATAGTCTTAGCTCATTGGAGGCTATTCGTTCAATGAGGCCGATGAAGCACTCCTCGTATTTCCTGCCTGAAATACGATCTAAAGTGAGTGCTTTATCTAACTGCTCACCTTAGCTTGGGTCCCATCTCATTGCTCAATTCCGGGTAATGAGAAAGCGGACTCGTTGGCTAAGGTGGGCGCTATGGAAGGCGATATTTTTGAGCGACAAATCGCCTTCAACGATTTTTTCTCCATTGCTCGTCAGCAACAAAAATGGAATGATGGTGAATTGGGAAGATGGCTACATTCTATTCTCCCACAGGTGTCGAACAAACCATGGTTCAAAGGGTTGGACATGAGCCGCGACTTTATACGCGTTATATCAAGGCTCATGTCCAATCACTGCTCGTTAGACTTGCACTTCTATCGAATTGGGCTCTCAGGCAGCAATTTATGTGCGTGTGGCAGTGGTTATCACGATATCGAGCATGTTGTTTGGTCATGTACCTTACACCGTGTTGCCAGATCTGAGTTATCCACATCCCTCAGGGCCCGAGGAAAACAACCCGCGATACCCGTTAGAGATGGCTTGGCGAGCCGAGATCTCGACTATTTGAGTTTAATTTATGTGTTTTTTAAACGGATAGATCTGAAGATTTAGTAGCTAGTGTCATCTTGTGTTCTCCCAAGTTGTTAGCTGCCCATCGGTGTACCCCCATGTTTGTCTTTTTCATCAGAGTGTCACTTAGTTCGAGATCAAGAGCACATTGCTCTCCAAACCTTGTGTTCAGAATCCCTACCCTGCCATCCATTTGTTACAATTTGTTACCCTAACCTCGAGATAGACGTGAGTAATCGGCCCCCGCCTTACTAACGTTAGTTTTAAGTAATTTTGTGATCTAAACAATGAATATCGGCTCCGCAAAGCTACAGCAAATGAGCCTGGAAAAATAAACGCATTATAAAAAAAAAAATCAAAAAAATCATGATTTGCAAAGGATTAATTGAGATTGTCATAACTATGTTACCATATTACCAATTCAATTCATCTTCTCGTTATGTATTCTGAAAAATGCATCAAACTAGCCTTCATAATTTATTTTTGACGCTTGGAAATGATCTTGTCTAGCTGATTTGCATGAAAACTACAGCGTGCCTTAAAACCATCTCAAATCTTATCATGTACATATAGGGTAGAGCGCTACTTCGTCGTAATCGCCCATTTCCGTTCTACCGAGCTGAAAAGATCAATGATTTTACCGTATACAAATCAATAATAGGTTTGTCCCGATGTGTTAGTTCATTAGCTAAAACATAAATCCATTTACGCTCATTGTTCTTAAAACAAAAAAAGCGCTCCAACCGAATCCCCTTTTTCTACGATTATCCGTAGGACGAATAAAATCTTATGGCGCTTCAATGCGTTAGGACGGAATTTAAACTCGTAGGGCGAATTTAGAATCAAGAAGCAGTATAATGTTTTAAACAATATCTCTACAACTTGTGACTCTTTATCAAATCCAATCGTACGTATGGAAAAGTGAATAAATTTAGAAGTCATTTTTGACATTTGCTATTTAAACCCATTCAATAAAGAAAGATAAAACGCGCGTTGTGCTTAGTAGGACGCAAATAAGATCAAAAACCCTATTAGGAAACATGTTACGCTGATTGAAACCAACATGGAACGTCTAAGCAACTTGTTAATTTTACCATTGATTTAGCATAGGACTCCAAGGCCGCTGCCATAGTGGGAGCGAAGAGGCGTGCTTAGCGTTCTATACAAAAGAATTCCTATTAGGAGAAATGGCTCTAATGTTGGCCTATGGATCTAAGATTGAGCCCATCACTAACAATTGCATCTAAATGAACGCGTCATTGGGACGGTACTAATGCACGGCGAATGAGAACGACTCAAATTTGAGTTTAGTTCACTCATAATCGCCAAAAGTGCAGGAACGCAGCGATGAGTTAAATTTATCTCATGGTTTCTTGTGGAAAACCTAACAAATCTGCCGGAAAATGAGGAAATTGACGAAAATTTTATTCAGTCTCGGAGTTGTACCAATAAACTGAGTGAATCCAATCTTTACTTTTCTCAAATTCGGGAATTTTTCCCTGGATAAACCTGGGAAAACATGTGGCAAATTAACTCATCGCTGAGTTCCTGCACTTTTGGCGATTATGAGTGAACTAAACTCAAATTTGGGATGTTCTCATTCGCCGTGTGGATATTTTTGGTTGCTATTGAACATTTAGTCGACTACTGAATTTATGTATGGGCCCAAATTAGGGACACTTAGGCCGACATTACATACATTTCCCCTATTTATATTATTCCTTACATTCGATTTCACACCGGCTTAAGGGGAAACTTTCGCCTGCAATCTGATATTGTTAGTATCTGTGAGTGAACTTGCAGTTGCCACAAATCGTCGGTTGATGTGATTGTTTAAAAAATCAGATACGTTCAATTGAATAGTTATGCTTGAAATACCTAGAATCCCATAGAACCAGAACGTTAAAATCGAACACATGTTGGATTCAATCTGTGTGGCTGTGTTCCATTTGGTGAATTTAATTTAATTTTGACAAATAGAAAATATTCAAATAAACCTGCTATTGTACCAGACTTTATTCTGGTAACCCACGAATTAATTTTGACAAAATCCTCGAAAAATCACACGATCAACAACAGAGAGATTTTCGAACATTAAACGAACGAAAAATCCGAAAAATGTTACATAGCCTAAGGCTGTGTTCCATTCGATGAATTTGCATTGACATTTTGTAAATAAATTATAATGTTCGATAATCTCTCTATTGTGATCGTCCGATTTTCGAAAAATTGTTTGTCAAAATTGATTCCTGGTTTGTCTGAAATAAGTCTGGTAGAATATCAGGTTCATTTGAAAATATTTCATCTGTCAAATATAAGTTAAAATTCACCAAATGAACCACAGCCTAAATAAAGGAGGGTTGACAGCTGCAGTAAACTCCTAGTCCCACCATCGAATGGCATTTGCTAGATAAGATGAGGTTGTGACATAATTAAACAAATAAGCTCTGCAAACAACGCTATTTGAAAACAATGTTATGAATATGTTACTGAAAAAAAATGCAAGAATTAATTTTCGGGCAAAAGGAGGATGTAGACGATAACGGAGACGAACCAGAACAGGGCTGAAAGTCTCCTTAATAAAGTTAAAGAAAATATATATTGAAAAAGGAAGACATCCCAACTAACATTTTCAGCTTTATAAGCCAACTTTGTGCTGTAAAGTAGGGAAACAAAGCTACAAACACAGCTTCAAGAAGAAGCTAGCCAAATAGTTTTGGAGAGCATTTATTCACCCTTATCACAACCATTATTCAATTTGTCAGTCGCACTAAATAACATCACTTCTATGCAAATATTAATCAACTTTCAACTTTTAGCTGCAAAACAAAGCTAATAACGCGAACATATTACTCATTTGATGGCTTCTACCCAACCAACCACTCTTGCTGAATAACATAAACAGCAAAAGTGCTTTTTCAACAACTAAACAACCTGTACTCAACTAATAAACTGTGCTAGCGCTACTTTGGAGGCTATTGTACATTCAACTAGACTTTTACTGTGCTTCTTAAGAAAGCTGAATTAACTAGTCGAGAAAGTGACTCGTGTGCACTATTTTAAAGCCTCTACTCAGCGTTCTTGTAATCGGGTAAAGGTGGAGTAAGCGTCTTTCAAGTTCACACACGACCACATGCGTGCACAGGAATCTTGTGAAGGAGGGGCAATTGTTTTTTCTATGGTGCATTTAATCTGGGGATGGGGAGTACTCCAAAGTACAGGGGAGATGGTGATGTCCACCCACCACTGTTTCCCTACTGTTCAATTTAGCTAATTATATTTATTTTTTACTCCGGTGGTGGTTCATCTTCTTCAATGGAAACTGCTTTCAGACAGCCAATGAAATTGGCAATTTAATCCCATCGACAATGTCGATGATGATCAGTTCGTCAAATGGTTTCAATAGTAGGGCTTTAACCGAAATGATACATTTGCTGCAATGTTGTTGCCTTGGTGGTTGGATTCAGCTGAAGTCACTTCAGATGGTGGTGATAGCATTGACAAACCGACATGAATGACTAATAAGAATCGCATTCTCTTTTCGCATGCACACTGCGTCGAAAAGTACAAGCTTCAAACAGTGCGCATAGCAGTGAACAAACAGTATATTGCTCTTGATCAATCCAATCTTGATCAGTGGTGTTGAGTGCTTGACACTGATGAAGTCTGTAAGTAGTAGACGAAATACGCGTATCTGTCAAAAGAAAATAAACCAACACACTCAAAGCTCTTCATAGAAGTATATTGCTGTTTTCGTCCTTGCACTTGGCTTGTACTCCAGCAGTGCTGCCAGCCATTGGGCTGGCACCGTCAAAATATACTGCCAACACCTGCTCCCAAGAAATGAGCATCGCTGTCAGGACCTCAGCAAAAGTATTGAAGATGGTCGTCGCGTCTGTTTTCAACACCCGTCTCACACCCACGAATGTTTCCGTCGGCCGATCATTATCAATATAGAGGAAATGGCTCTAATGTTGGCCTAAGATTGGGCCCTCCGCTAAAAATCTGCTATTTATCAATTTTATCTTGATGAACGCGTCACGGTACTAATGGATATTTTTGGTCGCTTTTGAAAATTTTGTCGATTGCTGAATTTATGTATGGGCCCAAATTAGGGGCATTTTTACATCCATTTCCCCTACCTGATGACAATCGCCAACTGCTCGTCTCATCTGCAATGACTACCACTGGTTTTCCTCGCAAAGATTTCGCAATGTTCAGCAACATTACATTGTGCAACGATGTAATCATGTCATTTTGAATACGGTTACTTGTGTACTGGCAATTTTTGGCACCTTCCGCCAAGTGTTTTTCCAGCACAGGATCGTAGTTAGCCACCAACTGGGTGGCACACTTTCCGCTCCGTCCGAATGTTCATGAACTGGTCGGCCACCTTTGCAAAGTATGCGCATAATATCGATGACACGTTCTTATATAGCGATTATATAGCGATTTTGTAGCAGCTTTGCCTTACTAGCAGCAATCATACTTCTTTTTTTGGTGGTCCAGTTCTTCGTCGATACCCTTCCTGATTTTGACATTCTTCCAAGCGTCCATACTACCAACATGGGTATCACTGCGGTTGTGTTTGCCCAGCATCTCGGTCGCTTTCTTCCAATTTCTGAACCCTGTAGGAATCGTTGTAGTAATGTTTTGCGGCAAAAATATAAACCAGAAAAAAATATATTCTTCAAGGTACTGGTATCATCTCTTATGCAGTTACCTTTCTGAATTTTTTTTTTGTTTACTAATTTATTTGATAAGGCTCAACCGAATTAACTTTACAGAGCCGAGGATTCTTGGTCACTATACAATACATCTTAAAACTATAGTCAAAAGGAACAACACAATAAACACTTTATCTTCCGCTATCCAAAAAGCCTTCTCCATCAGAACTGGAGCCGCTTCCAGTAGTTTCATTGTATGGCAAATTGTTGTACGCCAACGAGGGTCAGAGCGCGTCCATTGCAGCAATGGACGCAAAACGTGGTCAGCACTCACATACTCATCACGAAACGGTTGCTTTCCAAAGTCGACGACGCATCGACCGAAAGAACTGCTGATGAAGAACAATGAGGAGGACCACACAATGGTTGCTGCCGAGAAAACAGACGATCGCGTAGCACACATCGAGAGTGGCCTGCTTTTGTCGACAGCCGAGTGAACACTGATTTCTGAAATTTTGTACAGTACGTTTTTGTATATTTTGAAGGTATCGTTACAGTTTATTTTTGACTATTTCAAGGTTTTGTAAGCCCTTATATGCTGTTGTAGTTACACACTTAACTATTACCGTTGCGAGTTCGTTAAATTTTGTCATTTTCAGCGAAAATTGTAGTTCTATTTTTTTAAATTTTGACCTAAATACAAAGGCTAATACGATCATTAAAGAGGTTTAACAAATATGTAACGACTGGAACAAACGCGCACAAAACTATTTTGACAAGTGAGTACATGATTGTTAACGGAATGACGACTTATGCGAAGGATTGAGCATGTCAACCCTGTCCCAAAGTACCGCCAGTCGGGGTTTGAAAATAACGCCGAACATTCAACATGTTTTAAAGATGATATAAAGGATACACCCGAATTTATTGCAACGCACATTAACAGCTGTAACTTTTTAACCACGGTAACAAATGACTTTAAATTTTCAAAGAAGATTCTTAGACGAATTTTTAGTAACACAACAATAGACCAAAGTTCAATGGCAAACTAATACCCACTTTTCAATTAGGGAATCCAAAAGCTGTCTTTAGACTTTGTACAGTTGCGAAAAAGTCCATCCTCAGAATTCCTTGAGGCTCTTTTCGAAATTTTTAGAACTCTATGAGCTTTATTGAAATTCTTCTCAGAAGTCCTCTGGAATTATTTTTAGAACTCTTCTTGACTTTTACTCAGAACACCTTGGAGTTTCAGAAGAATTTCCTCAGCATTATCCAGAAATTATTCTAGGAATGAGCAAGAAATTATCGGTACTGACTTGAAAGTTTCCTCAAAATCCCTTTAGAATTTCACTCAAAATTTAATTTTCTCGGTATTCTTTTCGGAATTATGTTGGAACTATCTGCAGGATTCACTAGAAATTATTCGCAGAGTTTTCTTGGAATACTCCCCATAAATCTTTTGGAACTGTCCTCAGAATTCAACATCCTTGAGGCTCTTCGCGGATTTTTTTAGAACTCTCCTAAGGGCTCTTTGGATACTCTTCTCAGAAGTCCACTGGATTTATGCTAAGATCTCTTCATGATTTTATCTCAGAACACCTTGGAACTCAAATTCCTTTAGAGTTTTAAGAATTTTTTTTCCTCGAAATGAGCTAGAAATTATCCTCGGAATTCACTTGAAATTTTGTTTAAAATCTATTTGGAATTTCACTCAAATTCTCCCCAGAAATATTTTGGAACGGTCCTAAGAATTCAATATCTTTGAGGTTCTTCTTGGAATATTTTAGAACTTTTTTTTCAGAGCACTTTGAAACTGAAATTTCCCTAAAATTTCAGAAGAATTTCCTCTGTATTTTCCAGAAATTCTTCCCAGAATTAGCTTGAAATTATCCTCGGGGTTCCCTTGAAATTTTCCTCAACATCCCTTTGGAATTTTATTCAAAATTTGATTCTCTCGCTGTTCTTTTCGAAATTATCTTGGAACTATCTGCAGGATTCAATAGAAATTATTCGCAGAATTTTCATGAAATCATCCCCAGAATTTTTTTCTTTTGGAACTGTCCTCGGAATTCATAACCCTTTACGTTCTTCTCGGAAACCAAGTTTAATTTGTCTGTCCATCCACCAAAACGTTGTAGTGTTTCTACCAGAAATGTTCAATAAAGCTTGCCCCTCCATTTACCAGAACTGTGCAATTTTTAGATCAAGAATTTTCAATTGCCCCTTCATGCAGGAGAATGTTGCAAATTATACACCAGAAATTTTCAATACAAACTTGCCCCCAGAAAATTTTACACCAGAAATTTTGAATTGACCAGAACGATGCAAATTTTCTACCGTTAATGTTCAATTAAAATTGCTTCTCCAATCTTCTGATTGGTGCCGAGATCCTTTTTCTATTTTCCACCAGACATTTTCAAATAAAGCTTGCCCCTATTTTCATATTTTTCATCATACATTTTCAGTAAAGCAGCTTCCCTCCAATCATCAGAATGGTGCAAATTTTACACCAGAAATTATAATTAAAATTTATTTCCCCATTCAGCAAATTTAAGACCAAACATTTTCCAAAAAGCTTGCTCATCCATTCACCAGAACGGTGCAGATTTTCCACCAGAAATTTTAAATTTAGCGTAATTTTAAATAAAGCTTGTGCCTTCATTTACCAGACTAGTGCAAGTTTTCCACCAGAAATTTTCTGTTCATTTCATTTATCAAAGGGATGCAAATTTCGCACCAGAAATTTTCAATAGAGTATGCTCCTCCATTCACCAGAATGGTGCACCAAAAATTGTCAGTGAAGTTTGTTTCATCATGCACCTTTGTGGTGCAATTTCCAGGCTTTGCCTCTTCATGCAGAATGGCGTAAATTTTCCACCATAAATTATCAATGAAGCTTGCATTCATCAGAACGATGCAAATTATACACCAGTAAAATTAATAAACCTTGCTTTTACATTCACCACAGTGTTGCGAACTTTCCACCAGAAATTTTCAGTTAAATGTGCACCTCCAAATTTTTAGCGCGATTCAATTTTAGAACCAGAGTTATTCATTTTGATTAGTCCCTCCATGCACCACCTTGGTGATATTGTTACACCAGGAATATTCAATAAAAAGCTTTTTCTTCGATTTACCACCACGAAGGTGTTAACCCTCCATGAACAACCTTGAAAAAAATTACACCAGAAATTTTTTGTATTCACCAATGTGGTGCAATTTTTTGACCAAAAAATGTCATTGAAGTTTGTCCCTTCATGCACCTTTGGGGTGCAATTTTCAGGCACTATCTCAAAGAAATTGACGCAATAAAAGGAGTTTAATTTTATCTTCAAATCAAGTTATCAAGAAATTAAATATTTTTTATCATAACTTTGAAAATGTGGAAATAGAAATCTTATTTATAAAAGATGGGACCATTGCCCCACCCTGTGCACGCCAGTGCACACGACTAAACAGCAAAATAACAGCTGTATTGAAGCGTAAATGGATATGCAATAAGAACTTGCCACTACCGTCCCAACAGCCATAAGTAGCTGACTAAGTCCGCCAGATTTGCTTGTATAGAGGTTGAGTAAAGATTTCCTCATATCGTATAACATTTGAATATAGCTTGAGGCTGTATAAATGAAATGAGTAAACCGTTCACATTGCGAAAATTGTCAATTGCCTTTTTTATTAAAATTGTTAGTTGGGATCAAGCATGGGAAAAATCGTTTCATTTTGCATTTACTACTCACTCACACGCATACAACATCAGAAACTAATAGCAGCTTGTGCCAGCCGCACTGATTTCGTTCGTATTCGCATTGCTTCTATTTTCTTCGATGAACGCAGAATTGAGCAAAACAGACAGCTGAGCGTAACATGAATGATTCTGAGTGTAGTAGTGTGGATGATTCCTCTCTTATTATTTTTCCCATCCTGAGCCTTTTACGATTGCATTCTGCTGAGTGAGCTGAATGAGAATATTGTAGAAAGAATCACTTTTTATTTTCTAGCTTTAATCATACATTGACACATTCAAATCGCTATTAATATCGAGAAAGCTGTTATACTGTAACACATAAACATAAGTGTCACGCAAATAACATAAAACTGCTGTGGCCAATTCAACTGATTTAAATCAGTGAGCTAAAAACTATCTGACTGGGCTATTTAAATCGTTAGCATTCGAATTTCAATCTGGTTCTCCCTCGCTAGAGAAAATTGTTCGGCTGCCTTTCAGTTTATCCTTCTTTCCTTCTACTGCTGTCAGTCCTGAGTCGAGCTGCAGAGTCACTTGGTTGGAAGAATTTACACTCGTTTGGCAATCTGTTTGTAGGTGAGGATGACTATTTTGATTCTGTGGTGCTCGCGCGAGTGAATGAATTTTCCCATGCTTGATTGGGATGTCCTTCTTTAAGATACCATATGGTAACCCTAGTATAGGGCAAAACAAACTGCTTGCCAGCACTTGATGAGTTAAATGCTTGTTGGCATTTATCATGCTGTCGAACTGTTTGTAAACTAGGAGTTTCGCCCAACGCTTTCACGGTGTAATGTAGTTGGTATCAGGTAGCCGAACCCTGTCATTGATTCGATTTTGGCAACACTAAATGTTCGGGCTTGTTGCCAAAATTTGAAGTTGAAGTTCATCTTAGGATGAATTCTATTTATTATAAGTGTTCTATATAAATTCTAGACTGTTATAATGCAATTTTCCAGGGAATTCCAGGGAGATTCTCTGATTTATTTTAGAGGAATCCTGAAAAGGTCTCTAAGAAGGAAACATTACACAGCAAAAAATAAATTTTAATATTACATCCAAGAGGATGCACTTCAATCATGTTAAAAATCTCATGTAATTTTTATGGCCACAATAATAAACAAATTCAGTAAAAGCAGCGTAATGTCAGTTCATGCACTGTATTTATGCTAATGTTGTCTTTTTTGGCAAATAATATTACACCATATTTTCGACACGATTGAAGTGCATCCACTTTGATGTGATATTAAAATTAATTTTTTGCTGTGTAGAACATTCCAAAGAAATCCTGCAAAGAGTTCTAAGCAAATATTCAGGGTAGTTTAATCATTGACTAATTATACTGTCTTTGTAATGTCTCATTTAACATAGTGATCCTTTCAGCTCTACCTTATTTGGCGTAAAGTCCCAGTAGGGACATAATAAAGCCAACCGTAGATGCATAACTGCCGTTTGTCAAGTTCAACTTTATCTTTTATAAAAACGCAATTCCAGTCTACCCGGTGACTGTGACATTCATCCTATCATGTCGTCCCATCCGCTTCAGTTGGTTACGTAAATTCCTTTTCTCCTTCTCTTCACTTTACTGAAAAGCTTGGGTACCGACTCACCACTAACCAACAACTTTCCACCAAGGATATGTGGTCTCTCCTTGAAAAATACCTCACTTGTTACGTAAAAATATAGATGCATACATAATGAAGCACATAATTGTCGCCTTTTCACCGAGCTCTATGTTCGGCTTTGCGGGTTATAAGTGACAATTTCTTCAATCCTTCTTCATAACTCCGGCTCATTAATATAAATGTGCCAGGCAGCAATCGGAGCCACCTCTCAGGACAAGAATTCTATTACACGTGATAGGAAGACCATCTCGGTTGCGCCCTTGACGAAGACATTCAAGGCTTCGAGGTGCAACCTTGATTCTGCTGGCATCTCGATATTAACACATACCGTAGACGGCAGATAAATTCTATGCCAACGCCATACATCAAAGCAAGACAGGCGACCGACGACAACGACGCCGACGACGCCGACGGGATATCTGTTTTACCATGCATCGATGAAGCGCTCATAGCTCATTTCGCAGGAATTTGTAATTGCAACGCGTGAACGTCTTTAATTATACACGTACCTATCTATGGCTCGTGCTGAGATGTGGGTCTATGTATGTTTACCTAAGCTTGAGCAGTATTATGAAACCGATGTTGTAGGAAGTTGATTACTGTTTACTCTTTTGCGGGGTGGTTAGGGACGTCGTTGCATCACGTGGTTGATTATGCATATGCTGCAACCATTCTGCTGAGCGGTGAGTAAACATAAAGTACCTGGCAAAAGTAGAGATGCGTTTTTTTGTAACTCCAAAAACGATCAATGAGCTGTAGCTTTTCAGGAAATCTCATCTGCTGCTACAATTTATTGGTACGGTTTTGAGCTCATTGGGGTGAGTGCACTCGAAGCTTGTCTTTAATAATTTTGACCGGGACTGTATTTTCATTTTACAACTAGTTGTTCAAGCTGTGCAGTTTTTTTTTTCCCCGGCGAATGGCTGTTTTGCAAAGGAAAGATGAGATTTGAGCTCGTATGCTTTAGCGTTAGAGACATGGATGCTTACCATTATGCCACACCTGGTTCATTTTTATTCTAAAACTGAAATAATTATGGCAGAATTAAGGAAAAACTTCTACAAACTTAAAAACTTCCAAATTTGCAGTCTTGATCCAACCTTTGTATTCTTTCGACGGTAGCGCTCAGCAAATATCAAAATGCAAGAATCTTGGTATTCTTTTTGTTTTAATCTTGAATTTTGTCCGTGTTTTTAGTAGAGGAGCATAGCGACGCACAGTGGCCGGAAGTCGGACAAAACCTAAAAAATTGACTTCATTATTTTATTTTTCTCTCAATATAGAAAGGGGAATTTACGTATTCTCGTCAATCTAAGCAGCTTCCGCACTTCTATTAGCATTTTCTCAGTGTCACGCACACATATGACGTGTCTGTTTGTTTACATTCACCTGCTGCTAGCTATTCTATCCATTCCAATCAACAAAACGGCATGTCCAAAACGGTTTGAAAACGTGTTTAAGGCGCTCCAAACTTCTCAGGTGAGTGTGACTATTGTCAGCAGCCTCTTTTACTTCGGCAACCATTCCGTTTAAACTGCGTGTTAACCAGCTGTTCTATTATCGGCAACTCGAAATCAGCCGTATTCTTTTGAAGAAACACCTAGCATAATAGGTTTGCTCAGTCGTAAAAATGTATTTGGATTGAAGCTGAAAGACTAAGGAATCGTTGAAATACATTCAGCGAAGTGTTTTAGTGAGAAAATACATCGAAATTAACGTTTAAATTGTGGTTGCCGAAAACAGTCGATGGCTGCCGAAGCCATCATTTACCCTACTTCAACTAAGAAAATCCCAAATTTTCAAGTCATTTGGTCAAAAATTGAGTCTTGGGGATTTTTTCAAAGTTGAGGTTTGTGTGATAGTTTTTCAATTTTTATTCTCTTTATTTTATGAGCTTTCTTCATGAGCTCGTTGTAAAACATTGGAAAATTTGGATAATCTGACAATACTGTAGGTGTTTTTGGGCATAAATAACCAAAACATTTCAAGGTTTGTTTGAAATCCATTCGCAAAATTATTGTGTTTTTCCAGCGTGCAAAAATATTGATTTATATTTATTAATTTTGGAGAAATACTTTGTATTAAGGAGAGCCAGTACTTTTACAGGAAACATCTGAAAACGATGCCATATCCCGGATCTGACGCAAAATTTTGTCTAGTTTTTGGGTATATAGGCCACTCTTGGCATTTTTGCTCTAAGCGCGAATTTTTTTTTTATCAAGTCACTATGGAGACGCATGGTTGTCGAGGAAGCAAAATAGTTTGAAGATTGTATTTTATCTTAACATAAATAAAATTACCATCTGAATATTGACTATTTAGTGTAATCCTTATTCTGGTAGGTAAATGGCCGTCAATAAACCACGTGGTCTTAGGGGGGAGGGGAGGTGGGAGGGGCAGAGGGGGAGGGGGTCATGACCACGGCCCTAACAAATTTTAGAATTTTTCTACGGACAAAATACCACAAGGAGGTGAGTGTTACATATTAGGTAAAAAAAACAGTAAGGTGGAGAGGAGGAGAGTGATGACTAAGAATGATTTAGCCTTTATTTGTTAAGACATTTATTTTTGGAGAGGTTTCATTCCAGAAAAAAAAATAATTTGAGAGTTTTGATAAACAGTTTGAGTAGCGTTTAAACAGTCAATTACGTAATCAATTTGGGACACCAAAAAATTATTAAAATTTAACTTTTATTTCTATAAACAAACATTTATTAAACAAACTAACATTTATTCATCGCAATCTTCAACTATCAACAAACCTTGCACCTCTTTAGGCAATTCATCTGCCACTACCGTTTGCCCATGGCGATAACTTGAAACAATGGGATCGGATGCAACAAGCAATCCACAACATATATCTTTCATTGTTTGCTTGCGTGAACCTTTCCACGCGTGATGCTCTCTTAGCTGCCTAATTTCTTTATTCATTGCTTCCTGGGCTTCTTCGGACATACGACCAATGGGAAGCAATGCGTTATTTATTATTTGATACCCATGGACAAGCAACTTATGGAAAGTTGTAGGCATACTATACCATCCATATAAAGAAGCATAGCGTTTGGCTGTCTCTTTTGCATATTGGTGGAATTTTTCTGGGTCAACGGATTCTCCAGATGAAACGGCTTGCAAAATCGTTCTCAATCGAATGATAAGATCAAGATCAATTTCAGTGATTTGAGATGAAATCTCAGCATTTTTGAAGAAACGTCTCGCGGTGTTACCGGTAGATAATAAGAACGATACGATTAGAATATTAACAGGTAAAAGGTATTGAAGAATCCTAGCGTGCAAATCAAAGAAAGTCAGTCTTATAAAATGCCATCTTACCATCGTTGCTATTTCCAAATTTAGCACGAGGCTTATCGACGTGTAATCCAAGTTGCTGGAAGAAACTTTTTTGAATTCGAGCTTTAGCATTGTTGTACTCCTCCATATGTGCAGTTTTTATCCATTTTCGGAAGCTAAGTCGGTATGCTATATGTAACAGACACTCAAATGTTCTGATCCAGCAATGTAAGCTACACATACCGTACTCCAGATTATCCGAGATGATAGCTCTGTTGAACATTTCTTCAGTGTCGTTAAAATTGGAACTCGTAGCATAGCAAAAGTAGCATCTCTGAGAAGATTTTGTATTGGTGATGGCGTTAACAGTCTTTCCATCAATCATAGTTAACATAAGATCAAATGTGATTAACACCTTGATGCCTGAAATTTCTAATTCGAATGGTTCTAAATTAGAAATTTCGTCATTCATGCGCTCAAATTCTTGTTTTGTTAACTTGACAGTTGCTTTTGCAAATTTCAATGAAACAGGGCGACAGTATCGCGTAGAGGACGATCGAGGGTTATCCCAAACTACTTTACGATCGGCAATTAATCTTAATGGTACCACCGATGTTAAAAAAAATGTGAACGTCGGAGCAGCTGGGATCCATAAATTTTTGCTTGTATTCGTTAAAACCAGAACTTCCATCACAGCCCCATTTTAGTAAAAGGCTGAAATCGTTGAAACCTTCACGAACTAGATTTTCAAATTTATCTTTAACAAGTACAATCAACCGAGAGCAAGTGTGGTTCAGCAATGCTTGTAATCAGAGATAGAAATTCTCACTCAGCTACACGATAAGCATTTCCTCACTCAAGCTACTTTTCGGTGAGTTGTGAACCGTTCACATTTTCATCTCTCCTTTTTCACCGATAATTCATTATTCTCTCTCATACATAATCCGAAAATATCTCTCTTCAAAACCCAACGAAAATACTTTTTCATCACCCATTTGGCTCTGAAAACTACCAAGAGCGAAAAAAATACCACCCCAAATTGTTCGGATCCAACCCAATGTGATGTCAACAGTTGAGGCTAGGGAATTCGCCGTCTCTTTTGTTCTTCCGCTTATTAAATGGTTGACGGAGTGTGACATCATACTGTGTTTTCAATTAAAACAGCGGCAGAACGAAAGGGACAACGATTTCACATAGCCTCACCTGTTTGCATTTAATTGGTTTCAACCAGTCCGGCAGATTTTTTTATTATTTCCTTTTTATACCTTCTGTCAAATCATAAGGGTCATCCATAAATGACGATTCAATTTTCTTACCAATTTTAGACCTTCTCCTCCCTCTTCGTGGCGCTTTTTCTATACATTATGCATGGTCCGTTACAAATGTTGAAACCCCCTCTCCATTACTCCTCAGATTTGACGTAATTTATGGATGTGCCCTAACTGTTATTTTGGTTCTTAATTTCGGATAACCGTTTGCGTGCGGAAAGTGAATTTTCAGGTGTATGATAGAAGTGAAAAATCATTATCGGCATCAAGAATTCACTGAAAACGAAACGATTTATCTGCCGCTCATGCTCTCCGAAAAAAATAAATCGCTGTTGCTTTTCTCGCGAAAACTGCTGTGAGCGTATAATATTCTCTCGCTTCTCACATTCTCATCTATTTCTCTTAGCAGGTGAAAAATTACGCTTCTCTTCTCAAGTAGGCGAAAATTTCGAACTCTGCTTGTAATTGAATGTTACATACAGTCTCCGTAATTTCAAAGTGCTCAAGTGATGGAAAGCACTCATTTTTCGAAGAAGATATTTTTTCATAAGGTGGATAAAAATTTTTAATGGGTGCGCGAATGATATTGTATCTTCTTTTCGAAAGTTTTGCGTCGACATATATTGCCAAAGAATGCTCAATCGAAATGCTTGTCGTGCAGGTGCCTTTCTTTAGTAACGAAGCCAATTCCGCATTTCCTTCTGCTTGCAAAGCCATTCCTGCAGCAAATTTCAGTTCTTGCGGAGTAAATGATTTACGCAACAGTTCTGTTTTTCGCTGCTTGGTTCAATCACAAACGTCTTCAAAATCTTTTGAAGGACGACCACCTACATTCCGTATTGTTGAAGATGATGTTGCTTCACCAAAAACGACGAACTCTACTAACCTAAGAAATTAAATAAAAGCAAAAAATAATCAACCGTAAAAAACATGAAAGAATAACTACAAACCATTGCTCATTGGTCTTCAAAAACTGATCCTTTTTTCGATTCGCACTCTGCCATCTTCGTTGAAACTCCTTAAAAAGCTTGGAAACAATCTCATCACGACCTTCTACCGCACATCCAAGATATAGTGACACATATTGGTCGACAGCTTTGCGTTTCTGCTCTACACGCACATCGCTACAGTTCAGAGCACCCTCCAATCAAGGTTGCAAAGACTCATTTCAGCTAAAATAATGTTTTTCGGAACAATAAAACCAAAAGATGGTATGATGGCATGTTTTACTTGTAACTTACAAGAAGAGGTTACAAAGTATGCGTTGGAAACATAAAACCTGTAAATTTTGCTTTCTATGAGTCACAATCAGCGATTTGCTGATCTCTGAGTGAGTGAGTGAGTTTGTGAAAAATCGCTGATTGTGACTCTCATGAAGTGAAATAAACAGGTTTAATATGTCAAACACATTCTTTGCAACCTCTTCTTGTATCCTACCAATTCAAAATTTGATCATGGCATCTAATTATTTCATAATTTAGAAAAACATTGTTTTAGCTGAAATGAGTCTTTGCAACCTTGCCTCCAATACGTCTTTTCTTTTTTAGTAAACTTCTATAAAATATAAACAAATATTACTTCTAATATAACTAGAAATTTCATTGTGAGTTATCTATACCGTTTTTCTTAGAGCACATTTCCACTAAACCACACAAAGAGTGATTAACAATTTGAAAGTATTTGCTGGAACTCTACTTTTTATCAATATGATCACCGATCACTGATGATTGTTTATCAGCAACTCCGTTCGGTATTGCGAATGTGTATTGACATTTGTTTCACTTTCGACAAGTAAAATGAGATGAGGTATCATCATTCTTTTGTTCGCTGCAGCGCGCTGTATGGTATCTCTTCGACAAGTGAGAAAAAAGATCAATGTATATTATAGCCCACACTCAGAGGAGCATGTATGAAAGCGTTGAAATGAGATTGGTAAGGGACAGTTCACATTTTACGTAGTTCACATTTTGAGACTATCTGATCCCATTGTAAATCGTAAAAGAAATTAATCCTTATATAAAATCAACTTCAGCATTAACTTAGCTCTGAGTTTGCACCTTAAAAACGTCACGTGGTTTATGGACGGTCCCTAAGAATACCAATCAGTTTTGTCAGCTAACATGTGTGTGTAGCTGAATCGATCCATTGAATGAAAAACGTAGGTAATCGAACTTTTCTAATAATTTAGATTATTTTATAGCTTTTGTACCACCCTAAAGAGCAAAAAATACACAAGTAAAGTTAATTTCAATATCAATAATGATTTCGGAACCCCCTAATAACGCTTTTAATCAAAATCTCCATTCAACTAACACATCGTGATAGCTTATTATTGATTACTTTTACTTAACCCAAAATGAGCTGATTTTCATAATTTAGAACCACCCTAATATAATAAATCCAAAATATATGAAAAGTTTCATATCAGAAATACATTCAAGATACCAAAATCATCTTAACCTGTGAGTTTTAGCCATTTCGGATAACATATGATGTTTTGTCCGACCTTTGTATGGAGGCCCGCCACTGTGCGACGGTCAAGTTTCATTTAGATGCTTATTTTGGAATAATTTTTTTTGGAAAGTTCATTTAAAAACTTACCCGTCGCTATGCTCCTTTTTACTTAAACAAATATGCCAAAAAAACAAATGAGTGGCTCCGCACTAACTGAGCGTTTATCGAAGGTTCAGTGCCTGCTTGGGTAAAGACCGAGGTTGAACCAGACAGTTTTCATAACGGTTCACTTCAATGTGGCATTTATTATGAACCCGAGGTTTATTTGATTGATTCAAAAATCAAAGTGACAAAAAATGGAATGTTTAACCTTTGCGTGCCTAACGTTTCAATTTGCATAGATATCAAAAATCAATATGCTCTAAAACATAATTTCTTAATCATTGTATTTTGTCATATATCTATTCAAGTCAGTGATGCAAAATATCATGACACTTACTTGACACTCGTCGACGCATCAACCGACTATCGCTGACAGAACGTTTTGTCATGCAGTGCGAGGTAGAGCCATGGAGTTTCCAATCGTAGTCCTTATTTCGTCACGTAGGTCTGTGCCGATTGTTTCGATCCGTATTTCTTTTTTCGGTATTTGCAACTTTATATTCTTCCAGGGCTGCTTGTTGGGCCTGCAAAAACCCCTATCTATCCGGGGGACCATCGTGCACAACTCTATTTAAAGTTCCACGTTGGCACTATGATGGTGATCAGCCGCTCGTAACATGGAAAGCAGACGCCGTTTTGAGCCGCAGCTCCATGGTGAACAGACGCTCAGGTTTGGTGAAGCATTTCCGTACTATCATAGAGGTAACTCTAAGACTAGAAGTTTCCGAAGAAACGTGCTCAACTTTTTGGCACAGCTCTGGTACTCGGTCCCTAGCTAATCGATGCACCCCTCGAAACATAGGAAAATGCACGAACCCCTCATTTTATCTGTCAAACATTCATAGCGAATCAAAACAAACACAGTGTAGTACTAGAATTTCGACTAGAATGGGATACGTTAATCGATTTGCTTGGGACCAATAGGCTAGTCAAGTAGTAAGCCAATGTAAAATCGTTAGTTTCCACCAGTTGGTACTATGGTTACCGCGTCAGTGTTCGCGTCGCACTTCTTCACGTTGCTATTGCCGGACTGGCAACATTGCCCAGGCTACGCCACCCAGCTGTGTGCATGTTTCAGCTTATAGTCTTTTGTTACCATACGACTTGGGGAGGCATGAGGAACGAACTTGTGAGGACCAGAGCTAAAGGATTTGAAAATTTAGCGTCATCGACCGGCACTAAAGATTCAACTGAAAAAAAGTTAGACAACAGCTGGTTTGATTTTCCACCAGATTGAAGAAGGAAAACATAACAAAAGTATAAGTATCTGTTCAGAGCAACATACGCACTGACACCAACCGGTAGAAACTAACGATTTTAAATTGGCTCACTACTTGACTAGCCTATTGGTCTCAAGCAAATCGATTAACGTACCCCATTCTAGTCAAAACTCTAGTACTACACTATGTTTGTTTTGATTCGCTATGAAAGTTTGACAGATAAGCAGACCCGCATAAATGCGAACCTTTACTTGACCCAGGCTTGCAATTGCTCATTACAGCTAAAATGCTATTTTTCGTTATTATGAAACAGTGGGATATATAATGATAATTTTTATTTGTAAGATTCAAGAAGAGGTGGTAAAGATTGTATATGACATATGAAATTGGTCAATTTTGCTTTCAGAAGGTCACAACTAGTGATACTATGATCGCTGATTGCTCGCTCATCGCGTTGCTCATCGTTACAGCTAATCACTAGTTGCGACCTTCTGAAAGCAAAATTGACAAATTTTATTTGTCATATACAATCTTTACCACCTCTTCTTGAATCTTACAAATAAAAATTATCATTATATATCCCATTGTTTCATAATAACGAAAAATAGCATTTAAGCTGCAAGCCTGACTTTACCTTACCAAAAATGAATAAAAATTGTTTATAATCACTGCTAAACTTTCACTGAAATGGTTATGAAGCCTTACATGAACATTTGTGTGATAAAGTTTTAAACTTATGTATTAAGGTTGTTTTGGAAGTGAATCTTACAAATAATGGGTTGTTAAGAACCATTACCATGGAATTACATTTTTGGGAAAGAAATTATATTGGAACCATTTTATTTATAATTTGAGAACTTTAATGGTAATGGTTATGATAAACGGTAAGGTTCATAGATGGTTTTGTAACATCCATCAACTCTATTTGGAATATATTGCAAACTGGTTGCCTGTAAATTACTGATTATCAATTCGCGATATATTTCACGTTAAGTTAACCGATAATACAAAACCAATAATGTACCTTAATGACTACCATAACCATTACAATTAAAGTTCTCAAAACATAAGTAAAAATGTTCTAATATAGTCCTCTCTCTGAAAATGTATGGAGAAAACAGCTATTTTCAGTTCTACTTTTAAGAAAATATTTTTAAATTTACTGGTTCAATTTTAAATATTTATCGTGCTTTCACATTTTTTTTATTAAGCATTTTAACTTAAATATTGACATATCTGCCTGTTTTTTATGGTGTCGCGTTAGAAATTTAATTGAACTTTTTGATTAAAAATTGGCATATGAACATTTTCCCTTAATAAACATTCATCCCTTCATATGCCACTGCCCTTAAGAAAACGAAGAAGTTGTTTTGGAAAGTGTCTATGGTTCATACAAATTTTCTAAAATTTATCTATAAAGGACAAGGGGGGGGGGTCTTAAACCTCTCAAAAATGTAGTTTATGAAGAGCCTTTAAGCACTTCTAAATAAGTTTCACGCAACCGGGAAATAACTAAAATCACTATTTGAGGTGCTACCTGCCTCAACAAGTAAATTGTATCCTTTCACTGCACATTGTGTGAAGTTCTAAAACTGTAAGTCCTTAAAATAATACAAAAAGTGGAATCAATTACACAACCTCGACATTACGTCAATTACGATTCAAAGCTTTGAGCTCTTCACCGGCAAAAACGACGAATAATAAATCCAACTTCCCAGCTCTCAAATCTCATTTTCATCTACTTTTCCCGACAATTTCTTGAACACCAACACCACCACCACCACCACCATCATCATCTTCATCATCATAATCATGGCCGTTGTTGTCATAGTCGTCACCATGTCAATCTAAAGGCTGACTGGAAGTAAATTGGTACGCACAACAAAATCTTTAATTCGTGATTCAATTTATTTAAAAATACTACTGGTTGCTATACAGTACTTTTATTTAAACTTCATAGCTACAGCAAAAGATGGTTTCATTTCCCCTAGATCGAATGAAATCTCGAACCTTCCTTTTGGTGGAGCCCATCAGCGCCCGCACAGTGAAAACGGACACAGAGTCAGCGCATTTCTTCCATTTTGCCCACATTTGTTGGATGTCCTTGACTGCACCGCCGCTTCGTCGAAGTTGCTGCTTTGAAATTGCCTAGTATTTTTCGATTGGTCGAAAGTCCGGGCAACACCAGAACCACCTTGGAGTAGTGGCAGCTGGCCAAATCGGGCCAAAATATGACTTTGCCCCTATGCTTGCGGTTGAACGGCAGTACACGCTTTTCAGGCATTCTTCGATGTAAACTTTGGATGTCATCGTCGAATATGTGACGAATGGTTCCGTTTTCAGGCCACAATTGCAAATCGCTTGCGAATTTGTCGGCAAACACAAACTTGAATCTTCCCGGCTCATACCAAGTCCAGTCGCGATGTAAAACTTTTGACCGGGAAGCTGCTTAAAATCGAGCTTGACGTATCCCAACAAACATTGTAAGTAGAAAAAGAACTTATTCAGACAAAAATATGCTTCTTCAATTAAAATATGGCTTATTCAGCCTCTAATCAGCCCAAATTGTTTGTTGGGATGTTTCGTCATCGATCAAAGTGCAGCCCTCGTGTTTCGTCAAAACACGGTCGTACAAGAGCCTTGCACGCTTTTACCACGGAATTCTACTTCATCTATTTATTATTATTATTATAGTCCATCTGACTTGATAGTCTCAATGAAACACTAAATGTAGTCACTCATTAAAAATTAAAAATTGGCAAACGATGACGAAACCTGGAGGCATTGATGTCAAAGTCAAATAGGTCAGAGGCTTCGTTGAATTTATGAATCATGGCGACAAAGGAACTGTTTGCAGCATAGTTGGTTGCGTGTACTACTTCATGTAGCAAGGTTCTCGGACGGAGTGCTCGGGCAGGAGCATACAGATTAATTTTGGCCAGTAACTCAGGAACATCATATTCTGCGAGCAAAACTTTATCTTCGAAGACGACCTGCGATATGTTTCGTCGCTTAGCAAGAGTATCCAAACCCAGTAAACCACAGCGGTCAGCATACGGCGGTAAACTCAGCGAGTCGCTCCATGGAAGATAGCGCAGTGCGTATCTGACGAATTTGGGTTGAACAGCTTCGAATCGTCCACTCCATACTGCTTGATAGGGATTCCAAACAACACACGCGAATTCCTGTAGTGAGCGTACCAATGAACAGTAAAGGGCTCTAAAACACAGAGGATCACGAAATTATTTAGATATTATGAACATGAATCCAAGCTGACGATTAGCTTTGTCGATCGTGGTTGAGAAGTGGCGAGTGTATGTGAGCTTTTCATCCAACATGACACCGAGGTCTCAGCAACGTTATAATCAAACAAAACGGCAGTCCTAGTTCGACAGAAATTAATTACGCAGCACTTTGAGGCGCACAGGACCATAACATTACGTTCACACCAATCATTAAAGATTTCAAGAAGGTTTTGTAGTTCTAAACAGTCGGCATAGCCTCGAACGACTAGATAAATCTTCAAGTCATCGGCAAAAAACAATTTACCTCCACGTAGTAGAATAAACGTTACATCGATCACAAATAAAGAGAAGAGCAGTGGTCCCAAAGTGCTACCCTGTGGAACTCCTGATCTGTTCGAGAAGCAGTACGATAAGTAGTTTCCCATGCATACAGTAACTTCACGTTGCACGATGTACGATCTAAGCCAGCTGCAGAAGGAAACAGAACATCCAATTTTTTCAAGCTTTGATAGCAGAACGTCGTGCACAACTCTATCAAACGCAGCTTTAAGATCAGTGTAGATGGCAACCACTTGAAGTTTCTTGAATACATTTTCCATACAGAACGACGTAAAGCTTCATGTGCCGGTTCGGGTTTACTGGCTTTGTACGATCGAAAGACCGGGGTTGGGTTTAACGCACCTCAACACCTTGCTGCGCGGCTGACGATCACTGGTTCCAGTTTTTTCGTAGGTCCTTTCCACACTCATTGTTTTATGGGTCCGGCATGTTCAGCACTTTAGCCAGCTTGGAACCGGACCACTCCGGATTTCCCAGGTGTTTGCGCACAATATTTTTTCTTCTCTCGAGTTTCATTTGACGTTACGTCTGAACGCGATCAACTACTTTGATCAAACTTGCATCAGTTGTTCTCTTGAAGTGTAAACAAACCACTGTCAAATATTTTCGATTCACAACACTAGAGGCGTGCTAGCGGCGCGCGAGGGGCGTACCAATTTACTTTTAGTCAGCCTTTAGTTTCGAGACAGCAAATAGCGCGTCGTCGTCGTCGTCTTCATCGTGACACATGCCCTTCAAAAGTCACTCCGACCGAGTTCCGGTGCTTCGATAAACTTCTTCTCATGCCTCCGTAGAGTTTGAAACACCGGGACATTTGTAGGAAGTCTCCAATAAAAAATAAACGTCTTGCTTTAGGCCTTTTTCCAGTGGTGTGGTGTGGCCGGGTGTTGGATGTGAACTTTTGGATAAACATCGTGTAATTTTTAATCTCTATTCCATTCTCCCGGTTTCTTTTGGAATTGAATTTCCCGGACTTTTTTTTTTTGCTATTTATCAGAATTTCCCGGTACAGTAATATCAGGATCAAATTATTTCATCTGCTGGTTTAGCATGAATCGGAGATAAGGCTTCGTCGACGGTGAAGTTCTTTTTATCCATCTTCAGCAAGATATAGGACGTGCAGGATGCATACCTATTTATATGATTGGCTTGTGTCGCTTTGGAAAGCTATGCAGAAACAATTCTCAAAACTCCTCAAGAGTTTATTCATGGCTGGAATCTGAAGATGAAAGAATTCTTTGAAGAACTTTGAAATGCCATCTCATGTCAACCTCAGGCGAGGATGCTACCTTTCTTTCGTAAGATTTTGCCAACGACTCAATTATCGCATATTGATAGATTCAACAGCGGCATCCGAGTTAAACCAATCGATAGAATCTTGAAACCAATGTTGACAGAATGAAATGTTAGCTTGTACGGTTGTTTTGGCAGAACCGAGAACAAAGTGGTGAAAACTTTCCTCCTGGGTTGCAAATTGAATCCCTTGGAATGTGGAAAGCATTGTCAATTTATGCCTCCGACAGCAACGGAGATGAATGGCTTCAGTTCGATGAAGGTAAACCTGTTGTTGACAGGCAAAAGGTAGCATTTTCAGTTATGCGGAAAAGCTTTCTCCTTGCAATATACCTTCGTCGCTGTACAGTTGAAAGTCGGCTTCCGATATCTTCTGCTCAACGGTGTAGTAATGATGATGATGATGTTATAAATTTTGTGTAGTTACAGCTGAAGAGATTCTGCGAAGAAAGCATTCACTCGAAAAAGCATTCAAGCGAATGGAGATTTTCTCGAATGGATTTTCGCATTATCTTTTCGCAGGGAAAACACATTTTTTGAAGAATGGTACTCCCGTGTTCGTATTTGGAAGAAGAGTTAAATTGAAAGAAACGTTGAACGCTGCAGGTACTGCATTTCAAAATTATTCAATTTTTAATTTAAAAGTATATCCCTTTAATAGAAAGTACAAAACAAGTATGCATAGCAACACACTTAGAAATAATTACTTTTTCACAAGACGTAATCCATATTGAACGTAAATCATCATTTAATGTCAAATTAAGTATTCTCAAACGGAAATATACGCAAGTCGACGAAGAGAACGCTTGAGTGAATTGATTTTCTCAGTTTCTTTCAACTGATTCTTATGTCAAATAGGCCGCTTACATGTGTCGGTCTCAGGGAACCGAAATTTTCATGACATTTTCGTGGTGTGAAGACAAACACTCTATTAATTTTCTTCGTTCCTAAAACAAAAAGCTTTTAAAGGAAGAAACTGACCCTTCGTTCTAAAGGTTAATTGCATACAGCATAACACATTACCTCCAACAAGCCTGCTCAGAAAAAAATGGCAAAGGATTTTCTCCCAACTTAGGAATTCATGTAAATTTGAAGGAGTATTTTGCAAATTTGGAGTCAAATTTCTTAAATAATCATAGCGATTACACACATATTTTGACGTAGGACTACGTCTTTGATTTCTATATGGGGGTACACTTTGTGTAAACCGAAAATGGAACATGTAACAAATTAAGAAAGACTTTGAACGTTAATAACTCAGCTGCCCCTGGTCCAATTTCAATAATTTTATCACCAATCGATCAAAAATATGGCTAAGCACCGATAACAATGCTTCCGAATGTTGATTTTCAACAAGGAACTTTTGAAAAATTGGTAGATGTCCAGCATTGTCCAAAAACGTCGAATTAACTAACAAATCCACCAATTACCTACATGCATTTGCTGCTTCCCCAGCACAGTCGTCAGAGAGTAGGAAGTAGACGAAACAAGTCGAAGTGGCATTCGCCTCCGATATTCGGGCGCGTGCGAATAGGGAGCCACCCGGGTAATATTTTGCACACTCATTGCCATATTCAGAACCAAACGCAAATTCTTCGAGATAACCACTATCCGTCGTCTGGCTCGCCGTGGCGGTGTTTGACGTATCTCCGGTCTGATTTACGAGGTGTGCTGAAGGTGTTCCTAAAAAATGAGATCCGTGATGCTGTCACCTACATTATTCACGCCAAGCGTAAGCGGCCATGGATGTCATCTACGTTTTGAAGTGACAGAGACGCACTCTGTTTGGTTTCGGAGGTTAAATCATCACCAACTTTGTCAACAAAACGGCTTTTTTCAGGGCCATCAAGCTTATTACAGTAAGAGTAGGAATAGAATTCATCTGCCTGTTTGTCCATATTCAGAACCAAAGACCACACAAAATGCTCATGTAATCAAACTGGAAGTAGGGGTACACATTATTTTGATCAACCTTGATCAACTTTGAATCGCCACGGCCGGATATTTTCGATGGAAGAAGCAACAATCTAGCATCTAATTCGACGAAGACATTAGCTCATTTTCGCTTTGGACGGCGTGGTGAACAGCAATAGCAGCAGTAGAAAGGTGGTGGCTAGTCCACTCCTTCACACCTAACAAGCAACAATTGTTGTGGCAAAGGAGGAAAAGGTCTGGTAAAGGAGGCGCCAAGCGTCATCGCAAAGTCCTTCGAATAACCGCCATCGGTCGTCTGGCTCGCCGTGGTGGTGTCAAACGTATCTCCGGTCTGATCTACGAGGTGTGCTGAAGGTGTTCCTGGAAAATGAGGTCCGTGATGCTGTCACCTACACTAAACACGCCAAGCGTAAGTGTCCATGGATGTCCTTTTCAATAAAACTGCCCTTTTCAGGGCCATCAAGGCAAACGGCGCCAGTGGTGTAGTGGTAAGCGTGATTACCTCTCACCCCAACAGGCCTGGGTTAAATCCCAGTCGGCGCCACCGGGATGTTCTGAGGCATATCATCTCTGATCACGCCTTCCTTCGGATGGGAAGTAAAGCCGTTGGTCCCCGGTTCATGAGTTGATGGGTCGATAGGTAGGGTCCAAGTGTGGGAGCTGCCTTCCTGGCACGTCGGTAGCATTGGTGCTCAGCACGGAAAACAAGATCGACGGAAAAAACAAACCAAAGGAAAAAAAAAAAGGACCATCAAGGTTACATCAGTAAAGAGTTGGAATAGAATGTATCTGTGCTTGTTTGTCCATATTCAGAACCACAAGCCTCCAACGACCACACAAAATGCTTTCCAGAGTTGTAATCTTGTAACCAAACTTGAAAGCAGGGGTGCAAGTGATTTTGATTGATTCTCTTAATCAACTTTCTCTTTGAAAAAAATTACTACAAATTTGGTACGCCTTCAATTAAAAAATGGAAAGAGTTGAGATAATAGATAATTGATCAATTAAAAGAACTAAATGCTCTTCAAATTTATTCCGTCCACTAGCGGTCCTACGTCAAGCTTCCGTTCGTGCCCCTAGGCACAGACCGTTCTACTTTTTTATACTTAAATGGTTCTTAGGAAAATTAAAATTTTTTGTCGGAAGGAATTCTCGATCCTTTTTCTCTGACTACTAAAAACTTTGAGAGAAAGGCATAAAGTCACTGAAAGAAAGCGCCAGAAATAATTTTAAAAATATATATTTTTGACGTCTTTAATTTCTATACTGGGGGTCATATACAAAAAAATCTAAATTCTGGCATGTTATGAAAAATGAAGTCGACGTTTTTCTCTCACTCGCTTCGTTCGTTCGATTGCGTCATTTCGCACCGCCGAAAAAGGATAGAATGCCGGCTGTACCTGGTCCACCTATATGCCGGAATGACCAGCTATACCTGGTCCACCTTGAGAAGAACTCAACAAGTCAGAAGGACCTACAGGGCATCCGCGTCCTGTTCAACATCATGGTGAAGTGGGAGCGGTACAAGCCAGTTAGCCGTGGAGTCACCCAATACTCGAACTGGCTGCTGTTCGGGCATGGAACGAAGAATTGCCATATGGCCAGCCGCTGCACCAAGCGTGGGAAGCAACATCAAACCGACGCCTCACGCTATGTCTGAAGGCACTTTTTTGCAACTTTCATGTACCTCAGTTTTATCTTCCCAGGAAGTTAGTGTTGATCCTAATAATCAAATCTGTGAAGGTTTTAAATGAACTTTTTTTTGGGTTTTTTGAGAAAAGTATTTTGAAGTACACTTAGCCGTTTATGGAGGCGTATATGGACTATTGGCGATACGAAACTGTTACGAATCGAAATAAATTCAGCTGAAAACGATTCAAAAGGGGATTGACGTAGTCAAAATATTAAGTTTCAATGATACAGTAAGAATTCTTCTTCGGTACCGTCAGATATCGTAGCTTTTTCAGGATCTCATAATTTTTAAATTTAATAATAAAATAATTAAACAATTGTTTAGTCCCTAAATTTACTATTATTCCGCCATTCCCTAGCAAAACGATATTGTGGTTCTCAGAATATGGTAAAAAATTGTAGTTTTGTTTCTTATCACAATTCTTATATATTTTGTTATAAGGGTGACCATTTCAGGGTGGTCCAAAAAATCGATTTTTTTTTCAAAAATGACTTTTTTCAAAAAATTATAACTTTTGAACCACTAAGCCGATTTCAAAGATCAAAATATTAGATGAAAGGTAAAAAGAAACAACTGTTAGAAAACATTTAATGATATTAAAAAAATTGAAAAACATTGATTGTTTTTCTCATGCCCTCGATCACATTTCACAAGTAAAGCGTAAAAGAGAAATAGGTATCGCACGAAATTCTCTCTATTATACCTGGTTTCAAAGACATAGAGTGAGAGTTGTTTCATGCCTTATTCATAAGTTTTTCCTTGATTTCGTTGAACTTCGATGAAATTCTTCAAACGTTCCTGATGTTCTTAAAGTTCACAGTACTTTCCTAATGTTATTAAATTCTCCCTGTTGTTCACAGACCATCCTAAAGTTTGCAAAATTTTCCTCACGTTTAAAGAACTTTTTGCAGAGCATTATTGAAATTCATATAATGTTGCTATAGTTCACAGAACTCTCTTAAAGTTCGTTAAACTTACCAGGAGGACATTGAACTCCCCCGAAGCTCACAAAACGACCCTGAAGTTCGCATGATTTTCTTGAAGTTTATAGAACTTCTCCTTTAAAGATCGAAGCACATCTTTCAAGTTTGAAGAATTTTCCTAAAGTTTGTAGAGCTTTCCTGAAGCTCAATGAACATCTCTGAAAGTTGTTGAATTTCGTTGCTTCTTTGGAAGAACTTCTTTAAAGTTTGCAGAACTTTCCTTATATTCATTACAGATCCCTATAGTTCGCAGAATTTACTAGAAAGTCACTGAACCTTCCTGAAAGTTTCCTTAGACAACATATGGGAACTGCAATGATGCTCTAGCAATTCTGTAGTAATTCAAGGAAAAGGGCTACCTAAACTCACTGGGCAAGAGAAGCTAATCTCATGTGAGTTTCATTCCTGTATTATGTCATTATCGGATAAACGATTTTCAAACAAATTCGTCATGGTTGCCAGAATTTATTTTCGATCTCACCGTTGAGTCAAACATCTCTATTTATTTTTAAAAATCCCAGAATATTTTCCACCCCTCAGGATGTGTTGGTGACAAGTGCCACCTTAGCAACCTGCTGAGTACGGGACAGAAAACTTCCAGATACCTGACATATCCTTTATTGAACTCCGGTAAAAATCTTTCCACGATCGTCGCCATTGTCTGTTATGATTTTTTTTACAGGGTCGCTTTTTCGAAGCACATCAAGCGAACTATCTATTTTCTTCATGATGTTTTTTAGCTCTTCCAGATTTTCTACACTATACATTTATATAAATAAAACACACTCGAAACAGGACGAAAACCAATGCCTACTATGATAACGTGGCTGTCACGGACTGTCCTGCTCGTTTCTTTTTTCTTTTACTCTCATGAGGAACGAGAAATTAAATAATATGTTGTGCTACCAACAAATATAAAATGATTTTGCGCAAAGTCGTCATAATCAATATGGATCTTACTTATAAAGAGAACTTCTTTAATGCCATTTAGATTAATTCAATCAATTTTTGAACCTTATTTAACTGCTTTTTTTAATTCATAATGGTTTTGTGTGGTACATAATCCATATGCATCTTCATAATCGACTCTGTAAACTTCAAAACACGTTTTCTCAAAAAATTTAAGATGAAATATTTTAAAACCATCTCAGATTTGATTGTTAGGATCAACACTAACATCCTGTGAAGAAAAATCTGAGGTACATGAATGTTGCAAAAATAGTGCCTTCAGACATAGCGTGCGCCTGCGATCCTCAACAGTCCACCACGTACTAGAAATTCTGAGGTCTTCCGCCTGACTGGTCTTCAGACCTTGGCGTTACGGAGAACTGCTACCACCGAAAGGTTCAGAAATTGCTGCATATGATCAAATCAACAGATCATTAGGGTTCTGGCACGTTAGGTTAGGCAACTAGTTTAAGTAGGTAGAATATCAAATTTTCTAATTAAAATCAACAGACATACTTTCCTTAAAAGCAAAATGTAAACTATTACAATGTAAAACTCAAATCAAACAGTAACATGTTACAGACATAATCACCAAAGATGAAGAGCTTTCGGGCTAAATCAATTGAAATGTTCAATAATTGTAAAGCACAAGACAATAAGAAAATAAACAAATATTTTAGTAGTGGTTTGCTCCGTCATTTGCTTTCGAGCAACGCACGGATAAACGTCGGATACGACGTATGAGTGGAACAGCACGCATCGCACCAATACGAAGACGATCATGGATGACGACGAAAGCACCCACATCGACCGGAGGAAAGGCTTCCCGCAATAGGAAGCATGACTAGGCAGCCGCCATCCAGTCGGCATCGACTTGCACTTGTGTGGCCACCATTTGAAAAACAACAGACCTTTTCAGGGCCACCAATTAAAAACGGCAAGAGTTAAGAACTAAATTTTTTTTAACTCTTTATTTCTTCCAAATTTAAAATAAATTAGGGTAGATGAACCAGTTATAACTATAGTACCAATTATGGCTATAGTGAAGACATTTTATAAATTATCTGGAAAAAAAACTTCACATGATCATTCGATTAATGCTTACCAGTGTATTTTCAGACATGCCTGTACACTTTAATTATATAAAAATATATGTTCAGGACATTACAACCCGATATAAACGAGTTTGAAAATATGCATGCTTGCAAAAGTAATTTTTGTTATCCGATGGCTACGAAACATGCAAATGAAATATGGGTCATTCCGCGCCAAGTGGTCACAAAAAATTGCAAAAGTGAAATTGACCTCTTCCGATTTGGACCAAATTTGGAGGGAATGTTCATTTAAGTTCGAATTCAAAAATTCCAAAGTTGTATGCTGATCGTAGCACCCCTCGATCAAGGGGCACATTTTTCATTTTTCATTATTTTTTAGAAACCACTACTTTCTTTTGTTCATATCTCCGGAACAAATAAAGCTACAAATTGCATTAGGTATTGTTTTAATAATAAAATTAGCCAAGAAATCTAAATTTTTAACTTTTGTTTCTGTACAGTGTTGCCAAATATTTTTTTTATTTTTGTTTGAAAACTTTAAATGCAGTTTTCTCATAATACGTGTCGTTTAATTTTCATTTTATGGACACCATCGTGTTCTTCATCCTTTTTTACATAAGAAACACTTAACAACAAAAAGTAATTTGCGTAGTTCCTGAGATATTGCATTTTGAATGAACGAAAGTCATAAATTATGAGGGTTATTTTTATAACGTTTCCTCGTAATAAGATTCATTCTCATGACTTACTTTGTTAAATAATACTTGATGGAAACAAAATAGGTATGATAAAACCAATAATAGTTTTTATACAGTGTTGACAAATTTAAATATTATTTAGTGGCTGAAAACTTTACACTAGTAATAATCTAAACGAATTGCATTATAAATTAAGACATTCCAATAAAATGTTGTATCGAACACTGATCGATTTGTTTCTTACATTTTATTATAACAATGTAAAACATAAATTACAATTTACTTATTTTTTTTTCTCAATGTTAGCACTTCGTGATGATTTCTTCCCATTATTATTCGAATCCACTTGCTTTGCACGTTTCGTTGCCACAACTCTAAAAGCTGAACCAGTTGTGGCACCTGAAACAGTTTTCATAATAATGGTATCAATACCAGAAGGAGCTGCTGCATGTATTGAACGAATACCAGGAATAGATGCAGCTGAAGCAAAACGGTGGAACAGTATTTGTTTTTCTTCGGAACAGATCTCAGATGACACAAATCTAACGTTTGTATTGCAATTCTTCATTGCCCAGTCATAGAGCTCCTTTGGCGTGTGAATAGTGGCTCCTTGTAAACTAGCTCGCGTTTCCAATCTCTTCAAACTTCATCCCAATCCGTCGCTTGGTCCTTTGCCATGTGCCGTAACAAAGTAGTGCCACTGAGTGGGCACCCCAAATTTGCTTTCGTACGGCTGGGATTGAAATGAATAATTCAAGATTAATTTTACCTGCAGATGGCTGGTCATTATCCATGTTTTTTTAACCGTCAGATGACATTGCACGCATACTTTCCGACCTTCGATAATTTTTGGCAAAGTTCTTATTGTACTCGTCATGAAACCGTGCAGAAATTGGTTTCAAACTCTTGCGACGAATAACTGTATGCAGATTCAATGGGTTGCAGCACTGTCGTTGCATTGTCGCATACAGGTCTCCATATTGCTTAGCATCGCCATCACAAACACTTTTCAGTTCCGTAACACCAGGACGAAGATTGTAATTGTGTTTCACTGTTCGGGACCTAACACCACTGCGACCAGTAATTTGATCTATTGTAGTATTTCCCATGTCCTTAGTTTAGTGCATGTCGCATTACTCCGTCACTATTGAGAAATTAAGAAGTATTTGATTTTTTTTTACAGTTGTCATTCTTGCATTTATCTCAAGGATCCAACTCTAATTGAAAGGTCCCGCTATTTATACCCTTCGGAGTGTTGAAACACCCTCCAAAGGCACGCCCCTTTGTCAGTCAAAATTGGATTCCTTAGCAACAAAATTAAGGAATGACACCGACCATGCATCAGAACCCTAGTCTTAAGCACTTCAAATTATGGAACAACGAATATAAGATTAGGAATCACATAGATGAAGACTAATTAACCCCCTTTTTCCTTGTTTTTCAAGATAATCCTCGGTGGACAAAGTCGAGTCTTATCACTATCAACAAGGCATAAAAAGTAACAAGGACTAAGATGTGTTCCTTTGATTACTGAAAAATCCTGTTCCCCTAGTTTGAAGTAGTCAGGACTAGGAATCGGTGGCAGATCTTACATCCCTTATCGTACCACGAAAAGGTGATCCACCCACGTTACGGGGGGTAATTGTGTTTCTTGTGTGTTTTAGGGTGTCGGAAGGTGTTTATGGGTGTTTCTGCTTGTCGACCTAGCTGTCAAAACGTTTATTGAAAATTAATGCTTACTGGCTAGCATTACATCCACTTTTGTTTATAATCAGAATTCTTTTTTTTTGCTCTCCAAAAATTTACCAATTTAATCATGCACAGTGAAAGCACGGAATTTCAGAAATAATGCACACGTCTATGCAAGCAACTTACAGGAATTCAAATTCGCATCCCTGATCGTCATCCGCAACACCTATCTAAAAGAATGTGCTGTGTATGTATGTCTGGAGTTCCACTCCGATCTCAAAAAGTACTCCCTCAGCCGTCGCATTCTTATGTCATGATGCTTGACATCCTGGCTCAAACCAGTAAAGTCTTCTCGAATCCATCCCAACCGAATTCCAGTCGCAATCAAGCCCAGATAACCAAACCGAGCACGCCCCTTGCTAAGCAATCTCTGGATCTAAATTTCGCCAAAAAAAAATCGAACCTATTTGCAAGTGGCAGTTAGTAGGATGGATCTCTCTGATTTGGTATTGTGTATATGAAATCCACGATGAAAGGGCATCAAACACATTAGAAAGAAATATCTGTCTTCAGCTATCGATCAATAATTGATATGATAATTATTATCCGCTTCATTAATATACAATTACAGATATTCTAGCTCGTTAGAGGTTGAAATTGTCTGTTTTTCAATGTTGAGCTTGATATTGAATCTTCTTTTCTAATTGCGGGGGTGAGGGCTACTTCGGTATCCCGATCAGTTTTTTTTTTTGTGGTATCCTACCGATTTCTGGAGGTCCCTCCTAAAGAAAAAAAAAATCAACAAAAACGAAAAAGGGCATCAAATGAATGGCAGTGCTGCCAGAAAAGATTGAAAAATTGGTTCTCATGGTGGTTGAAGGGTTGAGTGTGTTGAAGAGTGTCGAAGAGTGTTTTTGATGTGTTTAACACAAGGTGGCAAAGTGGCTTACCCCCTGAATAGAACACACCATTTTCCACTCGGTATCTGCAAACTTCTAATGTACTAGACAGATGCGCCAGAGATGCTTAAAACATTAACGCCTAATATATGAAAAAAAAAAAATAAAAATGTCATATTTTATACGTTAATAGATGACATCTTCAAAGACATCTATTTGATCTCGAAATTCTGGATCGTATGCAAAACATGAGCAAATTACAGTTTTGTCCTATATTTCACATTTTTGTCTTGTTTTATGGCTGACCATAAATAGTTATTTTGGCGTTCTTGTACCAAAAAATTTAGATTTAGGTCCGTTGTGTACTACTAACCTTCTGAAATTTTTTAAAATAATAGGTTTGGATATTAATTCCATTGCTTTAGAAAATGCATCAGAAAAATAAAAAAACACTTTTCTTTAATTTGTTTTCCGAAAATGTTACATTGCGTTGCACTTTGTTTTAGATAGTCTATCTCATGTAAAAATGCTGTGGGACACGATGGGGCATCAACCCAAATATTTAGATGCATCAACTTAAAAAAATCACGTTTAAAGTTTTTAGTTGCTAAATAATATTTAAATTTGGCAACACTGTTCTTGGTAATGTAATCGATTTTTTTTCTGTAAATATTATTTCACACAATAAGTCATGAGAATGAATCCATTTATTAAGAGGAAATTAAAAAAAAAGTTTTACCCTCATAATTTATGACTTTTGTTCATTCAAAATGCCATATCTCAGGAACTACGCAAATTACTTTTTGTCGTTAAGTGTTTCTTATGTAAAAAAGGATGAAGAACACGATGGTGTCCTTAAAATGAAAATTAAACGACATGTATTATGAGAAAACTGCATTTAAAGTTTTCAAACAAAAATAAAAAATATTTGGTAACACTGTACAGAAACAAAAGTTACAGATTTAGATTTCTTGTCTAATTTCCTTATTGAAACAATACCTAATGCAATTTGTAGCTTTATTTGTTCCGGAGATATGAACAAAAGAAAGTAGTGGTTTCTAAAAAATAATGAAAAATGAAAAATGTGCCCCTTGACCGAGGGGTGCTCCGATTAGCATAAAACTTTGGATTTTTAAAATTTGAACTTAAATGAACATTCCCTACAAATTTGGTCCAAATAGGAAGAGGTCAATTTCATGTGCTGTGTACACTTGGCGCGGAATGACCCATATTGATTTTTTTCTAAAACAATAAGCCTTTTTTAACATTTTACTAGCGTAGACTTTTCATACACGTGCTCGTTGTTCATGTTAGCAAGTAAAACATTTGAAATATGTCGAAAAAATATAATTTTCCAGTATCACCATAGTAGGTACATTTTTCATTTGGTGTACCCATTATCGCTACAAGCGAAAGTACCGACTGCGATCTGTCACTTTTGGCCATAGCTCCATATTTACATGAGCGTTGTACTTGGAAAAGCAAGTGTTTAGTTGATTTCTCAGTGATTTCTACTTTTTGCTCAGGATTTCTCATCTCAGGTATGAATAAGCATTGATTTTACACACTGATAAGCATAATTATAGACAATTGTACTTCATGTAGAATGGCGAAAAGATCAGCATGTAAACAATACTCCGAAGAAGCTATCACATCATGCATCCGAAGCATAAAAGCTGGAAAATCAGTTTATGCCGGATGCAAAGAGTTCGGGATACCCATCTCCACCATTCGGTACAGACTAAGTGGCCAATGGCAACAAAAATTCAAGCCTGGACCACACTCGGTGCTATCAACAGAGGATGAAAATAAAGTTGTCACATGGCTTTGTGGGATGCAGGACCGCGGATTTCCTGTTACACAAAATAGCAGAGTTTCTGTCAGCAAATTCACGGGAGAACCCATTCAAGAATAATCGACCAGGTATATTTTTATCTTTTTATTAGAAATTAGACCAATGAATACCAAAATAGGAAAATTTAATTGTTCTAGGACGAAAATGGTTCAAGGCTTTTTTGCGACGTAATCCAGGATTTTCTGTCCGAACACCGGAACACCGGGGTTGGTTTGAGACAGTGGACAACTGGTTGATGAAGAATGAATTGCGTGAAGTACTGGAGGATCCGACACGAGTGTTCAATGGGGATGAAACATCGTTTTACCTTCACCCCAGTACAAAGGAGGTTATTGCGCGGACAGGATCCCGCAATGTTTATGAAATTGAACAGGCAGCTGGAAAGCAAAATGTCACTGTGATGTTTTCCTTCGGAGCATCTGGAGTTGTCGTAAGTCCTCACGTCATTATTCCGGGAAATCGCATCCGAAAAGAAGTGGCACAAGGTTTTCCATCTGATTGGGGCCTGGGTCAGAGTGAACGTGGATGGATGGACACGCACAACTTCCGTGAATACATCCTAAAAAATTTCCATCCATTCCTCGTGAGACAAGGTGTAAAGTTTCCAATAATTTACTTCGTCGATGGTCATTCTTCACACAAAGCGGTGGAAGTAGCGGATATATGCCAGTCTTTAGGAATCGTGCTTATTTCTCTGTATCCAAACACGACGCATATTACGCAACCAGCTGATGTTGCCGTTTTCAAACCGCTGAAAAGCGAATGGAGAAAAGTGGTTGAAGAATGGAGATTAAAACATCAGGGTGAGTCACTTACATTGCGGCACTTCGGTGGGGTTCTGAACACAACAGTTGAAAGGGCAATCAAAAGCACTACAATTCAGAATGGCTTTCGAGCATGTGGTCTGCAGCCCTTTGATGCAAATTCAGTTGCCTATACCAAGTGCATAGCGAAAACCCCGTCTTTGCCCAATGGATTGTTATCGAGTTCTCTTCAAGAACCTGTTTTACCACAAGCAACAAACGAACCGCTCCTCTCGCCGCTCCTATCAGAACACCTATCGAATCAAATGGGAAGTCCACAACCGTTGCCGATTTTGACTGAAGCTATGAATCAATTTGCATTATCTTCTGACTATGTGCGCATCCACATTGATAAAATTATTGAAGCTTATGACTTGATTGGTAGCGAAACAATGGGAAAAATTGAAGGCGATGTTAATAGACTCACACGAGAAGAACGCGTTATTCGTTTTTTCTATCGAGAATTTGTTCGGCCTTACGTTAAATTCGATTACTTATCCACTTTGCAAGGAAATCGTAACTCGTCTTTGATGCAGCTTGATCTTGATGGGACACAGAATATCGAGTTACTTCAAGATCCTAGTTTTTCACCTTCAATACCTGCAGATACTGGTTCTAACGAATGTCAGATTATAAACATTGATAATTTGGACCCCTGCTATGAACGCTATGATGGATCTATTTTGATTGAGTTAAGTGCTGTACCGGCTGAACCCAATGAAGAAGACATGCATATACCAGAGTTTACAATGGACTGCACAATGCAATCCGTGGAAAATGCGACTGTTGAGCATACATCGGATGGCATCAATGATAGTGAGTACAAGTTTTTGAAAAATGCAAAATTTATTATGACTAATATTATTTCTATCACTAGATGTTATTCCCGATAATGATATGAACGATTCAACTGTATCTGTTTCAGTAACACCACAAGCTGATACTTTTCTGCAAGAGATCATTTTCAGAGGTAAAAGTGACTCCCAGTATAAGAGAATTATGTATGTTTTTTGTTTATAATTATTTTATTCTTTAGATACAACAGAAAACTCTATAGAATCGGGTAATCTTCAAATTAATTCAACGACGCTAGTCTGTACCGCTCCTGAGCGTAGGCTATCCGATATACTAAGACTTCCACCCACACCTCGTCGAAATGCAAAACATCGGAATTACTCAATACAGTACACCCCCGTTCCCACAGCTGGGGAACGTCTAGAAGCGATTCGGAAGAAAGAAGCAGATAAAAAGGAGATTGAACAGACAAAGAAAAGGAAGGCACTTGATCGAAAAGACGCAAAGATGAGAAAAGAAGAAGAAAAGAAAGCTAGAATGGAGGAACGTGAGCGAAAGAAGAAGGAGCCTAAAACGAAGAAACCAACTCGGAAAACTAAAAATTGATGTTCCTTTTGTTGAAATGGTTAATTAATTACATACATACATATACGATATAAACCAAAATAAAGATTTTTTTTATCAAGCTCAAACTAATGAACTTTACAGAGCCGAGGTTTCTTGATTGTTATATAATACAATAAATCTTAAAATTACAGTCAAGAAGAACAAGACAATAAACACATTTTCTTCCGCTATGCAATATGATTCCTCCATTATATTAGTTATGGCTTTGCCACTAAAGGGGGGCATCGCGCTTCTATCGAAAAAAGGACGCAAATCATGGTCTTCACTAGGGTGTAAAAAAATGATAATTTCAGCCTACTCTACAACAATATACAATTTTTTTTAAATGTATATTTAATTGTAACCAATATCATATAATAAAATGAATTCGTTTTTTTGCCCATAATTCAGCATAATTTATTATTCAGTATGATTTATTTCAATGGAAAACCTGAGTATAATGGGTGCTCTGCATAAGCATCATTATCCTAATTATAATTATGTTTTATCCATCAATTCTTTACATTTGATAGGTTTATCTCAATAATTAAACTTTAAGCTTTACTATTTGGTATAATATATGGAGTCATATGAATTCATGTAAACAATTGAACTAAATAATTTATTTCGGCTGACAAACTATAGTCTAGAATCCATCTAGGTGCTCCAGCTACTACAGTTACTTACCAGCCTTAATTGTTATGATATATATCTATGTGTTTTTACATTGTTCCTGCTTTGGCAATACAGTATTTTAAACAGGTTTTTTAAAACCTGCATGTCAGGTCAGTATAACAATTGATATCTTAAAACTAAAAACTAAAACTAAATCTTATCTAGGTATAAAGGGAATTAATCATTGCAATTGAGGATTGCAACGATTTTTGCCTGAAATTACTAATTATTTTGTTGGACATTTGTTCTAAAGTCTCAACATTCGAAATTCTATGTACTTCTGTAGTACTGTACCAGGGAGGCAACTTCAAAACTATCTTCAGAACTTTGTTCTGAATCCTTTGAAGTGCTTTTTTCCTGGTAGTGCAACAGCTAGACCATATTGGCACAGCGTAAAGCATGGCCGGTCTAAAAAATTGTTTGAATATTAGAAGTTTATTCGTCAGGCAAAGTTTGGATTTCCTGTTAATAAGAGGATACAAACAATTTCTATATTTGTTACATTTGGTTGAATGCCCTCAATGTGGTCTTTAAAAGTTAATGTTTGGTCAAGTACTAATCCAAGATATTTCAGTTGGTTTGACCAGGAAATTGGAACTCCGTTCATAGTGACTATGTGACTACTACTAGGTTTCAAAAAGGAAGCTCAAGGCTTATGTGGAAATATTATAAGTTGAGTTTTGGAAGCGTTGGGAGAAATCTTCCATTTTTGTAAATAAGAAGAGAAGATATCTAAACTTTTCTGCAGTCTGCTGCAAAAAAACACGAAGACTTCTGTCATCAGCGAACAAAGATTTGTGGCAACCCTGAGGCAAATCAGGGAAATCCGAAGTGAAAATGTTATACAATATAGGCCCAAGAATGCTACCCTGAGGAACTCCTGCTCTAACAGGTAGTCGATTAGATTTGGAATTTTGATAATTTACCTGCAGAGTTCTGTCAGTTAAATAATTTTGAATTAAATTCATAATATAGAGTGGAAAATTAAACTTTTTCAATTTAGCAATCAAACCTTCATGCCAAACACTGTCGAATGCTTTTTCTATGTCTAGAAGAGCAACTCCAGTTGAGTGGCCTTCAGATTTGTTTGAACGAATTAAATTGGTAACTCTTAAGAGTTGATGAGTAGTTGAATGCCCATAGCGAAATCCAAAATGCTCATCTGCAAAAATTGAGTTCGTATTGATGTGAAGCAAAAAGTTCAAAAAGTTTACTTATTGAAGAAAGCAAACTTATTGGGCGGTAGCTAGAAGCTTCAGCTGGATTTTTATCCGGCTTCAAAATTGGAACAACTTTTGCATTTTTCCCTTTATCAGGAAAGTAAATGGAAACATCTGTTAAATAATTTTACCAAGAAAGACAAGGTACTCTCTGGGAGTTTTTTGGATGAGGATATAGAAAATACCATCATCACCTGGAGCTTTCATATTATAAAACTTTTTAGTTATAGACCTTACTTCGTCCAAATCAGTCCCCCAGGAATCATCAAAAATATTTTCCCGGGAGAAAATATTCAGAAAATCCCGAGTAACCTGATTCTCAATAGGACTAGTAAGACCCAAACTGAAATTATGGAAACTCTCAAATTGCTTAGCAAGTTTCTGAGCTTTTTCCAAATTTGTGATCAAAATTTTACCACCTTCTTTAAGCGTTGGAATAGGCTTTTGAAGTTTTTTTTTTCAAATTTTTTGTGAGTTTCCATAAGGGTTTGGAACTCGGGTCTAATTAAGAAACATTATTTTCAAAAGTTTTGTTCTTCAGGGAGAGAATCGCTTTTCAATTTGTTTTTGGAGATCCCGCCAGATAATTTTCATGGCAGGATCGCGTGTTCTTTGATATTGTCTCCTACGGACATTTTTAAGACGGATCAAGAGCTGAAAATCGTCGTCTATTATAATTGAATCGAATTTAACGTCGCATTTTGGTACTGAGGCAGCTCTTGCTTCAACAAAAGAAGTAGTCAGAGATTCTAGAGCATAATTAATTTCATCTTTGGTTTGCAAAGGAATGTTAGGATCGAAGTTATATTCCATAAATGACCAATATTGCTTCCAATCAGCTCTATGGTAATTGAAAGTAGAGCTGTTGGGATTAGAAATTATTTCTTGGGATATTTCAAAAGTTACTGGAAGGTGATTAGAACCGAAGTCAGCATGGGTAACCAATTATTTCCATTTCGTCAAGCCAGTGTAGACTACATACAATGATTATTACAATGTTTACTTACATACTATATAATAATTCTATTCTGTTTTAGCTTAGTTTGTATTTGCTGCTTGGACATAGTGATGTCAATAGTTCCGCAATGCAAATTATATAGGCGCATCATTCGATTGATTGGGCTATTTTTTGCATAGTTTGTTCTGTACGATGTTTCTGAAAATAAATTCCGTGTTCTAAGATATCGACAAGGTGTGTAAAAATTTAATTGTGCGAGAATTTCTGCCGAATCTATGCGCATTGAAGTAATGTCGTTGATGAAGAAAAGCATTGCAAATTGGCGGCGCTCCTTAAGTGTTTGTATATTGATGAGCATGCAGCGCGATTCATAAGATGGTAATGGAAATGCAGTCCAATTCAATTTACGTAAAGCATATAAAAGGAATTGTTTTTGGACAGATTCTATGCGTTCTTCGTGTATGGAAATGTATGGATTCCATACTAGGTGGCAGTATTCCAGAATTGGCCTTACATATGTGGTATATAAAAGCTTAATAGTGTATGGGTCTTCGAAATTATGACTGAACCTTTTGATGAAGCCTAGCATTCTGTTTGCTTTACTAATGATGGTATTATAATGTTCTATAAAAGTTAGTTTGGAGTCTAGGATTACACCTAGATCTCTTACAATTTTGTTTTTTTCTACTATTTGGTTGCCTAATGATATTTCAATATGCGGTGTTTCAATTTTCTGCTAAATGCTATTGCAGTACATTTTTTTACGTTCAGTTTAAGTAGACTTTTACTACACCAGGTGTGGAATATATTGATTTCATTCTGGAATTCTTCTGCATCGCTAGAATTACTTATTTCCATAAAGAGCTTCATGTCGTCTGCATATACAAGCAATTATATTTTTTTAAGTATGTAGGAAATGTCGTTTATGTACAAAATAAAAAGAAGCTACAAAGTTGACATGAATCAGTTAAGACCAAATATATAGTTGAGGGATTTCTTGCTGAGGAAATGCATGTTGGGCTGTTTGGATATTGAATACTGTAAAAACCATCAAACAGAATATTACTATTGGAATTGCTTTGAGCATTATTCCATGAGCGGTGTTTGCATTAAAATCACCAATAATGAAGAATTTAGACCTATGACGGGTAAGTTTCTGAAGGTCACCCTTGAGAAAATTCTTTTGCTGGCCTATGCATTGGAATGGAAAATTGGCAGCTATAAACGTAAGTTGTCCAAATTTTGTTTCAACAGAAACTCCCAAAGTTTCAAAAACTTTGGTTTCAAATGAAGAAAGAATTTTATGTTTTATTCGTCTATGAACAATGATGGCAACGCCACCACAGGGTCCATCAAGACGATCATTTCTATAAATCAAATAATTTGCGTCCTTCTTAACCTTATGGTCAGGTTTAAGGAATGTTTCAGTTATATCGGCAAAATGCACGTTATGAACTCTCAAAAAGTTAAATAGCTCGTCTTCATTATCTTTAAGAGATCGTGCATTCCAATTTAAAATATTTAATGCTTTAAAATCCATTACTGAATTTTAAAGTCATGAAAATATTATTTGAAAATTTTACTCCAGTTTGAATAGCATCAAACATGGAGTTAGATTTAAGCATATCAGAAATCATATCAATTAATGATTTCTGTAAAAAATCCATTTTAGGGGCAGTAATGCTTCCTAAGTCAAAATTGTCAAAATTTCCGTTAGAATTACGTTGGTTAGTATTTTGATTTCCACCCGTTGCAATAGCAGCATAGGTAGCTCCATTAACTCGCTGAACATTGTTAGCAGCGAGGGGAGTAGGTATAGATGAAAAATTTGAAGCAGGGGAGATATTTGTACCTACGGGTACGAATGTAGAATTTGTTCCTCGCTGACCGTTGTTAACAGCAGAGGAAATTGTACCTGGTCGGAAACGTGGAGCGTTTCCTACCTGTCGCTTAGAACGAGATTGTAGGATCGCTTTGCGAGTCTTACATTCCCAAAAATTGGATTTGTGGTTTTCACCACAATTTGAACATTTAAATTTCTTAGGATCGTCCTTCACAGGACAGTCGTCCTTTGCGTGGGAGGAATCACCACAATTCATGCATTTAGCTGGTATGTAGCAATTTTTAGTTCCGTGACCCCATCCCTGGCACTTACGGCACTGGGTAAGGTTTTGGAAATTTCCTCCAGTGTTCCCACTTCACTCGGACATGGAGCATAAGGCTAGCTTTTTCCAAGGCCTTAAGGTTGTTTAGTTCACTAGACTTGAAGTGAACTAAATAAAAATCATTTGAAATCCCGTTGCGCGAATCGCCAGGACGGGATTTCATTTTCATGTTGATTACTTGGAGTGGCACAACTCCAAGTAATTTTGCCAGTTCATCTTTGATCTGATCCTTGACAACCTTGAACACACGTTCAGTTTTAGTGTCGTAAGTAAAAAATTTGTGCTGCTTCTCAGTAAGATACTTGACAAGACATTTAGATCCGTCCAAGGTTTCAGCCAATACACGGCATTCACCCCGACGTCCAATTTGTAGTGAAAACTTAACTTTTACGAAATTCAAAAGTTCCATGCGAAGAGCATGAAAATCGGAAGTGGTTATCACAATAGGGGGAATCTTTTCCTTCTTGGCATTAAGCCGGGAAAGTTTACTAGAATTTTTCTTGGATGATGGATCATTCTCATCATCCGTGAGCAAATCAAATTGATTACTCAAATTAATTTCATCAGAAGGGGGATCAAGAGTTTGCCCCTTTCTTTTGCGTTAAGGCGCCATGGCGGCAGTAAATTTTTATCCAAATCGACTTCCAAGCAGATTACTATAAGAATCTGAAGGATCGAAGAGGAATTTACCAAATCGATATCCAAGAAGGATTACCTCGGGTAGGGTCCAAACAAGGATCGAAGAGGAATAAGAGTTGAACAAGGTAGAAATTTTACAGGTTGAGCACTGAAAAGTGCTGTTTAAATTTGTTGTAGCTTTAGGTAGTAGTAACACTTCCTTCAGCAAAAAGCAAGTAGATCCGCACGGCAAGAGAGCACGATGTGGACTGAGTTAAGAACTAAATGATCAACATATTTGTTCCGTCCATCAGCGGTCCTCGTCAAGCTTCCGTTCGTGCCTCTAGGCACAGACCCTTCTATTTATTTATTTTTATTTTTTTAACTCCCAGGACTTTGACCATTCTACAGAATATTTGTTGGCATAATTAGAAAAGATTTTTGTTTTTCGATCATCTCTACCATATTCGAGATACTTGGGTTTAATAAGGGTTTAATAAGAATAGTTATAGAAATTTTCGAAAAAGCAAGATGGAAAATGGGTCGAAGACAATGAAAAAAAAGTTTGGTGTTCTCATAGTAATTTTCATATAAACTTCGAATAGATTGTGCCAAGTCAGTTTCTTATCAAATGAGTTTAAATTTTGGGAGGCTAATCAGGAACTGATTTGAAACCGTTTGTGCACTGTGGAGCGAAAATTTCGAATTTTGCATCAGTCTAATTTTCATGCTCATGCTCCTAATTATGTCCAAGACAATAGTTTTTTGTGTTAAAATCATACATTGCTACCACCCTTTAAAATAAAAAAAAAATCATGCTTGAGCAAAAACTTAACGGTTCCTATGAAGTTTAAGTGGTTTAAGTATTAAGATACATTGTACTGTGCCTAGTAAATAAACAAACTAGGTAAAAAAATAAACATTCTACAAAGTCAACTGGATTTCGGTATCGCAAAGCTTCCACCTTTGAGCCTTTATAAAAAATCAATTGTGAAAAACGGGGCAATGTCCCCTAATCTCCCTTAGTTGTTGCCTTCGGTGTTAGTATTGCTTGTAATCAAGACTAGCACTGAATTTGAAACAGGTCAACAAATCAACTAAAATAATGTCCGGAATGTTCTCTCAAAATTCTTGCAACATGGCCCAAGCTAGCAAACATTGTCCCATCAAAGACTGAAACCAATTTTCACACAGTAAAGTGTAGCAAAACAGGTGCCTTGGAACTATTCCACTCGATTCTCTTTGCCGATTATCACACATGCGTGTCGTGCAGCATGGCAGCAAGCAAATCGGACAATGGTACATCAAACAATTCCGGCTGCAAGCCTGGGCAATAAATTTCGATCTGGGCTGACTATTGCGAATGCAATTTGCTTCAATCGCACAAACTCTCAAACGTGATTCATAAAAAAAAACACCCAACCGTTTGTAAATCATCGCCACTGGTGGCTGCTGGTACAAATTTCCCCAGTGATATTCACTCCATCATGGCAATCGTATATTTATTGCACACGGCAAAGTGATATTTTTTGTTTTTCGTTTACTGGACTGCAGCAGTTTATGGGCAGGCGTGTTCTGGATGCAAGCGATTAAGCTCTAAAACCGGACGTCCATCACAGTGTGGCGGAGCCATACAGAAACTGGACAAAAATCCAAAAGTAACCATTTTATTAAAAACTTGAATATCGATGGCCATACAATGAATCTACTACCACATTGATCATCTTCGGATTCTGATCCAGTTACATACGTTCGTACTTTGCCGATCTCGCATCCATCGAGAAGTATGAAGACAAATTCAAGCGGAAAGCTAAGCCTTTGACGTCATACTTCGCTAGTTTCACTATTTCTTCTGATGCTGGGAACTCGGACATCAACCAGGCATTCTCCTGACAGGAATTGCAGCATGCCCGCTGCAGTAACGGAAAGTCGGCGGGTCCCGACGAAATCTGGTACACTCTACTCAAGAGGTTACCAACGCCAAGCCAGCTACGGATGCTGGAGCTTTTCTACAAGCTCTGGCTCACCAACTCGTATCCAGCGTCGTGGAAGGAGAGCTTAGTCATTCCCATCCCAAAAGCTAATGAAACAACCCGTGAAGTTAGCAAGTTCCGGCCAATAGCCTTGACATGCTGTATGGCCAAGGTCCTGGAGCGAATGGTCAACAGGAGCCTAAAGCATTTCCTTGAAGCCGAAAACCTGCTAGACCATCGACAACACGCCTTCCGTCAAGGGTACGGAACGTCAAGGGGAGGTCCTCAAGAGCGCCAACCATAGCGGTCACCACACCGAGATCATCTCGATGGATATATCGAAGGCCTTCAACAGGACGTGGACGCCCTTCGCTTTAAAGCAGCTTGTCAACTGGGGCCTGTGTGGATACATGGTCCACTTCATCAAAAATTTCCTGACCGATCGCTCTTTCAGAGTCACAGTTGGCAACACGAGGTCCCAGCTTTTCAGAGAAGAGACGGGCGTCCCACAAGGTTCAGTTATCACCGTTACCCTCTTCCTTGTGACCGTGAATGGAGTTTTCGGAGGACTGCCGAATTTTTTTTTTAACATTTTCGTGTATTTTGACGATGTACTTACCGTAACTACCGGCCCAACAGCAGGGCGTAATAGGATCAAGCCCCAGGCAGCAGTCTCCGCTGTAGCCAGGTGGGCCAGCGCAATAGGTTTCCAGCTTTCGGCCATCAAAAGCGTCAGGTGCTTCGTGTGTCCATCCCGGCGCCGTGTCAGTGGACCACCTATCAAAGTTCGAAACCCGCCCATACCACTGAAAAAGACGGTCCATATTCTGGGGGTACTTGTTGACCGGACCCTCATCTTCAAGCAGCAATTTAAGGCGATCAAGAACGACTGCCGCAGCAGAATCAACTTGATGCGTACCATCTACCGCCCCACCGGTCTAACAATCGCGATACTCGTTTCCGAGTTGCAAGTGCCGTCATCGATAGTCACCTACTGTACGGTCTAGAGATGACGTGCATCGCTACCGAAAAGCTCGTGCAGATACATGCACCAACTTTCAACACCTACGCTTGGACTGTCTCCGGTATTTTTCCGTCAACGCCCGCCAATGCCGCATGCATCGAAGCGGGTATTCTGCCGCTGCCGCTACAGAAATTTCCTCCGGAAATGACAGGATTTTTCTCCTCGATGGGGGGAACAGACTCCTCCACATGACTGCCAATTTGGAGCTCCCTACAGTGGCCAAGGTCCACTGGTACGGAGACAAAAGTTGGCGCATACCTCCACTAAAAATAGAGAGTCGGATAAAGAGCAGGTTCAAGGTTGGAGATAACTCTGCAGCGCCGAAGAGAACAGTAGCCGAACTGCTAGGTTCGGACTACCACACCATGGGATGCATGCCCACATAAACATGGACGGATCGCTTTCCCGAGCCGGGGTCGGAATTGGAGTAGCCGAAATTTCACAACACCCTCGGACCGGCCCATACTGGTGCTATCCGATTCGTACAGCGGGATACAAGCCCATACATCTGAGACCCCGACTCACCCCTGGATACAGGGTATCGTGGAGGCCACACCCCGAACACGGTGTTCACCTGGATCCCTGGGCACTGCGGTATCCCAGGAAATAGCGAAGCCGACACCCTGGCAGGGTCTGGACCCGTTGGCCCCAGTTACACCGACGAAGTGCCACTACAGGACATAAAGCGATGGATAGTCAGCAAAATGTGGGAGGCCTGGGAAGCAAAGTGGTGCCAACCCCAATCCCTCTTCATCCGAAGAATCAAAGGAACGACGAGCAAGTGGACTGATATGTCGAAACTACGGGACCAGAAGGTGGTTTCTCGTCTTTGGGCTATCATGGTTTGGATCATGGGTTTGATGTATCAGATTGCATTTTTTTCGTTGCCTGTATTGTAAGTATTTTACTGGAATCTGTTTTAAATGCTATCTGAGCGCCAACCCGAAAAATTCCTAGACCGGGCCGGGAATTGAACCCAGCCACCTCCAGCATGGTCTGGCTTTGTAGCTGCGCCTTTACCGACTGAGCTAAGGGATGCCATACACCACTGCGATCAGTAATTTGATCTATTGTAGTATATCCCGTGTCCTTAGTTTAGTGCATGTCGTATTACTCCATCACTATTGAGAAATGATGAAGTATTCGATTTTTGACGTAGGACTACGTCTTTGATTTCTATATGGGGGTACACTTTGTGAAAACCGAAAAAGGAACATGTAACAAATTAAGAATGATTTTGAACGTTAATAACTCAGCTGCCCCTGGTCCAATTTCAATAATTGTATCACCAGTCGATCAGAAATATGGTTACGCATCGCACCACAATGCTTCCGAATGTTGATTTTCAACAAGAAACTATTGAAAAACTGGTAAATGTCCAGCATTGTCCAAAAGCGTCGAATTAACTAACAAATCCACCAACTACCTACATGCATATGCTGCTTCCCCAGCACAGTCGTCAGAGAGTAGTAAGTAAACGAATCAAGTCGAAGTGGCATTCGCCTCCGATCCTCGCTCGCGTACGAATAGGGAGGATGGAATTGCGTAATATTTTGCACACTAATCGCCATATTCAGAACCAAACCCAAATTCTTCGAGATAACTACCATCCGTCGTCTGGCTCGCCGTGGCGGTGTCTGACGTATCTCCGGTCTGATTTACGAGCTGTGCTGAAGGTGTTCCTGAAAAATGAGATCCGTGATGCTGTCACCTACACTAAACACACCAAGCGTAAGCGGTCATGGATGGCATCTACGTTTTGAAGTGACAGAGACGCACTCTGTTTGGTTTCGGAGGTTAAATCATCACCAACTTTGGCAACAAAACGGCTCTTTTCAGGGCCATCAAGCTTATTACAGTAAAGAGTAGGAATAGAATTCATCTGCCTGTTTGTCCATATTCAGAACCAACGACCACACAAAATGCTCATGTAATCAAACTGGAAGCAGGGCTACAAATTATTTTGAATCGATCAATGTAGGTAGGACCTATTGAAAAGTGTCGTGAGATTTGTTTTCCGTACTGAGGCTAATGCTACCGACGCCAGGGAGGCAGCTCACACACCTGGACCCTACCAATCGACCCATCAACTCAACCGGGGACCAACGGCTTTACTTCCCGAAGGAAGGCGTGATCAGAGATGTTGTGCCTTAGAACATGCCGGTGGCGCCGACTGAGATTAGACCCAGGCCTGCTGGGGTGAGAGGTAATCACGCTAACCACCCGTGCCGATATTTTTCAAGGTGATATCACGGCGAATGAGAACGACCCAAATTTGAGTTTAGTTATCTCAGAAATAAGAAATAAAGTATAGGAACTCAGCGATGAGTAAATTTGCCTCATGTTTTCTTAGGTTTTCCCAGGATTTTCCAGCGAAAAATTCCAGCGAATTTGAGAAAAGTAAAGATTGGATACACTCAGTCTATTGGTACTACTCCGAGACTGAATAAAATTTTCGTTAATTTCCTCATTTTCTGGCAGATTTTTTAGGTTTTCCACAGGAAACCATGAGACAAATTTACTCATAGCTGAGTTCCTGCACTTTTGGCGATTATGAGTGAACTAAACTCAAATTTGGGTCGTTCTCATTCGCCGTGTACGCAAAAGGAAAAGAGCCAGTGTCGCTACTTGATAGCAAACTACTCATAATGGGAGGAGTCTTTGTAGCTTTTATACAACTTGGTTGCACATCATTCTGCTTTAACCTGAAAATATATAAAACAGCGCTGCTGTATGGCATTAGCTCATTTTCGCTTCGGACGGCGTGGTGAACAGCAATAGCAGCAGTAGGAAGGTGGTGGCTAGTCCACTCCTTCACACATAACAAGCAACAATTGACTGGTCGTGGCAAACGAGGAAAAGGTCTGGTAAAGGAGGCGCCAAGCGTCATCGCAAAGTTCTTCGAGATAACCGCCATCGGTCGTCTGGCTCGCCGTGGTGGTGTCAAACGTATCTCCGGTCTGATTTACGAGATGTGCCGAAGGTGTTCCTGGAAAATGAGGTCCGTGATGCTGTCACCTACACTAAACACGCCAAACGTAAGTGGCCATGGATATCCTCTTCAATAAAACGGCCCTTTTCAGGGCCATCAAGCTTACATCAGTAAAGAGTTGGAATAGAATTTATCTGTGCTTCTTTGTCCATATTCAGAACCACAAGCCCCCAATGACCACACAAAATGCTCTCCGGAGTTTTAATCTTGTAACCAAACTTGAAAGCAGAGGTGCAAGTGATTTTGATTGATTCTCTTAATCAACTTTCTCTTTGAAAAAGATTACTACAAATTTGGTACGCCTACAATTCAAAAACGGAAAGAGTTGAGATAATAGATAATTGATCAATTAAAAGAACTAAATGCTCTTCACATTTATTCCATCCACTAGCGGTCCTACGTCAAGCTTCCGTTCGTGCACCTAGACACAGACCCTTCTACTTTTTTTTACAGTTGTCATTCTTGCATTTATCGCAAGGATCCGACTATAATTGAAAGGTTCCGCTATTTATACCCTTTGGAGAGTTGAAACACCCTCCAAAGGCGCTCCCCTTTGTCAGTCAAAAATGGATTCCTTAGCAACAAAATTAAGGAATGACACCGATAATGACCATGTATCAGAACCCTAGTCTTAATCACTTCAAACTAGGGAACAACGAATAGAAGATTAGGAATCACATAGATGACGACTAACTAATTCATTTTTTCCTTGTTTCAAGATCATCCGCGGTGGACAAAGCCGAGTCTTGTCACTATCAACAAGGCATAAAAAGTAACAAGGACTAAGATGTGTTCCTTTGATTACTGAAAAATCCTGTTCCCTTAGTTTGAAGTAGACAGGACTAGGAATCGGTGGTAGATCTTACATCCCGTAACGTACCACGAAAAGGTGATCTACCCACGTTACGGGGCAACCTATCCTTAGCAAGCTCCCTTACAGCTTCATACGATGATCTAGATAAATTCGCTTTCACCATAGCAGCGAGTGCTCGCTCAGGTTAAATATACTATGTATTTCTGTTGGGTTGAAGAGTTTAATAATTGACCTCGGCGCACAGTGGTGCCAAGGGTATCAAAACACGCGCTTTTTTATTTACGCTGAAATGGATGATTAAAGGTACTAGGTGTCTCCTGAGAAGTTTCTCGGGTGACATCACTTCTTCTTATGGTAAAAGAAAATTAAAGATTAATCCACCTAAAAGTGAGATGCAAAATTTATTTTTTTGGTATGATGAGATACAAAATAATTGTGTCCGGCGAAGCTGTAGAGAACATTATTGTGAACAACTTTGCTCAAAACTATAACTTTTTAGTTCCTATAGATGCTGAGATATAAAGGTTACTTTGTGGAGACATCGTTAAAATCAATTTTGTATCTGTAGCTTTTTCTACAATATTTCTACATGTTTGGCATGTTGCACAAAGATGTTAGAAATATCAAATTACATATCTTTTCCGAAGACTGCAAGTTCGCTATCATTAATATTTGAAAAGTTATTTACATTTTTTGGTTGAAAATTACCCAACTTCCAATACCAATAACTTCTAAACGGGCAAAAACGAGCAGGCCATTCTCTGAGCAATTAAAAGTACAAGAAAATGCAATAAAATGGCGAAGAAACCAGATCGCCCTCTCGTGACCCTTAACCGAAAAGCTTGCCTTGAAACTTGTCTCTTTTCAGAATTTGAAATGGCGATTTTGTGAAACCCGGGACTGTTATCGAGTAGGTGTGAAAAGAGGCATACAAATGGATAACCAAGCAACCTGGGCTATTTCTAGTGACTAACAAAATGACTCGGGATCAAAACCAGACCGCCCCCAAACGACCCTTGCCTGAATCGCTTATGTACTTTAAATATTTTTCGATTTTGTCAATAAACAATACCAAAATCTTTCATGTTTAATGTTTATAACGTTCCGATTCAAATTGTACGAATCTTAAAGAGCGCTTGCAGTTTCCTCTTCGTCGATATCACTGTTCTCGCCGTTGTCATCTGTGATGGCCAAAAGTTGCAGAGCATTCCCGGAGCACACTTCACTTTTGTTTTTCGGTAGTTTATGGAATGTTGTGTGATCATTCACCAAAAATCAAAAAGGTAAATGCTCCTAGCTCCTGTCCGTATGCCCGGCCTATAACACCCTTTTTAGCCCTTCATATAAGCGAATTAAATCTAAAAATTTACACAAATATGGCCAAAAAATCTTAAAACACTGCAAACAACTTCAATGTCTGGTCATTGACGTAAGATAAATGAATTCACTGACTTGATTCATCCAATTGCTAGAGTCTACAATAAAGAACATGATCATGCAAAGCAAATTAAGTTCTTTATGAAAAAAAGGGGTTTTATTTCAATATCAAACTTTGTTGTTCGTTTCTGGGACTCCCTATATGGCGATTCGATAACAATAAGCTAAAACACTATTGATTAATTTTGAAGGAAAACCTTCGAAAATGTATCCAGCATTACTAAACATAATAACGAGCAGTGACGTGGAGTTGCATCCCAAAACCCCATGATAAACAAGGAGTGGATTCAACCAACGAAACTTCTAAGCGCAAAAGAATCATTACCAACATAGGAGAAAAATTCGGTAATGTCCTGTTCAGACTACAGAGTTATAACATGTTACAGCATTATCTTGATGGGGGTTTCTTTGTTGCAATTATTTGACAACCGTTATAACATGTTATAACTGCTCGGTCTGGACAGCGTTTAAGATCCTTCCATTTTATAATTATTCAATGTTTTCAAATATATACACATTATACACATTATACACATAGTAGCTCGGAGCGTTTGGTTCGGTATGTCGTGTGCTAGAAAAGAGTAGACGAATAAACGTCAAAAAAGGTCAGGTTCATAATCAGTAAAACAAAATTTGTCACGTGCTTGCACCCTTTAGAAACGTACCATAATCTTAACAAAATAATGTTGCTTATTTTATGGTAAGTTTCAGGAACCAATTGGTTAAAATCGGTACTATATCTATATTAAGTTTCAAATGTCTGTATAATGTCTGTAGTCTGTATTGGGTCCGTACGAGACTTCGAAAATCTGTGTAAATACAGACATATCTGAATATCTGGCACTGCTGCATCTTTGGGCGAATACAACGCAGTAGGCCTTGCCAATATGACGTTTGTATCATATCTATGATATAATACAATCCTCATTATTGACAAGAAAAATAATCAGGCATAGAGATTAGCGACGTTTAACGCACGCACACTAGCGGGTGCATCGCCGTGTAAAGTTGTTTACTGTTTTCCTCTGGCTAACCTAAAAAATGTTTGAAATTAGATCTGTCAAAATGAGTTTGACAGCGATTTGTTATGTATTTTCCTCGGTTTTTCACTAACACGCTCTCATATATCGTAACAATACAAGCGGACTTGAACATCTCAATAATCTAACCTAATTTTTTTCCAGGATGCTTTCTCGTACTGGCTGCGTTTGTATTAGATGAGATTAGATTAAATTAGATTAGATAAGATTTGATTAGTTAAATAGGTCACGGTGTCTCTCAAAGAAAAACTGGGAACTTACAGCAGTGGAAGGAAGGATAAACCGAGGGGGAGGGGCAGTGAAAATTTTACAGCAATCTAGAGTTACTCTGAGAAACTCTCTTGCTCTCTGAGCGAATTTTTCTCTCATTATCCACATTATCCGTCTAGACCGAGATGATTCATATGGTGGCGTACTTTTGGGGATCAAAAAGTGATACTCCTTCTATAAAATCTCAATCCCAATAATTTCAGGAATTGAAATTGTCGCTTGCCAAATAAACGTGAAGAACAAAGAACCAAGGACTTCCATAAACCGCCGTCAGCTTTGGAGTTCAGTAAATATCCTTCCATCTCCAGTTCTAATACTGGGCGATATGAACTCACACGGTACTGGTTGGGGCGAATCATACGATGACAATAGAGCGGGTATTTTCTATGATTTGTGCGACGATTTGAACTTGACTATCTTGAACACTGGTGAAGCAACACGTATAGCAAACCCTCCTGCTCGAGAGAGCCGTCTTGACATATCTTTGTGCTCTAACTCACTATCATTAGATTGTCTGTGGGAGGTTATCAATAATCCCCATGGTAGTGATCACTTGCCAATTATTATTTCAATCAAAAGTGGTCGTCTAAAAACAGATCAGTCAATTCAAGTTCCTTTTGACCTCACGAGGAACATTGATTGGCAAACATTTGTATCGGCGGTAACTCTTGGTATTGATTCTACCGATCCTCTACCACCACTGGAAGAGTATCGTTTCTTTACCGAACTAATCTACAAAAGCGCATTAGAAGCTCAGAAACGACGTGTTCCAAGTGCATCCCTCAAAAGAAGACCCGCCACCCCTGGGTGGGATGACGAATGCACAATGTTGTATCTTGAGAAATCCGATGCCTTTAAAGATTATCGTAGACATGAAAGATCTGAGCTTTTTGAAAAGTATCTAAAGCTTGAAAAAAGCATAAAAACTTACTAAAAGCAAAGAAACGAAATTACTGGCGTACTTTTATCGAGGGACTTTCTAGGGAAACCTCGATGACAACGCTTTGGAAAAAGGCTCGCTATATGCGGAACCGCTCATCTTCCAATGGAGTGAAGAATACTCCTCCCAATGGATATTCGACTTCGCTAAAAAGGTTTGTCCAGACTCTGTTCCAGCACAACCAACTTTACGGGATACAGCCCGAAGTAACGGTTCTATGGATGAACCATTCACAATACTGGAATTTTCAATGGCACTTCTTTCATCGAATAACTCTGCTCCGGGAAGCGATATGATCAAATTCGACCTTCTAAAAAACCTCCCCGATATCGCTAAAAGACGATTTTTTAACCTATATAATTCATTTATGGAATAAAATATAGTTCCACCAGCATGGAGACAGGTTAAAGTAATAGCTATTCAAAAGCCTGGGAAACCAGCGTCTGATCACAATTCTTATCATCCGATCTCTATGTTATCATGCCTGAGGAAATTATAAGAAAAAATGATCCTATTAAGACTTGACCACTGGGTTGAATCAAACAATCTACTTTCAAATACGCAATTTGGTTTCCGGAAGAGTAAAGGAACAAACGATTGTCTAGCGATGCTTTCATCTGATATTCTACTGGCCTTTGCGCACAAGGAGCAATTGGCTTCAGTCTTTTTGGATATTAAGGGCGCATTTGATTCTGTTTCCATAGACATACTGTCAGACAATTCGCACAGTAGTGGATTACCCGGTATTTTGAATAATTTCTTGTTTAATTTGCTGTCAGAAAAACAAATGACCTTCAATCTAGGTCAACTGACAACTTCTAGAGTTAGCTACATGGGCTTACCCCAAGGTTCATGTTTAAGTTCCTTACTTTATAATTTCTATGTCAAAGATATTGATAACTGCTTAGATAATCTATGCACGCTTAGGCAGCTTGCAGACGATGCCGTGGTTTCCATGAGAGGTCCATGTGCAGAAATCTTGCAAAGACCATTGCAAAATTCCCTAAATAATCTGTCTCTCTGGGCAAGAAATTTAGGGATCGAGTTTTCACCGCAAAAAACTGGATTGGTAGTGTTTACAAGGAAGCCCAACTGCGTCTAAATCTTTTGGGCAGAGACATTACCCAATCTTTGACCTTCAAATACCTTGGAGTCTTTTTTTTCAACTTTCTACGATCAATTTCCGGGGCATGGTGGGGTGCTCACCCGGAAGACCTCATTAAACTATATAAAACGACTATTCTTTCAGATGGCTTTTTTTGCTTCCTCTCGGCAAGAAAAAGCCACCTAATATTCACGGTGTCTCTGGTAGAAAACATTAATAAAAAAAAAATCAGTATCGCTAAAATACTCACCAAACGAAAGCTTATGCTCTCCCCTTTCAAATGAGACTAACCTCGAAATGTTCTATCGGGGGGTCTAGAACATTTTTTTCAAAACATTACATTTGATTTGAATCTTATGGATATCGCATTAGCCATTTCTACGGTTATCTAGGTAGCCATGACAAATATTTAGATTTTTTTTTTATTTGTGATCTTAAAAAAGGAATGTTTTAGTTAATATTAATTTTTATTCATTGAATTCAATTGTGAACAAGGATTGTTTAAAATATAACTAAAAATAATTAACAGTTTACAAATGTCCACTATTGTACATCACTACAGCACGAAGAAGCTGCCGATCATATACTTCAGAGGTTTCTGGGGCCTTGACACGATTCCAAACAATTTGAAAATCGAAATGTACAGTTTCACTGGCTTGCTCCCCATATTTGCTCAAACCACTTCCAGTGATTTTACAAAATTCTGGGACATGGTATCGCAAAATATGGAATTTGAAGCTATTGGGTAAGCTGGCTGCAATCCACGTCCTAGAAAAGTTCTCAACCTTTTCTACGTAATCTTCACATAGATTTTCTTGAAAACAACCCTTGTAGACAAGATCAAATTGATCGAGTACCTGCAATATAATTAGCATTATAAAACGATAATTGAAATAACGATAAGATTACTTGCAGTTCTTAGCAACTTCAAGGTTCCATCAGATTGCAAAACATGTCGATTTTGCAGTAGTTTGTGGCAATTCCGTCCGGTGAATCCGTATTTGCTGTGACGTTGGCAGCTACTGATACTTGTCCAATCCATAGCAGTGTCTGAATCAATGGATTCCACCTTCTTGTAGATTGCATTTATAATTCCAAGCGTAATGTGTAAGGAAGGCGGTGGACAGAGGGTTATGATTTGGTCGTCAGATGATCCGCACAGCAATGGCTCATCAATACAATTGAAAAAGTTTCTCGCCAGTTTATTTGCGGACCCCTGGCTTTTCCATGCCGCTGACATCTCACGAATATGTCCGAGAGTTCGAGGCTGTGCAGCTGTATTGCAAAGATTATTCTTCGGTGCGGTGCAATAAGGACAAGGAAATGTCGAACTGTGTCCCATTATTCCACTAAGGAGGTTGACAATCTTCAAATCCCCGGCAACAAAGCACTTGAAATTGTTCAGGTGCAAGAGTGTACTCCATATATTTGCGATATTAGCATATTTCTCGGGGACTCCAGGAGCAACTGCTAACAGTAATAGCATTTTTACACCAGTATCCTTGCAATGGCCTCGTGTTTCATTCAACTTGGAGTTCGTGGTTTGAGATCTTTCGATAATGGACAGAGTCACTTTAAAAGAACCGCCCCCTCCGTCAACACCGATTTTACAGAACGAGCTTGTCAAATCAACGCCTCTTTTGGATATAACATGCTCTACCACTCCTTGCACGTCGTTACAATAGACCACTGGCTTCAAAACCATTTCTTCACTATCGTTCAAATAAAATGGTAATTCAGCTACCTCGAAAAATCGCTAGAGTGATTGGTTTAGGATTGTTATTTTGGAAGAGACGTTGGGGGCGATTTCGATGTCTAAGCCCCTTAGACAGGTGCTCAGTTGTAATGTCCGTCTGGTACTCAAATCGCAAGTCTTTTTTATCAAAAACAAATCGTCAGCGGACAGATGTGGTTTCTTTTTCACCTGAATACCAGTAGTAGTGGATTTCCAGCTGGATGGTAGTCCGTGTAGATTAGAGAGCTTTACCTGACCATCTCCATCCGTGGGTTTGTCCCTCATATACTTCGCAACGACAGGGTCTCCAGCATCTTGAGCGTTCTGGACAATCCCGAGCAAATTGCGCTTCGCTACAGTCTTCGTACATGTATGTCGTTTACCTTTTGCCATTTCCGAATAGCAATATGGACACAAACTCAACTGGCACTTTTTTTTCGCATTACCCGAGGAGCTGGGTCTGCCACGTTTCCCCTTGGATTTAGGTGAAATTGTCACTCTTGCAGCAATGCATATCTCGCATGCGCAAATATCAGCGCTTCGAGTGACAAGTTTTAAATTGTACTTATACTTGTACAGCGTGGTATTATCAGAATTATTCTGATTACTATTCGAATAAACTGTAAACGAACATGCTCGACAAATTTTTGTAGGATAATACCAACCTATCGATCTAACATCGTGAAGAAAGTGTTGTTCGATAATATCAACCACCTTTGTTGATAGTGGTTGAAGATGCAGCTTCTTCAAGCACAGTATGCACACCACCAAACGATTTTCTTCGTGACTTTTCGGTTTCATGTTTAAGTTTTGCTGTTAGAATTATATGTGTATATAGATAAAAGTTTGAATATTTTTTAATTAGATAGAGCCATACCTTTTTTCAAATCAAAACGATGACACAAAACAACAAAAGTTCACTTTTTCACAAGGAACAAATACCACGTGCGCAGAATGCATATGACAGATAGGCTTTTAGAGTCATGACCTGCTACGATCAAATTGTATCCAAATCATAAGTTCCACTGTTTTTATTCAAACCATCATTTGAAAAGGATGATTTTTGATAATTTTCAACCGTAATTCATAAAAAAAAAAAAAAATCTAGGCCCCCCGATAGAACATTTCGAGGTTAGTCTCATTTGAAAGGGGAGAGCATAAGCTTTCGTTTGGTGAGTGTTTTAGCGATACTGATTTTTTTTTTATTAATGTTTTCTACCAGAGACACATCAAATTGGAACGTATTCTATATCGTTGTTTACGTATTGCCCTTGGCTGTATGCATTCAACACACAATATGAGCCTAGAGGTCCTAGCGGGCGTAAAACCCTTGCAAAACCGTTTCTGGGAGCTCTTATTAAGAATATTGATTAAATGTAGTGTCAGTAACAACCTAGTGATTGAAAACTTTGAAGAAATGCTCGAATTGAGCATCCAGTCTAGATTCGTGCGAATCTATCTTAATTATATGTCATCGGATATTAGCCTTCCTTGCTATAACCCCTCTCGTGTATGCTTTTCTAGCTACAGTTCCCCCATTGACTATGATCTCTTCATGAAACAGGCTATTCAAGGAGTTCCAGATCAAATTCGACCTATCTCAATTCCCCGCATCTTTGCTGAAAAGTACCAACAAGTCAATTGCAATAGAAGATTTTTCACTGATGGATCACGCATTGATGGATCCACTGGCTTCGGCGTCTTCAATGAATACTCAACCGCCTTTCGGAAACTTCAGGAACCTTGTTCCGTTTATGTTGCTGAGCTAGCAGCAATCAACTTCGCATTGGGGATGATTTCCGATATGCCCATAGACCATTACTTCATCTTCTTGGATAGTCTCAGTTCGATTGAGGCTATTCGGTTGATGAAACAATGTAGGCACTCATCTTATTTCCTTTCAAAGGTAAGGGAGCAGATGAGTTTGCTGGTCGAAAGATCATATATGATTACCTTTGTATGGGTCCTCTTACATTGCTCAATCCCAGGTAATGAGCAGGCAGACTCTCTCGCAAAGGTGGGCGCACAACAAGGCGAGATTTATGGAAGAAGAATTTCACATGATGAATTTTTCCCATTAGTACGTCAGAGTTCTCTTTTAAGTTGGCAAAACGATTGGACAAGTAATTCTCCAAATGTTTCTTCGAGAGCGTGGTTCAAAGGTCTGGATGTAAGTCGGGGATTCATTCGAGTGATGTCAAGACTTATGTCCAACCACTACTCGCTAGACGCACATCTCTACAGAATAAACCTCGTTGACAGTAATATATGTAGGTGCAGAACCGGTTATGATGACATCGATCACGCAGTTTGGTATTGCCCGGGTAATGACGCCTCCAGAGCACGACTATTGGATACCCTAGTGGCCCGAGGTAGACAACCCTTCCGTGAAGTAAGAGATGTATTGGGAACACGTGATCTTCCCTACATGCAAGCGATCTACGAATTCCTTTGTTTGTCTGATGTTAGAGTTTGATGTGACCACCCCCTCCTTTCCAAACAATTTCCCGCCATTGTGTCCCAGTATTATTATCCTCCTGTTCCTGTGCTACTTGCCCCTGCCCAGCCAGGATTTGGTCAACCACCCGAGAGTAGTATCTGAAGGAGGCTTCAGAAACCAGTTTCATACCTAGATCCTTTAAATCGAAATTGTTACCCATTAACCTCAAGCCCGCCACGAGTAATTGGTACCCAATACTAACCTAGAAATACTGCTATTTAAAATGTAAATCAAACATTACTGATTTTGGCTCCGCAAAGTGTCACACATGACTGAGCCTAGTAAATAAACGAACTAGTTAAAAAAAAGTATAGCTCAAAATTAAAGGTAGGGAGATTTTACGCGATAGTTATAATACAGAACTTTTTTCGGTGTAGCAAGCGATTGCCTTTATCGTTGATTCGCTGCTCACAACCATTGAAGCCCAAATAATGTATTGTAAAACTGACCCCCTATAGAATATTTTGAAACTAGCCTCAAACGAAACCTAAGATTTCGTTAAGTGGGGTTTGCAGCGATTCTGATTTTTTTATAATAATGTTGTCCTACCATAGACACCGTAAAGTAAAAATATAACCTATTAAATGTATTGCTATCGATTTTCACATTATTAGCCAGCTTTCCCCCACTGTGCCAGGGGGCGGAACAAACGATGTGAACATTATACTAGTTGGAGAACAGGACGCTCCGCGTATACACACGCACACACGTGTGCGGCCTGGCTGTAAAATATTGCGGTTAGGAAATGTCAGGAAATAATTTACAACCCTGTATTAATTTGCAAAATTGGTTAGCATTGGTGGATTTTCCGTGACTCGTGGATGTTTAGATTAAAATTATGAGGATAACGGATTATATTCATTGCATTGAATTTAGAAACCAGTTTAAAATTATTAAGGATAAGCCACATTCAAAATGCTGTTTCTCACCTAAAGACTATTACTGCATTTACCATCAATGAACCAGAACATCCCAGCCGAAAGCCGTAGGTATTCCGTACGGAACTTTCGAGCAAAACGTTCTCGGTTTGCGGTTATCTTCCCCACTTTCATCAGACGATGATGATGGGCTACATGTTAGCGTCCTGAAACTTGTCACATGGGATATTTTACTGAAGGATACTTTTTACTGACCTCTTAGCCCACTCATCTATCTAGTCCGTGCGTTTTTGCTTCCATAATCGGCAGTAAATGCCAAGGGCCACATTGGAGGCGATGAGCGGGAGCAGAACTCATGAAATATTCTAGGAACGGTAAACTGACATCCCGGGTGCTCTCTGTTTGTGTGCACCTAGCAGATAGCGAGCAAGGGCAGCAAAAAACAACTTCACTATGCAAATCGTGTTTGCCTCCATCGTTGTGGGCTGAAAATGTATTCCAGTCACACACATGGACCGACATGCCCCGGGCGTACGTGAATTAAGACCCGGAAAATCACTTTCCCGAAAAGCTTTCCTTACCAGTGGGATCAGCGTTGTGTCTGATGTATGGGTTTGTGTGTGTGTGTGTGTAGATTGATAATTCGAAACTGTGTATCGTAAAACAGAATGTTGTAAAACTTCACAGCTTGAAAAGTGAATTTTCAAGATGCTGTGTGTAGCAACTTTGGCGGAAATCTCAATTTTGTTATTTTTGGGTAGATGGGATGGGCCCTGCGCATGTTTGTGCCACTATGTAACATATTTCACTCTAGGAAGGCTACAGGGCTGGTCTCCGTTTCAAGGCAAGTCATTTCTTAACTTTGGATTACAATGTAAAAATCCATATTGATTCACCGGGCAGGTGTATAGAGCTTTTTGACGTTTAATCGGCGCACACTACTGCACCATTTAAATAGATCAAGTGCAAGCAAGGGGGAAGCATATTAGTGGGAATACAAACCGTCCATTCATCCATGTGTGCTAGATAGAAAAGAAAATTAATCGTAAAAAGGTTTGCTACCCAGTACAATCTCAACGGCGCCGGTGGTGTAGTGGTAAGCGTGATTACCTCTCACCCCAGCAGGCCTGGGTTCAATACCAGTCGGCGCCGCCGGGATGTTCTGAGGCATAACATCTCTGATCACGCCTTCCTTCGGATGGGAAGTAAAGCCGTTGGTCCCCGGTTCATGAGTTGATGGGTCGATAGGTAGGGTCCAGGTGTGGGAGCTGCCTTCCTGGCACGTCGGTAGCATTGGTGCTCAGCACGGAAAACAAGATCGACGGAAAAAACAAACCAAAGGAAAAAAAAAAGTACAATCTCGTTTTTGAATTTATCTATCTTCTTCTTCTTCTTCGCATTTTAAGCTTATTGCATATCGCATATTAGCTTATTGCGTGCTCTCAACTTAGTGTTCTAGATGCACTTCCACAGTTATTAATTGAGAGCTTTAGATGCCTGTACCATTTTTGCATTGATATGATTGTGTGGCAAGTCCAATCATACTTCTATGCCCAGGGAAGTCGAGAAATTTTCCAACCCGAAAAATTCCTAGACCGGACCGGGAATCGAACCCAGCCGCCTCCAGCATGGTCTTGCTTTGTAGCTGCGCCTTTACCGACTGAGCTAAGGGAAGCCCCAAATGAATTTATCTATAAATTCCATTAATTCCATGGGCACATTTTTGCAATGACCGTTCCCACCAGGGATCTGCTCTACACTCCCTCCTTTTTTCACTTTAAGAATCTCATGCAATTTCAGATCGCAATGAAATTCGTTCAAATTTGTCTCAAACATTGAATACCACAAAACACATCGCACGAGCACTGTGAGCTTCCCCCTATATTTGTTGGCGCTGGCGTTTGACAAATAGGATTTCGTTGAATTAATAAATTTCGCAATGAAATTCTGACAGCTGGTACTTTACCTTTCCTAATAATGTAAGGGAATCGACTTTGCGTACTTTTCCGCTCCATCCATCAATAAAAACTCGGACAAATGGATTCTTGGAATTCAGATAACAATTGCTTCCGATGAATTTCTTCGTCATCGCTTTCTCTAGTCTTGAAAAGAAGTGATGAAAACGGTTTTGACTTTACCCAGGGAACACATTGCGATGATTTTTTTCCTCGTTCCAGCGACGTAACGCCACGAGCCGAATCACTCATATTTCCATTTTCCGCCCAATTCATGATTTTCGGGCTTAATTTTAAGAGCCGCTGAGCCAATCCCCCTCCTCAAACCACTAGAAGCAACGAGAGACAGACATATGCATCGGTCATTAAATCTGACGCTCCATGCCATGCCCTGCTCGTTTTGGATCTGCCTGCCACAAACCACCCGATAGGTCGGTCTGGTTTCGGTTTGCGGGAGCTGTCATCGCGCTCTCAACCAGAAAAAAAAAACGAAACGCAGACTCCGGCTTTCACCAAAAGTAAGAGGTTCTCTTCAAGATATGACACGGTTTAACGATCGCTCATCTATTTTGCATCCATCTAACCGGCAAGGCGAACGTTTGACGCGGCCGACGGACGACGCAAGTTCCCATCATCGACGTTTAAATTGACGTCGTGTATTCGTTTCAATGAGCGGATACAGCGTACGCGGCCAGTAGCTCCCTACACTGAAACAATATGACATGTTACCGTTATGGGGAAATCTAATAAATTTGCGCTATAAGAAAATGAAAACGCTATGATTGAAAATGTATCAGGTAACTGCATTCATATCTGATACATTAACAATGCTGGTAAGATGGTAACTGTAATATGATCGTCATATGATAAATGAAAATCAGTCAAACTTTAAGAATTAACTGAAATGGATTTGAAACCCATAAGCACAAGCCTTACTTTTACTAGAACCACAGACAAACAGACATAGCTCTTAGAAGAAAATTCTACAAAAAATATCGTCAAGCGTATTTTGCATGCGCACTAGCACCCCAAAATGGTGAGGACCACAGGGGAAAGAGCGTCCAACATAGCTCTGGTCTTCACAAGCTCCTACCTCACGCTTCCACGTGTCGGATGATGACAGCCAGTATATGCCCATATATGTGCTGGTAGCGGGGTGTGGGCAATATCATCACGATTAACCCATATCATGATGATAGCTAGGCTGAGGAGGTGCGAATCGTCGAGCGTCTGTCCACCAGGAGGTGCGGCTCGAACAGCGTCTGAAAAAGAAATCAGTGCCAACATTTCAAAGGGGCGTAATTGCTTTTGTAAACAATGGCTTTAGTTGTCGATTTCTCGCGAATTAAAGCTCACTTATCAAAATGAATGACACCAGCACGCAGAGGAATGTTTCTTGTATCAGCTAGCATTTGTAATTTGGAGGGGTGGGAAATCGACGTCTAAAGCCATTGTTTACAAAAGCAATTACGCCCCTTTGAAATGTTGGCACTGAAATGCTGTATTGTGTCAGCTAAATCCAAGATGGCAGCCCCATCTACACAATAACCCGAGCGTCTGTCCACCAGGAGGTGCGGCTCAAACAGCGTCTGTCTGGCATCCAGCGGCTAAAACAAGAAATGTTGAATCGTGTCAACTAAACTTAAGATGGCAGCCCCATCAACATGATGTAGGTATCGCGACCCTGCCCAGACAACCAGAAGTCGTATAACAATGTGCAGACAGTATCGTAAATTGCTACAGTTTAAGTCAAAATTGCACATAAGAACGGCATGCATCGCATTATGTTTAAGTTAGAATAGAATGCAAATTTTCGACCAATATGCGATGATTCATTTTTTCGTCGTACTGTATCACAAATCAAATCGGATTACATCGTATGACTTTTCAAAGTGAATTTGTTATTACAGATTAAATCGTATATGATGTTAAATCAACCCGTTTAAAATTAAATAAAAATTTGAATGTATATGGCCTCCACTTTGGTGCGTATAAGCCATTTCTTTGCATTCTAAATATACGATTTGTTTGTTTGTATATATGTTTGTATATCACGAAAACAACTTTGAATATACGTGCATTCTGGTTGGCTGGGTGGTACGTAGCATACTGAATTATAAAAATACTCAGAAAAATTAAGTAAGAAGAAGAAAAAACGAACGGAATTTTCGGCAACTGACCCAACGGCAACGAAATAAGGACAATGAATGGAAACTCGGTTCTTGGAATGTCAGAACGTTAAATGAACCTGGACGAGTGGGCTTTCTGGCCTGTGAAATGCAAAAGGTGAATGTGAGTGTGGCTGTTATTCAAGAAGTACGGTGGCTTAGATCTGGAGAACGTGAATTCAGGGCGGTAGATCCTATCGCCAACACATCGTTCAAATACCAGCGGTGGCGATAGAGCAGAAAACGGAGTTGGTTTCGTAGTGATTGGGAAACAGATGAAGCGGGTTTTGAGGATTCGTGGCAAATTCTTCAATTACAGCCTGAGAAACATCTACGCACCGACTAACGATAAATCCGCTGACGTGAAAGACGCGTTTTGTGAAAGCCTGGATAAAACCTATGATGAGTGCCCTAAACAGGACGTGAACATTGTCATCGGAGATGCAAACGCACAGGTCGGAAGAGAGGAATTCTTTCGCCCAATCATTGAAACAGAGAGCCTTCACTCTGCAACGAATGATAATGGCCTGAAGTTGATAAACTTCGCTGCTGCTCGTGATATGGCCATCAGTAACACCCACTTTGCACGCAAGGATATCCGAAAGCACACCTGGAGACACCCTAATGGCGAAACTTGCTCCCAGATCGACCACGTGTTGGTGGATGGTCGGCATTTCTCGGATGTCGTAGATGTCAGGACCTTCAGGGGTCCTAATATCGACTCGGATCACTACCTCGTTGTAGTGAAAATTCGAGCGCGTCTATCGACCGTTACGAGTTCGAGAAACCGGAGATCGACGCGTTTAAACATCCAGCGTTTGACAGTAGATGGTGTTGCTGCAGAGTACCACCAGAAGCTGAATGAGCGGATAGCGGAAATCAACGTGAACGAGAATCTCAACAATCTCTGGGAAGCTGTCCACGGAGCGGTGAGCACAACAGCACGAGAGGTAATAGGTGCAGCTCAGAGGCGCCTCCGGAACGGGTGGTTTGACGAGGAGTGCCAGCGAGTGACAGAGGAGAAGAACGTCGCCAGAAGCCGGATGTTGGTGTCTGGTACCCGTCAGAACAGAGAGCGGTACAGGGTAGCAAGGTCACCGGAGAAACGAACCCATCGCAGGAAAAAAGGCAGTACGAGGAACGCGTTACTGCTGCGGCGCAAGAAAGTATGGAGCAGAATGATATGCGAAGGTTTTACGCAACTGTCAATGGCGTGAAGAGTAAGACAGCGCCGTCTCCCACCATGTGCAATGACCGTGAAGGTAATCTGCTGACACACATGGTGGCTGCCAGGTGGAAGGAGTACTTCGAGACGTTGCTGAACGGAGAGAACGAGAGAGCATCTACAAACAGAACACACATCGACGACGATGGTCAAGCTGTGGAACCACCAACGCTAGAAGAGGTGAAAAAGGCGATACGAGAGCTGAAAAACAGTAAGGCTGCGGGGAAGGACGAGCTCCCGGCCGAACTTCTCAAACACGGAAGTGAGCAGCTGCCCCAGATGATCCACCGTATACTGCTCAAGATATGGGAGGAGGAAGAATTGCCCGCTAGTTGGTTGGATGGTCTCGTTTGTCCCCTCTACAAAAAGGGACACAGACTGGAGTGTGCCAATTACAGAGGAATCACGCTTCTGAATTCGGCGTACAAAATATTATCACGTGTTCTGTTCAACAGATTGAGACCGCTTGAGGAATCCTTCGTCGGCGAATACCAGGCTGGTTTTCGTGAGGGTCGATCAACGACGGATCAAATGTTGACCCTGCGTCAAACCCTTGAGAAGTTCCGGGAATACAACTTGCAGACTCATCATCTGTTCATAGATTTCAAGGCAGCGTACGATTCAGTAAAGACAAACGAGCTATGGCAGATAATGCAAGAAAACGGTTTTCCGACGAAACTAATTAGGCTGATTCATGCAACGCTGGATGGTTCGAAATCATGTGTACGGGTTGCAGACGAGATTTCGGCCTCGTTCGTGACCTTAGATGGGTAGAAGCAGGGAGATGCTCTTTCGAACTTGCCATTCAACATCGCCCTCGAAGGAGCGATTAGGAGTGCTGGCGTGCAGAGGAACGGTACCATCATCACAAAGTCGCACATGCTCCTTGGTTTTGCGGACGACATCGACATCATCGGAATCGACCGTAGAGCAGTGGAAGAGGCGTTCGCGCCTTTTAAGAGGGAGACAGCGAGGATTGGTCTCACGATAAATTCTACCAAATCGAAGTACATGGTCGCCGGTAGAAAGCGTGGGAGCAATAGTGGTGTTGGTAGTGAAGTGGTGCTAGATGGCGAAAAATTTGAAGTTGTGGACGAATTTGTTTATCTTGGTACTTTAGTGACGTGCGATAATGATGTTACCCGCGAGGTAAAAAGGCGTATTGCAGCCGCGAACAGGGCTTTCTACGGGTTGCGTAGCCAGCTGAAGTCCCGCAGCTTGCGTACGAAAACGAAATTCGCGCTGTACAAGACGTTGATTCTTTCGGTAGCCCTTTATGGCCACGAATCGTGGGCATTGAAAGAGGCCGATCGGACAGCTTTCGGTGTCTTCGAGCGTAAAGTGCTGTGAAAAATACTCGGCGGTTAACTGGAAAATGGCATGAATCACGAGTTGTACCAAGTATATATCGGCATGTATATTGTGAAGCTTATAAAACACGGTAGGCTACAGTGGGCTGGGCATGTGGCACGAATGCCGGAAAAGCGTCAAGCGAAGTCAATATTCAGCAGGGGACCCGGAAGAGGATGTCGGCTTCGGGGTAGGCCACGCACCCGTTGGCTTTGTGCAGTTGAGGAGGACATTAGGTCCTTGAACGTCCAAGGCGACTGGAAGCGATTGGCTCAGGACCGAGACCAATGGAGACGGTTACTTCGTTCGGCGCAGATTTGAATTCAACGAGTCGTCGCCCATCAGGTACTCAGGTAGGTACTAGCACCATCTATCATCCACATTCCCAAGCAATGTTTTGCAACCGGAGCATCCCTCGTGCATGCATTTTTTTCACTAGTTGCTATTCCCTCGTTTTGTCAACGCGTCAGCTGTGTTGAATAAAAACAAAACAGATGGAAGTCAGTGATGTTGGTACTATGAAATTTTCCGAATTGCTTGAATTCTGCGGATACGAATACGGATCCGTAGGAAGAATTCTCAGAAGCTAAGACTTTTTTTAGGGATTTGTTTTGTTTGCTTAGTGTGCTTTTTCTTTTGCTGGAAACAAGTTTTTAAACGAGGTAATGCATCACTTATTAGTGCCCTTTCTACCACCGCTCAATCAACGCTATTCATGATGAAGTATTGAACATCAATAACAGGTGAAAGTTGATAGAATATTACAGTTATCAACATGATTTGTTCTCGAATTCTGTGTACATCGTACAACGTAATATAAGGAACGGAAAGACTAATGTGCAGCAGTTTTGATGTAATATTGAACAATTTTTTTTTTCTGTATTCCGTCAGATGTGGTATGTGTCTCCAGTGGGATGCCTTGACCACTTGTCATTTTCAAGAGCTGACATCTACTAACTAGACGTGAAAATGAACTGGCATCAGTGATAAGTTCGAAATGTGGTGGCTTACTCAATTCTTCAGTGGTGCCACCATGAGAAATGCAAGCACATTCCCAGCTGATACATTATTTGCGATGAATGTGATTGTGAGTGTTATGTCTGTTTGTCTGTGCTAGAACTGTGTGCCGTCGCACCACGCCGCCGCCGCCGACGATTTTCATACGCCGCCGCCGCCGATAAACTTGAGCCGGCGCGCCGCCGCAGAAAAATCGTTCACGCCGCCGAATAAACTTACACCGATGAAAAATCCGCAACCCCTTTTCGGTAAAATGAATCTTGAACGCGTTGAAATTAGAACTTATGTGCACATTCGTGCATGGCTACTCAAAATAGAGCGAAAAACCACTGAATGTCATTGAAACCGGATCTACTCTAAATTTAGAAGCATAGTCAGAACTAAATTTAGGGTAAAACGGCAAAAATGGGCAAATATTTCGTTTCTTTTCTTTTTTTCTTCTCTAGGATTAATAAACCAAAAACTGAAAAGCATTTTAATCAAGCATTTTATTTTAAATAAAACAGATTGCAAAACAATTACAATTCACACAAATACTACGGCGGCTGCAATTTGCACCATTTTCAAATGATTTCTTTCGAAATTTTCAAATTTTCTTCTACGACGGAAAGGCAAACTTCGTATTTTTCAGGACTGAAAAATTTCATTACAGCTAAAATGCGACTTTTAGGAATTATGAAGCTATGATATATTGTAATAATAATTTTTATATGTAAGATACAAGAATAGGAGATAAAGTTTGTGTATGACACATAAAACCTGTCAATTTCACTTCCAGATTGTTGCAATTAGCTATTAGTTATAACGAAGGGTACTCACTGGTTGAAATATTTCATTACAGCTAAAATAGCTTATTGTGACCCTCTGAATGCAAAATTGACAGGTTGTATGTGTCCTACACAAACTTTGACTCCTCTTCTTGTATCTTACATAAAAAAATATTATTATAATATCTCATAGTTTCGTAGTTTTGAAAAGTAGCGGCTTAGCTGCAATAAGATTTTTCAGGCCTGCTCACAATTCCATTTTGTTTTTTTTTTTTATTCAACAAATGGGTTGAAAACTCAAAATTGAGATCCGCCTTTATTTATTTATTTATTTATTTATTTATTTATTCCCAACTAATCATGCTTTGACGTTTAAAAGCACACAGGGATGAATCCAAGGGGTAAGTCACTCAGCACATTGTGCCACAATAAGATTCGGCACAGCTTGAGCACATCCATCGGCACATCTTTGGCACAATCTCGTAGGCATTTGATTGTTGTAAATAAAATGAAAGAACTGCTGGTCACTGAAGTTGTTCAAAACATTACGTGCTGTTTGGTTGTATGTTCAGGACATCCTCTAATGAGATATACCTGAGGAACTCAGACCAGCAGTTCACTTCTTGGTTCACTAATAGATTTAATTCCGAAATGCCGCTATACCGATTTATCCTTGCGATTTCAAACCAAAACATTCCAGGTGTCAGAAATACCGGGTTGCTAGGATGGGTATTTTACAAAAAATCGCAGCTTGCTCTATGACCGGCACAATCGGCACACCTGTGGCACACTAAGAAAAAAGATGACCCAAGATTGGTGTGTGGAGTGACCTACCGAGACCTAGTTCAAGATAGTGTTTTGTTGCGCTGATCAAACGTCAAAAATCTCAATTCACTGGTTTCGTCTCGATGAGCGAGAACGGCGAGGTCTATAGATGAGACAGAAGGAAACTAGTCGACTCTTTCTTTCTCTCGATCCGACGAGAACCCTGGATGAATGAAACAGTCGACTAAAGTTTCCTTCTGCCTCACTTATAGATCCTGCACATCGGTCTCGTCTCAGTAACGCATTTGATTTTTGACGTTTTGTTTCCCATTCACGACAACTTCCACGATATCGAATTTGAATTTAAATAAAATAAATTAATTAATTCTGAAATCCACGTAAAAAAATCGTGTGAAAAAAAAACCGTGTAAAAATGACAATTACAGCATTTGCAAAAATAGAGTTTTGCAATAAACACTGGATTACTGACGAGGATCGGATTTACATAAAGGTGAATAAGGGACTATAATTAACAACACGCTGAAATTTTACCTTTTTTTAATCTCATACAGGTCCAAGTTGTGCGCAATTCGTACGTATAACGTACCTCTCTTTACGGGTTGGAACAATTTTCCTTATTTCCTTACAACTCCACCCCCTGCAATTTTAATAAGCACTTGCCATACTTTGAGAATGTCTCAAAATTGAGAACGACTCAAAATCAAGTAAGAGTTACTCATATTTGAGTACCGGTTACTCAAATTCGCGAAAACGTACACCGTTCGAAAAATTCATGTAAATTTCTGCGAAATATAGCGCACATAAAATTAACGCTAGATTTGGCATAAATTTACGCGATATTTCGTGTAAATTTAAGCGCAATATCGCATAAATTAGCAATATTGCATGCAAGCTTGTAAACGATTTCGTTGTTTATGCCAAGTATTGTTCAACATTAAACTAAGGGAGATTTTACGCGAGTTTTTACATGAATTTTTCGAACGGTGTAGATAAAAGATGGATAAACGGCACCGGTGGTGTAGTGGTAAGCGTGATTACCTCTCACCCCAGCAGGCCTGGGTTCACTCCCAGTCGGTGCCGCCGGGATGTTCTGAGGCATAACATCTCTGATCACGCCTTCCTTCGGATGGGAAGTAAAGCCGTTGATCCCCGGTTCATGAGTTGATGGGTCGATAGGTAGGGTCCAGGTGTGGGAGCTGCCTTCCTGGCACGTCGGTAGCATTGGTGCTCAGCACGGAAAACAAGATCGTCGGAAAAAACAAACCAAATGAAAAAATAAAATAAATAAAAGATGGATTCATCAGTGGTGTAGAGTATTAGGCACTGATGAAGTCTGCAAGTAGTAGACGAAAAACGCGTATCTATCAAAACATGAGCAATTATAACGCAATTAAAAGGAAATAAATCAACACACTCAAAAAGCACTTCATATAGTTTCTACATGTCTGTTTACGCGCTAAACGTATAAAAAAACGTAAAAAATCGTAAAACTCCACTCCAATAAATTAGACATGATTGTCATATAAGATATATATTTTAGTGAGCGATATTCATCACGAGCACAGGTATTTTGTTCTGGAATTTTTTTGTACAAACTTATATGACTGTCCAATTGTTTCTGGCTGTCTGTTTCCACTCAAGACAATATCGGACAGTATTCATATACATCTTACTTATCGCTAACAACGTTCAAAGCAGAGGAATGTCATGTACAAAGTATGTGAAATTACGATAGAAAGCATTCTATCATCACATAGAATGAATAAACCTTCAAACATTGCTATGTTATAAGATGGATGCAATAAACTGTACATGCCAATTTGTTTCAGTGTTCTGGCTATCTGAGTGAAAGAGGACGAGGAGCGTGTAAAACCGCAGGCAAAAATAATACTGTGCTAGGGTGGTTTAGTGGAAATGTGATTTTTAAATGCAGAATGTTCCGTTTCTTGGAGAGACCCCACTTCATGAGGAAACCCATTTCCTATAGACAGTCGAATGCGAGTGTGCGCAATTCATTTTCCCCCGTAAATCACTCAATGACCTGCGTGCGTTGTTCGATCATTTTGCAGTTTATGGTCTTCTCGTGCTAGTCAAAATTGATGATTCGGGATAAATGAGGGCTACACACGTTCTTCCCCTTGGTCGCCCCCGGTACATGTAGATCAATGTTTGACATATACACGTGTTTACTCCCTGCGCTTGCCACGAGTTAGTAAAATCCATGTAGCAGTTTTACGGATGATTGGCCATTCACTTCAATCGATGGGCTGCCTGGTGATGAATCCCTCCCGTATCTGTGGCAATGCATGCGGTCAGGCATATTATATTAATGATTTTAACGCTGGTCGAGATTCCATCCCGGTTCACCCAAGCGTGAAGGAAAGCTAATTGACTCTGACACTTCGGATTGAAATTGGATACAGCTAATCGAATTTGAGCATAGCATCATGACAGGCATACACAGTGGCAAACGGAGGTGACAAGCGGCCAGGCAACTGCAATGCTCTGAAGCACTTGTATTCATTATCAATGTTGTTGTAGGTTTAGCCAACTGGGCCAGTATTCATGATACAGTTATAAATGTAATTCACTTTTAATCTGCTCATTTTTTACATTTCCTACTCGATATGACAAAAATTCGCGCATAGGCCGAAGTAGTGGTCTACCCAACAGTACTTGCTTTTTTTTTTGGTTTGCTGTACTACTTATAATCGCATATCAGTCCCATATGGATAGGAAATCAAGCAAAAATGGGACTGATATGCGATTATGGGTAGTGTAAGTTGATGTAAGAAATAAGTACGCAGCAGAAAGTACGGAAAAATACTTTTGCTTTTGTGCTGAACAAAATCTTCCAGAAAAGCAACTACGCACAGCAAATAATTCTGAATTATAATTGTGATGTAAACATTCATTCACGTAAACTTGTATTTCATTTCACGCAAACAGTGTTGGCAAAATCAGAAATCAATTGATATTTTTCCGCTCTTATGCGCTCGCAATATCACGCGTGATATTGGAACAAAATATCATGCTTGATATTGATTTTACAAGCTCCTTTGATATTGCGAGACTACTCGAAACGTGCAAAAATCAAGCTGAGAGTTGACCCGACACAAAAATGATTCCATTGCACATCGTTTTGTTAGAAAGAGAAAGCAATGTTTGCTATCTCTGTTTAATCTGCACCGATAGCAGACGCGAAGGGACTGGTGCAAGCCGTTATGGAAGTTTCGGTTGCATTCGGGTGTAAAGCAAACATCATTAAACTCAATTTCACCACAGTCTGGTGAGATTTGCAGTTGGTGAGTTTTGTTACCTTGATATTCCGAGCTGCGATATCACAGCCTGCAAAATCAACCGCAGTTGTTTGCTTGTTGATTTTTGTCTACGAAAATCAAGCGTAGGTGAGATTTTTTTTTTTTATATTTTCCCAGCACTGCACGCAAACGAGCAACTTGTTTTTTTTTTATAATTCATTTATTTGTACAGGCTCAATCGAATAAACTTTACAGAGCCGAGTTATCCTTTGCGTTATACATTATTACTGTCTGAAATTTAAAGTTAAATGAACTGGACCGAGTACTCGCGGTTGTCTCGAGGTTAGTGGAGATTTACAATTTTTTGATGGGAAAAGGGAAGAAGGAGGTTTGAAATGTGGTTTACGATACAACTATTTAATTAATCCTAAAGCATGAAATTATTTCTATTCATCTTGAAAACAAACATTGAAAAAAAAACCCCCACACGTACAAAATACAAACTAAACACAAGGTTAATCAAACTTACAATCTAAGGTTAATATCCTTAAAGTAAACATATATGAGTTTCATAAACTCCAGATCGCGTCTAGCCAAAATATCCCGAACTGGAACATTAGTTTGTCTACCTCGAGCCCGAAGGGAATCATAAAAATGTGATCTGACTCCACGATACTCCGCACAAGACCAAAGGATGTGATCAGCAGGACGCAGGACGGTAACCTTGTCCACATTCACAGAGATTGCTGTCTCCCAACCCCACACGGAACAAGTGAGCGTTTAGACAATAGTGATTGGACATGAGACGAGACATCACGCGTATGAAGTCTCGACCCAAGTCCAACCCTTTGAACCATGCAAACTTCGACACCTTAGGGATAATTGAATGTAGCCATCGTCCCAAGGTCCCTTCACTCCATTGATGTTGCCAGCTAACGAGCGACTGCTGACGATAAATAGAGAAAAATTCACTATAGGCGATTTGTCGATCATAAATGTCGCCTTCCATAGTGCCCACCTTCGCAAGTGAATCCGCCTTCTCATTGCCCAAAATTGAGCAATGCGAAGGGACCCACGCGAAGGTGATGATGAAAGAGCGCACGGATAAAGCACTAAGCAGTTCTCGTATTTTCAAGAGAAAATACGAGAAGTGCTTTACCGGCCTAATGGAACGGATAGCCTCGACAGAACTGAGACTATCCGTAAAAATAAAGTAGTGGTGCGGAAGAAGTGAAGCAATAGTTTCCAAAGTGTAGTGAATTGCTGCCAGTTCAGCCACATACACAGAACAAGGAGCTTCAAGTTTTCGAGAGGCGCTATGAAATTCATTAAATACACCAAAACCAGCGGACTCCTCTATTAGAGATCCATCTGTAAAAAACGTTCTTGCAGAATCAACATGGCCAAACTTTGCAGAGTATAATGACGGAGCAATCATAGGACGATGATGCTCTGGAATTCCGAGGATTTCCTGCGTCATAGATAAATCAAAATTCACTGAATTGCCGAAATCGGAGAAGACTACACGATTGGGAATATTTCTTGAAGGACTGACATCCTGTGTTAAATATAGGTAGTACAAAGTCATAAAACATGTTTGAGGATTTAGCTCCAGAAGCTTCTCAAAGTTTTCGATCACCAGTGGGTTCATTACTTCGCAACGGGTGAGGAGCCTCAGAGATAACTCTGAAAAACGGACGGATAGTGGCAACATGCCCGCCAGCACTTCGAGACTCATAGTATGAGTCGAGTGCATGCATCCTAACGCGATACGAAGACAACGATACTGGATCCGTTCCAGCTTGATGATGTGCGTTTTAGCTGCCGACTGGAAACAAAAACTACCATATTCTAGAACCGATAAAATCGTTGTCCGGTACAACGTCAGAAGATCTTGTGGATGGGCTCCCAACCACGTTCCGGTAATTGATCGAAGGAAATTGATCCTTTGTTGGCATTTTCGTCTCAGATACTCAATGTGGGATCTCCAGGTGCATTTGGAATCGAACCAGACCCCGAGATATTTGAAAGACATGGAATGAGTGATCGGTTTACCCAAAAGTTGAAACTTCGGTTGTGCTGGGCTATGCTTCCTAGAAAAAAACGACCAACTCAGTTTTCTCCGTGGAGAATTCGATACCTAGCTGAATAGCCCAAGTAGACAAATTGTCCAAGGTATCCTGTAAGGGTCCTTGCAGGTCAATCTCTTTTGGCCCTGTGATAGACACTACGCCGTCATCTGCAAGTTGTCTCAACGTGCAATTGTCACTAAGACAGACATCAATTTCTCTAACGTAGAAATTGTACAAAAGGGGGAGCCTTGGGGGAGACCCATGTAGCTAAATCGAAAAGCTGTAGAGTTTCCATGAGAAAAGCTCATATGTTTCTCTGACAGCAAATTGTACAAAAAATTATTCATTAATGGAGACAATCCACAAGCGTGGAGTTTCTCTGAAAGAACTTCAACGGATACTGAATCAAAAGCCCCTTTAATATCCAAGAACACAGAAACCATTTGCTCTTTTTTAGCAAAAGCCAACTGGATTTCTGTCCAAGATCAGATTGGAGAGGAAGTTATATTCCTCCAACGGTGGAAGCTCTTCTACCGACGACACGGCTTCATCTATCGCGGTCTTGAACGTTGTCCAATCGATATTACGGGTGAGGTCGTACGCGACGTTAACGGATTCCGACGAATTGAACCCACTGGCAATCGAAATGCCGATCGGCAAGTGATCACTACCGTGGGGATCCTGGATCACATTCCACGTGCAATCCAAAGTTAAATGAATTAGAGCAAAGTGTGAGGTCTAATCTACTTCCATTTGAGGATGGACCAGCCAGACGTGTTACTTCTCCATTGTTAAGAATTGTCATATTGAAGTTATCACAGAGGTCATATATCAAAGTAGAACGGTTGTCATCATACAGTTCCCCTCAGCCTGTACCGTGGGAAGTAAAATCTCTCATAATCAACCGTGGAGTAGGAAGAACTGAACAGATATCTAAAAGTTGTTTTTGACTAATCGAAACTCGGGGAGGAATATACACAGAAGCAATACAAATGCTCTTGCCTTTAACAAAAGCCTGACATGCGACAACTTCAATACCTGTAAATTGTGGAAGATTCACTCTATAGAAGGAATGGCACTTTTTGATCCCCAAAAGTACTCCTCCTCCACGCGAGTCCTCACGATCCAGTCGAATAATGTTAAAATCATGAAAAGGAAGATCGATATCTGAAGAGAGCCAAGTTTCACACAGAGCAAATGCGTTATTGTGAACCAAAAACTTAAACGATTCTATTTTAGGAATAAGACTTCGACAATTCCACTGTACAACAGTGATCAAATCCCCGACCTCGTTTGGAAAATTATCCATCGAAGGAGATGATTGCTGCAAGGAGGGGCCACTTCAATGTCAACTGCTTCAAGAGGGTTTTCACAGTGGGAAGCATTGCCAGAACAATGCTTTTCAGAGGATCAGAAATATCGAGGTAATTGAGGATACTGTCCACAATTTTATCAAATGAGAACAACCCAGATGAAGAAAGGGCTTGTGTTCTGAAAATTGGGGCATCGGGGGTTTTGGATGTCCCCGGGAGAGGTGGAAAATCCTGGGTATAATCAGTTCTGCGGAATCCAGGAGGAGTAGAAGTCTCCTTTTTTCCACCACTCCTTGATTTGGGCAAGCTGATTTGGGGTTCTTGATCTGCAACTTTCCGCGAACGGATACGTTTTCGTTTCCGGGTAGAACCTTCCGGAAAACTGAAAGAAACTCCCTCCTCAGCCAAGTCAGAGCCAGACTCGTCATCTGACAAAAGAGCGAAGGGATTTGTTTCGTTGGTCGATGGCTTGGCTGTCTTAAGCATTTCTGCAAAAGACCGCCTGGAACGTTCTTTAAGAGAGCGCTCTAGTTTTTCCCCGCGTTGTTTGTACACCGGACACGACGAGAGACCATGAGGAGGAGATCCTTTGCAGTACACGCATTTTGGTGCCGTGACTGTGCAGACTCGTGCTTCTCCCCGCATTTGGAACAGCGTGCCTTGCTGCCACAGTGAGAGGCCGTATGTCCCAACTGTTTGCAGTTTTGGCAGATCATGACCCGAGGAACAAACAAGCGCACAGGTAGCCGAAGTTTTCCCAACTCGATGTACTGAGGAAGGGCTGAACCAGAAAAGGTCACGCGAAACGAGTCTGTGGGGGTAAAACTCTTTTTACCCTCGCTGACAGATACTGAGCCCAGTTTTCGGACATCCAGTATCTTCACCGGGGGGAGCAAGGGGTTCTTGAATCGGCCAACTGCCTGCTTCTCCAAGATCTCGGGGGTCAGACTCGCTTCGGTGACCACACCTTCGATCTCCACATCACGAGCTGGAATGTAAACCCTGTACTCAATCGTAAAGAGCTGGGAGGCAGCAATCTCGTTAGCCTGCTTCAGGTTAGAAACGACAACACGAAGTTTATTATGCCTAACCTTCGTGATTTCGGTCACGGCCGAGTATCGCTTCGTCAGATCAGTGGTAATTTGCATCAAGTTCAAAGGTTTGTTTTTGGGCTGAAAGTAGACAACATATGGCCCAGTTGAGTCATCTGGATAGGCTCGCGATCGGGGGCTTTTCTGAGACAAACTATGAATGACAGGACGTTTTCGTCTTTTCTTGCCATCGAGTGGCAAACTGGTGTCATCTTCCGACAAAATGTCCATATCGTCTTCTGACAAGACGTCCATTTTGCTGTACTAGTGGGAGCGCTAAACGCTCTACCACTGAAACGATGCTTAAAACCACACAGACACAATAAACAGAAAAAAACTACAAACACAGAAACACAAAATTAATTTTAACTGATGGGCGAGAGAAAGAAACAGGAAAAAAAAACTTATCTGCTATACTACTACCACCGAGTGATTACACAGCATCAGCTGAGCGACGCGCAGCGTGGGTGACCTTCGATGCGCGTGTGCGAGCGATCTTTGTAGTGGTGTGCTTGTATGAGGCTCGGCACTCAGCTGTGTGCAGGTATGCGTGATCACGCACCGATGAAGTGCAAATTGGTTTGCGAATATCCAATTGCAAGTGAACAATTTTCTTTCCGATGACGCCGAAAACCACACTTTCTTCTCAGAAAAACTCACTTTCAGATAATTGTTTAGCCGGGTACTATGCCAGTAATCACTAAGCGAGAAAAAACTGATAATTTAAACCAACCGATTACCGAGAAAACTTCCGAAATACCGGAGCGCGAAACAAGTCGACTGTACTTCTTGCTAGGTCGCAGTGTACGAGCAACTTGTAAGCAATGTTGTTTACAAATATGGGCTTTTGAATACAATATTTGCAACTTTGGCTCAGAACTTTACACGATTTGGTTCTGCTCCTTTTATGTGCATCATATTGAACAGAAATTTACACTACTTTTTCGAACTGTCCTGGAACAGACCTTAAAGTTGCTTTAACAATTCGAGCATTGGCGTAGCTAATGGGGGTGCTAAGGGAGCCAGTCCCCCCCCCCGAATTTTAGGTGTTTTTTTTTTGACTCACCGGTATTTTGTTAAGCTTTTCAAGTTCAATGTTACTATGTTACAGTGCTTCATAAAATTTTACTACAAACAACGATTTTTCAAAGTCCTCCATATTGACTACTTTTTTTTATTGTTTTGACTAGAAGAAGCAATGTTGAGAAATTATATTATATCAACATTTAATCGATGCCATAATATTTAAGACGTCTTCAGGCTCTACAAATTGGCCATGAGCCCAGGGGTTTTTCTCTAATTTCTGAGAATTTTGTAAAACTTTAAGGACTTCTTAGAAGTTCCGGAAACATCGTGGAAATTGAGGAAAGCTAAAGGTGTCCACGATGAAATTGCCACACTATGAAATTGCTCTAACTTTTTAACCGTTGGGTTGAATTTAATGAAAATTTGGGTGGATTTAGTTCATAGTGCATTATTTACATCCTGCAAGTTTTAAAGTCCTGTGATCAAAACTTGCGGAAATGGAGTCGAAAGAACAGCTCATGCGTGATAAAATCTTGCGCATTCATCACGAGAACAAGGATCTCTCGCATCGTTCCATCGATAAAACGTTGGGAATCGCGAATTCCACGGTGTCGCGAGTGATTAAGCGGTTCGAGGAACGGTTGACCACCGATCGGAAGCCCAGAAGTGAAGGAAAAAGTATTCCGTACAACACCAAAAATCACAACCGCGTAGTTGGGGCCTTCAACCGAAATCCGAACGCCTCCGTTAGGGATGTGGCTAAGAAGCTGCACCTAAGCCGAAGTTTTGTCCAGAAGGCCAAAACTAAGGCTGGGCTTCGAACGTTCAAGGTACAAAAGGCCCCTAATCGCGACGAGAAGCAGAACAAGTCCGCCAAAACCCGTGCCAGGAAGTTGTACCTCAACATGCTGACGAAAGTTGAATGCTGCATCATGGACGACGAAACATATGTGAAGGCCGACTTCAAACAGATCCCCGGCAACCTGTTTTTCACGGCGAAGGATAAGTTCAGCGTTCCGGAGCATGTCCGCACTCAGAAGATGTCCAAATTTGCGAAGAAATTCCTGGTTTGGCAAGCCATCTGCACGTGCGGGAAGCGGAGTGCACCTTTCGTGACCCAGGACACGATGAACGGACAGGTGTACATAAAAGAGTGCCTCCAGAAGCGGCTGCTTCCTCTCCTGAAGGCTCACAACGTCCCAACAATCTTCTGGCCGGATTTGGCCTCATGCCACTACTCCAAGGACGTGCTGAAGTGGTATGCGGACAATAAGGTCAATTTCGTACCGAAAATGTTCAACCCTCCCAACACTCCGGAGCTCCGCCCCATCGAGAAGTACTGGGCGATTATGAAGCAGCACCTTCTTAAACGACCTAAGGTAGTGAAGACAGTCGAGGAACTGAAGAAAGTATGGGTTTACATGCAAAAAACGGTTGATTCACAGGTTGTGCAGAATCTTATGGCCGGGGTTAAGGCCAAGGTGCGGGCATTTGCGTATGGACTGTAAATAAAATACGAGTTAAATGGTAAAATGAAGTTTAATAGTTATTTCTCAATCCCTGAAAATTTGATGGCAATCGGATGAAAACTCGAATTTTGCGAATCAATTTTGTGTGTGACAATTTCATCGTGGACACCCTTTAGTAGAAATTCTGGGAACCTCAAAGATCTTCAGAAAAAATTCGTAGAAACAAGGAATTTGGAAAAAGATAACTTATTTAAGTTTGAAGAGCTTTGTAGAAGTTAAGGGAACATTATTTTATATAAGAGAAGCTCATGATTACTTGGAAACCTCTATATAATTTCAGCTCACTTTTTTTAAGCTCAATGAACTTGGAATAGTTGTGGAAATTACGTACAAATTCAAGAAGTTTTACGAATTTTGCACCATTTTGTGGAGCTGCTTGAAACTTCATATAAGTGTATGGAATCTTTTAAAAGTTCACGGAATTTTGTAGAAGATCTAAAAATAGTTCAATAAACTTCTGAGAACTTCAGGGACCCTCGCTTCCGTTAAGGGAACATCGTTGCAGTTTGTCAGAAATCTTACTTTAAAAAAGCTCCACGTTCTTCTTGGAGGTTTGGGGAACTTCATTAAATATCAAGGAACTTGGCAGGTGTTCAAGAATATTTGTAGATAATAGGTGTATTTTCAGCAATGCAAAGATGTTCAGAGACCTTCGTGGAATTAAGAGAGATTGAAAACATCTAGATTTTTGGAATAAATTCAGGGATCTTCGTAGAATTATAGAAAAATTTTGTAAAACTTAAGGGAGTTTTGAAGATGTTCTGGAAACGTTGCAAATATTACAGGATATTCTTTCAGATATCCTTCCTAGACAACAGGATACATTCAAAAGATCTTCATATAAACGAGGATATAAGGCTATTTTTCCAAAACTTCAGGTTGATCAAGTTTTGAGGATCTCCAACTGTTTGAAAATTCAATGTTCTTTCCAGACTGTCGGTTGTTCAGGAAGAATTCAAATGTTTTCCAGCTAATTGAATATGATGGAATCTTGAATGATTAATCTTGATTTTATGGACATGTTTGCACATTCTCCATAGGGAAGAACCGCGTCTTGGTGATTTAGTTATATTGTCAAGAATTAGCACTCCGGCAACTGAATTCTGGGTATACATATTAACATACCTAATAAGTATAAATTACTTTCTTTTTGATGAGATTTATGCCTTGAGTTCAACTGCATGATAGTTTAAATCCTGTGAAAGAAATCCGTGCATGTTATGTGTATTTTCTGATTAAATAAATTAAGAAAAATGAAAACACTCTTACCCGTATAAAGTACGTGTACACATGATAAATGCTAATGCTATAGCCACTCCTCCTCCGCAGGAGCTGGTCCTCTAGCCTTACGAGCCGAAAATCGGGGAGGTGATCATTTATCTCCTGCTTCAGGTGTGCTTCGTTGATGACGGCGATGTTAATGCTATGTTCATTGAGGAAATCAACAAACTCAATGATTTTGCTCTTGAGCGAGCAAGCGTTCCAGTTGACTATTTTGATGGCTTCACGGTCCATACTTTTGCACGAGGGTCATAACTGCACGAAACTGTTCAGATAGTGTCTTGGTGATGCGCAAGATTATGATCAGCTCAGTCACGAGGATCACTAGTTCGTCGCTTGTGAGTGGAGAATTGTCTTCTGACTCATCTGACACAGCACGGGCGTACGATAATCCCGGGGCAGTAGAGCCATGGCTCAGCTGGGCCTCAGCGGCAGTTAGGCGATGCTGAACTGAATGGTGGCTGGGAGCCGCTTGATCTGATGTTGGATTCGCAACGGGGGACGCTGATTTAGTGGAAGCATTGCTAGGTTCGGAACCATACGACGAGCCTGAAGTACAGGAAACGTGTCCATGTTGTTGACAATAGAAGCACGATTATTGCAGTGTTGACCAGGTTGGTTCCTCGTGGAAGGCTGTTGTCGGATCTGGATGAAAGCCGCTTGCTTGGGACATCTCCTATAGCTGCCCAGATGGTTGGAATCACAGTTCACGCACTTAGGTTCAACTTCTTCCTCATTCTTGCAGGCGGTAGTATTGTGAGCCCCAGCACATTTGCCACAACGAGCCTTCATGTGACAATTCTTCGTACCGTGCCCAAATGCCAGACAATTAGCGCACTGTGTCACGTCACGGAGCCGAAGGCGATACTACTCCCACTGAATCACGATGTTGAAAAGCGCGCGAATCTGCCGCAGAGCAGCCATACTGGTGGAGTCCTTATCGAAGTGCACCAGGTACAACTGGTCCCGGAATGCATTGGTTTCATCACGTCTCACAATGGGAAAAATGATGATTGGTTGAAGATGATGGAGCTCCAATTCCGCTTTAATCTTCGCAATAGGGAGATTTGGAAGACCACGAATCACCATTTTCAGTTGTTTGCTTCCAGGGACGTCGTGAGTGTAGAACTCAAAGCGGTTCAGCTGAAGAAAAGTGCCAACAGCGTTGTAGTCCGCCAGCGTCGAGCATAAGATCTTGATCCCCGTGCTGCACTTGAACAGCGGATGGATTTGATGTTTAGCCAGCTCATTCCTGAGCAACGTTGAGGTGAACAGTGGGGGCACTTTTTCCCGTTTCTCCACTGGATCTATAGCTGCTTCTTCGGGGAGTGCCGAGAACGGATTACTCTGCAGCAACCTTTCCGTGTGGTTGCTAGCACCAGTTTTCTTGAGAGGCCTTTTCGGGGAATCTTGAACAGATACAGTTGCATCCAATCTTTGGCGACCCATCACCTTTTGTTTTTTCAACGGGTGAGTGGAGACATTCAATTGGTGCTCCACTATCGCGACACTAGCGACTACCACAAGAGAGCCGATAACTGACGACACGTTGCTAACCAAAGCGAAAACTCACGGCGGGTACCACGACCAAACGACCGGCTTAAAACACCGAACGACACGAGACAGCGAGCGAAAAGAGAATCGGACTGTACAGCTTGATGGTCAAGCAGAGAATGTTGAGCGAATGCACGACAGCACAGGTTCAAGCAGAACAATATGCTTCCAATTGGTACTCGATTATAACGACTGGGCTAGGGAAAACGTTGTTTTTTCAAGAAAACAGTGGTAAAGCTATCACTATTTTGTATATTTAAAAAAGTTTTTCATAGAAACTTATAACAGTAATTATTTCAACAGCTTTGTAAAGCTATTTCCTATCTATTGATGTATTAATATTTCAATTTCATCTATCAATAACAAACTTATAAGCGTTCAAAACCTAACACCTTTTCGTGACAGTCGCAATTTTAGATTTTCGATTTACCCTCTGTACTTTCCCGTATGACGTAGTCTACGTCAAAAGGGCCAAATACTTGCATTATTTTGCATCTGGGCGGAAAGTTGAATGTTTGGTCTCATATAATCCTCGATGCATTTCTGATCCATGTGCATGGCATAAATTGCAATCCACATGGTTTCTGCGAAAGTGTTGTTTATTGCAATTGCTGCACAAAAGAAAAAATAAAGCCTGAGCAATTTTTGTTTGTGAAAATGGCCATCGTAATATAAAGATAGAATTGATTCTAGGGGGCGACCCCGGCGTAGTGGTTAACATCCACACCTCTCACGCCAAAGTCACGAGTTCAAATCTCACCCCCGGACAAGTCACGAATGACCCAAGAGTGTTAAAGTGACTATAATAAAAAAAAAAAAAAAAAAAAAAAAAAAAAAAAAAAAAAAAAAAGAATTGATTCTAACTTATTTGCAACCTTTGTGAATATATCAAATACACGGCCTCTTCAACTTCACGTTGAACATATTGTCACTACAGCTGAAAACTGGAAAACCCGCTCTCGAAAATAAATTTTACTTTAGTTCTATGCGCTAAACATAGTGTCGGTAGTAATGCGCATTATAGCGCATCATTGTGCGATTAAAGCGCACTACTTTCGACACTTCGTATGTATAATGTATAGGACGAGAGTAAAATCGACTTTTGCTAGCGGTTTTTTTTCAGTTTTCAGCTGTAACCTCAATAATCTGGTAATGCCAACGACGACCAGTATACCAGTATAAACATGAATAAAAATTGATTCCTCCCTGGTTATTGCGGTGTTGATGGATTTTAAAGGGTTTTCCATAAAGCGTTTGTCATAAAGCGTTTCCTATCTTTAAAGTTGAATAAAACAAACTGTGTGTGAGATATTGTCAAGATTTATTTTTCGATTCAAAGGCCTATCAATACCATTATGTATGGAATATGAAATCGTTCAAATGGCTGCCTCGGCTTCGCTTGGTAGCGTGCATCCGAGAGGTCCAATTTCCCATGACTCTGGCGCACAAATCGGGCTGAATCTCGTTGATGGCTTGAGTAATGTTGGCTGTGAGGATATCGGTGGTTTGCGCCTTATTGGAATAGACCTGCGAAAAAGTCTAGCGGGGTTAAATCACACGATCTTAGTGACCAGTTGACACCGCCCCCGTGCGCAATAACCATGCCCGGAAATCGTTCATGCAGAATATCGATTGTTTCGTACGCTGTGTGGCACGTTGCACCATCCTGTTGGAACCACATATCGTTCACATCCATATCTTCCACTTTAGAGGCCAGAAGAAATCGATAATCGTCGACCTGTAGCGCTCTCCATTACGGTGATGGCCTCGCCAGCGTCGTTTTCGAAGAAGTACGGACCGACGACGCCCCCGGCCCAAAATGCACACAAAACAGTGACTTTTTGGGGATGCATTGCCACTTGGTGGACTTCGTGTGGATTAGCCTTGTCCCAAATTCGACAATTCTGCTTGTTCACATACCCGTTCATCCAGTCGCTGAAGAAGATTTTCCGTGCAAAATCGGGATCTGTTTCCAACTGCTCCAACACACAATCAGCTAACACACGGCGCTGTCTACTATCGTTAAGCTTGACCTGCTGGGTCAATGTGATCTTGTATGGGTGCAGAACCAAATCTCGACGCATAATTTGCCAAGTTGAAGCCTGCGAGAGGCTCAGTTCTTGTGCGGGGCAAGGAATAGACTGCCGCGGGTTCTCCTGCACACTTTCGCGCACAGCGGAGACATTCTCGGCAGACCTTGTGTTCCGTTGACGTACGGGTGGTGGACGGAACCAGTTTCCTCAATTTTTTTTTTTCACCACATTGCGAATAGTCCTCTCAGTATGATGATTTTTGCGATCGTAAAATGAGCGAAGCTCTCGGAACGTTACTCGCAAAGAACACTTACTTTGATAAAAACAATTTTATCATTTGCACGTGCTGGTAATTTGGCAAGACACACTGAATAAATGACAGTTAATTTGACACTTGTAGCTTCAACAATACGGCCGCAATGAACTGTCAAAGTAAGGAAACCCCTTTATTTTGCAAGCCAATGGAAAACTGCTTAATTATTTTTCAACCTTAAAACTGTTTTGCTCTATCTCAGTGGATTCCCGGCAAAAGCTCTGAACTAGGAGTGCTCGAGACCCCATACTCTATCAAGGTATGTTTGTCTGCAATTGGAAAACTCAGCTGAGTCATACATTTTTTGCTGGATTTTTTACTTTCATCACTGAGCCTGCTGGTATTTGTCTTTCAACTAAGAATGTGTTATGAAAAATTATGGGTAACTTTTATAAGATTGCAACGCTTGACTATAGATACAAACAGTAACAGTAAGAATGTTTGGCTACCGTTTGACAGTTCACCCTGTTGGGACATGCACATTAACCCTTTATCTGTACCGTGGGGTCAATTTGACACGTATATTGTTTGCTAAGCGCATATATTAAGTAAGGATAAGCAATGTTAAATGAATGTCACAAACCTGGTGAGTGAATTCGTTACCATAGAATAGGTTCCGAAGACAGAAACCTTCTATCTAGTCAAGATGTTAATTTAAGGCAAACAATGCAAAATTAATGTTACGCTAGTGCTACCTAGTGAGATAATTCTGAAATAAACTCTTTACCTCAGTATAGGTCTCCTCCATTTGCCAAAGTTGTGCAAGACAGAAATCATCCATATAAGCTGGATCTGTAGATAGCGTTATATAATTTGTATTTAGGATCGCACAACTTAATGATTTTCTTTTTAGCGCCAACTAGTGAGTAAATTATTGTCATAAACTATCCATTGTTTTGAAAACCTTGTATTTCTGTGCATCTTTGCAGAAGAAAGAAATATCCTATATCGATGGAATTTCGTGACATCATTTAACATATCTAAGGTCAAAATATGCCACTTCATGGGTATATACGAGATTTGATTTTGACCTCCCAACGTGATCATTCGAAGGAAATAGCAGAACTTTGTGAGCAAGTAGAGCTGCTATCGAATTTGGTGCACGATTTGCAAGGCACTATCACCTCGACTGTTACTAGTTGCGAAGATGCTATCGTATCCGAGATACGTGAAGGGACGTCAAAATGCGAAAAATCAATACAGAATTCTATTAGTACCTGGCATGCGCTGACTACGGACACCAACAAAAACAACAACAACAACAAAAACAACAACAACAACAAAAACAACAACAACAACAAAACCAACAACAACAAAACAAACAACAACAAAACCAACAACAACAGCAGCAGCCACAAGTTCCAGTCAAGGAGCAAGGAGTGGATCAATTCGGTGAAACTACTTATTGGAGGTACAAAATCTCTGGAAGGTGGTAACATTATCGTTGCTCCACCCACGTCCAAAGATGTATTCTTGATCTACCTCTCGCATTTCCATCCGTCCGTGAATGCTGACACCGTTTCCAAGTTCACAAAGGAAGCTTTGGATTGCAACGATGCTGTGAAAGTAGTTCCATTTGTGAAAAATGGTGCAGACCTAAATTCATTCAACTACATTTCATTCAAAGTTGGCATCAATTTTGAACATCGGGAAGCCGCCCTTAATCCAGACTCGTGGCCGGAAGGAATCCTGTTCAGGGAGTTCGTAGACAATCGTGCAAAAAACGCGCAGGCGCCCGCATCTCCAGAACCATCGGATGGGTCAGATACAGATACTCCTTAAGATCACCTATCGCTGTTTCTTCGCTTCCGAGATGCACCGTAGAAGGTAATATGGAAGACCCGCGCCGATCGCTTGTTCCAGCCATCGGAGCCATCCCGGCTTTGTGTGTGGAATTGTGAAAGGGGTCTTCCAGACTTCAATACTAGGCAAGTATTCGCAAAATTCACTCAGCCACGTCTCTCCTGATGATATTTCCCCTAACAGTGCTTTTACACCAGCCATGTGGTCGCTCTGGTTGCACCTGAACGCATTTCAGAAACTACCACGCTGGTCCATGTGTTGTATGTAGTTACAGTCATCTTGATCCAGCAGTCGAAAGTGAATCTCCGGGACGCACGTTAAAAAGCAACACGGAAGCTTCTAATCCACCTAGCACAGTCGAGCCGTTTCCTCATCAATGCAGCCCAAGTCGTCCTGGCCCTGTGTCTGGAGTGCGAGAAAAGGTCTTCCAGCTTGCTCATAAAGGCAAGTATCAATGTAATAATGTGTGTTCCCTGCCTGAAGATGTTTCGCCCCACAGTTGGACTATTTGTTCTGCCATTGCGCACTGTACCTGTCACATTGAACTTCATTCTGAACACGCTGAGGATGCTTCAAACACTGGATTCTCGGGACGCGTCGTGGAAAGCACTTTGGAAGCCCTCGATCTCTCCGACACGGTCCTGCATACCGCTGCCTGCGCTCTTCACAGTCGTCCCAGACCCGTTGTTGGATGTAGAAAGAGGGTCTTCCAACCTGCTCTAGTAGGCAAGTACCACGTTAATGTTGGATTGCCTCTTCCTGATGTCTGTTCGAATTCCAGTGGTATTGTATGCAGCTCTTCACTTTCCACCACGGCTCCATCGGCCGACAACGCATCTTTGCAGTTAGTGCTGTAAACGTAGCTCATATACTACCAGAATGTTCGAGGAATACGGACCAAGGTAGATTCGTTCTTTTTGTCCGCTTTCCGTCCGTTTCAAATCAGTGAACATACCGTCAATCTAGTTCTTCAAAGGTTGAAACTCTCGTTTGCTGCCAGGCCAGACGGCATTCCTGCATCCATTCTGAAGCTGTGTTTGGAGTCGTTGCTCACTCCCTTGGCGAAGTTATTTAATCTGTCACTACAGGAGAGTAAATTTCCTGAGGCGTTGACATTTTCGTACGTGTTCCCCGTCCACAAGAAAGGTGATGAAAGGAATGTCCAGAATTACAAAGGAATCACATCACTATGTTGCTGCTCCAAAGTATTCGAGATAAACATCAATGAGGCGCTCTTCAGCTCTTGTAAAAATTACATCTCCACGGCTTAGCATGGATTCTACCCAAAACGGTCAGTTACAACCAACTTGACCGAATTCGTGTCGCTCTGCGTTCGGACAATGGACTCTGGTGGACAAATCGACACGGTTTACACTGATCTCAAGGCTGCATTTGACCGAGTAGACCTCAACATTCTTTTGAGCAAGCTTGAGAAACTCGGAATGTCTGTATCCTTCATCTCGTGGTTCATATCTTACCTTACGAAGCGTTCACTTTGCGTTAAGATTGGAGCTTCTCGTTCTGAAGTGTACACGAACGTTTCCGGCGTTCCCCAGGGAAGTAATCTGGGACCCCTTCTGTTTTCACTTTTCGTCAACGAGCTTTCGTGTCTACTGCCACCTGGATGCCGGCTATTCTACGCTGACGATGTCAAAATGTATGTGGTTATCAATTGCATCGCTGATTGTGAGGAGTTGCTGCTGATTGTGGATCGTATGCAGAGTTGATGCTCCCGTAATTTCTTGACGCTCAGCATCAACAAGTGCAATGTGATATCATTTCATCGCAAACAAAACCCGATAATATTTGACTATTCCATTTCCGTGCAACCATTAGAGAGGATTAGCCAGGTCAAAGATTTGGAAGTAACACTCGACTGTGAATTGACCTTCAAACCGCACTACAATGACATCCTGACTAAAGCTAACAGGCAGCTTGGCTTTTTGTTCAAAATATCTGAAGACTTTCGCGATCCGCTTTGCCTGCGGGCGCTGTATTGTTCGTTAGTACGTTCAATCTTAGAGTATAGTGCTGTCGTCTGGTACCCATACCAAGCATGCTGGATAGCCAGATTTGAGAGTGTACAGAGAAAGTTTGTTCGCTACGCGCTTCGTCGTCTGCCTTGGCGTGACACGGCTAACTTGCCGTCTAATGTGGATCGCTGTCGTCTGCTTGGAATTGACACCTTGGAACAAAGAAGACGGAACGCTCAAGACGTGTTTGCTGCTAAAATCATTACCAGCGAGATTGATTCCCCCGAATTACTTCGGCAGCTTTTCTTTTGCGCACCTGAGAGAGTGGACAGCGTAATTTTGTACATCTCGCAGATTACAGCAATATTAGTTGAATGAACATAGCTGAACCGTCGATAATGCGTTTAATGACGACTATGCATTGTTTAAATTTAATGTGCCGTTAACTGTTTTTATTAGAAGACTGTCCTTAGTTAGAATGTGTTCTGTTTTTGTTTTAATTATACTTTTTTAATTTATTAAGACAACCGTATGTTAGATGAATCAACGGACCAAAAAATAAATAAATAAATATTTGTACAATGACTCTTCATCTGAGAGATCTGCCGCTCCAAAAAATATCAAATTATTTTATCAGAAAGCCAATTAAACTTACTTTGCATAGCATTTAAAATTTCACAAATCCGTTAAACCGTCGCTGAGATATGACAATTTGAATCGGGGGTCAAATTGATCCCAAGGTACAGACAGAATTGGAACATGTAACAAAATTATGAAAGGTTTTGAACGTTAATAAGTCAGTTGCTCCTGGACCAATTTCAATAATTTTATCACCAATCGATCAGAAATATGTCACCGCATCTGTTAAATTTAAGACTTTATCATTTTTCAAAATGCCACTATTGAAAATTGTACGAATGTGCAACTGTTGTTATGATAATTGTTCTCTATTACACTACAAAATGCTGCCTGCAAGCAGCGAGCTGCAGCCCACATGAGCATCCATAGAAGGAGGAAGAAGCCGCACCGCTATTGATCGGAATCAGTAGCTCTTCATGAGTCGCTGTGGGCTCATTCCAAACAACATACAGCTCACCAGCTAGAGATCAACCAGCCTTCGGCTAAACATCTCTAAAATAAAGATTTAAAAAAGCTCACAAGCCTCATCTGTGTTTAACACACTAATTGCTCAGCATTACTCAACTACTTCGTGATAGACCACCATAAATTTAAAAAAAGAGTATTTTTTTAAAATTTGTCAAGGTCATCAATCGGCCAGTTCCCATATCAAGATAGAGCTGAAATAAGGGTGTAACAGCTTTTGTAAACAATGACCTACTTCGATGATGCCTTGAAAGTGAAGGCTCGCCCACGCAAATCAACATCACCATAAGGTAGGGTAAGACTTCCCCTACCCGATGGTAATGTTGGTTTGCGTGGGCGTGCCTTGAATTCCTAAAAATCATCGAGAGAAGTCATTGTCCACAAAAGCTGTTACACCTAATTCCAGCTCTATATAGATATGTTTAAATCTAACATACCATGAACTTTAAGGCAACATTGGAGGTGCGATTTCAATAACCAAAGTCAGTCGCGGCATGAAAGTGGTCTGCTTTTGATCCAGAGATAATGAATTTTAATTCTTAATACGCCAATCGATAGGAATTTTTTCTACGAATCTGTTAAAATTCAGCCTTTATCATTTTTCAAAATATCATGGTTGAAAATTGCACGAATGTGGAACTGTTGCTATGATGATTAAAATTATCCGGTCTCACCAAACGGTGTTTATTCAATCACCGCGTTGTGAGTGGTGGTGTTCACCAGTACACAACGAAAGGCTGCCTGCAAGCAGTGAGCTGTAACCCACATGACCATCCATAGAAGGAGAAAGAAGCCAAAGCGCTATAGCTCTTCGTGAGTCGCAAGTCGAACCGCACAAATTCCTATTCCTACACAAAACACAAGCTCCTGCTGCAGTTAACAAATAAGATTTATTATATAAGGCCACGTAGTCCTACGTCACCATTGCGTTCAACCCCATAGGACTGTCCCTTGTAGTTTTTGGCACAGACGAAGGGTTAAGTGAGTCCGCAGTACCCAGGTACCTCCATACTTCTTTTTTTTTTTTCTCGGAATGATTGTCCCTTAGCTTGCTTGAGCTTGAGCTTGAGCTTGATTGACCACGGTTGCTACTCTGTTATTGCCAGATCAGCTGTAATTACACAGAGAACCAATAGACGATGCTTGGGACTAGCAATCATCATCAATGTGTAAAAACTGGTGATCTTAAATTAGGCAATACCAGCGCCGGCCGCGCCCGAACACAGGTCAAGAAAGGAATGGGAAGGATTGTGTTGACATGACACTCGCTTTGATGGAAGCCGAGAACACCTCTGCACTTCCACGAGGAATCACTGGGATGTTGGATAAGAGGGTTGGGTTTGCAGCAGGGTTCGTTTTGGTAAACGATAAGCTGAATTGATGTTCTAACGATCATATAACGCGAAGGAGCTTGGGACTAAACCCACGGTCTTCTGCTCAGTAAGCAAAAACGTTTGCCCTTAGGCAGACGAGCACCTTTTTAATCACCGAGTTGCTGTTATTACCATGTAGTCATATTAACAAATAAAACGATTGACGAATCTTGAATGTGGATGGACCTTAGATTAGTGCTCAGTAAGCAAAAACGGTTGCTCTAAGGCCACCGAGCCCCTCATATCACATAATACGGTTGCTCAAATTTGTGTATCCATTCAAACCCGGAACCAGCGACAACAAAGAGTTTCGCAAAATTCACGATACACAAGCGATTTTACCATAAATCTCTTTGATATGTAAGGACCTGGGACCGCGTTTTTCTGCTCAGTAAGCAGGCCACTGTAACCGACGATCTTTCAAATCCGAAAACTAAAAACTACGAAAAAGTACTTAGGCCTTCATTAAGTTCCACTTTCGCGCGACGTTCAATGTTTCTATTTGCTCTTTACGTATTGTTCAGGCTATAAATAGGCCCTTTTCAAAAGTTACGCGAGAAATACGCACAATCGTCGCCTATCTCACAAAAGTGGTTCCAAACGACAACAAAGGCATAAGCAACGAGGTATTGTTGAACTTTGCTGGCTCCGGTGGTGTAGTGCACAGCAAAAAAAAAAAATGTAATATCGATCAACGTTATTCAAGCTGATGTACAAGCACACACCCTGGTCGACCACTGTAAACCAATCTGCCATTAAGCGAGTGTGTACCTACTGAAACCTGGCCGTAGGCCTATGCTAGACCGTATAACATAACGACCTTCTTCCACTAGCAGGCCTGTCTCTGTTTGCACAGACAGTCCCACTAGTTTCCTATACATTTATAGGGGATAGTAGGAGATTAAAAGAATGGAGAAGAGTTATAGAGGTTTTTTGTTGTTGTTTTGCTGAAAAGAGAGAAACAGAACTAAACGAAATTACACCTGCTGAAAAAAGATAAGTCTATTATTTTGGTTAGTGATCGTTTGGATTTGAGTCACCCCACGTTGTGTTTAGGTTAGTATAAATAAACAATACTATATAGTCATATAAATAACCACAGCTCAGCGTTATCGGTTTTTGTTTCTGGATCTTTAGTTGCCTCTGTGATATACTTACTTGCGGCATACTATTTTGGGAGTGTATATGAGCGTGTACCATGTACGGTAGCTCATCTCCCATCGTGATGGTGGGACATAGTAGACAAATTAGAGAGAAAACAAGGAGGTATTAGTATTAGTTATATGTAAACAAACAAAACAAAAGAAGAGAAGAGGAAAGAAGAGCTGAAAAATAAAAAAAAAGGGATAAAGTAGATAACAAAGAAAAGAAACGTAGGCAGATTATTAGAAAAGGCATTATCCGAGACTCAGCAATCAAATGTCACTCCCGCCGAGATCTCAGCGAAACCCCCTCCCCGCCGAGTTCGGTAGAAAAAACTAAGTGTGTAGATAGATTAGTAGGAAAATAAATAAAACTACTTTATAACTCAAAGTGCAATGAATGAGCGTTAGTTTCGGGATCATTTCAGTGTTAGAGTTATGTTAGTTTTGATCCGTAATCAGCCCTGCTGACCCCTCCAACATTAGTTGCAGGCAGTGGTTGTTAGATAATGCGGCACTGTAACTACTACTATTTTAGAGGTATGATTCGTCAAGTTTATACAACTCAATGTTTCAATTCAGCCAAACTATCTATCTTACAATTACAAAAGCAAAACTAAACTTACAATTATATGCAAATGCAAAATGAAACTTGACAAATCATCGTCAATCCCCTCATTACAGGGCAGGGCCTGACGATTTGAATCTTATTTTGATCAGTGAACGGGCACCATATGGTACATTTTCTCACCATGAACCTATCATTTCCAGCCTATCTGAACTATTTAATAAATGGAAGCCATAACATGGGTTACGCTCCCCCTAAGCGGGCCCTCCGCATCCTGTCTCTGTCTTATCTCAAATACAAAATGCTAATGGTATGAATGTATCCAGGCATGGAAAATCATTTGCATTCATTTCATGCATTCATTTACATTCCTTTGTCCCTAACTTATTTCATCGACAGAACTCCGCAAAATGATGTATGGAGCTTTTGTAGGTTTTGTTATACGATACAACTTTTGTTAAGAACTCAAATCCGTATCTCTTATGCATGACAAACCAGAGCAAATAGAATTCACTACTGTTTTCCAGTGAATGTATTTTACATTCACTGAAAAACAGTAACGAGTTCTGACCGTTCTAATTTGTGATACATAAGAGATACAGATTTGAATTATTGGCAAAAGTTGTAGTTAATAACAAAACCTACTAAAGCTCTATACATCATCTTGCGGAATGCTGTTGATGAAAAAGTTAGAGGCAAATGAATGTAAATGAATGCACGAAATGAATGTAAATGATTTTCCATGCCTGAATGTATCTATATATAACTTGGAAATGACGTACAATCAAATAAACCCGTAACCCACTCACTTGGTCAGGCTTTAGAATCGTCCAGTGGGCAGTGCGCTCTACACTCCAAGTTACCTTTTTTTTCAAATTTACCGCAAATTTGATATTTTACCCATTGAGTGTTTATTAGTCACAATGAAACATTGTGACAGAAGTTGAGTTAGTTTAAATGATCTTTATTTTTAGTTTAACTTGGACGATTACCATATAAATTTTTTACTAAGTGATTTAATTGCTTTCTTCATCTTTAGGTATGGGCAAAATTTAAAATTTGTTTTACAGAATTAGTCCTAGACTTAGTACACGGTCGACCACCTTGGTGGGATTGGTTTGTTTTGTTTTTAGAATTTGAAGAGAAACTACTTAATACTACTATTTACAGCTTAAAACTAACCTACTCTACTATATACACTTAACCTACTATGTACAAATTGCTTATTAAAGCATGTTCAGAAAGATTGCATTTTTGAATAAATTTAGTTGTCATATCATCAATTTTGGAATCTACTTTGGGAATTTCTGCCTCTTGATGGAGGTCTGCTATTCTTGTGTCGAATGGACGATCTAGGATCATCCTCAACACTCTATTCTGTGCAACCTGGATTTTGTTCCTGTGGGTCTGAGCGCACGATTCCCACACCGGGGCGGCATAGAAGATCGCGGGGGCTATGATCTGTTTGTAAACAGCCAGTTTGTTTTGCCTTGAGAGGCGGGATCTGCGGCAAATGAGCGGATACAAACACCTAACCAAGGCGGAGCACTTAACTAGGGTTTTCTCTATGTGCGAGCGGAACAGGAGCTTCTCATCGAACAACATCCCGAGATAAGTAACATCAGTGGACCACTCGACCCTTGTACCATCCATTATTACGGTACAGGAGGGAGACGGTTTAAGTTTTGGTGATTGTCTGTGAAGGAACATGATCGCTTGGGTTTTCGAGGCGTTGATTTTGATTTTCCACGTGGTGGCATAATCAGTAAAGGTGTCAAGGCATCGTTGGAGCTTGTTCGTAATTTCACGAGGCATCCTACCCTTGACGGCTATCGCGGTGTCATCTGCAAACAGAAAAAACACGCAACCGTCTCCTAGAGGAGGGATGTCCGACGTGTAGATGCTGTAAAGCAGTGGTCCCAGCAGACTCCCTTGCGGAACACCTGCTGGGATCGGAAATTGTCCCGAAAGGGAACTATTCAACGACACCCTGAACGACCTTTGCTGGAGATAGTTACGGGTGATTTTCACAAGGTATGGTGGAAAGTTGGAGTTACAAAGCTTGTATATAAGTCCGTCGTGCCAGACATTGTCAAACGCCTTTTCGACGTCTAACAAGGCCATGGCTGTGGACTTGGATACAGCTTTGTTACTCCGGATGTTATTCATCACCCGCACTAGCTGATGATTGGTGGAATGCCCCTTACGGAACCCGAACTGTTCCGGAAGAAGAATGTCATGTTCCTCCACAAACTTGTTTAGTCGGCTGAGGATCAATTTATCGAACAGCTTGCTCAGCGCTGAGAGCAGGCTAATCGGTCTGTAGCTTGACGGTAGTGAAGGGTCTTTCCCAGGTTTGCGGATCGGGATGATTTTTGCCACCTTCCAGATGCTTGGAAAGTAGTGCAGCTCCAAGCATCTGTTGAGGATGGCAGCCAGCAGCGAGTGCACCCTCGCGCTGAGATTTTTCAACTCTAGGTTGAATATTCCGTCAAACCCGGGAGCCTTCATGTTCGTACTGTGTTTCAGCGCTGAGCAAATTTGTTCCTCTGTAATCCGTTCTTCTGGAGGGACGGCTCAAGGGGAGGCATCTAACGTCTGGACGCACTGCACAACCTGGTTCTCGAGTGGACTTGGGATTGTAGAGCCAAGCAAATGCGACTGGGCAATGTGCTCCCCAATTGCATTGGCCTTCTCTTCGTTGGTGATAAGCCGTTCGTCATTGACTCTAAGTGGTGGAATGGGCTTGGGGTGAGACTTCAGCACCTTGGCAACCTTCCAGAATGGTCTGGAACGGTCGTCCAGGTTCTGAACGAGCCGCCCGAAACTCTCGTTCCGGATTAAGACCATTCTGGAAGCGATCTGCCGATTCAGATCGACCATTTCGTATTTACGCTGCAGATCCCCAGTCCGCTGAAACTGGCGTCTACGAACATTTCTGAGCCGAATCAAGAGTTTGGTGTGGGAATCAATTGCATGAAACTTACCCCTCACAGGAACTCGTCGAACGCACTCTTCGTCAGCCACGGATATGGCTTGATGGAGACCCTCCAGGGCCCGGTCGATGTCATCCACTGTGTCGAGCGGTGGGTTGTCGTCGATGTGGCGGTCGACCACGCGTCGAAACTGGACCCAGTTGACTCGATGGTAGTCCTTCCGCTGGCACGGTGCAGGGGCCACGTTGTAGCCCAGCTCGGTCAGCACCGGTTGGTGGTCCGAACTCAGGTCGTTGACGGCAACCGGCTTGGCTAATCTGGTGTTTGCCAAGAACAGGTCCAGCGTCGATGGGTTGCCCGTCGGTGATGTGAAGGTTGGTTCGTCCGGAAACCAGACGGAATAGAGACCATGCTGGGAATGGTCGAATAGCAGGCGGCCGTTCTGGTTCTGCTGGTAGTTCCGCCAGGCCTCGTGCCGGGCGTTCAGGTCCCCTCCGATTACGAAGCGGGCATTGGTGCGGGTTATGATGGCAAGGTCGTTCTTGAACTGCTGTGCTGTACCATTGCTAACGGTACATTGCCGGGGGCAGTAGACAACGATGAACCGGACGTTTCCGGTCGATGTTTCCACCTCAACGCCGACGGCCTCGATGATGGAAGTGCGGTAGTGGGGTAGGGTGCAGTACTTGATGCCTTTCTTGATGATGACCGCGACACCGCCCCCCCTGGAGCTGGTGCGATCAAGCCGGACAATGCTGTGGTCGGGCAGCCAGAAGCTGTCACCGGTCTTGAGGTGGGTCTCGGTGAGAAGGCCCACGTCGATGTCATGCTTGCCGAGGAAGTCTGCAAGCTCAATGTTTTTCGCTCCTACGGAGCGAGCGTTCCAGTTGGCAATCTATATGGGTTCACGGTCCATAATTAGCGACGAAGGAGATGATAGCTTGGAGCTGTTGTGTTCTTGTTGCGCAGGTGCGCTTGATGATGATGGCCTGGGCCAACAGTGTGACGATCTCATCCGTTGACAGCGGAGAATCGTCTGTAGCTTCACCGGTTGTACCGGCCAATCCCGGAGCAGGGGGATCCGTCGATGGCCCGGAGGCTTGACCGGGTACTGCAGCGGCAGCCAACTGGGCAGCAGCCAACTGTTGGTTGAGCGGGAGCGGCGGCAACACTGGAATTGGCCGTGATTGGACCGGTGATAACGGAGGAAAGTTCTGCGCGTTGTTTTCTGGAACCTTCTTGCGACCGGGCTGGCTGTTGGACGAGGCCTTCTTCCGGATCTCGGCGTATTCGGCCCGCTTCGGACAGGCCTTACTCGTGGCCTTGTGGGCGGCACCGCAGTTGGCGCATGTGGGAGTGGCTTCCTCGATGCTGTCGCAGTTGTCGATCTTGTGGTTTTTGCCGCATTTGATGCAGCGGCTGGCCATGCGGCAATTCCTGGTGCCGTGCCCGAACAATAGGCAGTTCGAGCACTGAGTGACGCCACGGTGGGTCGGCTTATACCGCTCCCACTTCACTACGATGTGGAACAGTGTGCGTGTCGTCTGGAGATCCTTCACGGTTGTGGAGTTCTTCTCCAGATGGACCAGGTAGAGCTGGTCACGATACTTGATGGCCTTGCTGCGGGTCATCTTGTGGACTTCGACCGGCTTGAGGCCGTTCGCATTAATCTCGTCCATTAAGGTGGTGGTGTCCATGTCGTGGAGCCCGCGCAGCACCACTTTCAGCGGCTTGGTGGCCTCGATGTCGTGGGAGAAGTACTCCAGCTTCATTCTGTCCAAGAGGGCCTGAACTGCGTTGAAGTGTTTTTCGGCCGGGACCATCAGTTTGTAGCCTTCCGTGCACCGTTGAATGGTGCAGCGAAGGCCCTGCTTAATGTAGAAATCCAGCTGCTCCCATAGCCCGGGAGGGAAGCCCTTCACATAGAAGGGTGGCAACTTAACTTTTTTCGGCACCGTCTCAGGGTCCGACTGCGGCTGCGCTCCGTTCTGCAGGGCGGAGAACGGATTGTTGCTCAGCAGCTTTTTTGCTGCTGATACGGTGGCGCTGCTGTCTTCAGGTCTGGGTCGTTTAGTTCCGGGAGGCCCCGGCTGCGGGTCCGCAACGCCTGTCGGGATGGGCAATGGGGTTTTCTTCTGCTTCTTCTGGGCTGGCTCGGTGGTCGCGCCGTCTCCTGGGAGAGTCTGTTTTCCCGGTAAACCGGCACTCGCGTTACCGCGCGATTTCTTACCCATGGCTGGGTCAGCGAGAGCGTCACTACACAACGCGGAGCTAATTCGACTTGCGAACGAACGAACGAAACTAGAGAGAATTCAAATCGACTGAACTGCTCAACAGTCTGGCAGCGAATGAGTTGAGCTGACAGAAGTTGAGGTTACTAGTGTATTAAATAATCTAGGTCTTATTTAGGATTATATCTGAAAAATCCAAATCTGGCCAACGCCCACCCTAAACCTAAACCTGTTCTAATCCACCTGAAATGACTAACGAATGGAAGACTTTGACTACCCAGCCATGCAATAGTCTCATTCCGTGCCTTATGGCAACTTGATGATTCTATTGCGCTCATCTTCTGGCACCACCCAGGGGAGACTTGGTCCTGTGCCCAATGCTTAACTTATCTCCATTCCACTCAGCTACTAGCAATTTCTTGTGATATAGTGGGCGGAATATTATTATATGAGACAATTCAATGCAGATGTCTTTCCAAATTTGGCAGATCGACAGGTAATCGGTGAGTTACCACGATAGTTGCTATTCAACAACTCGAAAACGTCCCATCGTCAACGCCTGCTATGAGAATTTCCCATTTTTTTTTTTTTTTTTTTTATATTATAGTCACTTTAACACTCTTGGGTCATTCGTGACTTGTCCGGGGGTGAGATTTGAACTCGTGACTTTGGCGTGAAAGGTATGGATGTTAACCACTACGCCGGGGTCGCCCCCAAATTTCCCATTGCAGACGCCAACGAAATGACGTCATCGAGCTATCGATCAACTACCCTGGTTATCGCCAGGTACCTTATAGCACGATGCTAGGAGGCGAACCGGAAGAATCGATGAGCTACCTCCCCCTCTCGGAATGATTGTCCCTTAGTAACGTATTATTTAACGTAACGTAACGTAACGTATTATTTATTTGTGCACGATGAAATCATTGATATTCTGGTGTTGTAGCACTCTACCCTATTTAGTGAATTTTGTTTGCTCAATCGATAGATAAAACATTAACCGCAAATTTAGTGGAGGGATTTACCGCCAACACGTTATGGCGTGCTCTCAACTTAGTTTTCTAGATGCACTTCCACAGGGAGGGGAGCTTTCGATGCCTCTATCTTTTTTGCATTAGTATAATTGTGTGGCAAATAAGAAAATTTCCAACGCGGAACATTCCTAGATCGGACCGGGAATCGAGCCCAGTATGGTCTTGCGTTGTACCTGTGCTTTTACCAACTCAGATAAGGACATCCCCAAAGGTATTGTAAGAAAGTCGTCATCAAGATAGCCTTGTAAAATGTTACAACTCCGTAGTATATTTCAAAACTACTGAAATGTGAGTAGAATCCACCCAGATCGGTCAAAGCTGATCCTCCCCGAAAATGGGTAAATGAAGTTGAGAGTGTCAAGTTGGCAAATAAACAGCATCGACCCAAATTCGATTGTTGCTTTACTGCTGACCAATTCATTCCCCAGGCTCAAGCTACAAAGATACTTTCTATATTTTTTTTTTCAAATGGTGAACTTTGTACAAAAAGAACTAGAAGTAGTAGTGACATCAACGTACCTTTTAACAGACTCCCAAATTTGTCTGGCTTGCACGAAGGGCAAACTGAACGCTCACGTGTGATCCCAACTAAGAAATTTTAAATACAATTTAATTTATTATGAAATTGATTCATCTATTTTTCTATGGTGACTGCAATCGTAGCGTCACTCTAACCATGTACGTAAATCCACTTGTATAGTAGAGCACATTCTTACGCAGCCATGGAGCACCCTGCATTATAATATCCACGTCCAACATTTGCAATTTTACATCTACTCGAGTCCACTACTCCTATCTTGTTCACTACATCACTGCTTTCATCACCACCAGCGCCAGTCAATCAAATGTTATGAAGATCTCCGGCAGCGCAGACAGCCGTACAACCAAGTTCGTAGCACTTGTTGGTTGAAAAGGTGAAAATCATGCCATCGTTGCCAGGAATGACCCCGTCAGCGCCAACCACCGTCCAAATTTCCGCCACTTGTAGCAACACAGCACGACCTACCCTTCAGTGTGGCTGGCGTGAGTGACTGTACACAAAATCTATATCTAGGTATATCTCCATTCCATTACGACGAAAAAGCACATGCAGGGAACACTCTGACTCTCCGGCAAACCCCGGGTGCAATGATTAGTGTCTGCTCCCGACCGACCACAACTCTGGCAGGCAGGATGTGGTCGGATTATATAGTGCTGGCTCATCCTCGCTTCCTTCCCAACCAGTGTCCCACCTAGGGTGAACGCGTGTCTGGTTTGGATTTTATGTTGGTACCGTGCCAAAGCGATTACCAAATTTTATTTTTCCCGCGCTGCCCGTGCAAGTCCCAGGTGTTATATTTTACTGATCCACCCGCGGATTGCCCATATCCTCGGTTTATGCTCTGTATGTACTACGAAATACAAACACACGCGCATACCGACGAAAAGCAAACCGTAGAAAATAAACTTAAGTGGCCCGTCGCCGATGGCATCCTCCAGTGTCCTTGGTCCTCCCTCTTTTGGGAAAATTTCGGACTATTCTGGCCCAGGGACATGTGTGTTTATCAGCTATGATGTGAAAAATATTTATTTATAAGCTTCTCGTACCCGGGTTTGATCGGGAGAATTTGATACCCTCCCTTTCGTCCCGGATTGAGTAAACCTGAGAGAGGCCACTAATGGCGATTGCTTTTGGTGACGGCGTGACGTGATGATATTAAAGGAGGTGATAGATTTTTTGTTTATCTTTTTAAGGGGAAGTTTGCCGCTTCGAAAAAAATAATGACGTTTGGATTTTTCTAAAAAGAGACCAAAAATCTAAAAAAGTTCACATTTTTTCCTAATTAAAAAAAAAACACGTGCAAAAACATTTTTTTTTAAGTCATCATCGCATAACGTTGGACTCTAAAAACCACAAAACATCGACTTTTCGGTTTTGCTGAGGGTCAATTTTTTTTATGAGGAGATTAAAAAAAAAATATTTCTACATGTAAATTTTCCCAAGGACAAAAAATTTGGCTCCTTAAATTGTTGGTAATTTTTCTCAATATTTTTAGAAAAATAAAACGTGCCGAAAAAAAAAATATTCTCGGGGCGGTAAACTTCCCCTTAAAGGCATTTTTCGATGGTCGTTGACACGGTTCTGTGTCGGACAGCAGGAAATTGGGATAAATTAAATTTAATTTTGCTTGAATCGGTTCTTTTTCAAGCTTCATTGACCTTCATACCCATGAAATCGCTGTTTGCATTCATAATTGCTTTATGAAGCAAAACAGCTACCCGACATGCTAAATGCACGTGTCCGGCTCGTAAAACTCATTTATTTTTTTTGACGGTTTCACTTTTTCCATCGATCGCTCACCCGCTCACCTGGTCAACTGGATTTTAGCACCGCTTTAGTGGTGGGTATTCAATTGGATCGTCGAAGCTTTTGAACCGGAAAATGACAACATTTGGCAATGTTTCTAGCAACGCTCAGATCCAATATGTCACTCCTTTGCCAACCACGGTTGCTTTTCTAGGAAGGACCAAGGGAGCGTAAATTTTCAGTTAAGGTTAAACTGGCAGTTATTTGATATGAGCAAATTTATGGCATGGAAGTCATTGACTGATTGTATGGCTTTATTAGAGAGGAGTTGAACCATGACCATGAAAATACTTAGGTGCAAATTTGAAATTTGAAAATGCAACAAAGTTAGTAGTTTAAGATTTAATATGAAAATATGGCATTTATCGCAGCATTTCAAATCTGATAGTGCTTTTCGATTAAGTTTTGACGTAGGACTACGTATTTGATTACTATATGGGGGTACACTTTGTGAAAACCGAAAATGGAACATGTAACAAATTAAGAAAGATTTTGAGCGTTAATAACTCAGCTGCCCCTGGTCCAATTTCAATAATTTTATCACCAATCGATCAAAAATATGGCTACGCATCGATAACAATGCTTCCGAATGTTGATTTTTAACAAGAAACTATTGAAAAATTGGTAAATGTCCAGCATTGTCCAAATGCGTCGAATTAACTAACAAATCCACCAATTACCTACATGCATATGCTGCTTCCCCAGCACAGTCGTCAGAGAGTAGTAAGTAGACGAAACAAGTCGAAGTGGTATTCGCCTCCGATCCTCGGGCGCGTGTGAATAGGGAGGATGGAATTGCGTAATATTTTGCACACTCATCGCCATTTGCACACTCGTCTGGCTCGCCGTGGCGGTGTCTGACGTATCTCCGGTCTGATTTACGAGGTGTGCTGAAGGTGTTCCTGAAAAATGACGTGTCCAGACGCTCCAAGCGCGCTCAGGTGAGCGCTTGGAGTACCCGCCCGTTACCGGCGAAACGGCGTGTCTTAGTAGTTCCAACTGCTGCCGCGATTATCTCTAAACGATGTTTTCAAAATTGGCGGGCGCTGTATTTTAGAAACGGCTCGTTCGATTTAAACGGCGATTGAATTTTCGAGTTAAGTACCTTTTTTTCTAGTCTTGTACGTAGCCGATTTTCAAAAGAATCAAAAATGGATTTTTGGTGCAAGCTTTTATCTCCAATTTTAGGTTACAAAAATCTCAATTAAAGAGGTCATTTCAATTGACAAAACCATGCATTTCTTTTTTTTTTTAATTGATCGTTATTTACTCTCAAAAAAAAAACCGTGAAAATTACCTATTTTTCATGACGCCAGAGTGGACTACCCCCTTAAATTATCACCAAGAAAACGGCTCTTTTCAGGGCCACCAAGCTTATTACAGTAAAGAGTAGGAATATAATTCATCTGCCTGTTTGTCCATATTCAGAACCAACGATCACAAAAAATGCTCATGTAATCAAACTGGTAGCAGGGGTACAAATTATTTTGATCAACCTTGATCAACTTTGAATCGCCACGGCCGGATAATTTCGATGGAAGAAGCAACAATCTAGCATCTAATTCGACGAAGACGACAGGAAACATTTGTGAAGCCGAGTTATTTACGAAAGAGAGTGTCGATGAAGAGAATCGATCAATGTAGATAGGACCTATTGAAAAGTGACGCGAGATTTGTTTTCCGTACTGAGCTCCAATGCTACCGACGCCAGGGAGGCAGCTCCCACACCTGGACCCTACCAATCGACCCATCAACTCAACCGGGGACCAACGGCTTTACTTCCTGAAGGAAGGCGTGATCAGAGATGTTATGCCTTAGAACATGCTGGTGGTGCCGGCTGAGATTGGACCCAGGCCTGCTGGGGTGAGAGGTAATCACGCTAACCACCGGCGCCGATATCTTTCAAGATATTACGGCGAATGAGATCGACCTAAATTTGAGTTTAGTTTTCTCAGAAATAAGAAATAAAGTGCAGGAACTCATCGCAAAGTTCTTCGAGATAACCGCCATCGGTCGTCTGGCTCGCCGTGGTGGTGTCAAACGTATCTCCGGTCTGATCTACGAGGTGTGCTGAGGGTGTTCCTGGAAAATGAGGTCCGTGATGCTGTCACCTACACTAAACACGCCAAGCGTAAGTGGCCATGGATGTCCTCTTCAATAAAACGGCCCTTTTCAGGGCCATCAAGCTTACATCAGTAAAGAGTTGGAAAAGAATTTATCTACGTGCTTGTTTGTCCATATTCAGAACCACAAGCCCCCAACGACCACACAAAATGCTCTCCAGAGTTGTAATCTTGTAACCAAACTTGGAAGCAGGGGTGCAAGTGATTTTGATTGATTCTCTTAATCAACTTTCTCTTTGAGAAAATTACTACAAATTTGGTACGCTACAATTCAAAAACGGAAAAAATTGAGATAATAGATAATTGATCAATTAAAAGAACTAAATGCTCGTTACATTTATTCCGTCCACTAGCGGTCCTACGTCAAGCTTCCGTTCGTGCCCCTAGATACAGACCCTTCTACTTTTTCTATAAAATTGTAATTTGTAACTGTTTAAAGGTTATTTTGATATTTGGCTTTCAAATTTAGCCACTTTTTTAAAAATTTCAAATTCAAGCCGTTCCTTTTTTCTCCTTGATTTGTTTTCCGTACTGAGTATCAATGCTACTGACGCCAGGAAGGCAACTCCCAAACCTGGACCCTACTTATCGACCCATCAACTCATGAACCGGGGACCAACGACTTATCTTCACTTCAGAAGGAAGACGTAATCAAAGATTTTATGCCTCTGAAAATCCTGACGGCCCCAACTGGGATTGAACCCAGGCTCTTTGGAGTGAGAATTCAAGCCGTTTCACCAACCAACAGTTAGCTAGCTATGGAGTTCACTCATAAACCTGCAAAGTGTCAAATATATTTGAATGTAAAAATTCAAATCTTATGCGGAGTGTTCAGTTTATAATCACTAAAAACTACAAGAGACAGCCCTATGGGGTTGTACGCAATGGTGACGTAGGATTAAGTGGTCTTATATAATAAATCTTATTTGTTAATTGCAGCAGAAGCTTGTGAATAGGAATTTGAGCGTATAGTATTAGTATGACCCGCTTGACATAGATGGCTCACAGCGACTCATGAAGAGCTACTGATTCCGATCAATAGCGGTGCGCCTTCTTCCTCCTTCTATGGATGGTCATATGGGCTGCAGCTCGCTGCTCCCGGGGAGCCTTTCGTTGTGTACTGGAGAACACCATCACTCACCACATGGTGATTGAATAAACACCATTTGGTGAGACCGGATGGTATTAAAATTTGAAGTCTGTGTTAGGGAAATCGCTTTTCGCAGGTAATCGGTGATAATTTTAACTAGCTACAGTTACACATTCGTGCAATTTTCATTAGTGACATTCTGCAAAATGACGAAGTCTTAAATTTAACAGATGCGTAGATATATTTCTGATCGATTGGTTTTAAAACTCTTGAAATTGGTCCAGGGGCAGCTGAGCTAATAACGTTCAAAATCTTTCATAATTTTGTTACATGTTCCATTTCTGGTTTTCACAAAGTGTACCCCCATATATAAATCACAGACGTAGTCCATCGTCAAAAATGTTTGTAGCTTTATCAGACGTTTAATGCTAGTAGATCATCTTTTCGTGGTTCGTTACTGGTATAAGATGTACCTCCGAACACTACTCCTGACAACTTCAAACTAGGGGAACAGGATTTTTCAGTTTTCAGAGGAACACATTTCAGTCCTCGTTTCTGTTTTGCCTTGTTAATAGTAACAAGACTAGGAGAAGTAGTCAATGCTTGTTGAATTATGAAGTTAATTTGAAACAAATTTAGAATTAAAATTTGAATTTTGACGTAGGACTACGTCTGTGATTTCTATATGGGTGTACACTTAGTGAAAACCGAAAATGGAACAAGTAACAAAATTATGAAATTTTTTGAACGTTATTAACTCAGCTGCCCCTGGACCAATTTCAATAGTTTTATAACCAATCGATCTACGCATCTGTTATCATTTATCATTTTTCAAACTGTCACTTTTGGAAATTACACGAATGTGCAACTGTTGCTATGATAATTAAAATTATCACCGATTGCCTGCGAAAAACGATTTCCCTAACACAGATTTCAAAGTTGAATTCCATCCGGTCTCACCAAATGGTGTTTATTCAATTACCGCGTGGTGAGTGATGGTGTTCTCCAGTACACAACGAAAGGATGCCTGCAAGCAGCGAGCTGCATCCCACATGAGCATCCATAGAAGGAGGAAGAAGCCGCACCGCTATTGATCGGAGTCAGTAGCTCTTAGTGAGTTGCTGTGGGCCATCCTTGTTAAGCGCGTCATACTAAAGAGTATAAACAGAGAGAACCCCGCTCAAATTCCTATTCCTACACAAAACACAAGCTCGTGTCCTACGTACCTTTGCGTAGTTTTTGAAAGAAGAAATATTGCTGATATTTCTGAATGAACTCGCCTATTCTAAGCGGTACGAAGCCTCCTACACAGCAAATAATTAATTTTGATATCACATCAAAGTGGATGCCCTTCAATCGAGTCGAAAATATGATGTAATATTACTTGCCAAAAAGGACAAAATTATCATTTTTACCGACATTGACATTACGCTGCTTCTACTGGATTTGTTTATTTTTGTGGCCTTAAAAATTACATGAGATTTTCAACATGATTGAAGTGCATCCTCTTGGATGTAATATTAAAATTAATTTTTTGCTGTGTAGCGAAACGATCAAAAATGTTGACCAGAATTCGGAAACAGTGTGGGTGTATCTTTCGGCATTTCACCCCAGCACTACGAACGATGAAATTGCGATACTGGTTCGTGACTGTTTGGCATTGGAACCCAGTGATGATGTTATTGTGACTTAGCTGGTACCAAGCGGGAGAGATACATACACGTTGTGTCATGGCGTAAAGGAGGATCTACGTGATTCGGCACTTTTCTGCGATTCTTGGCCGGAGAGTATCCGGTTTCGTTCGATTCACGAACACTGAAAGTCACCAAATTAAACAATCCTGTGCCCATGGAGTGACGACGGTATCTTGGCCTAACATATTCTCAGCATCCGACACGCACTATAGAAAGCCTGATGGAAGCTCCCAATAACCCTAATTCAGTCCTGCGTACTGCCACCTTCGTTCATCATAGTCGTCTCGGTCCTGAGATTGGCGGTGAAAAGGTAGTCTTCCACCACGCTTGATCAAGCAAGTATCTCAACTATTCGTATTCGCCGTTGTGTGATGAGTTTTCCCGCATCCAGGTACTCCCCAATCCCTCGAGGCTTAACGATGCGTCTTCTCTATCCTCGAATGGTTCATCTGCTAATCCGGAACACACCGTAGATGTTTCCACGATCTCCAAGCATAATGCTGCACCAGGACGCACCGTTGAAAGCATTTTGGGAGTCCCCAGGTCTTCTAGCTCAGTCGCGCCTATTTCTGCCTGCGTTCATTCAAGTTGTCCTGGCCTTGAGTCTAGATGCGGGCTGAGGGTCTCCCAGCTTGCTACATCAGGCAAGTACTACTGTAAAAATGATTTTTCGGAGCCTGATGTTGATCCAAATTTCAGTGCCAAAAAAACTACATCTGCCAGTTGGTTTTCCGGAGTCTCCTCTACTAGCCGGATACCGGGACACACTCTTGTCGCTCGCCTTGAGGAAGGGCAGCCCTACTTTTGCTCAATAAAACAGATGAAATTATCCTTAATAAGTAAAAAAAATCTGCTTAAAATAGATCGGGTTGCTCCTTAAATGATTGATCAAAATACGTTAAAAATCTTAAAATACTCAGTAAATATTTAAAGTACGCTCCCTAAAATAGAGAAAACTGTACATTAAGCATTTGAAAATGCTCCTTAGTATGCACCGCTTTGCACCATTTTGAAGTGTAATTGTTCCATATATCATCGGAAAAGCTGCTGTAGAAAGGTTAATAAGTACCATGAAATCAGCTGAAATGTTCAGTAAATCATTGTGTGCATTTGTGCATTTTTACTGAACATTTCAGCTGATTTCATGATACTTATTGACCTTTCTACAGCAGCTTTTCCGATGATGTATGGTACAATTACACTTCGAAATGGTGCAAAGCGGTGCTTACTAAGGAGCATTTTCAAATGCTTAATGTACAGTTTTCTTTATTTTAGGGAGCGTACTTTTAATATTTACTGAGCATTTTAAGATTTTTAACGGATTTTGATCAATCATTTAAGGAGCAACCCGATCTATTTTATGGAGATTTTTTTTTACTTATTAAGAAACATCGTCATTGTTTAATGATTCATTTACCTTTTTACCTTGAGGAAGCCCCTTTTCCACTCTCCGCATTCGAACCCCTCTCGGTTGCCCGAAAACGGACCTACTTGCACACCGTTCTTACCAAACGCTACCTGTGCTGCTTCTGGACCACCACCATCACCACCGGGACGCATCGTGGATAATACTGTGGAAGCCCCGATTTCTCTGCCTCAGTTGCGCTTACTCCAGCCAGCGCTCAGCATAGTCGTCTCGGCCCTGAGTGTAGATGTTGGTCGGGGGTCTTGCAACCAGCTATTACTGGCAAGTATATTGACGATTCAACCTCTCCTTTGCCTGATACCACTTCAACTTCTAGCTGTGATTCCGGCTCTGTGGCCTCCGCACAAGCCACGTCATATCCATGCATCTATCCTGCCAACTGCCAGCATGAGATATCCGTCTACTACCAGAACGTCGGTGGTATCAACTGTGATGTTGACGATCTTTGCTACGACATCATTGTTCTCACGGAGACATGGTTGGATTCACGCACGCTGTCTCGTCAGGTGTTCGGCGACGATTGCGAAGTTTTCCGTTGCGATAGGAATGCTGCTAATAGCCAGAAAGCTAAAGGTGGAGGTGAATTCTAGGTTTGAAGCGAGGTTACCAGAAAATAATGCTTGGATATGCTTAGAGCAGGTGTGGACGTCGATAAAACTGGGCGATCGTACTTTGTTTCTCTGTTCGGTGTACTTTCCTCTCGACCGTATACGCGAGCGTGACCTCATCGAAACTTATTGCCAACCGGTTTTCTCTGTTCTGGATACCGCTAAAGCAACCGATGAAGTTATTGTGTTTGGTGACTTCCATCTCCCGAGTATTTCATGGAAAAAAAATCGCAACGGCTTCCTCTATCCTGATATGTATCACTCTGTCATCCATTCCAATGCTTCGCTCCTTCTGAACAACTACAGCTCAGCCACTCTGAATAACCCTCACCATCCCTCCGATAGGCCGAAGTGAATTCATTGGCGTTTCAATGCGTTAAAGGGTGTCCCACATCAAATTGCATCACGGAAATCACGCTGTAGAAAATTACAAATTGGGAATTTTCTCTTGAAAATTTGGGTAGAAGTAGTTTAGAGTGTATTGTTTACACTGTATTTTTATCGTGGTCAGTTTTTCGATACATGAAAAAAATTGCGTCACCCGAAAAGCAACGTCGCGAATAGATTTTGCGCAAGCACCTGGAAAATCCTCAACTCTCTCATCAAGACATTGGAAAACAACTCGGAATCGTGCAGTCAACGGTGAGTCGTGTGATTGAACGTTACTACGAAACTCTGAGCATCGAACGGAAGGAGAAATGCGGTCAGAATGGATGTTTTATTATTGATCAGGATCACATGCGTGTCGTGAAAGCGTTTAAGCGGAATCCCAATGCTTCAGTCAGGGATGTGCCAAAAAGTTGAATCTGTCCAAGTCTCTCGTTCAGAGAGCCAAAGACCGAGAGGGCATACGTACAAAGTGCAGAAGGCTCCAAATCGTGATGAACGGAAAAATACGGTGGTAAAGTCACGGGACCAGAAACTGTACACCCAGATGCTGTTGTAGCCTCATTGTCTCATCATGGATGATGAGACTTACGTCAAGGCGGACTTCCAGCAGCTTCCAGGGCTACTTTTCTTCACCGTCCAGCACAAGTTTGATGTTCCGGAGGAAGTAAAGAAGCAGAAACTTTCAAAGTTTGCCAAGAAATACATGATTTGGCAAGCGATCTGCTCATGTGGCAAACGGAGTGCGCCGTTCGTGACTAAACGGAGAGATCTACCTCAAGGAGTGTCTACAGAAGCGTCTCTACCTAGCGCTACCTCTGTTGAAGCAACACGAAGGCCCTACGATCTTCTGGCTGGATCTAGCTTCGTGCCACTATTCAAATGTTGTCCTAGAGTGGTACGAAGCCAACGGGGTCACTTTCGTACCCAAGGACACAAACCTCAAACCCCCCTCCCCCCCCACCCAACGCACCAGAACTAGGGCCCATGGAAAAATACTGAAGCAGGCACTATGGAAGCATCCTAAGGAGGTCAAATCTGTGGAAGACATGAAGAAAAAATTTCCGTATAGAAGAAACTGCAGCCAGATGTTGTACAGAACCTAATGAGTGGAGTTAAGCGTAAGGTGCGAGCGTACGGTTATGGTATTGAAGTTGAATGAACTAAATATGACAAAAGCTTACTAATGTGTTGTATTTTATTTTCTGAAAGTTTGGAAAGGATCGGTCAACTACACGATTTTCTACAGCATTTTTTCCGTGATGCAATTTGATGTGGGGCACCCTTTAGGCCGCCTACAAGGTACTCTCCCAAATTCTATGCCGCCGCCTGTCGCCATTTGCAAGAGAGTTCGTGGGGCAATACCAGGCGGGATTCATGGGTGCCCGTGCTACCACGGATCAAATTTTCGCGATTCAGCAGGTTCTGCAGAAATGCCGCGAATACAACGTGTCCACACATCATTTGTTCATCGATTTCAAATCCGCATACGACACAATCGATCGAGATCAGCTATGGCAAATTATGCACGAGTACGGGTTTTTGGATAAACTGGCGATTGGTCAAGGCGACGATGGATCGAGTTATGTGCGTTGTTCGAGTATCGGGGACACTCTCGAGTCCCTTTGAATCTCGAAGGGGGCTACGACAAGGTGATGGACTTTGGTGTCTGCTATTCAACATCGCGTTAGAAGGTGTGATCAGAAGAGCTGGGATAGACACGAGTGGCACGATCTTCAGGAAGTCCATCCAGCTTCTTGGCTTCGCCGATGACATTCACATCATGGCACGGAACTTTGAGACGATGGCGGAAACGTACATCAGACTGAAGGCTGAAGCTAGGCGGATTGGACTTGCCATCAACGCATCAAAGACAAAATACATGAAAGGAAGAGGTTCTAGGGAAGACAATGTTAGCCTCCCACCTCAAGTTCAGATTGACGGTGACGAAATCGAGGTGGTCGATGAGTTCGTGTATTTGGGCTCACTGGTGACCGCCGAAAATGATACCAGCAGAGAAATTCAAAGACGCATTATGGCAGGGAATCGTGCCTACTTTGGACTCCGGAGGACGCTCCGGTCGAATAAAATTCGCCGCCGCACGAAGTTGACTGTCTACAAGACGCTGATTAGACCGGTGGTCCTTTACGGCCACGAGACCTGGACTATGCTCGTGGAGGACCAACGCGCCCTTGGTGTTTTCGAACGGAAGGTGTTGCGTACCATCTACGGTGGAGTGCAGATGGATGACGGAACGTGGAGGAGTCGAATGAACCACGAATTGCACCAGCTGCTGGGAGAACCATCCATCGTCCACATAGCAAAAATTGGGCGACTACGGTGGGCTGGGCAGGTCGTAAGAATGCCGCACGACGACCCAGTGAAAATGGTTCTAGAAAGCGACCCAACAGGAACAAGAAGAAGAGGCGTGCAGTGAGCAAGATGGATCGACCAAGTAGAAGGCGACTTGCGGACCCTTCGCAGTCTACGAGGCTGGCGAAGTGTGGCCATGGATCGAGTTGATTGGAGACGGCTTCTTCGGACAGCAGAGGACAACAAGGCCTTAGTCTGATTGGTAACGTAAGTACACTTTAGGCCGAGTTTGACATCAAGAAGCTGTGTTAGACTTTAAACAATATTTGGTGAAAGACTAAGTGTGCGTTGTGCTTAAAAGGCCGGAAATGGGGTAGTTAAACCAACTGGATCTTAGTATAAAAATCCATTTCAGAGCACATATGATTTAAAATTTCGTTAAAATTACATACTGCTTCACATATGTCGTTTATAATTTTTCTATATTTCTTTTAAGCCGAGCTTTATATTTGCCGAAGAAATTAAGTGTGTAGGCAAACAAAAAAAGATGTGACTGAAAGTGTGCGTCCCTTTTATAAACTGAACAGTCCTTATGCCAACAAAAATTGCATTTAAATTCGAATAAGTCATATTAATATTCCGACCTAGGCTCACCAAAACCCTCTCCAGCCATCCGCCGCCCCTTAACCACGCGTGGTAATTTTAAACTCACTGGCAGTCGCTCGGCACTATGCCAAGCAGCAAAATTAGCTCCACTCGTCGATAGTAGAAGGCACCTTCTGCTCCTACCCAAGTAGTCACAGTTGGAGAGTGTATTTTTCGTTTGTTTCTATTTTCCGTTCTGGTTGGCACCGTAGCGTCGTTGGTGCTGATTATAGTATTTCCTGCTAAACAGCGAACGCGCCACCACCATGTGCAAGAGTTTTTTTTTAATACCGAGCCGGCCGCATCAGACCGAAGCGAAACCTGATGGGAGATTTGTTTACAAATCTTGAACTTGATCTTTGTGCACCCGCTCTAAGATTAATTGAACGAAGGTTTACCTACTCTGTGGTGCACGCTCATCGCACGTTAGACCAACAGGCGGTCGGGGCGAGTGCCGATCTTTGATTGTGATATAAGATGTCATCCGTCTCTTAAGTGAGATGTTGCTAAATAGCAGCAGCAGCAGCAGCAGACTAGAATGATGACAAGGAGATACAGTGCTAAAGAGCACTTGATGTAAATAATTTTACGCTCGATGAGTGTGAAACTCGTCAACCAGGCAGACGGAAGCAGTGACGGATCTATTCTGGGAAGGTGATTTTGGTTTGTGAATGACCTAGGTGAACATACGAAGTATTCGTTTTAAGACGTTCTTTTCGGAGCTCACATCTGCTATTATAAGCGATTCCATGGTTATCGAATAATTGGTAGCTAACCATTGGTTGAATGTAACCACAATGAAACCCTATGACTTTGGATGCTGGAAAACTTGCATGTCCGGAATATCCTCAATCGGATCAATTTTGTAGAGGTTTGCTGAGTTTGACAAGGCCAAATTCTTCTCGTGCTTCAGCACTGAACCACTTAATCGTTGATCTCAAATCTACGCTCGGCTTATTAGCTCATCAATTTCCTAACAGCGAAATATTCTAATCCATCCAAAACGCTCTCGATGGAAAACAGATGAAAAGTCTACTGTCCAAGTGCTTTCAGTCCTACCCGGGAAACTCCCATCCGAGAGACATTGAATCTCGATCTCGTAAATTTCAACCCCAGGGAGGCACGAAAAAAAAAACACTCTAGTAATATCGAAGTTATTAATCTTGTCTATATACACACATGCACTCCATGACGATGTAGAGCAAACAATCCGAATAATTACCTTTCAAGATCCATACATCTCCATTAATGTCAAAAAACGAGGATGCTTGTTCACTTTAACGGCTCCATGTAATAGTTTTGCTCAATTCATTAAATTTCGTTTCAAATTTAGCTAGTAAAAAAATCCGCACTTAGCAGCGCCGGTGGTGTAAGGGTAAGCGTGATTAACTCTCACCCCAGCAGGCCTGGGTTCAATCCCAGTCAGCACCGGCGGGATGTTCTGAGGCATAATATATCTGATCAGGCCTTGGTTCCTTGGGTCCCCGGTTCATGAGTTGATGGGTCGATAGGTATGGTCGAGGTGTGGGAGCTGCCTCCCTGGCGTCGGTAGCATTGGTGCTCAGAACGGAAAACAAGATAGATGGAAAGCAAATCAAGGAAAAACAAAATCTTTTGTAAAATTAGGTGTGTGTCAAGATGGCCGAATTCCAGTACAAACTTGGTTCATTGTCGCTAGAGAACTATTACTTCCAGTTGGGAAGTGGAGCGATACGCATTTTCATTCTGAATGCAGCTAGTCGTCGGCAGAGCTCAAACTAATTGCAAATGCAAACTGTAACGGTGACATTTCAATTTCCCATACTGTTTGCTTGTATATGCATTCCTGGTCTCATTGCTAATTTTTCACACCAAAACACCAAGCGCGCGCGCGAGACGAATTTTGAAAAATCACTTTCCTACGCGACAGTTAAAACTCAGCCACACTTCTTCGTCCGTGGGCATCAAATTTAATTATTTTCAATTATTACGCTTTTGCCACCACCTTGCGCTCCCACGGCACACCATGTATGCTAGTAAGGCCACTTGGATGTGGGTGATGGGGAGACGGGTGATTTTTCCGATTTTCCACGTCGCTTCGATGAGGTCCACCCGGATGATGTGGTAATACCAAACGCAAAAAAGCAAACACGGTATCCACAGTCGATGATGACGACGACGACGACGATGACGGGCGAGCGGACTGAAAGCAAAACAATAACAGCGCCTCATGGGAGGAAATGTGCTGCGGTGAAATTAACAGCACGGCAAAAGGGCCCGGTGAATAATAAACATGGTGGAAATGTCACGCTTTGATGGGTTGCGGTTTTTGGGGTAACACTGAAAATTGTGTTTGGTTAGGTACACACTAAAGGTTGCTTTTATTAATAGGCTATTGTTTTTAGTGATTGAATTGTTTTTAAAAAGAAGTTAGTAGGGTGGATTCGGGAACTCAATTTACACTCCGAACACCATGCCTCCGGTAAAATGTGTAACGGCAAACTTGAAATGTTTGAAAAATCAAAGCACAGCCATTTATTGATGAATTTAAAATTCATTGACGCCATTTAAAACTACAGACTTGAAATATTCATTCGATATCAATTGACTTCACATCTATTGATAAATTGTTGAGTAATGATTTTTCAAATATTGCCTCTTTGGTTATAAAGTGATTTTTATCCTGAGGCTGCTTCTTCACTACTCGGCGTTTCTGTGGATCTTTACGGGCTCGGTAGCTTAGTGGTAACCGTGTCTGCTTACTGACCAGTAGGTCGGGAGCCTAATTCTAGATAATGTCAATGCAAGAGTTATTCAAAATTGCGTTCATGTCATTGGCCACATCTTGCTGAACCTTATAATGAATCATTGCAAACTGGACATGTGCCACAAATTTGAAAGGAATCCTTAGTGGTTCCTATGCAAAAAGTTGCTGGAACGATTAAAGCCAAAGAGTTTCATCCTATCAACATGTTGCACACATTAGAGAAAATTTTTGAACTTGTTGTTAAAGGCCAGCTGTTGGAGTATTTAAATAGTAATAGTTTGTTGATACCAGAACAATCGAGATTTCGGGAAGGTCATTCTTATGAAACCACATTGACTTTGGTATTAGCGAAGTGGAAACATAACTTGGAGCGTAAATATACGATTGATGCTGTTTTTTTGGATCTAAAACGCACTTTTGAAACAAGTTCTAGGCCCTTATTGTTAAGATCAATCAAGCGCTTTGCAATTGCGAGTACTGCATATAAATGGTTTGAAAGCTATTTATCTGACAGAACTCAACGGACTGTTTATAATGATTCTGTTTCAAGTCTCGTGGGGAATAACCTTGAAGTGCCTCAGGGAAGTGTATTAGGGCCCCTGTTATTTGTTATGTATATTAATTCCTTGCGACGTGTTTAACGATTTTGCGACATTAATCTTCTTGCAGATGATACTGTGTTATTCATTGCAGCTAAGGATTTAGATGATGCCCTTTTTACACTTGAATGAAGATTTTCGTTCTCTAAGTAGATGGTTGAAGTATAAGCAGTTGAAATTGAATACAAGTAAAACTAAATATATGGTAATTTCGCGGAATTAAGTAAATGAGAACGTCTCTGTTGTAATTTTTGATGACTTTTGTCCACGTTGGGGAGATTAAATATCTTGGTTTGATTATTGATGACAAACTAAAACTCAACTCTCACATTGACAACGTCATCAAGAAAATTGCAGAAAACACCATATTTTTTAAATGCAATCAAAATTTTGAAAATCGGTTTGCTCCATTCATCCATGACAAGAACAATTTTTCGAAGAAAATCTCAATTCCCTGTCAAATAAAAAAGATAGCAACCTGGTTGCTTGAACAAAAATATGCGTCATCAGAGGATCTTAATGTGTAGAAAACAACGTTTTTACGAGAAATGAACGTATGAAAAGATATTCAAAGAAATGTGTTTTTAAGGGCCACCCTAACCTGTTTGTTACAAAAAAAAAATCATAACTCATGAACCATAACAGATAGAAATTTTGATACGGAGTAAAAATTGCTTCAATTTTAATGATCTACAACTTTTTAGAACATTGCATTGGTCTATATCAAATAATAATAAAGTTTGTATTTTCAATTCACCAATTTATGGACAACCCTAACTTCACTGACATAAAAAGATTGGCCAAATATGAAGAAAGTTTCCAATGACACTTTATACCTAAAACTGGGTTTGGGCAAAAACATTTTGGGCTTCCTAAATACGGCTTTGGGACTGTTGTGCAGTGGATGGTCCTCCGAAATATCCGAAACATCCATAAAGGTGGTCAATTCATTAAAACTGGTCCAAGTTCTCCGTATGTTTTTGAAAACTCTGATAGACGTCTTATAATTATGAATTCAGAGTTATGATCGGAAAATAGACCCTGGATACCATGAAATGCTCTTCTGGAAGAGTATTGACGCTTCTCTGGAAGATCATAGACGTCTCATCAGAATTAACTCGGAGTTGTGACTAGAAAATAGACCCCGGGTCCAATGGATGGTCCTCCGGAATATCCAGAACATCCGTTAAAGTGGATAGTTTAAGAAAATTGATCTCAGCACTCTGTGTTTTTTGTGTGATTTTTCTATATATTATCATATAGGGGAAATGGAGGCAATGTCGGCCTTACATAAATTCAGCAATCGACTAAATTTTCAATAGCAACCAAAAATATCCATTAGTAACGTTCCAATAGCTCGTTCATCTAGATAAAATTGATAAAGGGCAGATTTTTAGAGATGGGCCCAATCTAAGATCCATAGGCCAACATTAGAGACATTTCCCCTATATAGATGATTTCTAGGTGGTATTTAAGTATTTAATATCTTCTAAGCGCTTTTAACGGAATTTTTGAATATTATTCCTTGGATTTCTTGGACTTCTTTCTCTTGACTTCATGGAGATCGTTCTTAGTCGTTACAAGTTATCGAGGGACTATCTTAAATGTTTGTAGTTTAAATTGATCACATCAAAATTGAATCAATAAAAATATCGTCATATTAATTTATGAGATGTTTCGAAAAAAAACACGCAGCTCTAGGATCAGTTTCATAAAATGAAAACTTTTACGGATTTCCGGATCTATTAGTGGACCATCCCGTGGTTCCCAGCTTAAATTCAACTCCGAATTCATTCTGATAAGACGTCTATGAGTGGTTTCAAATAAAAACACGAAGCTCTAGGATCAGTTTCATGAATTGACCCAAGGTTGCAAAGACTCATTTCAGCTAAAATAATGTTTTTCGGAATAATAAAACCAAAAGATGGTATGATGGCATGTTTTACTTGTAAATTACAAGAAGAGGTTACAAAGTATGCGTTGGAAACATAAAACCTGTGAATTTTGCTTTCTGTGAGTCACAATCAGCGATTTGCTAATCGCCGAGTGAGTGAGTGAGTGAGTGAGTGAGTTTGTGAAAAATCGCTGATTGTGACTCTCATGAAGTGAAATAAACAGGTTTAATATGTCAAACACATTCTTTGCAACCTCTTCTTGTATCCTACCAATTCAAAATTTGATCATGGCATCTAATTATTTCATAATTTAGAAAAACATTGTTTTAGCTGAAATGAGTCTTTGCAACCTTGAATTGACCACTTTTATGGATGCTCCAGATCTACCGGTGGACCATCCCGTTGTATCCAGGGTTCAAATACCGGTCACAACTCCGAATTAATTATGATAAGACGTCTATGAGTGCTTTCAACAAATTCACGGAGCTATAGGATAAGTTTCATGAATTGACCACTTTTACGGAACTGCCGGATTTTTTAGTGGACCACCCTGTGGTCCCCAGCGTCTATTAGCTGGTCACAATCCGAATTTATTGTGATAAGACGTCTATGAGTGGTTTAAAAAAAAAACCACGGAGTTCTACCTAAATAACACAGTTCTGTTGCTAAAAGTACCAGTAACTTGATTTTGACTGAAATAAGTCACATAAAAGTATCCGCAATCGTTTTGCAACAAGAGTAGGATCAATGTCATGAATTAGACACTTTCACTAATGTTCCGGATCGTTCAGTGGACTAGCCCGTAGTCTCCAGTGTCCATACTCCGAACAAAACTCCGAATTTATTCTGATAAGATGTTTATGACTGGTTTCTAAAATACCACGGAGCTCTAGGATCAGTTTAATGAACTAACCACTTTTACGGATGTTCCAGATCTTCCACAGGACCAGATTTGTGTAAATTAGAGGACGATTTATATCCTTCAGCAATTAAACAAAAACTATCGTCTCTGAAAGACTCTCGATAGAACTACACGATGAAAGCGTGACATCCGAACACGGTGAACCGGCCTCCCAGGAGGCAATGCAATTCGCAGGCACACTTACAACCACTGGTTACAAAAAACACAGCCATGCAAAGAAACGGATCCAATAAACGTCACTCTCGCGAAATCAACCGGGTATGCACGAATTTCACCATACTCAACTGCGAAACCCGTTCAAAAGCACCTTCGATCAAAAACACCTATTTTTTTTTAAAATAGTTGCGAACGAAGCTACATCATATACTCAATTAAAATTATCACTCGCGATGCCACAAAGTTCTGGTCCTGGAAAAAAAAACAAACAACGCAGATAGCGCCAAATCTTCTGATGCTTGTAATCTTGATGAATCATGTTTTCTTTGCAAATCTCATCTCATTTTTTTTTGCTACGAAAAAGACGTACTGTAGAGCCATTCTGCTGACAAAATTATATCATTATCTCTAAAGGGTTGTTTTTGAAGGCCTTTTTTGTTCAAGGTAGGGTTTTTATAAATAATAAGGAAAAAACTGGGAATTTAAATTTTTTTTTATTTGAATTTACACCCTGGGACTCGTTGACCTACTTCAGAATGATATGCAACGTTAGACTATGCTTCCTTCAAGATTCCCCAGGGCAGAATTCTGCTTCGGCATGGGAGTAACTCATTGAATCTGACATTCAAAATTTTAGAAAAAAAAAAAAAATAACAAATTCCATGCAAGGCATCGTGTTACCCACTCTGTTCATTTTCTCGGAAACTAGTTTTATAAAACTAGGATGCGTGTGCCAGTTATGGCACTAGTGGCCCAGTTTTTGACCCTAGGGCCTAACTAAAATTTGAAGTAGATGTAGTTGCTGTAACCTTGTATCGAAATGAATTTGGTATAGAATTAATGAAATAGAAAATTAAGATAGGGCCAATTTGAGGACCACTAGAGCGAAAAACTGGCTCAAAGTGAACAAAACTGAAAACGTTAAGGGCCGCGGTAGAACCGTTTCTGTGCATTAGTAAGCAGCATATCTAGAAGAACGTGTCAGCTGAACCAACGTTCTGATAGACTCCCCACAGGAGGATAACGTACCATGATCAGGGCTCTACAATTTCGAAGCTCTAAAATGAACTCGTGTTTTGTTTCTCTCGTACATACGTGTTCGACGCTTCATTTCTATAACGCGTAGCTAGACTATCAGCAAGAAACGAAAATAAAAAAGCAGGACGCTTAGAAGGAAAGGCTGGCTGTGAAACTTCTCGTCGTTGCTTTGCTCATCGCTTTCAATGTAACTAACGTCGATTTTCTAGTTAAACGAAACCTCATTATGGCTTTCAATCCCCTTTCACGAACTCTCTATTATCGCTCTTTCAATTTGTTTAAAAAGCGTTATGTCCCGTTTTCGATAATTGTTTTTAGATAAATATATGGATGGAAGATAAATTAAAAATATGACGTGTAATCTTCAAGTGTTTTGACGTAAGAAATGCTTTAAATGTGTTATTTCATTTTCCGTCATATACCTCATGAAACCTCTGTTGATGTGTTTCATGAAAGAGAAAACTATCAAAGTCGAGCGCTCTTTCGCTCATCCGTTTCGACGAAGCTTGAAAGGAAGACCAATGGAGCGACGGGAGAAAGAGAGACAAGCGATTGAACATTTCAGTGCTAACATTTGAAAACGGCACAAAAGCCATTTGTAAACAAATGGTTTGTGGGCCCTTTACTCACTACTTGAAGTACACCCACGCGACACAACAGCAACATCGGGTAGGGGAAATTTTCCCCTTCCTGACGATGCTGTTGGTTTGCGTGGGCGTTCTTCGGGTAGCGAGTAAAGGGCCCACAAACCATTTGTTTACAAATGGCTTTTGCGCCGTTTTCAAATGTTAGCACTGATTTCGTATAGGGTAGGTCTTCCAGTATAGTGTTCCCATAGTTGTCCCTAGGGGGATTTTTTAGAATGATGGTGTAAATCGAGATGAATTTATTTCTTAACGATAACTACCCTAAAATATGGTAAAATTACATATTTGAACCATTGAATATTCCTAAAAAATGGGGTTGCTGTCCACACGCCTGTCCGGTTGCCAAGAGCATGCTCGGTAGTATGGATGTTAATTTGTAATTTGTAATTTATTGATAGCATAACGAAAACCTGTCAGTTACAGAACCATAAATCAGGTCAAGGAAGCAACCATTTTGAATCAGTTTAGTGGGGAGTTAAGAATGAAATTAAAGTCTAAGTCTAAACATTTTACATTTCTTAAATCGACAGCTACTATTGGTATTAGCCTAGAGAATTAATCAGCTCTGTGGAGCGCCGCTTTAAGCGACGTGAGAGTCCGTTGCTGCCTTGTAGCTAGTGGTAGTGCGTTCCAGGTGGACGCTCCGAATATTAGAACACTTTTTCGGGAACTTGTGGTGTGATGCGGTAGGACAAAGGATCTAGCTCGCTCGTTCCGACCTTTAGGTGTGTACTGCGTGATGTACTCTGGGAGCCTTCCATGGTAGGCCCCGTACATGAAGCAGCAGATACGACGGTGGTAGTTTTCCGGTAGATCGCATCCGAGTATGGTGTGTCGCACTTCTCTGGTCGTGTCACGCCCTCGGATACCATACACGAACCTCACCGACGACTTGAAGCATCGATGCAACTGAGCCTTGAGCGCGGTGGACAGTCCTGGGTAGTACACGACGTCGCAGTATGCGAAGAACGGCATCACCACAGCTTGGACGAGCTTCTCACGAATCTGTCTGGAAAGCACTCCACGGAAGCGCCTGAACGTACGAAGAGTATTGTAGATCTTTTTGGTGACTTCATTTATCTGGTCGGTCCATTTTAGGTTAGAGCTCATAATGAGACCAAGGTTGGTAACTTTGTTCGACAAAGTAATGGTTTCATCACAGAAGCGGATGTCATTTTGAGGGATTATGGCCCCATCTCTACAAAAGACTATAGCTTGCGTCTTCTTTGGGTTGGGAAACAGACGATTCTCAGTGGCCCAACGTTCGATAGCGAGGAGATCCTGGTTAATTTCGCTTGCGGAGCCTGATATGTAGATTTGGAGGTTGTCCGCATAGAGGTGATACTCGCATTTTAGCACACCAGGCAGGTTGTTGATGTATAGGCTAAACAGCAGGGGGCTCAGACAGGATCCTTGTGACGTACCGTCGATGAGATTCCGGGGATTCGAGGGTGTACCACCTAGGTCTAAAACCTGGCTCCGCTGCGCTAGGAAAGATGAAATCAAATTACACGCGGAGTTTGAAAACCCGAATTCCCTCCACAGCTTCGTTTCAAGTAGACTATGTCTGACACAGTTGAATGCCAACGAAAAGTCGACAAGAACCATTACTGTGCACCTGTTATCGTCAAAGTTGTTGAGGATATCGTGAGCAACCTTGACTAGAGCAGTCGGGGTACTGTGGTTTTTCCTGTATCCTGACTGGTGTTTGGCAAGAAGAGCGGGTGTGGATACATCGAGATGATCCGTTATTTGCGACAGTAGAATCTTCTCCAGTACCTTAGACACCGCAGGTAGGACACTAATGGGCCTGAAGTCCTTCGGTGAAGTAGGGTTCGATGATTTCAGTATCGGGGTAACGATGGCCTTTTTCCAGACGGAGGGGAAAGTTTGAGCATCGATAATCGCATTGAACAGATGAGTCAGGAGGGGGAGGATAAACGGGCAGACCAGCTTGATGAATGAGATGGGGATTTCATCCGTCCCCTTCGCGTTGGTCCCAATCTCGTAAATTTTCCTGGTGACATCGTTGACGTTAGTGCGCCTGAACTGGAATTGGCCGTCGGCCACATTTGCGGGTGGTCGATCGGAATCTGTGTTCGCTTGCGAAGGTACAGCCCTATGCTGTAACATGTGATGGCCTTCAGCAAAGAACGGTCAGCATCAAATTCCTCCATGGCCGCATTCTTCTTTGCCCTCTCTCCTCAGATTGCACTACAGCTGCTTAGCAGGAAGATCCATTCCAAACTGCGAATCAGCATACCGTTTCTTAGCAGCACCAATTAGGGTGCCGGCCCTACTCTTTTTGGAGACGCCATTGAGCATCTCCTCTGACACGATTCAGATTTTGCACATAGAGAGAATAGGCTAGGTCCCGTAAGGTGATTGCAGCTTGGATTTCGTTCGTTATCCATGGCGTGCGTTTGTCACGAACACTAATTATCCGCTCCGGAGCATACTGGTTCAAAAGCGAATAAAGTTCGCTAGTGAGAAGTTGTGTTTTGATCAGAGATCATCAAGCAGTACAGTTCGGTCTTTGCTTGCTCTGTCGAGTTGTTCGAAAGTTCCTAGTTTGTTCCAAACATTCGCAGTTTAATCGCGTAGTGTCGGTCGCTTCGTGTGATGGGAAGACAGCGCTCCCGGAGCAGGCTCCGTGAGAAAGCGGAAAAGAAGAACAGTGATGTGTGTAGCTTGAGTGTACCTATTTCGAATAGGTACGCTACTCTTCCCACCGATGTTGGGAATACCAACCCAGTCCCGGTGAAGTGGACGAAAAAGAGGAAGAAGAATCAAGGACAGTCCAATGGTACAAGCGGACGCGACGATGTTACCGCGACGAACGCCAGCGACATTGGTGATTTCGGCGACGCCGTCGAAACCGAGAATTCTGCCGGCCCGAGTGCGGCGAAAGTCAAGCTTCCTCCACTGGTGGTGAAGGTAGTGCCTCTCAAGACGCTCATTGGCGATTTCACATCGCTGGGCGTTGCAGCTGAGTTTAAGCTCGGCAGGATCGGCACCAAGGTGATGCTCCGTACGAAAGTGGAGTACGAGGTAGCCGTGAAATATCTGAAGGATTCCAAGGCGGAATTCTTCACGCACGACATCCCCGGTGAGAAACCGTTCAAGGTAGTCATCAGGGGTCTACCGAATGTTGATCCCAAGGCGATCGAAGAAGAACTCAAGGACCGGTACAAGCTGGCCCCAACCGCTGTCTTTCGGATGACGAGGAGAGACGAAAACGTGAAGACGTACCCGGATTGTCTTTTCCTGGTGCACTTCCAGAAGGGATCGGTGACGCTGAATGCGCTGCAGGCTATTCGCTCAATGTACTCCATCATCGTACGATGGGAGCCGTATCGTGGAGGCCATCGCGATGTGACCCAGTGCCAACGATGTCTGAACTTTGGACACGGCACTCGCAACTGCAACATCAAGCCACGCTGCAGCAACTGCGCTCAAGAACACGCCACTTCTGACTGCCCTGCGGATGGAGCCGTGGCGTTAAAATGCGCCAACTGTGGTGGTGCACATCAAGGTTCTGACAGACAGTGCTCCAAACGCGAGGACTTCAAACGCATCCGAAAACAGGCGGCAACTAATAACCAACCAGGACGCAAGAAGGATAAAGTCCCGGCATTTCGGACGGAGGATTTCCCGCCTCTTGGTGCTCATCAGCAAAGGCAAGCGAATCCGCGGGTGCATCCCACTCAAGCAACTTCCGGTGATTCTGCTGGCCAAAGCTCTCCATCCCCCCTGGATTCTGGAGACAACCAACAGCGCAAAACAATAACCCCGATCTGTTCTCAGCGGATGAACTGATGGAAATTTTCGTCAACATGTCCGGTGCTCTTCGTAAGTGCCGCAATAAGCCCGAACAGATCCAAGTGCTCGGTAAGTTCATCATCCAGTATGGCGTCTAAACCGCTAACTATCGTCACCTGGAATGCTTGGTCTGTAAGAGCAAAAAAGATTGAGCACAGCATCGACGTGGGTCTTCTAACCGAGACCCATCTAAAGTCCGGCGAAAGCTTCTGGTTGCCTGACCACAACATTATCCGGCTTGATCGCACCAGCTCCAGGGGGGGGTGGTGTTGCGGTCGTCGTCAAGAAAGGAATAAAATACCACACTCTGTCCCATATCCACACCTCTATCATCGAGGCCCTTGGGGTGGAGGTGGAGTCGTCGACTGGATACGTCCAGTTCATTGCCGTCTACTGCCCTCGACAGTGTGCCGCCAGCAGTGGACTAGCGGCTAAATTCAAGAAGGACCTGACCACCATCACCCGTACCGGTTCCCGCTTCGTAATCGGAGGAGATCTGAATGCTCGCCATGAGGCCTGGCGGAACTACCAGCAGAACCAGAACGGTCGTCTGCTGTTCGACCACTCGCAGCATGGGCTGTACTCCGTTTGGTTTTCGAATGAGCCAACATTCATCTCTCCGGTGGGCAACCCATCGACGCTAGACCTGTTCCTGTCAAATACCAGCTTGTCCAACCCGGTAGCCTTAAACGAACTCAGCTCCGACCACCAACCGGTGGTGGCTGAAATGGGCTACAACGTGGCCCCTGCTCCAAGTCTGCATAAGGACTACCACCACGTAAACTGGGCCCAGTTTGGACGCGTGGTAGACAGACACATCATCGACAACCCGCCGCTTAACACCGTGGAGGACATCAACCGAGCGTTGGAGGGACTCCACCAAGCCATAACCGTAGCTGACGAGGCGTGCGTCCGACGAGTTCCTGTGAGGGGTAAGTTTATTGCTATTGATTCCCACACCCAACTTTTGATTCGCCTGAGAAATGTTCGTAGACGCCAGTTTCAGAGGACTGGTGATCTGGGCAAAAAACGTGAAATGGCTGATCTGAACAGGCAGATTGCTTCCAGAATGGACTCACTCCGAAATGAAAGTTTCGGGCGTGTTATCCAGAATCTGGACGAACGCTCCAGACCATTCTGGAAGGTAGCCAAGGTCCTGAAAAATCATCCCAAACCCATTCCACCTCTCAAAGTCGAAAATGATGACGATCGGCTTTTAATCACCCCACAGGAGAAAGCAAATGCGATCGGTAAGCATTTCGCTTCATCGCATTTGCTTGGCTCGACTATCCAAAGTCCGCTCGAAAACCAGGTTGCGCAATGCGTTCAAAACCTTGATGTCTCCCCTTGTGTCGTGCCTCCGGCGGATATGATTACAGTACAACAAATTTGCTCAGCGCTGAAATGCACCAAGAACATGAAGGCTCCCGGGTTTGACGGTATATTCAATTTGATATTGAAGAGACTCAGCATGAAAGTGCAGTCTCTTCTAACCGCTATCTTCAACAGATGTTTGGAACTGCACTACTTTCCAAGCATCTGGAAAGTAGCTAAAATCATACCAATCCGCAAACCCGGTAAGGATCCAACATTGCCTTCAAGCTACAGACCCATCAGCGCTGAGCAAATTGTTCGAGAAACTCATTCTCAATCGTTTGCTCAAGTTTGTCGAGGAAAATAACATTCTCCTTCCGGAACAGTTTGGGTTCAGAAAGGGGCACTCCACCAATCACCAGCTAGTACGGGTGATGAATAGCATCCGAAGTAACAAAGCTGTATCCAAGTCCACAGCCATGGCCTTGTTAGACGTTGAAAAGGCGTTTGACAATGTTTGGCATGATGGACTTGTGTACAAGCTTTGTAACTTCAACTTTCCTTTACATCTTATTAAAATCACCCGTAACTACCTCCAGCAAAGGTCGTTTAAGGTATCGTTGAATGGTTGTCTTTCAGACACGTTTTCCATCCCAGCAGGAGTCCCGCAAGGCAGTTTGCTGGGCCCCTTGCTTTACAGCATTTATACTTCCGACATTCCTCCCCTCGGTGACGGTTGCGTGTTCTTCCTGTTCGCAGATGATACCGCAATAGCCGTCAAAGGAAGGATGCCTCGCGAAATAACTAACAATCTTCAACGATGCCTTAACGCCTTTGCTGATTATTTTTTTTTTTTTTTTTTTTTTTCTTTATTAGAGAGATTTTTAGCCTAAGGCTAGTTCATCTCTTTTAAAAATTACAAAAAAGAATTGGGACCTCAAAAGGAGGATCCCAATCTTGGCAAGTGGGCATTTAGTTTAATTATATAAAATATTGTAAAACACTACCAAAAGGGCCAACGAATTCAAAAGCACAAACAGAAAACACTCAAATGTTGTAAAAAAGATTCGCCTCCTTCAGGAAGGCGATGAGGGCGTCTGCTGCCGGGGACTCGTCGCCAAGCAGACTTTGTATGCTGGTTCCCTCCAGACCGAAGGCAACCCGAAGGTCCTCGAGCTCCACACAGTTGATGAGGATGTGTTCTACGGAGGCTGGCACTCCGCAGGTTTCGCAGGTTCTCCGGAACGGTGTTCCTCCGAAATTATGGGAGGCCCTGCTATGCCCGGTGCGCAGCCTGGACACCACACAATACACCACACAAGACACCAATAAACACAGAGCTGATGACTTTTTTGTGTTTAAGTCTCAGAGCAAGGTTCCGTATTCGGAAAGTTGTGAGAGACAGGACTTCGTTCAGAGTGAACCGATAGTCTAGCGGAAGATCATCATCCAGCATACACAATTTTGCATCCCTGTGCTTCTTGTAGTACACGCGCAGCGTCGAATTCCTGGCTTCGTTTCCGTCGAACACGATGACAATTGTGGGTGTGAGCGAACGATCCGACCATTTTGAAGATCTAACTGGTAGACGGAAATACCTGACAACATTCGCCATGATGTGAGGCACACCTACGAAGTCGAAAATTCTCCTCACAATGGCTCCGAGGTTCTCATCGGCTCGGTAGGGAACTTTGTTAACAGCGACTCTGTAACTGTTGACATTTTGCGAGGATACGACAGCAAGCTTGGCTCCCGATTCAATCGCTTCGATCTTCTGTTCGATGGTTTCGAGAAACTTGGTTTGTGCAGACTGCCGGTCGTATGTTCTGTCGACCTCGAGCACTAAAAAAACTAAATAAATAAATAAAAAAAAATGGTGCACAATAATCCATTTCAATCGATTTTGACTTCTTATCGCATCTAGTTGCGCTAGTAATCGTATAGTGAGATCCATTAGAAACCATTGGATTTAACTTTTACAGGAACCAAATTTAGCAGTTGCTGGAAATTTAGGATCAGTGTTGTTCCTATCGGTGGAGGACGAATTTTCCAAAAATGAAGTTAATTCACAATTTAATATTTTTCCGCTGAAATACAAGTTCAAACCTGTAGATTAACGTATGAAATTAGCACCAGAAATTTTTATTTATTATTTGATAAATAAAACTGCTTAGCTCTCCGTCATAGCTGGCTCCCCTGCCCTAACGGGTGTATGAATTTTTCAGATTCACCCGCACGCATGCTAGTATCCAACGGTGGGTGTAATTTGAGCTACGTGAGGTGAAATTTAAATTGGTTGTGAATAATTATTTTCCAATGAGGGTCGTAGTCGTTGACTGAAGAGCCAAGCATTAAGAACTGAGTTTGATTATACTTGTCATAAGTGGCAGCACTTCCTGGTTTTGAGGTTTTAAATTGAGCCTGTTTGCAAATTAATCGTAGACAGTGAAATTAAACAAATCAATATGACTACAGATAATCACATCGGATCACATACATGGAACGAAAACGTATCTTTTTTCCAAGTGGCTACTGTTCAATGAAAATCATTAACACATAACTTTCACTAGATTTTTCAAAGCGATACCTTCATTGGACATCCAATGAAATTTAAAGGATTTAACCATTGGCGATTACGTATAGTTTTGCTTCAGTTTAGGAGTATTTGTTCCATATTGATTTTTGTAGTAACAAAATATCGTAACCATCTCAGAGTTACCGTTCTGGACCTGAATAATGCTTTTCCAAACCAACCCAACTGTCATAATTAGAAGCACTTGGTCGTATCTAAAAGTGCATCCTGTCAGCACAGCAGCGTCGCGATGAAGGCTCGCTCACCAGCAAACCACTTGTTGGTGATACTAAAGCCCTTACTGTCCCTGAACCCACTGTTTTGGCTGCACCTTCCTCGTCTGCATCCTAGCATGAAATCGGAATCAATCGAAAAGCTGGTCAAAGGTTGTGCACATTGCTAGTATCCGATTAAGGTTGTGCCGCTAGTCAAAAAAGGATCCAACATCAGCCATATGAGCTTCATCTCGTTCAAAGTCAGATTGGCTCCCAAACTACGCGAAGTTGCTCTTGCATCGGATACATGGCCAAAAGAAAATTTTGTTCCATGAATTTGTAGACCAGACTGTATCGACTCTCCAGGAATCTTGGCTGAATTCGAAATCTACGCACCCGAACGAGTTCTTCGGTCGAGAAGTTTCCTGCATCTTGGACCTCGTGCTGCGAACTACAGCTTGCATGACCCAATACGTTTCATGTCTGGGCGTTTCAACGAGTTTTACGAGTTTTTCGACTTCAACTGTGCAGCGGAAACCTTTCGTCACCGTATTCAACGCAGACTTCTGAGAAGGTGAGTAGCTGTCCATTTAATGAACACGTGAAGGATTGCGCTACCTGTTTATTTTTTTGTTTCCGGTTCAACTGCATGACGAGGACTTCTACCTGATTCACGGACAACTCTATTCCATAGGAGGATAACTTTTTTTATGCTATAGACTTGATTAATGTTCGTTGTAATTGTATTGTATTGTATTATTGTGATTCATGTATTTCGAAAAGATATGGGGTTTTTACGCCTTTTCTAGGCTTTTCCCCATCAGGCTTCATTTAGACACGTTAAGTCCGATGAAGAAAAACAAAATAAATAAAATAAATAAATAAATAAACCAGAACGCCCTACATGTCGCATTATGGAAGACGTCGAACCCCTCGATCCAGTCGCGCTAGCCGTTTCCCGCCATCAGATTCGTTCTGGCCCTGCGGTCGAGTTCAGTGGTGGGTTCTCCCAACCATCGCCTTCAGGCAAGTATGCATACATTAGTGACAGTCATTTGCCTGATCAGCTACCGTATTTCAATGCAACTTCTAAAGCATCTGCCGGCAGTTCCCAGTTCTTTTTTTTTTTTTTTTTTTTTTATAAATTTATTAGAATATACACAAACAATTTTTAAAATGTTTCTTCATTGCATCATTATTGTTCCACCGTTGTTGGCAAATATGATTTTGAAACTTATACATTCTATTTTTTCCAAAATTTCTCAAATTAAAGGCGATTGCTTCGCCGACTAGCCATAATGCTGCTTTCTCTTTATAACTCTTTTCATTGATACTTATTCCTATTATTTCTTCTGGGTCATCAAACACTAAATTCAATCTTCTTCTAATCAAATTATGGATCCAGCTCCATATTTGGTCTGATCCTATACATTTCTTTATACGATGCTCTGTAGTATCTAACTGTCCGCAATATTCGCATGTATCAGTATTTATCCCTGTAATTCTATTCCTAAATTGCTTCACTTTAGAGCTAACAATATCATTCAAGGACATGTAAAGACCTTCTCTAGCATTCGTTGAGAGGAAAGGTTTGCTACAATTTTCCCACAGGATATCCCACTGTATGTCAGGGTTTTCCATCTCTATCTTAATAGCATGATTACGCTCACTTAGCATAGCGCTGTACATTAGTTTTGTTGAAATTAGCAAAGGATTATTAGCAATTGTATCGGCATAGCATAGCCATTCGCGACTGTTTAAAGTTAGCGAGGTGTTGTTCTTTTGAGCTATCATGAAATGATCAACTGTGTCATCGGCTTGTTCGGAAAATAATACATTTTTAATGAACAACGCTTTACTTTTAAGGTAAGGGTCAATGAGGGAGAGGCCCCCTTTACTCGTATCCATGAACAACTGGTTGCGAGCAACTTTGAATATTTGTCGATTCCAAAGAAACGTCCAGCAACTTGTATTAATTTGTGCCAGGTGATTTTTGTTGGGTGGAAAAACTTGTGCTAGATACCATATTTTCGATAGTATAAAAGTATTTAGAACCCAGACTTTTTGTATTAAATTCAAATTTCTTTTGGAATGCGTTGTAAGGCAGTGTTTAACTGATCGAATCACTGAATTATAATTATTTGTTACTGTATATGGATATTTTGCATGAAATATTACACCTAATATTTTTAAACTGTCCTGTTCTTGAATTTGGTGCGGTCCAGATTTGCAATTGTTAAACCGCATATAATGCGATTTATGGATGTTCAATTTTATTTTAGAATATATGCTAAAATAGTTGATGATCTCCAGAACCGTGTCGAACTCATGATCGTTGAGGATAAAAATATTGAGATCGTCTGCATAGGCTAATACCTTTATAAAAGTATTGGCCACGAAGCAGCCTCTAATATTATCACTAATCATTCGTATAAGCGGTTCTATGTACAGAACAAATAGTGCCATACTAATAGGACACCCCTGGCGTACTGAAGACTTAACATGAATGTCATTGGTTAGCAATCCATTGAAAAGAACTTTGGAACTTGCATTACAGTAAAGGTTTTTAAGACAGTTGATAAAGGAAACTGGAAATTCAAATTTTTCAAGCACCGCCCATAGAAACGCATGGTTAACTCTATCGAAGGCCTTTTCTAAATCAAGGCTTAGAAGAAGCCCTTTGAATCTTTTGGTCTGTCCTGCACGAATGGTTATGTTACGCAGTTTTTTTTAAGTTATCAACGCATGAGTATTTCGGATTGCATGCCGTCTGGCCAGGTCCAATTATTTTATCTAGTAAGGGATGTAGTCGATTTGCTAAAATTTTTGTGAATAGCTTATAATCCACGTTCAACATACTTATTGGTCTTTTATTAGCTATATCATGTGGATTACCATTCTTTGGAATCAAGGTTATTATACCCTTCGAAAAGTTCATAGGTGGACGCACACCTTCGACCAAGTATTTGTTGAAGAGTACCACCAAATCATCAATGAGGTATTCAGAAAATCTTAAATAAAATTCGTAAGTCAGCCCATCTGGACCAGGGGTTTTCTTTTTGGCAGCTTCTTTTAAAACTGTCTCTAATTCAGTTTTTTCTATAGGCCTGACCAAATCAGCTCCATCTTCATCAGACATCTTGGCTGTAAGGTGTCCAAGAATCTCTTCGTATTCAGTTTCAATGTTATCTGATTGGAAAACCTTACTAAAATGTGAAAACAAGTAGTTCTTCAATACACTAGGATCAGACGTTGTAACACCATCAACTATTAAGCAAGAGTCTGTACTCTTCGATTGTCTATTTATTCGAGATGTTAATTGAAATAAACTAATTTTTTCATCGTGCAGCAGAGAATTCGAGCTAATTTTCATTCCTAAATTTGATAACCTATTGTTTTCAATCTCTTTTAATTTGGACTTTACGAAACACATTTCAGCGGAAACATCTTCGCCTGCCGACTGTTTTTCAATAATTTCATTCAAACATACATAGTAAAATTGTTTCTCTCTATGTGTTTGTTGATTTAAAAGAAAGCTTTGATTTTTTAAGAATCTAGAAATTCTGTGTTTGGCGTATTCATTCCACCACACATTGATATCGTTATGATACATACCGTTCCTTTTACATTCTAGTAAACTTCGTATTAGAGAATCACATACATTCTCATTAAAAAGGAGACTTGGATTTATTTTCCAATAGCCTCTTCCACGAACGTGGAGCGAAATGCTATCAGGTACCTGATATTTCACCATTACAGCATGATGGTCGGAGAAAGCAACTGCTTTTGTAGTAATCGATCGTACTTCATCGATGAATTCTACTGATGCGTAGTACCGGTCTAATCGGGATTTGGAATCACCTCGAATAATAGTAAAGTTGGTTTTCATTTTTTTTTCATCTCTACGTCGTATATCCTCAGTGTATTAACTAATGTTTCCAAACCTGTGCAAATATTTGCATTTCTACTATTTGAATCCACTCTAGACAAAACACAATTGAAATCGCCTACGATAACATTCCGTTTGTTGGTTGATAAATGCGACATAATATCAGTAGTGAACATTATGTTCCTTTCATTTTTATAACCTGAACCTGATGCTGCATAAACATTAATGAAATTTTGTTTATCTATTGTTATTGACGTTATACGTCCATTGGAACTCATAATGACGTTTTCAAAGTTAACGCTTTTTCTCACAAGAATAGCTGTGCTCTTGTGTTCAGTCCCTATATTGACGATAGCGGCATGAGAGGGGAGAAACCCAAAATCCTCAAAAGCCACCTCCTGTAAGAACACGATGTCAATATCGTTATTCCATACGAAATCTCTCAGAAGAGACTTCTTTACAAGCGTGTTAATAGCGTTGATATTAATTGTACATACCGTTCGTAGAAATACCATTACTCTAATAAGCACTCACTCTCTCAAATTAAATTCGTGCTCAATATTTATAACAGTTTGCACCGTACTTACGCGCCTTTCTTTGATTGTGAACGGTTGCTTATTGTTTCAATTACCTGCTGATGCCCTGTTTTTCTGTTCCGTTTGGTTCTCTGAGTAAGTAAGGGACCTTCCGTTTCTTTCTCACTGTCATTTGTTTGCTTCTCATCTGTTCGCGTTGGTTTTTTTGTTTTCGTCGATTCTGGGGATGTAGCTGCTCGCTTTTGTCCTTGCTTCGGATCGATCTCCATCGATTCCGGTTTATCATCTACCTTGGCTTGTTCTGCCACGGTTGTCTCAGGTTTCTCGCTGGATTCCGGCTGGGGTTCTTGTACTCCTTTCGGGCTGGGTGTCATTTCGTTCGATTTGTCGTCTTTCTTCCTGGTCAGAGTCTGCATGTTGGCCACTAGCGGAGGTATGGTTGTGTTAGGCGTGGGTACTGGTTTCCCGTGAGCAGTAACCGTGCTGTATGACCGTGCACCTCCACCGTGGGAAGCAGAAACGGCTGCCAACTTAGGACAGTTCGCCTTCAAGTGCCCTTCTTCCTTACAATAAAAACAGCGATTCTTTAAACCATCGTAATAAATCCGCGCTCGAAAATGTCCAATGAATATGTTCGCTGGGATTTCCTTAGCAATCTCCATATGAACACCACGCACACCGCTAAACACACTCAGATTATATTCAGCTGGGTAGCGTTCTCTCACCTGTTGCCTGACTGTTCCAAATTGTCCCAAAACCAAAGCAATGGCCTTGTCATCGATTTCGGGAGGTAGATTGAAGATTCGCACATAGCGAAATATGCGACTGGCCATGACCAGAGTGACTGGCGTCTTTGAACTGTCGTCATACTTGAAGGCGTAGACCTCTTCCACGTGGTTACAGAATTCGTTGAATTTACCTTCATCAAGGAACTTGATGAAGAATAAACCGTCGTTTTCGTCTTTGTAGACTGAATGCAGGTCTGCTGAGCTGAGATCAAGTTGGCCTGTAATAAATCTGAGGACTTCCAGATGCGAAGGTATCTTAGCACCAGATTCGAAGCACAGTTTCAACGTGTTCTTTCGTACACTCGATTCCATTTTATCTATCTTTCAATAGATTCCGCTAACACTAACACTACTACTACCACGGCAAGGCCGTGTTCAAGGCACGGAAATAATACGAGAGCGATTGGTATAGTCGACTGATCGGTCCAACTTCTCATCTGAGAATGTTGAGAAGCACTTCTGATAATGCTAATTTACATCATCCGCTTTACTGTTCTAACAATCATAATTTATCTCCGGGATACAGCAGTCTATTTTTTTGGAATTCCCGTCGATTCTCGTCAGCGCTCAGCATAGTCGTCCGTCCTGGACCTGTGGCTATATATGGATCAGGAGTATTCCAGCTTGCTTCTACAAGCAAGTACAATCAATATATTGACCATACACTGCCTAATGCCGATCAAATTTTCAGCAATTCGGACTAACGTCTGGAACGCGCAAAAATTGGTCATCTTCAAATTGGTGTATTTTTGTTAAAAATACATTAAAAAACCTGAAATGCTGCATTTGAAAGTTGAATGTATATTAGAATGATGCAAAATTTGAAAATTTTTCGTTCCACAATACTTAAACGATTCCAAATCGGATCCTGACTAACCTCTCCAAATTTGAACTCATTTGGTGAGAAACTGAGATGGCACAAACCATTTGAAGTTTGTATGGGAATTACTATGGTAAAACCAAGATTTTTGTTCATGTCTATCTAATAATTCACCATATCGGCCTGCTTCAAAAGCTTTCAACTGTACTTGTAGGAAATTTTCCCAGCTACAGCTTTGCTCAAGACCACTTTTTGATTAAATGCAAGGATCGAAAGTTATCAATCCTGAAAACGGTGGCAATCGTAATCCGGACGTGGCAGCGACGACGAAGAAGGTGGTGGTGAAATATAAGCGGAATCCTAACCTCTCCATCCGGGACGTCACTGGCAAGCTCAATGTCTTCCATACTACTGCAGCGGGCCAAGAAACGAGCCGGGTTGTCGACGTTTAAGAAGGTGAAGGTGGCGAACCGAGATAACAAACAAAACACGTCGGCAAAGCAGCGGTCCCGAAAGCTGTATACGAATCTGCTCACCAAGTTCGACTGTGTCGTCATGGACGACGAAACTTATGTGAAGGCGGATTTCAAGCAGCTTCCGGGACAGGAGTTTTATACCGCATCAGGAAAAGGGAACGTGGCTGAAATTTTCAAAATCATCAAACTATTGAAGTTCCCGAAAAAATATCTCGTCTGGGAGGCCACATTGTAAAGATTCCCTATTTTCAGCTTTTTTACAGGCTGGAGTTGTTGTTTGAACCATTTAGTTTATCAATTTAATTTATCTGTATAACAATTATTCACAAGCATTCTTCCAGGTCAATTCAAGAATAGTTTGATGATGATAAATCATCCTAATATTCACATTACAGTTATGACCCGATACTGTCAATCTCTCCGCGCATCAGACTGTTATTTTTCAATAATTCCACATAATTGTAATTTCATACCTTCCTCCTTCAAGATGAATGTTTAAGATACACATACTTTGCTAGCTGACAAAATGGGGTCATTGCTGTATAATTATTCTCTTTTTGCAGCCTTCATTCAGACTGGATCTATTGATTTAAATTATTTGAGTTTTCTTCCAGCTCTTTGATGACGGAACATCACTAGATTTATACTGTAATGATTCACTCTTACAGCTTTCACCCTGGTTTTGTCTGTTGATTTGATTTGTTTGAATTGGTTTTCAGCTCTTTGGTGTTGGCAGTCGCGGGCGATCAATTTTGCTCATGCTCATGCTCTAAGTTCATTTTCAGCATTTCGATGATGGAACGTCTTCAGATTTATATTATAATGGGGCTTATTACGGATGTCACATCACGGTGAAAAGTTGTCACTTGTCGTCACGGTGAAGTGATTCCCATTTGATTTGTACGGTAATCACGGCTCTTATTCTGAGTATCACTTGCTTATCACCGTGTAGTGACACCCGTAATAAGGCCCAATGATACACCATTTGGTTTTGGCTTCGGGCAAATCCAAGTATAATGCATGATAACACTGATTCATTTAAAACCATGGTCGCATCACTTATCAAGGTGAATCCTGATCCAACGAACCCAACTTACTAACAAAATCTCCTTTTCTGTGTCTTTTGTTGGGGTGCAGAGGTAAACACGGCACACAAACAACAAAGGTCACTCTAATATTCCTTCCCTACTCCCACCTGATTGCAAGGACGTGGCCGGCGCCGTTATTGATCTACAACATATGGAGTCACTGAAACTTGTACAATGAGAATGGACGGTCACTCCCAGCCCCATTCAGTTGATTCATTGTACAATTTCACTGATTCTGATCAATCACGGAGTGCAGTCAATCTAAGCTAAGCTAGCTATTGGTTATCCTATTTGTATAGTGTTTATAGTACTACATATCTTTCATTATTGACTTTACATCATTTAATATTATTGTAAATTACATTTTATTATACTAAATTCTTAATGTTAGCTATTATGAGCGGCTCCAGGGAAGCATAGTGTCAGCTTGAAAAGAAATCTGAATCGTTCATTATCTGTTTTGTAAAAATCTTGTGTTTATTGTATCTTGTTACATGGCATTATAACGCATTTTCAATATTACATTACATTTAAATAAGTATTAACCCGGTTACACACATTTCAGGTCATCCAGGTCTTAAATAAGATGGGATCCGTTCCTTTTATCAACAGTTGTGATATTGCATCAAATGCTGAAAATATATGAATTATCGCGTATTTCTGTTGTTCATTACATACCAGGTGAGGGCTTAATCATGTTTTGCCATCTAGTGTTTTGGTTTTGAGATGCTCGATAACCTTAGAGGGATCGGTTTTGCTTAATGAGCAGAACATCATGGGTTTAATCCCAAGCTCTCCCACAACATTACACAACACAAACATATCAAGTATCATTCTAGCTAAAAATATTTATTTGCATAATATAACCTGGAAATTTCAGGGTTACATCTTCCTTATTGGGAGCTGAGGAGACATAGAGCTGCATCATATTGTATGTAAAATAATTATTATTTTCATTGCGGAATACCAGTTTTTTTATCCATATAAATGTATTTTCATTATTACGTATTTTAATGTTCTGATATATTTCATTTCTCCATTACATATGTTTACTATATAAATAAATAAATACTGGGTTGGGAGGGAGCATCAGGGTATCATTTGACCTGGAACTGGACGATTGGAGTGGTATGACAACCGGAGTCTAGGAGGGAACAAACACTATCATTTTCTTTATCCTACCGATTCGATTGTGATGGTGTGAATTCTACTCCAACAGTTTCATGGAGATTGACGCGCCCTTCTTAACAAACCATCCTGTAGGAAGCTTAATAAGTATTGCGAATTGCGTTATTCGATTTGTTGGATCGTATCGTTGGAAGGAGATTCTTAAATTCCCGTGGATTTTGCGTAAGTGCCTCTGCTTACGGGTCCACCCCACCGTTTTTGGCCCTTCATACAGCGATATTGTGAATTCAGATCGGTAGCTCAAATTGATCTTGCTATTAAGTGGAGCTGCATACAAGACAAGATCTTCGAAGGGATGGTGGCAACCTTACATACATGAATTTTGACTGAAAGAAACGATTTTTCGTCGACCAATTTTTGCGCGTTCCAGTCTTTATGTTAGTGTGACTCTGGGAACCCGGAACGCGCCGCAAAAAGCCTCATGGAAGCTCCCAAAATCTCCGTCTTAGTCCTGCCATCAGCAGCCTTCGTTTCTAATAGTCGTTCCGGACCTTTTGTCGGATATGGAAAGTGGGTCTTCCAACCCACTCACTATGGCGAGTGATTGAATACTCGATGATGGTCTGCTATTGCCTGATGTATTTGTGATTTTCACGGAGTACAGTCGTTCAATTCCTTGCTGTAAGCAGGACGTAGTTATCTTCTACCAAAACTCCGGTGGAATGAATTCTGATGTTGAAGAGTACCGACTAGCTGTATCGGATCGTTGCTACGATATAATTAATCATGTTTTGTTGTTTTTGACATCATCCACATCCAGAGGGCCAGTCACTTCGAATGTATGGGAATGGTAGGAAACCATTTGGAAATGCATGAACATTTTCAGTCTTTATTCATTATCGTCTTTATGGACAGTTTTAGATGCACAAAAATTGCACGAGTACATTACTATGGTGATAAGGTAAACACTCGTTTATTTGTTTCCTTCTGTGAAAGCATGTTTAGTCACAAATCGTGGATTTTTTTATATTCTCCATACTGCAAAAATGATTTTCCTACCACTGAAGGAGCGACATCTCTCGGATCTTCAGTATAGCTACTACTCAAATCTTATAATTAATTGTCCTTTGCGAAACGTGGATTTTCGGTCCTGCCTACAAGGTTTTTCGTTGCGATCGGAATCCAAACAACAGCCGTAAATCTACAGGTAGAGGTGTCCTTGTAGCTGTCCGTGGCGGGTTGAAGGCAAAGGCCATCGAGAACGATTCATGGAACAATGTGGAGCAGGTTTGGACAGCCATCAATCTGGGTGATCACACACTATTTCTATGCGCTCTGTACATTCCACCTGATCGAGTCCGGGACAATGAACTCATCGATACTCACTGTCGATCAGTTTTCACAGTTATCGAAATTGCCACTCCAGTTGATGAGATATTCATTTTGGGTGACTGCAATCTTACCAGGCGTTTCGTGGATTCCATCTCATAGCGGATTCCTCTACCCAGATCCTGATAGCTCAAAATTTCACGCAGGAGTTATTAGTCTTCTCGACAATGTAGTTAACGGAAATAATCGTAGTGTGGGCTGTGACTATGGCATGACCAGACACTCCCGGGTAACTAGCTCAGTAGCATGAGACCCCTGAACTGTGTCGCAGGGCCGGCATGTTACTGGGTATTCGGAGGGGCTACGCGGACAAAGTATGAAACACACATGAATTTTCACATTTTCTAAAACATGTATTTGCCCTTTGTGGCGTGTAGGTGTGGGTTTTCACATATATGTGGCGTGTATGCGAGGGTTTAAAATTTAGTACTCACTGCTGCAGCGGGATCTCCTACGGCGTCGCGACGCTGGCGTTGGCCCACACGGCTGCTGATATTAAAATACGTGAATTTTCAAAACAACAACAACTCATACAAACGAAAATCCACGGATTGTAACCAACTGGTTACAGGACCTCTGCTTCGTGAGCACTCAGGACAGGGCTCCATTAATTTCCTCGGCTCCTTGTGCACTAACTAAGCTAGTTCTACATCATCCTGCTGCGACTATTATCCTGCTGCGGTTTCTTATGACTTTCGTAAAGCTGACCACCATAGCAACATAGATGTATTGTCTAGCATGGAATGGGAGAACATCGTTGAAGCTGCAGCGCAAACTTTTTTGCATTTCTTGGCATGTGTCATTTACAGACACGTGTCGAAAAGAACTCACCACAAAGTTTCTCGTCGTTCCTGACCGTAGATGACGTAGATTGAAGTCAATCAAGAGAGCAGCATTGAAAAAATTTACGAAGAATCACCCGCTTCCTCTGAAACTAGGGGTGCATCGATTAGCTTGGGACCGAAGAGAGTACCAAAAAGTTGAGCACGTTTCTTCGGGACCTACTAGTCTAAGAGTTACCTCTCATGATATTACCCTGGCTGCCAGGAATGTTCCAGTAAATAATAAAATGCTGGGTGCAATTGATGTTAACGCTGAGATGTTTTCCAAGGCCACGACTATGCTCAACCTTCAATCCTGGACCTGATGGAGTTCCATCTGTATTTTTGAAGAGACATATTGTAAGCTTGTTAATTTCGCTTCATCGTCTGTTCCGCATGGCTTTCTCTAGAGACATATTTCATCCTGCTGTAAATTTGCACACATGTTTCCCGTCCACAAAAAGGGAAGCAAATGAGCTGTGGTTAACTATCGAGGAACTACATCGTAAAGTGCCGTTAGAGCTTGTGACTATGGAACCGTTGCTATCCCATTGCAAGCAGTACTTGCGTGCTAATCAACATGGGTTTACTGCTGACCGCTCAAAAACCACCAAGCTGCTGTGTCTCATATCGTATATTACCGAAAACATGTCGGATCGGGCTCAAATGGACGTTATTTATTCAGACCTATCGGCAGCATTTGACAAGTTGAACCATGCTATTACAGGTCGCCAACTAATGGTTGTCATAGGAGATTGCAGATCAGCTAGCTTCTTCGCGACATCAGGTATACTTCAGGGAAGTCACCGGGACCGACGATTTTTGTACTATACTTCAACGACGTTCATCTGGTCATCGAACCTCCTGAAGATGACCTCAAAATCTTCCTACGAATCCGCTCGATCGCTGACTGTCACTTTCTTCAACATCAGCTGAATGTATTCGCTAGTTGGTGCAGTTTAAACGGGATGGTAGTGAGCCCATCCAAATGCTCCGCCAAGGAATCAAAAATATCTCCAAATGACAAACTGACAAGCGATCAACGGACCGAATGATAACGCTATGTCAGCTGTGGAAAGCAATAATGATATAATCTTCTTCCTTTTTCTCATGACAAGCAGCCCGTTCCACACAGCTCACTTGGGGGCGGTACGAAACGTGCAAATTTTTGGCAAGCTGCTTAACGAAGTAAAGCCGAAGATGATACACGTGTGTATATGGGATTTTTTTATGTCTTTTCTCGATTCAGATCAAACTAGAACAGAGCGCTACTTCGTCGTAATCGCCCATTTCTGTTCTAACGATCAGAAAAGATCAATAATATCAATGATTTCACCATGTGGAAATCAATAATAGGTTTGTTCCGATGCGTTAGTTCATTAGCTACAGTATAAATCCTATTAGAGCGCTTTGTATGAATATTTACACTCATTGTTCTCAAAACAAAAAGCACTCATAGCGAATCCCCATTTTCTACGTTTATTCGTAGGACGAAGAAAATCTAGGGGCGTTTCAATGCGTCAGGACGGAATTGAAACTCGTAGGATGAATTTATAATCAAGAAGCAGTATTAGATTTTAAACAATATCTCAACAATTTGTGAATCTTTATCGAATCCAACGGTACGTTAGAAAGATGAATAAATTTAGAAGTAATCTTTTATAGAAATATTCCATTTTTTGTTCAAACCCGTTCTAAAAAAAGAGATAAAGCCGGGGTTGTGCTTAGTAGGACGGAAATTAGATCAAAAACCTTATGTCCTCATCCATGTATATTGAAACAAAGCAGGGAAGAAATATATCATTATCCTTTTACCACTCCGATCCAGCTATATTACAGAGCGAGTTTGTCATGCTAGTCGTAGCAAACGTTTTGTCTGTATCGTTGGTTGCTTTATGTGTTTGGATTCGCTCTGCACCACCATTATGGTCTCACGAAAACAATAACAAATCATATTGATGACCTGATTGGCTCGACCACTGGCGTCCACAGGGTGGGGCAAGGTGGGGGCAATTGCCCTCATTTTTATAAATAAGATTACTTTTTCCAGATTTACAAAATTATGATATAAAATTACTTGACTTCTTGATAACTTAATTTGAAGGTAAAATAACTTCATTTCATAATATAAGGGCACTGAAAATCTTTTATTGCGTCAATTTCTTTGAGATGGTGCCTGAAAATTGCACCACAAAAATGCATGAAAGGGACAAATTTAAATGAAATTTTTTGGTCAAAAAACTGCACCACAGTGGGCATACAAAAAATTTCTGGTGTATTTGTTTTTTTCAAGCTGGTTCATGGAAGGTTAAAAAAAGCGGGTAAATTTAAGGTTGGAAAAATTTATCTTCGTGATGGTAAATCGAAGAAAAAGCTTTTTTTTAATATTTCTGGTGTAAAAATATCATCAGGGTGGTGCATGGAGGGACTAAACAAAATGAAAAATGGAAAAATTGAATCACGCTAAAAAATTGGAGGTGTACATTTAACTGAACATTTCTGGTGAAAAGTTCGCTTCACTGTGGTGAATGTACACGCAAACTAAAAATTTATTACAATGAATGTTAGTTCCATTTCCTATCATCCTCTGTTCATGAACATCGCAGCGAATGTTAGAAGTTGACCTTGCAGGCGATGTAATGGTTTTTTGCCTTTTTTATTTCGTGTTCTGCCTGTGCTTTCATCTACACAAGCAAGCATTTGCCTTGATTTTTATGTATAACATGGCAGAACGACGCACACACTTGCCTCGAATCCCTCCAGCAGAAAAAGCATACGAAGTCTAGTGTGAGAGGAAATGAGCGCTTCTTGTTTGCTTTTAGGCTATCCATATTCAGAGGCATGGAAAGAGCAGTGGAGAAAGTACAGGTCTGATAATCACAACGTTCGTGGTTCGAGTCCCAGTCGGCAACCTTTTTCCATTTTTTTTCGACATAATTTATTTCACTCACTAATACACTCCACATTTTTCGGTCTCCAATTCTCTTGCATTGGACCGCAGCTAGGTATATTGCATCCTCGGTTCATGCGGTCTCCACTTACATCCTCTGATGATGAATCCCACATAATTGTAAGCGAATCTTACATCCACCGGTTGGGTGTAGAAGCGAGATTTATTCGTTTTTCTGGTGCATAATTTGCATCGTTCTGATGAATGCAAGCTTCATTAAAAATTTATGGTGGAAAATTTGCAGCATTCTGGTGCAAGAAGAGGCAAAACCTGAAAATTGTACCACAAAGGTACATGGTGAAACAAACTTCACTGTCAATTTTTGGTGCACCGTTCTGGTGAATGGAGGAGCATGCTTTGTTGAAAATTTCGGGTACAAAATTTTCATCGCTATGGTAAATAAAATGAACGAAATCTGGTGGAAAACTAGCACTGGTCTGGTAAATTAAGGCACAAGCTTTATTAAAAAAAAAGATATATTGAAAATGTCTGGTAGAAAATCTGCACTATTCTGGTGAACGGGAAGAGCAAGCTTTTTGGAAAATTTTTGGTCTTATATTTGCATCCAAAATTTTTGGTCTTAAATATGCTGAATTGAGAAACAAACTTTATTGACAATTTCTGGTGTAAAATTTGCACCATTCTGATGATTGGAGGGAAGCTGCTTTACTGAAAACTTTATGATGAAAAATCTGAAAATAGGGGCAAGCTTTACTTGGTGAAAAACCTGAAACATTCTGATGATAGGAGAAGCAAACTATATTGAAAATGTCTTGTGTAAAATGGAAGAAGGAAATATGCACTTATCAGAAGATTGGAGAAGCAATTTTTATTGAACATTAACGGCGGAAAATTTGAATCGTTCTGATCAATTTAAATTTTCTGGCGTAAAATTTTATGGGGCAAGTTTGTATTGAAAATTTTTGGTGTAAGATTTGCAACAATCGGCTGCATGTAGAGGTAAGCTGATTTGAAATTTTGAATGAAATTCCAAAGGGATGTTGAAACAAATTTCAAGGGAATTCCGAGGATAATTTCAAGCTCATTATGGGAAGAAATCCTGGAGGATGCAGAGAAAATTCTTATAAAACTTTAGGGGAATTTCAGTTCCAAGGTGTTCTGAGAAAAAAAAGTTTTAAAATGTTCCGAGAAGAACCTCAAAAATATTGAATTCTTATGGCAGTTCCAAAATATTGCTGGGGAGAATTCAAAGAAAATTCTGCGGATAATTTCTAGTACATCTTGCAGATAGTTCCAAGATAATTTAAAAAAAAAATCCGAGAAAATCAAATGTTGAGTGAAATTCCAAAGGGATTTTAAGCAAAATTTCAAGTGAATTCCAAGGATGATTTCTAGCTCATTAAGTTCTAAGGTGTTTTGAGAAAAAATCATGAAGAGTTCTCAATATAATTTTAGTGGACTTCTGAGAAGAATTTCAAAAGAGCTCTTATGAGCGTTCTAAAAAAAATCCGAGAAGAACCTCAAGGATATTGAATTCTGAGGACAGTTTCAACGGATTTCTGAGGAGTATTTCAAGAGAAATCTGCGTATAATTTCTAGTGAATCTTGTGTTCCAAAATAATTCCGAAAAGAATACCGAGAAAATTAAATTTTGAGTGAAATTCTAAAGGGATTTTGAGAAAAATTTCAAAGGAGTACCGATAATTTCTAGCTCATTTCAGGAATATTTTTTTTTAGGAAATTCTTTTGAAACTCTAAGGAAATTTCAGTTCCAAGGTGTTCTGAGTAAAAGTCAAGAAGAGTTCTAAAAATAATTCCAGAGGACTTCTGAGGCTGAACTTTTTCGCAACTGTACAAAGTTTCAATACAGCTTTTGGATTCCATTATTGAAAAGTGGGTATTAGATTGCCATTGAACCTTGATATATTGTTGTCTTACTAAAAATTTGTCTAAGAATCTTCTCCGAAAAAAAAAGTCATTGTAAAAAAGTTACAGCTGTTTATGTGCGTTACAATAAATTCGGGTTTGTCCTTTATATCATCTTTAAAACATGTTGAATTTTCGGCATAATTTTCTGTCACCGGTACTGGTGGTACTTTGGGACGGTTCATCATCGACATTATCGATGGGATTAAATTGCCAATTTCCATTGGCTGTCTGAAAGCAGTTTGCCTTGAAGAAGATGAACCACCACCGGAGCAAAAAATAAACAAAATTAGCTAAATTAAACATTAGGGAAACAGTGGTGGGTGGACAACACCATCTCCAACGCACTTTGAAGTACTCCCCATCCCAAGATTAATTGCACCATAGAAAAAAAAAATTGCCCCTACTTAACAAGATTCCTGTGCTAGTGGGCTAGTGGGCAAGTGGGCTCGACAATCGAACGCGTGAATCAGGTGAAAAACTTGGGTGCGATCTTGGATTCGCAGCTATCATTCAAACAACACTTTGCATATGTTGTCGATAAGGTGTCTAGAACTTTAGGGTTCATTTTCAGGATAGCAAAAACTTCACCGACATCTACTGTCTAAAATCTCTCTTTTATTCGCTCGTTCAATCGACGCTTGAGTATTGTTCAGCGGTTTGGAACCCAAACTACAATCAAGGTTGCCGAGAGAATCGAATCTTTTCATCGTCGGCTGCCTTTACGTCGCACAAATTACAGAGCAAACGTTGCGATTTGCGGGCTGCAGTTAGTGTTCAACAGAGTTACATCTGTCTTCGACTTGCATCTCGACTTTCATCTGTTTGTCTTACTCTGAGACAATCACACACTTTACAACCTCTTTTTGTAACTGACAAGAACAAAATATCATTATAACACCACAGCGGCGCCGGTGATGTAGTGGTATGCGTGATTTTCTGAGGCATAACATCTCTGATCACGCCTTCCTTCGGAAGGGAAGTAAACCCGTTGCTACCCGGTTCATAAGTAGTTGGGTTGATAGACAGGGTCCAGGTGTGTGAGTAGCCTCCCTGGCTTCGGTTGCATTGGTTCTCAGTACGGAAAACAAGATCGACGGAAAACTAATCAAGGGAAAAAAATTACAAAACACAGATTCATTTAAATGACAGCTTTTGGAGTTATTAATTTTGTTCCGCTAGATTGCATTCTTGGACCACTGTGTGATATGGTAGGAAAGATAATCTGGTTTATCGGTAAAAATTGATCAACTTCTCCCTGTCTTACGGTACTTAAAAACATGCTGCACAAAGTGGCAACGGTTGAAACACGTAAAATGATGTTCAACGTTTTTGGAAACTGTTTAAACATTAGCATAATTAAGAGTTTGATTTTTTTTCAAAAATCAACCAGAAAGCAATTTTCTCTTTTCAGAGGCATAATATGATAAATGGATAATTTTTCTCAAAATTTTAGTTCCTTGTATTCAATACTGATTAGTTCATAAATGATGATCTCACAGTTCAAATATGTTTGGCATGTTTAAAATAATTTAATCAAAATGTGTTTTTAACGTATTTTTGTTTGTTAAAAGAGTTGTCGAATCTTGTGAGATCCGATCATATAATCTAAGGAGAAATGAAAATTCAAGTTGCTATGAACACATTAGTGATGAAACCTAACGGGACTTTTTCAAAGCCTTAATTAATAGTTTTATTTATTTCATTTTAGAGCAAATTTGTTAAATTTTGGTCCAACCAATTTTGGATTGGTTTTGTTCTAATTTTACTCCAAATCAGTTATTATTACTTTATTGCATCAACGCATAATATCACTCAAAACAGCAGCAAATAATTTTGGCCAGGTTAGTTACTCTTCTCAGCAACGTTCTGACCGGTCAACTGCTTTTTAGTTAGTACGTCACCCGTAGGCAGCCGAGAAAACCCCCAACGAGCAAATTAAATGATAGGTATGATTGTGCTATTCCATATTGTTGGAAATGACCAATGGTTGAACCGATACCGGAAGTCATCTGAATATTTGAATAGAATGTTTCCATAGCTCAGTGACTATAACGTCAACTGAACACCTCAGTTCTTGAGTTGTAGGACAGTTAGCTTTCACTCCTCTTCATAACAACTTAATTGCATAGTGTACAGAACACATCATCAAGGCTTCCCCTTGTTGCCAGGAGAATCATTGCCTCATGAATAACCGATTCTTGATTGGAAACAATACTGTCATGTGTATACCTACCTCTATAAGTATGCTGCACAATCCAATTATTCCAAACAATCAAACAAAACTGCACTCATCAAAGCGTGTCGTCACTTAATACTTTCCCAAAAGCACCGTTATTGTATGATTTCCTCACCCTCCTACCACTCAGCTTTACATACACACACAGACATACACACTCACCCTCACTGGTGTACTCTTTCGTAAACAATCCTAGCGGGTGGCGGAATTGCATGTGGTATCGTGTAGAGCATCACACATTTTCCACTTCGCTTCCGCCTCGTGCATTTACCATCAATTCCCCACTCGGGAGACACGGGAAGCACACACTTTATCCGGTGCTTTCAGCTCTTCTTCGCCTATTTACCAGCTTCCGGATCCGATTCTCTGGGAAAACTTGCACAAACACACACAATTTCTCTCTCTCTCTTTCCAGCCGACTCGGTGCTAAATTGCGTTATCTTCACTTCGTCATTTGCACTCTGTCTCAGCTCAGGAATTGGCGCACGGCTGGTCGTGTCCGTCCATCCGTCCAACGATTGACCCCTTTTGTGATGGGCTAGACTAGGCACCCTAGGAACTACTAGCGTTCTACTGGCCTTGCATATTTACGGCAAACTTCCCGGGAAAGAACACCCCCTTCCGAACAAAAAACACTGTGGGTTCACTGGCTAGTAAATAATGTAGTAATCCTTGGAGACAGCTGAAGCAAAAAATATTGTAATGTTTCTTCACCCTCCTCAAGCTCGTGTATCCGTTAGTATTCTTTGTCGTTTTCTCGATTCACTTTGATCCTTCCTGCGGCTGCTACAGTTTCTTCGATCCCACGCTAGGAAGCTTGGAACTGGGTGGGAGGGAGTAACTGTATCCGGAAAAGCAAGCAGCTACTATTCAGCAAAATGTACCACACAATTATCTTTTTTTCTGTTTCAACCATCCGAGAATGTGTTCTAGACGTTAAGCAAGATCACTCAACACTGACGAGTTTTCGCTGAATGAGCACTATTTATCAACATTCGAGGACGGGGGACGAACCTCGCAGGTGAATCAATTGCTGCCCCTCTCAAACACCAACAGACTAAAACTCATAGCTCCACACGATATGATATTCCGATGATGTTGACGACGATGATGATGATGATGATGCGATGCTCAATGGAGTTCGACAACAGCTGCTAGCTATGTCGGGATGCTGCTGATGCTGTTGCTCCTGTGCTAGATACACTGACCTAGCACGGAACGTGGCGCCTTCCGCGGGGGTAGTGCTCGAAAAACACGTCCAAATCGTACCGAGTCCTCACGGCAACTGTTTGGGCTGCAAGGATAACACAGAGCGAGTGCTCTCGGATCGCCCGCCACACGTCAGCTGGAACCAGCCGCCGGAGAAGGATGACGAGAAGATGAGATGCTGCTCTCTTATGTGTATGTGGAGAAGTCCTCCCAGTTTTGGGCTGTCGATGAATCTATGCTCCTGGAATATCCTTGCTCGGCAGTCGTGGAATCGATCCGTAGAAAACGTAATATCAAGTGGTTGCTAAAAAACGATCATAACCAGCGTTGTAAGCGGTCCCAGTAGTCGACGTATTTTCTGTGATAATCTGTTACCTTTCTTTCTCACTCTCGCAACACAAGCAATCAAAATACAGGACCAAACTAAAATGTCATATGATATGGCTCTCGAACGACTGTGCCACCGAAAAACGTCACGCAGTCGGTTTTTCTTTTCTTATTATGATAGCTGCTCATGCCGTGCTTGTGACAATTCTCAATATAATATGCAACGATTACCAAGTGGAAACATTTCTGATCAGAAGATATACAAAATAGGGGAATTCTAGATGAACATTTCAAGAGGTCCTATCTGCATTCATCGATTCTCTTCATCGACTTTCTCTTTCGTAATAACTCAGCTGTAAAAACATACCCTGTTGTGTTTGACGTTTTTGATGCTCAATAAGAATCTTCTTTATCAAATTAAATGGCAAACATAGCACGAAATCCGTTTACATAGCTGTGGTTATCAACAGAGAAAGTCGACGAAGAGAAACGATCAAAGCTGATAGGACCTCTTGAAATGTTTATCTAGAATTAGAACGAAGTGAAGCTGGCGATATTATAGTTATTTGACAGTTTTCCTTTTACGCTAATGCTGTTTCAGCTTCAGTTTTCGTGCTGCGTAAGAGAAGTGATGGTAGAGCGTGAGTGTACGAAAATAAACATACTGTAGCCCACGACAACGAAGCGAATTGTAACAAATGCCCGGCTGGCCTACACTACATGCCAAGGGAGTTTCAAAAAGAGTGACTTTTCCCTCAGACTATATTTATTTATTTTTTACCACTCATCTCTAGGGTTGGCACGCTTATCCCTTAATATTCCGCGGATGAGGAGAATGCTCGGATTGCCATTTAAACAACTCTTTACTTCAGTGTACTTATTTTCTCCGCTCACTTTCTTAAGCTTTCTTAAGATACGTCCATTTGAAACAGCAATCGAGATTTGCTGCCGATTATTTTTAAGGTGCAGGTATTAAGGCCTTATTTTTTATGAATTCTAACTTCACTTAGAAAAATTAAGAGTACACATGTCAGCTTCAACAATAACACTATGAAATTGATCCCACCTACCTACCTACCTGTTGAACGACGACTCGTTGAATTCAAATCTGCGCCGAACGAAGTAACCGTCTCCATTGGTCTCGGTCCTGAGCCAATCGCTTCCAGTCGCCTTGGACGTTCAAGGACCTAATGTCCTCCTCAACTGCACAAAGCCAACGCGTGCGTGGCCTACCCCGAAGCCGACGTCCTCTTCCGGGTTCCCTGCTGAATATTGACTTCGCTTGACGCTCTTCCGGCATTCGTGCCACATGCCCAGCCCACTGTAGCCTGCCGTGTTTTATAAGCTTCACAATATTCATGCCGATATATACTTGGTACAACTCGTGATTCATGCGACGCCGCCAGATGCCATTTTCCAGTTTACCGCCGAGTGTTGTTCGCAGCACTTTACGCTCGAAGACACCGAAAGCTGTCCGATTGGCCTCCTTCAATGCCCACGATTCGTGGCCATAAAGGGCTACCGGCAGAATCAACGTCTTGTACAGCGCGAATTTCGTTTTCGTACGCAAGCTGCGGACTTCAGCCGGCTACGCAACCCGTAGAAAGCCCTGTTCGCGGCTGCAATACGCCTTTTCACCTCGCGGATAACATCATTATCGCACGTCACTAAAGTACCAAGATAAACAAATTCGTCCACAACTTCAAATTTTTCGCCATCTAGCACCACTTCACTACCAACACCACTATTGCTCCCACGCTTTCTACCGGCGACCATGTACTTCGTTTTGGTAGAATTTATCGTGAGACCAATCCTCGCTGTCTCCCTCTTAAAAGGCGCAAACGCCTCTTCCACTGCTCTACGGTCGATTCCGATGATGTTGATGTCGTCCGCAAAACCAAGGAGCATGTGCGACTTTGTGATGATGGTACCGTTCCTCTGCACGCCAGCACTCCTAATCGCTCCTTCGAGGGCGATGTTGAATAGCAAGTTCGAAAGAGCATCTCCCTGCTTCAACCCATCTAAGGTCACGAACGAGGCCGAAATCTCGTCTGCAACTCGTACACATGATTTCGAATCATCCAGCGTTGCACGAATCAGCCTAATTAGTTTCGTCGGAAAACCGTTTTCTTGTATTATCTGCCATAGCTCGTTTCTCTTTACTGAATCGTACGCTGCCTTGAAATCTATGAACAGATGATGAGTCTGCAAGTTGTATTTCCGGAACTTCTCAAGGGTTTGACGCAGGGTAAACATTTGATCCGTCGTTGATCGACCCTCACGAAAACCAGCCTGGTATTCGCCGACGAAGGATTCCTCAAGCGGTCTCAATCTGTTGAACAGAACACGTGATAATATTTTGTACGCCGAATTCAGAAGCGAGATTCCTCTGTAATTGGCGCACTCCAGTCTGTGTCCCTTTTTGTAGAGGGGACAAACGAGACCATCCAACCAACTAGTGGGCAATTCTTCCTCCTCCCATATCTTGAGCAGTATACGGTGGATCATCTGGTGCAGCTGCTCACTTCCGTGTTTGAGAAGTTCGGCCGGGAGCTCGTCCTTCCCCGCAGCCTTACTGTTTTTCAGCTCTCGTATCGCCTTTTTCACCTCTTCTAGCGTTGGTGGTTCCACAGCTTGACCATCGTCGTCGATGTGTGTTCTGTTTGTAGATGCTCTCTCGTTCTCTCCGTTCAGCAACGTCTCGAAGTACTCCTTCCACTTGGCAGCCACCATCGTTTTATGTGTCAGCAGATTACCTTCACGGTCATTGCACATGGCGGGAGACGCCGCTGTCTTACTCCTCACGCCATTGACAGTTGCGTAAAACCTTCGCATATCATTCTGCTCCATACTTTCTTGCGCCGCAGCAATAACGCGTTCCTCGTACTGCCTTTTTTTTCCTACGATGGGTTCGTTTCTCGGCTGACCTTGCTACCCTGTACCGCTCTCTGTTCTGACGGATACCAGACACCAACATCCGGCTTCTGGCGACGTTCTTCTCCTCTGTCACTCGCTGGCACTCCTCGTCAAACCACCCGTTCCGGAGGCGCCTCTGAGCTGTACCTATTACCTCTCGTGCTGTTGTGCTCACCGCTCCGTGGACAGCTTCCCACAGATTCGAGTCGATATTAGGACCCCTGAAGGTCCTGATATCTACGACATCCGAGAAATGCCGACCATCCACCGATCCATCGATCTGGGAGCAAGTTTCGCCATTAGTGTGTCTCCAGGTGTGCTTTCGGATATCATTGCGTGCAAAGTGGGTGTTACTGATGGCCATATCACGAGCAGCAGCGAAGTTTATCAACTTCAGGCCATTATCATTCGTTGCAGAGTGAAGGCTTTCTGTTCCAATGATTGGGCGAAAGAATTCCTCTCTTCCGACCTGCGCGTTTGCATCTCCGATGACAATCTTCACGTCGTGTTTAGGGCACATCATAGGTTTTATCCAGGCTTTCATAAAACGCGTCCTTCACGTCATCGGATTTATCGTTAGTCGGTGCGTAGATGTTGATCAGGCTGTAATTGAAGAATTTGCCACGAGTCCTCAAAACACAGATGCGCTCGCTAACCGGTTTCCACCGCATAATCCGCTTCATCTGTTTCCCAATCACTACGAAACCAACTCCGTGTTCTGCTCTATCGCCACCGCTGTAGTAGATATGGTATTTGAACGATGTGTTGGCGATAGGATCTACCGCCCTGAATTCACGTTCTCCAGATCTAAGCCACCGTACTTCTTGAATAGCAGCCACACTCACATTCACCTTTTGCATTTCACAGGCCAGAAAGCCCACTCGTCCAGGTTCATTTAACGTTCTGACATTCCAAGAACCGAGTTTCCATTCATTGTCCTTATTTCGTTGCCGTTGGGTCAGTTGCCGAAAATTCCGTTTGTTTTTTCTTCTTCTTACTTAATTTTTCTGAGTACTTTTATAATTCAGTATGCTACCGTACCAGGGTTGCGATACCTACCTCGTGTTGATGGGGCTGCCATCTTAGGTTTAGTTGACACGAATCAACATTTCTTGTTTCAGCCGCTGGATGCTAGACAGACGCTGTTTGAGCCGCACCTCCTGGTGGACAGACGCTCGACGATTCGCACCTCTTCAGCCTTGCTATCATCACGATATGGGTTAATCGTGATGACATTGCCCACACCCCGCTACCAGCACATATATGGGCATATACTGGCTGTCATCATCCGACACGTGGAAGCGTGAGGTAGGAGCTTGTGAAGACCAGAGCTATGTTGGACGCTCTGTCCACTGTGGTCCTCACCATTTTGGGGTGAAATTTATCCCAACGTTCCTGCAAACATGGAGTTGTATTTGAAAAGGGTGAAGTTGATGCAGCATATATTACATAAATGTACATAAATTCAGCAATCGACTAAATTTTCAATAGCGACCAAAAATATCCATTAGTACCGTCCCAATAACGCGTTCATATAGATAAAATTGATAATTAGCAGATTTTTAGCGATGGGCCCAATCTTAGATCCATAGGCCAACATCAGAGCCATTTCCCCTATTATGAATTTTCAGTTCAGAATTGATTAAATTTGTGGAAAATATGCATATATTAGATAAAAAAAAAAAACAAATCATTTGAAACCTCTGAATTTAAAAAAATGTTTCAAACACACCGTTGGTACTTGAGCGGTCGGCGTTCATCTCTTTTTGCCAGCGGTGGCAGGGGAAATACCCCTTACCATCCCTCTCCAACTGCCAGTTTGGTAAAGAGAGATGATCAAACCGATTGGCACCTTCCTAAGTTGTCCTAGCTCGCTACCTACTCTCTATATGCAATTTTCACACTGCCGTACTCTAAACGGAACTATCAATTCTATACTTTCTCCTCCTTTTCTTCTTCTTATTCGCATTTCAAGCTTATTGCTTAGCGCATATTAGCTTATTGCGTGCTCTCAACTTAGTTTTCTAAATGCACTTCGACAGGTATTAATTGAGAGCTTTCGATGCCAATACCAATGCATGAATTTGTATATTGTGTGGCAAGCACAATGATACTCTATGCCCAGGGAAGTCGAGAAAATTTCCAACGCGAAAGATTCCCTCGATCGGACAGGGAATCGAACCCGCCGCCTCCGGCTTGGTAATACCGTGCCTTTACTGACTAGGCTATGAGGCCCCACACTTTCTCCTCCTCATCTATCGTATAAAAATTACCACTTTAGTCTGTTATTTGAAATTAGCATCTTCAACTAAACTATAAGTCACTATTTGGTCACTTATTTCTTCAACATGGTCACTAAAATCAATATTTTTGACAGCATTGATCGCTACCAGCCCTACCTTAGAGAAAATCCGAAATCTTCTTGAAAACGCAAGGATCTTCAAGGAAGTTGAGAGATTTTAAAGGAAGTTCCATGAGCTTCAAGGAAGTATGAAAATCTCCAATAAAATTGCGGGAGCTTCAGGATTGATCAAAGAACTTCAAGGCAGTTGTTTTTAAATCAGATCAGATCCTTAGGACAGCTCCAATAGGGGTTGGGATCTTCATCAGTGCTAGATTTTGTCTAAGAAACAAGTTTATATTCCCTAACAAAGGCCTAGTCCAAAGAAAAAAAAATGTTCGACATAAAGCATTGCAGCGTTTTAATGCACCGTTAAACTCAAAATCCTGGGGCTGCAATTTTTGTATTTTAAGTTTTATGACGAGCCGATTGATAGAAGACAAGTTTACCCGTTCTCTTGTTTAAATGAGAGAAATTAAAATTGTGTGCAATTTCTAATGTTACAATTATGGGTGCTCCTTAAAGGGACACAAAAATCATTGAGTAACTAGCTTTATATTTATCGTAACAGAATTGTGTTTTCGTAATTGAATGATGATTTACAATGCTTTTCTAAATATGAGGCTTAACATTGTTCTTAGAATTGTAATTTCATGCACTGTCTGCAATTCCGTCTTCATCCAATATCAGGTGTTCTAGCAGCAGAGCAACAGCCTGAAGAAAACCAATACCGGCCATCAGAGGAACAGAGATTTTGCATTGATTGCTCTCTGAGCCAAGGAAAGCTCGCTCACTTTCCAGTCAGTACGGAACCGGTGGCTCAATTTAGAGATGCTGTTGATGTGCTGAGAGGATGCCTCCGACGGTCCGACAGCTACTGAGAGATGCGACACGCACACTCTCGCATCATTTAGTCACATTCCTTCACAGGCCATGTTATCCTCTGGTTTGTTTGCCAATTGTTGACGTCGTCAAGTCGAGGATCTCGTGCAAGGATGTCCCGAGGGGAGAGATGTACGGAAAAGCTGACTCTTAGTGACTATAGCCTGGATGAAAAGTTGCGCAGCAAAAAATCATCACAAATATCACCACTGCATGACAGGTGAAATAGAAATAAAATAGAGATGAGCATTAAGGTGCAATTTAATTTGATGCATTATCGAAAAATTCGAACCCAGTGTTTATTTGACGTACCATTTTAGATTGCGAACATTGCGAAAAGCTCTCGTCATTTTATGTAAACAATAAAATGGAATGTAATGACCAGAGCTTTTTTGCAAACTATTTTCTACGGGTTTGAACTTTTTTTCAAAGCTCAAACATTTTTGAAATCAGTCTCGAAAAAAGATTCAAAATGTTCGATTGTTTCAACTTGGCAACCCTAATAGAAAATAACCATAAGCGAACGATAACCCAAATCATTCAACTATTCCACAAATGGTTTGGATGATACCCAGAACACGTCGTTAAGCAAATTAACCATACAATTTTTATTAGGGAAGCTATTCAAACGTAATGCTTCGTTTGAACGTGAGCAGTTTTTTTTTGAGTTGTACAGATTTCATTTTTTTTTAAATAATTAATGTGATTCATTTGTAGAAATTCAACGGAGCCGGTGGTGTAGTGGTAAGCGTGATTACCTCTCACCCCAGCAGGCCTGGGTTCAATCCCAGTCGGCGCCGCCGGGATGTTCTGAGGCATAACATCTCTGATCACGCCTTCCTTCGGATGGGAAGTAAAGCCGTTGGTCCCCGGTTCATGAGTTGATGGGTCGATAGGTAGGGTCCAGGTGTGGGAGCTGCCTTCCTGGCACGTCGGTAACATTGGTGCTCAGCACGGAAAACAAGATCGACGGAAAAAAACAAACCAAAGGAAAAGAAAAAATTGTAGAAATTTTTCCTTCCTTTAAACAAGACCAGTTCTTTCGAGTTGTGCCGATTTCGTTCTTTTCTAAATAATCAATATTTATGATTTATAGGAATGCTTTCTTCTTTTAATCATGAGCAGTTCTTCATATAGTACTGATATCGTTTTTTTTTTTCGGCAGAATGACCCATTTGGCGAAATGACACAGCCCCAATTCAGATACCTCTTATTGACACAGGGATATGGGTAAAAATGCCACAAAACCTAAAAATATTATTATTATTATTTAACTTTATTAATGAGGCTTTCAGCCTTGGGCTGGTTCGCCTCCATCCTAAAAAAAAAAAAAAAAAAAAAAAAAAAAAAAAATACTTAGATACTAACTCAAATTTGTTTTGTTGGCTATCGAAATCCTTAAGTTGATACTCTAAGGAAGCCTTAGCGTGAAACTTCAAAGGCACAAATGCCAGCTTCCACAAAACATACACATTTGAAATTGCTACTCTCTGTTTGTAGTAGCACAGCAAACAAGGAGTAGCAATTTCAAATTTGTATGTTTTTTGGAAGCTGACATTAGTGCCTTTAAATTTTCACGCTAAGGCTTCCTTAGAGTATCACCTTAACGTAAAATACATTTACCAACTATATGAAGTTGGCCAAACCATCACCTTCATAAGGCAAACCCCTTACCATTGATCAATCCCGACATGCTCGTTTCATTGTCTTAGTATACAGATAAGAAACGACAAAGGAGCTTCCCGGGGAAGCGGCTTCATTTTTCTTCAACAAAAATTATCACGTTAAACATCAAATCACATGAATCAAGTTCAACTTGTTGAAGAACCTCCCAGACGTCGCTAAGAGGCGCATGTTGAACTTGTTTTGTCAGTTCCTAGAGCTCAATATTGTTCCGGATGATTGGAGGCAAGTGAGAGCTATAGCCATTAAACCTGCGTCAGATCATAACTCGTATCGTCCCATCGCGATGTTATCGTGCATTCGAAAATTGTTGGAGAAAATGATCCTTTTTCGCTTGGACAAATGGGTTGACACGAACCACCTACTCTCAGATACTCAATTTGGATTCCGTAGGGGCAAGGGAACGAACGACTGTCTCGCGTTGCTTTCCACAGAAATTCAGTTGGCTTTTGCTAAAAAAGAGCAAATGGCTTCTGTATTCTTGGATATCAAGGGGGCTTTTGATTCAGTATCGGTTGAAGTCCTTTCAGACAAACTCCACGCTTGTGGCCTTTCTCCATTAATTAATAACTTTTTGTACAATATGCTGTCAGAGAAACATATGAACTTTTCTCATGGAAACTCTACAGCTTCTCGATTTAGTTACATGGGTCTCCCACAGGGCTCATGTCTAAGCCCCCTTTTGTACAATTTCTACGTCAGAGAAATTGACAGTTGTCTAAGTGACAACTGCACGCTGAGACAACTTGCAGATGACGGAGTAGTGTCTATGACAGGGCCCAGAGAGGCCGACCTGCAAGGACCCTTACAGGATACCTTAGACAATTTATCTACTTGGGCTATCCAACTAGGTATCGAATTCTCTACGGAGAAAACTGAGTTGGTCGTTTTTCTAGGAAGCATAGCCCAGCACAACCAAAGCTTCAACTTTTGGGTAAGCCGATCACTCATTCTATGTCTTTCAAATATCTTGGGGTCTGGTTCGATTCAAAATGCACCTGGAGATCCCACATTGAGTATCTGCGACGAAAATGCCAACAAAGGATCAATTTTCTCCGAACAATTACCGGAACGTGGAGGGGAGCCCATCCGCAAGATCTTCTAACGTTGTACCGGACAACGATTTTATCGGTTTTAGAGTACGGTAGTTTCTGCTTCCAGTCGGCGGCTAAAACGCACATCATCAAACTGGAACGGATCCAGTATCGCTGTCTTCGTATCGCGTTAGGATGCATGCACTCGACTTATACGATGAGTCTAGAAGTGTTGGTGGGCATGTTGCCACTCTCTGATCGGTTTTCGGAATTGTCCCTCAGGCTCCTCACCCGTGGTGAAATTATGAACCCAGTGGTGATTGCAAACTTTGAGAAGCTTCTTGAGCTAAACCCTCATACTCGTTTTATGACATTGTACTACGTGTACATAACACATGATGTCAGCCCTTCACAGCATAATCCTCATCGTGTATGCTTCTCCGACTTCAGCAATTCAGTCAGTTTTGATTTATCTATGACGCAAGAGTTTCGCGGAATCCCAGAACATAATCGTTCCATGATTGTTCCGTTATTATACACTGCAAAGTTTCGCCAAGTTGATTCCGCCAGATCGTTCTTCACAGATGGATCACTAATATAGGCGTCCGCAGGTTTTGGTATTTTAGGCGCTATGAAATTCGTTGCTTCAAATGCTTCAAGCTCGCTAGAAACTATCACCTCACTTGCACCAGAACATTATTGTTAACAAAGTAGGCGTTGGATTGCTGTCTTGAACACTCCAATCAATTTTCTAGCGTCATTCCATATCAAGACACTGAAGAGAGCAGTCATACCAAGATAACTTTATCGTTAATAAAACTTGTTCATTGTTAAGTGTTGTCCTGGTTATTTCCTGTCCGCCCCATCCGCACCGTATTCCTTTAGGTTATGGGCTCGTCTACGAAGGAAGGCTCTGGAATTCCGCAGCTAAACGGATCGAACTTTGAGAACTAGCGTTTTCGCGTTCAACTCTACCTGGATGCGGCGGAAGTTTCAGAAGCGCTTACGGGGCAAGTTCTTGGTGCAACGGATGCTGGAAGAGCGAAGTTTATGCAGACAGATCGGAAAGCGAAGTCACTACTGGTCGGATTCCTTTCCGACGAATGTCTTGGCATAGTACGGGACAAGGAGACGGCTCGCGATATGTGGAAGGCACTCGAAGACACCTTCGCGAAGAAGTCTGTGGCAAGTCAGGCTCTGTTACGGAAGCAACTGGCAAGACTTCGGATGAAGGAGGGTACTTCAATGCGGCATCATTTCCAGCAGTTCGACGACATCGTACGGCAGCTCAAGACCGCTGGTGCGAAATTGGAGGAGAACGATACGGTATCACAATTATTTTTGACCCTTCCCGACAGCTACGACTCCATGGTAACAGCTTTAGAGAATATAAACGAAAAGGACCTGACGTTGGAAACCGTGAAGCAACGATTGTTGGCGGAGGAATCCAAGCGGTCTGATCGGATGGAAGATTCTTGTGAAGATAGGAGTGCAGCGTTTGTCGGAGGACGAAATAAGAAGACCAAAAAGTTTACCGGAAAATGCCATCGTTGCGGAAAGGTGGGACATATGCAAAAAGATTGCTATGTTAAGAAGCCAGAAGGTAAGGTGAATGCGGCCGTTAACAGCAAATCAGTTTCATTCATGGTGAACAAGATGCCGACGAAGACGGAACATAAGAGGTCAGTTTTCGTTGTGGATTCTGGATGCAGCGACCATCTGGTGAACACTTTGGAATGCATGCAGTCGGTGAGGAAACTCAAACAACCGTTCGTGATCGATGTAGCCAAAGATGGTGTTTCAATTATCGGAAACTACGAAGGTGAAGTTACTGGACTATCAAGAGAAGGTGTGAAGTTTGAAATGAAAAATGTGATTTTCGTGCCCGAGCTGAGAGGAAACCTGCTATCCGGGAAGAAGATGTCCCAAGCGGGAATCGACGTACTATTCACAAGCCGTGGTGGAAAGCATCAAGCGATGATGAAAAAGAATGACTCAGTAATTGGAGTAGCGCATCTACGAGGTAATTTGTACGAATTGGATTTAAACTTGGACGTGTCAGGAGCTACCGCAAATCTATGCGCATCGGACGCTGGAAAACTCTGGCATCGTCGTTTGGGTCACGCCAGTCAGACCACGATGAACACGTTGGCCCGGTATAGTGTGGCGGAAGGATTTGGTCCGAAGGTCAATGCTATCGGATTCTGTGACACTTGCGTGCTCGGTAAGCAATGCAGAGAACCCTTCGACGGAGCTCGTGAAAGAGCTAGTCGTCTACTAGAGCGGATTCACTCGGACGTGTGTGGACCAATCAATCCTCCGGCCTGGGATGTATCGAAGTATTTTGTTTCATTCATGGACGATTATAGTCACTTTGCGTGTATCTATGTGATGAAGAAGAAGTCCGAGGTTTTTGGTCGTTTTCAAGAAAACGAAGCGATAGTGACCGCCCAGTTCGAAAAACGAATCAGCAAGCTAACCGTGGATCAAAGGCGTCAGTACGGCTCTAAGGAACAAGAAGCATTCTACAAGCGAAAGGGGATTCAAATCCAGCCAACCGTAGCATATTCTCCGCAACAGAACGGAGTTGCCGAGAGGTTCAATCGAACGCTAATTGAAAAGGTAAGGACAATGCTTAGCGACTCGAATATGCCCAAGTACATGTGGTCGGAAGCAGTGCTTACCGGTACGTATATATTAAATCGTTGCCCTACTGCTGCTCTATCGGACAACCGTACGCCTGCTGAGTATTGGACCGGTGTGAAACCTATCTATCGAAATTGAGGATTTTCGGATGCAAAGCATTTGCATGGGTGCCAGGTCAACTCCGGAAAAAGCTGGACAACAAGAGTCGCGAGGCGGTGATGGTGGGCTATGCTCCCAACGGATACCGCCTTTGGGATAAAACGTCAAGAAAAATCCTCGTAGCCCGTGACATCAAATTTGACGAGAATTCATTACCGTACGCTATTGAAGACAGTCAAGATTCGAGGGTACCGTTGGTGATTCCAATGCTGTATCCGGCCGTCGAAGATGACCAGCAAGCTGAATTGGAAAAGCAGCCAGATGACCAGCAAGTTGAGTTCGAAGACGCGATGCCTGTGCTAAGTGATGACGAGGATGAGGTTGAACTAGACGAACAACCTGAGGAGCAACTTGAAAAACCTAGGGCGCTCCCTTCACAATCAAGAGGTGAAGACTGTTCAGAGTCAAACACTAGGCGTGGTGAACGGGAGCGCAGGCTCCCAGGTAAGTTTCTTGACTTTCTAACTGGGTTCAGAGCAACGTCTGCTGGAAAAATTTCAACATTCCCAGATTTCCCGGATTCGTACGATGAAATCAACGCGCGGAATGACCAAAAACTGTGGCTGGATGCAATCGATGAAGAACTGAAATCCCTGGAGGCCAACAAGGTATGGGAATTGGTGCCATGCCCAACCGGCGTCAAACCGCTGCAGTCAAAGTGGATCTTCCGCACGAAAGAGGATGAAGAAGGAAACCCTGTGCGCTATAAAGCAAGGTTGGTCGTCAAAGGTTTCTTGCAGAAAGCCGGTTTGGACTACAACGAAACCTACGCACCTGTGGCGAAGCTGACGACAATCCGTATTGTGCTGGCTGTCGGTGTTCAAAAAGGGTTCCATTTCCACCAAATGGATGTGAAGACGGCGTTTCTTCACGGTGAGCTGCAAGAGAAAATATTCATAGCGGTTCCGAACGGCGTCAAGGCGAGAGCTGGCACGGTGTGCAAATCGAAAAAGAGTCTGTATGACTTGAAGCAGTCCCCTCGCTGCTGGAACGAGAAGTTCAATCAAGCGCTGCTGAAGTTAGGTTTTATTCGTTATTTATCCCGGATGTTCGCCATGACCGACTGTGGAGAGCTTAGCCATTTCCTTGGCATGAAGAATCTAAAAAAATCGTAGGTTTGGAAATTGCAACTATTGTTTACCCCTACCACGATATGTGCTCCTGTCATCGTCGACTTGACGATCTCGAGGGGACACGGGTGGGGTAGGTCGACGATGACAGGAGCACATATCGTGGTAGGGATAAACAATAGGTGCAATTTCCAAACCTACGACTGGACGCCTTCCTTCAAATAACAATTGAAGTGCGGTAAAAATCGGTAGAACTGTTTCAAACACATCGCGGGTACTTGAGCGGGTCGGCGTTCATCTCTTTTTGCCAGTGGTGGCGGGGGGGACACCCCTCACCATCCCTCTCCAAAGGGGGAGTTTTGTAAAGAGAGATGAAAAAACCGATTTGTACCTTCCTTAAAAGATGTCCTAGCTCGCTATCTATTATCTATATGCAATTTTTACACTGCCGTACTCTAACGGAACTATCAACTTTAGACTTTCATCTCCTCCATCTATCGTATAAAAATTACCACTTTAGTCTGTTATTTGAAATTAGCATCTTCAACTATGTAAAATCGTTGACTTCACGCAGAAGTAATACTAAACATATAGTCAAAGTATACCAAATGTTTTAACTTTTTGACCGGACACAGAAAATACACAGGACTAAAGTACAGATAACATGACATGAACTTCCAAATTGCTCGAATTTAATCAAATCGATTGTCGAGTGCGCGGAATTACTATACGTGTGGAATAACCCACGTTCACGGTACGCATTTTCCCAAATAGAAACTATCATGCTGAGATTTTGGTAAACATTCATAAATGACAATCATGCATATAATATGTACAACGCTGATAGTATTTATTTTGAAACAAAAATAACATGATTATGCTTGTGATTTTGTAGAAAATGTACATCCATATAAATAAAGCCTGGGGGATTGGTGACTGTAAAAAGATAATTTTTTATTTAGTTTGAAATTGATTTTATATCACACACGAAGATTTCAAAAAATGGCAACACTGCATGCCTCGCTGCATGCGCGAAGGTGCTTTGTGAGTCAGTCGATCTAAATGACGTACGTTCTCCCTCCTCTTGGGTAGAGGAAGAATACTGACAAAGTGAAATGAAAATTAGTTTTTCAACAATACTCGTCATCAATCCATCGTCATAAATATTACCTTTTCAATAATATTGTCAGTATGTCAATTTACTGTCAATATATTGACCCGTGTCATGAGCGCTTTAGCGTGTTGTAAGTAATGTTGTCAATATTTATTTGTTGATAATATTGTAAAGAAAATTGACAATACGATGTTTGTCAATATATTGACATTTGTAATTTTCGAAGTTTTATTATGCCATTTCATAGTTATAGCCTTTCATGTCAAAATGATTATATTTAATTCAAATCCCTTCGTACATCATTTCACAAAGCGACCGCAAAGTGATCATGGTAAGTAGTTCTTTCTTCCAGCCGCGGTTTGATTAACTTTATCTTTTTATTCGTCGTAAAATTTGTCTCCTCTCTAAAACCATTTGATACAACGGCATTGCATCATCTTTGGTATATGGCACTACAATTTGTCCAGTTGAAATTGAGCAAACTGCTTATGTTATTATATTTTAATTAGTTATATTTAACTTGCGAAACAACACTGCACCGTACTTCCCGCCATCATCTCCCGCACACTGGACTGGTCAACCTTAGCGGCCATTTTTTATTTCCAGCATCGAGTTTCCGAATTAATCGGAGAAAATAATCTTGAATCTGCTGGGGACATTTCCGTAAAACTATTGTCTGGGAACCTGCCTGACATCCATCTTTGACGGCAAAGTCAGGGTCACCGAAGTGGAAAAAACAGCGTATGGGATTCGGAGTGGACAGCAGAAATAATGCACACGCGAGAACTACGGTTTAAAAACTCGGAAACGTTTTATTGTGGTCAAAAATAGAAAACGAACTTGTCGCGAGAAGCGCTTGGTTTGAAACTGATAAATTGTTTGCACTTTACACTCTCTCTTGTGCTGTGGTCGGTACAAGGTCTGTAGTGTACGAAGGTATGCGCTGCTGCAAGGGGTGTGTATAATGGTAGCCGTTGCAACCTTCCACAATCTTGACATAGGTTTCGTCGTCCATGAGAAGGCATCCACTGTACTTCGTAGAACTTCCGGGTACGTGTTCTGGCCACTAGATTCAGCTTCATCGTCCTGTTTGGTTGCTTGGAGGCACGGAATGAACGGTAACCTGCTCGCAGACGGATCTTCCGAACGGTACTATGGCTGGCACCGTATTTTTTGGCAACATCCCGATCTAAGAGTCCTGGGTTTCTCTTGATCGACCTCAACACCTTCCAGTTCAGCTGCCGATCCAAAGTTCCAGTGTACCTTACGGACCACACCCTTGTGATCACGGAACCACTTGAGAGCATTGCTACGATGTGCTCGTTAGGCGAATTTTCTTCGACGAAGACACTGCTGAATTGTAACATGAACAGGTCACCGATTCCCTCCGTATCAGACTCCTATCGATCCGTATTGAACATGGTAGAAGGTAAACATGATTCCATCCGTTTATCGTTCACACGTTAGAGAAACTTACTCCAACTAACGTTTGAGCAGCGTCCACCAGAAGCTTGAAAAGTTTCCTTTCCACCAGAAACTTGAAAATCTTCCATCAGAATCTTGATAAGTTTCCACCAGAAGCTTGAAAAGCTTCTACCAGCTTCCTCGCTTATCGACTCATTGTCAGTACCCGTCACTGGAATTGCTAGCGCTTCGAACTAGAGACGATGCCTGCGCCACAAGCACTCAATCACGTGCCACGTGTTCAGGTCGGTTTCGGAAAAAAGATCGCAGCAATCACAAATCACTGAAAATACAGAAGACAAAAAAAAAATCGCAGCAATCGCTGAAAAATAAGCAGAATTTCCGTCATTCCATCAAAATTCTTCAGTGAAGCGGACGTGCGGAAAGTTCAAGATTTCCAGTGAAGCTGAACGCTGGCCGACACGGAACCTACCGTTCCGAGATCACGGGGACATTCCTGCATAGACTGATCGTGGATGCCACTGAAAGTAAGTATTCTTAACCAGATTCAGTCGGATAAATTCTTATACTTACACTTATTTTCCATTTACATTTTCCAGAGTGAATATCAATCGCCTGAACGACGAGGAGCTCCAGACCAATTTGGTGCCGTGCCCGCAAATGCACTTCCGGTTGGCGTCAGTTGCTGCGGTTGTCCCAGGCGAAAGGTCCAGCCATGCCAGTAAGTGTTTGTTTTTTTTTTCTATTTTTTTTTCTTCAGTTCAGGCGTAACATCTAAACACGGCACAAAAGCTTTTGCTAAAAAAATTGTAAAGCCCTTTACACGTAATCCGAAGTACGCCTACGCAAACCAACAACATCATGGATTCAGGGAAATTCTCTCCTTTCCGATAGTGATATTGGTTTGCGTGGGAGTTCTTCGGTTCACATGTAAAGTGCCTTCAAATTCTTATTTACAAAAGGTTTTGTGCCGTTTGCAAATGTTATGCTTGAGTAGAGTTCGAACCCAACAAACAATTTTAGCTGCAGGTTAGCTTATACAGCCAAAATTTGCCTTATGCAGCTAATTTTTGCCTGTATAAGCTAATTTGCAGCTAAAATTGTTTGTTGGGGAAAAGCATTATGAGCAATATTCCGAGAACTACCTCGTGAATGCCTCTATTCCCGTTTTTTTTTTGAATCAAACGAATTTGAACATATCCATTAAATGTGGGTTGTTTGATTTTGACAGCCTAGTCATACCTCGATACAAGGCAACCTCGATCTAAAGTATGTAACTTATAGCTTTATAACGTAGCTTATGTAAAGCCTGAAGTTTTCTGGAATCGTCACGCTGCCTGGCTATAATTGCCAACGCCGGTCTCAATCAGTTTTTCCAAATGCATACGACCCTTCAAAAAGAGTGTTGCGAAAGAGAGTAGGGAATCCGTTAGTCTAAAGAGGGTCCAGGATAAGAGAGGGTCCAGGATAAGAGAGGGACGGACTGGCTGATTTTGAGCCCAACTAACTGTCAATTCAGAGTCATTCAAGCAGCGCCTATCTTGAGGGCATTGACACATTGGCAGTGTTGCTAGAAACCGCCGAACCATAGGTTTCCAAGGCCGTTTGTTTTGAATTCGCTCCTTTCTTATGCCAATGCCATAGTGAAAGCGAAGATAAGCGAGAGGCTAATGGGAATTCCCATTATTGATATAATTCCTTACATTCGTTCTCACTATGGAATAGGCCTTATCCTAGACCTCTACGTTAGACCCGTTGGCTGGAACGCTTGATGATTGAATATTGGAATGGCCATCGATAATTTATTTTTTCGCGGCACGCTTCCAGCACGTAATGATGCTTCCATAACTAGATCCGAACCTTTTAACAGTTGGGAATTTAAGGAGAAGCCATCTACCTTCGCAGGCTGACCTTCTCTAGCTTGTTTGGGTTGGTCACCGATCCATGATGGATGTACCATGTACGTTGGGCATCAACTTATTCTAATTCCTTCGCTAATGCCTTGTGAATATACCCCTCTATCTGCCGCACGATGTTTTGCTATTAGTGCTGAATGCTTAACCATTCTACTCTCGGCACGACACTGTAATCGATTGATCGCCAGCGGGTACTCAAAGTTATCGAATTTCGAACCGCTTGCTGACTCTTAGGCTGGAGCCATTTGGAAATTTTTCACTTAAATTTGACACTACTGATCATTCTTTTATGAAACTGGTTCCAAACGTAAACAAACCCTGTAGGTTTCTTATGGCTTGTTTACGTTTGCAACCAGTTATGTGAGGTAGGCAAAGATTGTTCGCATTTGACAGCCACCACCCCCTTGTTGTTGATCGGCCGATTTTCGAGAAAGCGTCTGTTAAAGTTGATGCCTTGTCTGTCAGAAATAAGTCTGCTGCTAAGAGGAAGAGGTGACACTTGGCTTCTTCCTCTTTTATTTCTATCTCTATCTCTATCTTACGCACATGAAATCGGCCAATCAGGAGCTGGTTCACGTTTGACAGAAAATTTGTTTATTTTCGCCCTGTACCCCTTCTCTTAGGTCTGCTGGAATAGCAGGTTTATTTGAAAATTTTCCATCCGTCAAATTTAAGTGAAAATTCGCTAAATGGAACACAGCCTTAGTAGTTTCTTCTTTCCAACTCCATTACGTCTATCACGTTACTTACCGGCGATCATTTAGTTCGTTTTGGTAAGGCTTATCGTGAGCCCAATTATCACTGTTTCCAGTTAGATTAGGCGCAAAAGCCTCTTCCACTGCTCCACGATCCATTTCGGGTTCTCCGGTAGACTTTTGGGACTAATGATTCAGCCTAAAATAATTACATACAGTGCATTTATATCAAATCACTAGTATAGCAAACCGAGGTGAATATGATGATGCCAAAATAACCACCTCAACAAGACAAGGTCAAATGACTAAGATCAAAAACTGACACACTTACCCATCTTGTGTTAACGGCGGATCTGATCCTATTGAATCAAGTGATGACCCAATAGTAAAAACAGTACTAGTTGGCGCCAGCATCAGTGGTTTAAAAATGCTTCGCGCTAATGGCATAGTTCCCCTGCCGAAGAGCATTCCACAATGATGTCTTGGTTAGCTTTAGTTACGCAATACTTTTGAACTATTCGTTTGTCAACAGGATCTTTTGAAGCCTTTATACACTTAATTCAAAACAGACTAAATCAAGCAACACCATTAAATTGCTGGGATGTTTTTTTAACTTGAATGTTTTTCCCTGAAATGTGCAACTGCAATTTTAAGAATTTAAGCCAAAGATGGAACTACGTTTCCTGCTTCTTGTTCCATCCCTTCTTTTTTTCTCTATTAAATAAAGTTTCACTAAAACTACCTCCTATTTCCCTGTGTTTCAAGAGCACATATGTGATAAGCCCCGTTAAAAGTACTGAACAAAGAATTCAGTACCCTTAAACTCCCGCCACATACCCTGCCAATCACATATGTGCTCCTGTTCTAGCTCCTAACTAATTAAAAAAGTTTCTAACGGTGGTATCACACTTTCCGTACCTTCACTTCCCGAAATGGGCCTGAATGTTTAAAATCATATGCATTCAAATCGTAAATATGTCACTCTATTTTAAAAATTTAGCTAAAGGGAACATTGCCTTCTTCATTCAAATATTTAACAAGAAACAGCAATATGCAAACATAAGCAAAACCATACTAATAACAAAACAACGTAATTATCACTCAAAGAAGGAAATATTCCCATTCCATTCGAAATTTTTTTTTTTGAAAGCTTTCTTTTCTAAAATATTCGAAAACGAAACAATTTCAAGATGACAAATGGCCCATTCTGAATTGAAAATCCGGTAAATATGATACCACCCTCCTTGCTAACTAGCTAAAATTGAAGAATGGCAAATTTGGAGGTAGCTAACTAACAAGATAAAAAGGAGCACATATGTGATAAGCCCCGTTAAATGTACTGAAAAGTCACATCTTTTTCTTATTTCGATCAAAACCAATTATTACAAACGGTTTCGATCGAAATCATAAATAGAGGTGACTTTTCAGTACCTTTAAACTCCCACCACATTCCCTGCCAATCACATATGTGCTCCTGCCCTAGCTCCTAACTGATTTAATATACTTCTAACGGTGGTATCACATTTCCCGGAGTTTCACTTCCCGAAATAGGCCATTTACCTGAATGTCTAAAATTTTTCACTCTATTTTAAAAATTTGGCTAATGGGAATATTGCCTTTTTTACTCAAATATGAAATCAATAAACAGCAATAAGCAAACATAAACAAACGGTAAAAAATATTAATAACAAAACAATGTAACGAACACTCAAAGAAGGAAATATTCCCATTCTATTCGTTAAGTTAAAGCTTTCTTTTCTAAAATATTCGAAAACGAAACCATGGCGGAAAATGCTATAGTGATAAATGGCCCATTCTGAAATGAAAATCCAGTAAATGTGATACCACCCTCCTTGCTAACAAACTAACAAGATTAAAAGGAGCACATATGTAATAAGCCCCGTTAAATGTATTGAAAAGTCACCTAAATTTCTTTTTTCGATCAAAACCAATTATTACAACCCGTTTCGATTGAAATCATAAAAAGAGGTGACTTTTCAGTACCTTTAAACTCCCACCACATTCCCTGCCAATCACATATGTGCTCCTGCCCTAGCTCCTATCAATTTAATTTTATTTCTCGCTATCTATCTATTAGAACCTGTAAACTCTATCTTTTCAAACTATAATCTATACCTCAACACCTAACACTTGTATTCCGAAACGCAACGATCGAGCTCACAGTAGTGGTCCTCCGAACTTCATAAGCAAACAAGATCTTCGATAAAAGCATTCTGCCACATCGATTGGTTTGCTCGGAAGGCACTCCCAGAATTGGAATAAGCCATCCAAGCACGGTCCCTAAACGAATTTTGATCATCAAAAGTTCCCTATCCGGTGTTGATGGGTTCCGAGGAAATCGTCGGAGTATAGATGGCAGCACAAAGTATTCGCTCGTACCCGGCTACAACATCTATACTCTTTAGAAGTCCTTGGAGAGGCTAAATAATTTCGATGAAATTCGTTGGACCACCAGTGAGCTCGATCCAATCAGAAACAAAATCAATGCCAAACAGTTAGAACAGATTTGGAATTTCCATCAGACCGAGGAACACGGCCGAAACGACAAAGGTCGAGATAAACGATTTCCAGCCAAACAACTTATTTACCCAATTTGGTTGACTGGAATTTTGAAGATGCATCGCAGTAGGCTGCATCGAAAACGTCAAATTTTGTTCCTCGGTTTGAATACTGGAATTTTGACGATGGGTACAGCTCTCCCAAAATCCAGCGTACACTAGATTCGTTTGGGTACGCTGCAATTTGGGAGTTGCAGTCTGCGTACAAGCGTCAGCAGTGGTCACTGCATACGTCGAACGTTCCAAAATGTCATGGAATGTTCTGGCGTACGTTTCGAAAACTGCTGACGTTGTCTTGCAACGCTGTACCTCAGCAATTCCTGCTGTAAAAACCGAATCTAATTCGGCTCTGGTACACCTAAATCCACTACAAAAATTATCTGATTCCCCTTCAAAATCTACACTATCTACTAATTGCTCATTAAATGTATCTACTTCTGTAAAATCTTTATCTAAATTTACCTTATCATTATCCGTGGTTGAGGCATTCCGAGTAGTTTCACAGCTGGGTTTTGGTACCGGTGGAACGTGGCTCCAAAAACTCTCACCACCCATCTGTTTGCTAGTCTTTGTAATAAACGGCCGTCGGATGTAATCAGCAACCGGCGACCTTATGTTGGAATACTCGTCGGTCACCGGTTGTGTTTTGGCCCTTTCACGATGGTCCCGCCCTGTTGGCAGCTTGCGATTATGTATCGTCGCATTAAGACGGCTTCTTTAAGCGCAAGCTGCCAACAGGGCGAGACCATCGTGAAAGGGCCAAAACACAACCGGTGACCGACGAGTATTTCAACATAAGGTCGCCGGTTGCTGATTACATCCGACGGCCGTTTATTTCAAAGACTAGCAAACAGATTGGTGGTGAGAGTTTTTGGAGCCACGTTCCACCGGTACCAAAACCCAGCTGTGAAATTACTCAGAATGCCTCAACCACGGATAATGATAAGGTAAATTTAGATAAAGATTTTACAGAGGTAGATAATGAGCAATTAGTAGATAGTGTAGATTTTGAAGGGGAACCAGATAATTTTTATAGTGGATTTAGGTGTACCAGAGCCGAATTAGATTCGGTTTTTACAGCAGGAATAGCCGAGGTGCAGCGTTGCAAGACAACGTCAGCTGTTTTCGAAACGTACGCCAGAACATTCCATGACATTTTGGAACGTTCGACGTATGCAGTGACCACTGCTGACGCTTGTACGCAGACTGCAACTCCCAAATTGCAGCGTACGCAGACCAATCTAGTGTACGCTGGATTTTGGGAGAGCTGTACCCATCGTCAAAATTGCAGTATTCAAACCGAGGAACAAAATTTGACGTTTTCGATGCAGCCTACTGCGATGCATCTTCAAAATTCCAGTCAACCAAATTGGGTAAATAAGTTGTTTGGCTGGAAATCGTTTATCTCGACCTTTGTCGTTTCGGCCGTGTTCCTCGGTCTGATGGAAATTCCAAATCTGTTCTAGCTGTTTGGCATTGATTTTGTTTCTGATTGGATCGAGCTCACTGGTGGTCCAACGAATTTCATCGAAATTATTTAGCTTCTCCGAGGACTTCTAAAGAGTATAGATGTTGTAGCCGGGTACGAGCGAATACTTTGTGCTACCATCTATACTCCGACGATTTCCTCGGAACCCATCAACACCGGATAGGGAACTTTTGATGATCAAAATTCGTTTAGGGACCGTGCTTGGATGGCTTATTCCAATTCTGGGAGTGCCTTCCGAGCAAACCAATCGATGTGGCAGAATGCTTTCATCGAAGATCTTGTTTGCTTATGAAGTTCGTAGGACCACTACTGTGAGCTCGATCGTTGCGTTTCGGAATACAAGTGTTAGGTGTTGAGCTATAGATTATAGTTTGAAAAGATAGAGTTTACAGGTTCTAATAGATAGGTAGCGAGAAATAAAATTAGATTGATAGGAGCTAGGGCAGGAGCACATAGGGTAGATGTACCAGTTATGGCTATACGTTCCAATTATGGTGTGTTCCTATTATGGTCTATGGGAATTCCATAGGCCATAACTGGAACATACCATAATAGGAACGTATGACCATAACTGGTACACCTACCCTATGTGATTGGCAGGGAATGTGGTGGGAGTTTAAAGGTACTGAAAAGTCACCTCTTTTTATGATTTCAATCGAAACGGGTTGTAATAATTGGTTTTGATCGAAAAAAGAAATTTAGGTGACTTTTCAGTACATTTAACGGGGCTTATCACATATGTGCTCCTTTTAATCTTGTTAGTTTGTTAGCAAGGAGGGTGGTATCACATTTACTGGATTTTCATTTCATTTCGTTTTGGAATATTTCCGAAAAGAAAGCTTTAACATAACGAATAGAATGGGAATATTTCCTTCTTTGAGTGTTCGTTACATTGTTTTGTTATTAATATTTTTACCGTTTGTTTATGTTTGCTTATTGCTGTTTGTTTCATTTCATATTTGAGTAAAGAAGGCAATATTCCCATTAGCCAAATTTTTAAAATAGAGTGAAATATTTTAGACATTCAGGTAAATGGCCTATTTCTGGAAGTGAAACTCCGGGAAATGTGATACCACCGTTAGAAGTATATTAAATCAGTTAGGAGCTAGGGCAGGAGCACATATGTGATTGGCAGGAACAAGAACTTAATGAGTAAGATATGTAGTCCCAAATTAGTCAATTAAAATTGCAGTTGTTCATTTCAGGATAATATTCGCAAGTTAGAAAAAATAGAACACTTCCATCCTTTATTACAAATATAACATGGGAAAATAAATTAAAACTCACCGAGTACAGGAGGCATCCAGTTAGGGAGACAGCAATGTTTGAAAAATTGAAGGGACTTTATCGAGTTACGGAATATCGATGAAAGGAGAGTTGACTGCAGTTTTAACATTATTTTCAGACCAATAATTCTGGGCCAAGTTCGGCTTCCATGAGGAAAAAAGAACATAACCTATTTCATTACCAACAGCAGTAAACGAGGCTCAATCAATGCCACCGTAAATCCTATACGGTCCATAGAATAAACACCATTGACAGTAAACTACCAGTATTCAAATTAACCACATTTTTTATTGTTCCCAGCCATGACCGTTTCGGACCTGAGGCCCAACTGTTTGAAGCCGACAAACAGCCAGTTGCCAGTTAGTTTCAAGCTACATAAATTAAGTTATGTTTACTAAATAAAGAAACATTTTTCCTAACTGTTTAATCAGAGATTGTTTGATTGCCCTGAAAATATTGAGAAGACTGGATACATAAACTTTTCAGGTTCCATGCAACGAAGCCTAGGGTCTAGATGATTTAACAAAGACCAAATAAATAAAACCAGACACGGCGGCTCCCTGACCCTTGTACACTTGAAAATGCGATGGAAAACGATGTCTCAATTTCTCCTGGCATAGGACGCAATGGAATACAGTGGTGGCACGAGTACTGGAGTTTAACGTGTTTCCTTAACATTTGATACTTTGCACAAAGACCATAGAGAAGACACACAAACTGGCAAGTGGAAAACATGTCCTGACATTTCTAAACTATTTTCTGCAGGCGACTGAACATTTTCGCACAATGATGCAGACAAGATTAACGGCGCATGTATTCCGATGATTCAGATCCAATCTTTACATGTAAGGTACGATTCAAACTAGAGAGGGTCTAGTATAAGAGAGAAGCGGTTTGGCTGGATTTGAGCCAAAAGAACTTTCAAAGCCAGAGCCAATGGAGCAGTGCCTATCTTGATTGCATTGGCAGTGTTGCTAGAAATCACCTAGGCATTTGCTACCAAGGCAGTTTCAATCCACTCCTCTCTTATACTAGACCCTCTCTAATTCTAACAATCGGATGAGATCTCCGGAGATTCCGAGCTTATTCAGTTCTGATAGCAGTATTCGATGATCAACTCGGTCGAAAGCTGCTTTGAGATCGATGTTTATCACGTCAACTTGTGAGCCGGCATCTAAGTTACGCAAGCAAAATGAGGTAAACTGCACCATAGTTGTGGAAACAGGTCGCTTTGGGTAAACACCATGTTGCTCAATGGATATATAATGTTAGTAGCTCACAAACAGCACTTCGTAGATAATTATTTTAAACACCTTGGAGCAAGCGCACAATGACGAAATGCCTCGATAATTTTCTACATTCTGTTTAACTCCTTTTTTTGTGAACAGGGAACATAATAGACAATTTCCAGCTTGATGGGAATATGCATTCTCGAAGGGACATATTAAAAAGAAGCGTCAACGGATAAATCAACGCACTCGAGCAACGTTTCAAAATACTTACCTTACCAATCAGGCTAAGGCCTTGTTGTCCTCTGCTGTCCGAAGAAGTCGTCTCCACTCTACTCGATCCATGGCCACAGTTCGCCAGCCTCGTAGTCTGCGAAGGGTCCGCAGGTCACCTTCTACTTGGTCGATCCACCTTGCCCGCTGCGCGCCTCTTCTGCTTGTTCCTGTTGGGTCGCTTTCTAGAACCATTTTCACTGGATCGTCGTGCGGCATTCTTACGACGTGCCCAGCCCACCGTAGTCGCCCAATTTTTGCAATGTGGACGATGGATGGTTCTCCCAGCAGCTGGTGCAATTCGTGGTTCACTAGCCTCCTTCACGTTCCGTCATCCATCTGCACTCCACCGTAGATGGTACGCAACACCTTCCGTTCGAAAACACCAAGGGCGCGTTGGTCCTCCACGAGCATAGTCCAGGTCTCGTGGCCGTAAAGGACCACCGGTCTAATCAGCGTCTTGTAGACAGTCAACTTCGTGCGGCGGCGAATTTTATTCGACCGGAGCGTCCTCCGGAGTCCAAAGTAGGCACGATTCCCTGCCATAATGCGTCTTTGAATTTCTCTGCTGGTATCATTTTCGGCGGTCACCAGTGAGCCCAAATACACGAACTCATCGACCACCTCGATTTTCCCACCATCAATCTGAACTCGGGGTGGGAGGCTAACATTGTCTTCCCTAGAACCTCTTCCTTTCATGTATTTTGTCTTTGATGCGTTGATGGCAAGTCCAATCCGTCTAGCTTCAGCCTTCAGTCTGATGTACGTTTCCGCCATCATCTCTAAGTTCCTTGCCATAATGTTAATGTTTTCGGCGAAGCCAAGGAGCTGGATGGACTTCTTGAATATCGTGCCACTCGTGTCTATCCCAGCTCTTCTGATCACACCTTCTAACGCGATGTTGAACAGCAGACACGAAAGTCAATCACCCTGCCGTAACCCCCTTCGAGATTCAGTTTATCTGGAAGTCCGTACTCGTGCATAATCTGCCATAGCTGATCTCGATCGATTGTGTCGTATGCGGATTTGAAATCGATGAACAAATGATGTGTGGGCACGTTGTATTCGCGACATTTCTGCAGAATCTGCCGAATCGCGAAAATTTGGTCCGTGGTAGCGCGGGCACCCATGAATCCCACCTGGTATTGCCCCACGAACTCTCTTGCATATGGTGACAGAGGGTGGCATAGAATTTGGGAGAGTACATTATAGGCTTTTTCTGCTGGAGAGATTCGAGGCAAGTGTGTGCGTTGTTCTACAATGTTCTACAATGTGCGTCGTTCTACAAGCTTACTGGTATAGTCGAAAGCGTAGATAGAACACGAAATAAAAAAGACAAAAAACCATTACATCGCCTGCATGGTCAATTTCTAACATTCGTTGCGATGTTCATGAACAGAGGATGATAGGAAATGGAACTAACATTCATTGTAATAGAATTTTGGTTTGCGTGTACAAAACTTTTTGTACCATTTGTCCCTTTTCCGTTTAAGACGCAAAAGATCCAAATTCTACCAGCTGTTCGAGTTCTTCAAAGAAACAAACTTTTGCTCAACTAGTTGATTGGTACACGTTTTCAGAGCGTTATTAAAATTCATCTAAGTTGCCGGCCGCGAATGGAAAATCCACGCTCCTCTCAACAAGATTAGAAACAGCTTGCTTCGAATATTTCCTCCAGCACTTCAATTTTACAAAATTATCGTTATCGTTAACATGGTCTAAGACATTAATCACTAAGGTCTCATGATCGGTTATTTTCAAATCAGTATCGGTAACTGAATAAATGGAATCAAAATGGGAATAAACGTTATTACGAAAATTAGGATTTTTTCGCGAAATTCCACCACCAAGCTCCGCTTTCGTGCTGCTCTGAAATTTAGTATCGTGCATTTCACGGAATATGTTTGAGAATAAAAATTTATTTTCGTTCCGTTACGGCCTTGAACAATCTCATACCACATACCCTAACTCGAGGGGTAAGTGTATCCTTCCAACGAACCGAAGCTTTTATGGCTCATTCTAAGGCATGCGCAGTTGTTCTTTTCTCCTTCATATTCCGTGCAATGACAGCTTTCAGGATATCCCAAGCATATAGCTTTTCATCACCTTTCTCTTAAAAGCTTACCAAATGTGTAGCACTAAGTTGAAAGTTGAAGATTTCGCTAGCAACATTTAGGGGTTGTATTTGACAACGTGTCTTTTTTTAAACATCCTACTGAATTTCATGGCACCTATGCTATATGAATAGTAATATGTAACCATTGATGAGCTATCGATATTACAAGAATAAAACAACAGAACTGAAGCGTTTCCATGGAAGTGTCTTTATGAATGAACTGGAAAATACGTCTATCCTACGGCTTCATCGATGGGCCAAATTCCATTGAAGTATTTGACGAATTTATCATGCATGATTGATACCACGATTTTACAAACTGTAAACACATTTTCCTATAAACAAGGCTTGCAAACCATCGCAGTCTTGAGAAACGCACAGCCAAACGGCGCTTGCTCATGCCGGATGCTTCCGGACTGATTCGTGATTAGGGCGTAGACGCTTTTCTAAATAAACGGATCAATCGACGATGAAAGCTAATTCTCGCAAACAATGTCAAATGGTAGAGGAATCATTCATCTACCTGATAGTGTTGTTAGTTTCCGAGATTAAGCGTTTATTCGCTAGAAACCGGCAATGGACGTGTTTGTTTACAAAAGCATTTACGCCCTAATCACGAATCAGTCCGGAGTTTCTATCATTCAGCAATCACGAGATTGTGTTTCTTTCTATAATGGACCATACACGATTGCTTTTATTGACAATAATCGTATTGGAAATACATGCTGTATTGACGTCAATACATGGATATTGGCAATATTTATGTATTCATTAAATAATCCCCCTCCGCGTCAATATGTTGACTTGTGTGGGGTTCGCTTTGTCGCCATTGAATCGATTAAAAGTAAGTCAAAAGATAGGCAAAATAAAAAAAAAAATCGTTGTTTTATCTTTTCCGCACCTTTAACTTCACTGGCAAATTGCCGCAAGCCAGTTCTGGCTATACTAAAAAGATACAACAAACAAACAGATGCTCCAGATGTGCACACCACATTGCCTTTCCTGTTTGGCAATCAACCCGTACCTATGTATATGTTATGATTGTTCTTTGTTTTCCCGCGCCAACAGACACTGTCGATGATTTGTTTGAAAGATCACACCAAGATAGTTAGGTAGGGGAGATGAAGGTTAAATGCCCATGCTAAGGAAGATCACCGTTTAATCGACAAGGTGAATCGATATTTAATTGCAATGCCATCTAAATGTTGGATTGGCCCCGTAACGTGGGTAGATCACCTTTTCGTGGTACGTTACGGGATGTAAGATCTACCACCGATTCCTACTCCTGACTACTTCAAACTAGGGGGAACAGTATTTTTCAGTAATCCAAGGAACACATCTTAGTCCTTGTTACTTTTTATGCCTTGTTGATAGTGACAAGACTCGGCTTTGTCTACCGAGGATGATCTTGAAACAAGGAAAAAAATGAGTTAGTTTTCTTCATCTATGTGATTCCTAATCTTCTATTCGTTGTTCTGTAGTTTGAAGTGGTTAAGACTAGGGTTCTGATGCATGGTCATTATCGGTGTCATACCTTAATTTTGTTGCTAAGGAATCCAATTTTAACTGACAAAGGGGCGCGCCTTTTTCTCTTTTTTTTTTTTTCCTTTGGTTTGTTTTTTCCGTCGATCTTGTTTTCCGTGCTGAGCACCAATGCTACCGACGTGCCAGGAAGGCAGCTCCCACACCTGGACCCTACCTATCGACCCATCAACTCATGAACCGGGGACCAACGGCTTTACTTCCCATCCGAAGGAAGGCGTGATCAGAGATGTTATGCCTCAGAACATCCCGGCGGCGCCGACTGGGATTGAACCCAGGCCTGCTGGGGTGAGAGGTAATCACGCTTACCACTACACCACCGGCGCCAAGGGGCGCGCCTTTGGAGGGTGTTTCAACACTCCGAAGGGTATAAATAGCGGGACCTTTCAATTAGAGTCGGATCCTTGCGATAAATGCAAAAGTGGCAACTGTAACAAAATCGAATACTTCATCATTTCTCAATAGTGATGGAGTAATACGACATGCACTAAACTAAGGACACGGGATATACTACAATAGATCAATTTACTGGTCGCAGTAGTGTTTGGTCCCGAACAGAGGAAAAAAAATGTTGGATTAGGTTATTGGCAAAATCTAAAAGTCGATATGCTTAAAGTAAAGTGTTTGAGTAGGCGCGCCGCCGTGAAGATTTTTGATACGCCGCCGTTAAAATGTGTTATACGCTGGCAAAAATAAAAGTTCTAATTTTCCACGGGCCAACCTCTACATGTGTGCCTTTAGGTGAGAAAACCATTCTCTGAAAGTTTGAATTTTGTATTAGGAATTTTCATAAAATGACACTCATAAAATGACACTCCTACACTCTATCGATCATAAAAAATTCCTTATTCTCGATTTGATTCAGATTTTCACAACTTGTAGTTTAGTTAATGAGCAACTACTTTTCTGAAAATTGCATCATGAATCCAGCTAGTTTTATTGAGATATTTGCTTTTGAATGTATATGAGCATTTTGTTTATGAAAATTTCAACCATATCTCCTATATAAACCTTAAATCACAGACAAACAGACGTAACACTTCATTGTGTATCTTCGTTTACGCATTTAACGGTTGATTTGAATATTATAAGTTCCGCGAACTAATATACATTCTATATAACTTTTATGCAATATTGTTTGCGAGTTAGCGAGCAAGGTTGTTTTCCGCGAGATACCCGAGAGATGTCGTTACTGAGGTCCTATGTTTTGAGATGCTATGTTTTCAAGAAAAACTTTTTCAAAGAATACGAATTTACGAAAATATGAACTTTTATTTTTAGTGCAAATCTAGTTGATTCGTTGTAAAAGCTTCCTGTATTTTGTTGCAGTATACGAGCAGAATGCACATAATCAATAAATATCTCCGTAATGCTAACTTATAGTTGAAGCATAGACAAACAGACGTAACTCTTCATTGTGTAGCTTCGTTCACGCATTTAACGGTTGATTTGAATATTATCAGTTCCGCGAACTACTCGCCGCAGCGCTAGCATCGGATCACTTTAACGTTTCTATACATTCTATAGAACTTTTATGCAATATTGTTTGCGAGTTAGCGAACAAGCTTGTTTTCCGCGAGAAGCCCGAGAGATGTCATTACTGAGTCCTATGTTTTGAGATACTATGTTTTCAAGAAAAACTTCTTCAAAGAGTTACGTCTGTTTGTTTGTGGTTGAAGCTACATGTGCTGGCATTCTGAGTTTAATTGAGTTTGATGAACCCAGTGCCGTGGTTGTGGGTAGTTGCGGGTAGTCGGCCAATACTTAGCTGCAAATCAAAAAATGTTAACAAAATAGGTAAAATACAGTAATCCAATGAGAGCAAAATCTCACCGCAAATGTTAAATTTAAAAAAGTACACTGCACCCAAGTCAGTTCCCTCAAAAAACTTTCGCCCCCAATTAACAAGTTCGACGAAAAGTTTAAAAAATATTAAATTTGAAATAACTATACATGTTCAGGTAGTTTTAAAAATCAGTAATTTTGAAACGGAAAGCGCCCCTGATAAACACGTTCTGGAAAACATTTAAAAAGGATATATTTGAAATTACTTGCGCCCCTGGTAAGCATGTTTAAAAGGATTGAAATCTTTCAATTTAAAGTCGATAGTGCCCCTAATATTCATGTTCAGTAATACTAGCGCCCCTGGTGTCATGAACATGACTTTGTTCAGGGAAAAAAATATGCTTAATAATTGATAAAAAAAAAATTAATTTGAAGTAGTAAGGAAGAAATTTTTAAATGCTATTAAATTTTAAATGGCTTAAACCTCTGTTCCGGGAGAAATTGACAAAATCTTAAATTCGAAATGGCTTGCGCCCTTGACAAACATGTTACGGAAACAATCAATCAAAAATGGTAAACTTGAAGTTGCCTGTGTCCCGGAAAAAGGTTAATGATACCACTGAACTGTTAAAAAGTTCATCTAATTGTGGTTAACCACTAACGGTGCAAATCCTGATTGCCGGACAAAAGTTGGCGCTACTTAGTGGCGTAATATAGATTTTTTTTTTTTTTAAATTCTTGGTGAGGTATGGGAGAGAAGTTTGGAATCATATAAAAAAGATCGACATCACTTCGGAAAGTACTGAATCACTTGAGAATAGCTCGGAATCACTTGAAAAAGTACTGAATCACTTAAGAAAAAAATTAAATCACTTCATAAAAATTCTGAATCACTTCGGAAAGTACTGAATCATTTCAGAGAGCACTGAATAACTTATGAAAAGTTCGAAATCACTTCAGTACAGTTTGGAGTCACTTCGGAAGTGCTGAATCACTTCAAAAATGTTTTCAATGACTTCGGAAACTACTGAATCACTTAGGAATGTATTGTTTCACTTTACAAATGTTCTGAATCACTTCTAAACCTACTGAATCGATTCAGAACAGTTTGGAATCACTCAGAAAGTACTGAATTACTTCAGAAATAATAAGAGTCACTTCACAAAGTACTGAATAACTTCATAAGAAGACCGGAAACACGAAATAAATATTCTGAATCACTTTGGAAAGTACTGAATTATTGCGGAAAGTTCACTTTGAAAATGATTGAATCACATAGCAATGCCCTGAATCACTTCGTAAATGTTCGGAATTACTTCGAAAAATACTGAATATCTTCAGAAATGTTTGGAATCACTTTGGATAAGTTCATGATCACTTCAGACAGTACTGAATTATTTCAGAAAGCACTGAATCAATTCGGAAAGTATTGAATCACTTTAAGCTCGGAATCTCTTCGGATAATATTGAATCACTTCAGAAAATTTCGGATTCATATTGGAAAGTACTGAATCATCCCAGAAAGTTTGTAATCATTTTCGTAAGAACGGAACCCCTTCGAAAATAATCGAATCATTTAGGAATGCACTGAATCACTTCAGGAACGTTCAGAATTACTTTGGAAAAACTGAATCGCTTCAGAATGTTCATAATCACTTCAGAAAGCACTGAATCCATCCAGAAAGCACTGAATCAATCCAGAAATGTTTGGAATCCCTCCGAAAAGTACTGAATAATTTTATATAGTTTGTAATCACTTCTGACAGTACTGAATCACTTCAGAAAGAATTTAATCACTTTTGACTAGTTTTAAATCAATTCTGAAAGTAATGAACCTCTTCAGAAAAACTCTGAAATTCTTCGGATAGTATTGAATGACTTAAGAAAATTCCTGAATCCCTTTGGAAAATACTTAATCTTTCTAGAAAGTTTGGGATCGCTTCAGTAAAAACTATATAATTCCGGAAAGAACTGAACAACTTCACAAAACTTCGGAAAGTACTGTATCAATTATTTCAAGTTTACAATTAGTTCTTCAAGAGTTGAATCACTTTGTAATAAACTAATCATTTCAGAAAAGTTTGGAATCCCTTCAGAAAATATGTAATCACTTCAGGAAAATCGGAATCACTTTGGAGAGCACATCATCATATAAAAAGGTTCAAAATCTCTTCTTAAAGTACTGAAACACTTTAGAAAATCTCGGAATCAGTTTGAAAAGTACTGAATTACTGCAGAAAAACTTCAGAATGTGCTGAATCACTTCAGATAGTACAGACATAATTGAGCATGAGTATGACTAACCGCTCGCGGTTGCTACTCTATTATCACCACATTACCTGACAGAGAAGCAACAAACGATACGTTGGACTGGCATGCATCTGCAATGTGTAAAAACTGGTGATCTCATATTTACGACAGGCAATAACAGCGCTGGTCGCTTCCAAATGTAGGTCAATTAGACCGTCAAAAACCAAGAGATCCTCCTCACTTCCACGAATTTTTCAATAGTTTTTCAACAGGATTCACATCAGGGAGTATTGATTCTTATCGCTAAGCCACTCAATTGTGACACATCGAAAAAGGTCTCGATTTTGGCAACATAGATGAAGTACAGTCAACTTTCAACAACTCGATGTCCACTAACTCGATATCGACTGCGATAGCGAATTTGTACGGGATTGTTAACGAAATCTCTCCATACTGACATTACATTACATTAGGAAAGTTTGGAATCACTTCAGAAAGTACTGAATAACATGAGAAAAGCTAAGGTTCACTTAGGAAAGTACTGGAAAAAATAGCACGTACAGAATAACTTCGAACAGTACTGAACTTTACAAAAGTTTTAAATCTCTTCGGAAAAATTGGAAACACTGGATCCGTGTAACATATCATAACATATTTAATAACTTCAGAAAAGTTTGGGTTCAGTGGGGAAAATGTTGAATCACTCAAAGATAGACTCACTTCCGAAAGTGTTAAATTCTCTGGTCAGATTTAACACTTTCGGCAGTAATGTCACGAGTTCTTCGGAACGTCTAAAACAAGAACCTGATATAAACGTAAAAACCTAGCACTGAAACAGTAAACGTATTGCCTATACAGGTTTCCAAAGGTAACATCAATTGTAACAGCACAAACATCTCTTGTTTCTATGAAAATGAAAAAAACCCAAAAAAAAATATGAAGAACGACGGCAAGACGCCAGATAGTGAAAACGGAGGAGCGAATGTTTTCACAAGAAGCGGAAAGTTGCAGAGATCACCAGCTCCGAACCAGGTGACCACAGTGAGTTCCAGTAGTAGCATACCCCAAGTGGAACAGCATAGATCCCAAGGATAGCAGCTAGGTGTGGCGCCATGCCAAATATTCACACCGAAATCCAGCAGTGGCAAACAGCAAGAACTGCAGCTTGGGAGAACCAAAATGACGGAGGTCAGGAGGAAGATCGATGATCTCTATGTGTTCGTAAAGGATAAAAAACAACGTACACAAAGATATCAAGCAACTTGTGACTGGAATAATATCCGGCATAACAGTGGCAGATCGGGAATTCCATGAGTGGAGAAAATGAGCCGAAAATGCTGAAAAGGATCTCTGGGAGGCCAACGAGAGCATAAAACTGGCTGAAGCACATGAGACACCGAAGGGACCCACAAATCCAAGTCCTGAAAAGAGACTGAAAAGTCGCTACACGCCAGGAGATGAGGAGGAGCCCAAAAAACGTAAGGACGAGGAAGGCATCAAGGAGATGGGAGAAAATGGTGGGTGGCGTAAAGTCGAGAACCAGAAGGAGAGGAAGAAAAAACAAAAAGAAGATGAAGTTTTGAAGAAGGAAGAGGAAGCGAGGAAGAAGGAATACAGGAAGAATAAGGAAGAACAAGTGAGAGAGGATCCGGAGTTGAAACAACTAGGCGAGAACGTGGTGAAAACCAGGTGAACCCAGAAAGGCGAGATACTATTTGAGCTGAAAAGGGATCCTACGGTTAAGAGCGCAGCTTTTAAGGAGCTCGTCAAAAAACCTCTTGGCGAGATGGCGAACGTAAGAGCCTTATCCCAGGATTCAGTGGTCGAGTGCAGGGATCTGGACGAGATCACAACAGAAGACGAGTTGAAAAGTGCGCTGAAGGTGCAATGCAACCTGGGAGACGTACCGATGGCAATTCGGTTGAGGAAGGCGTATGGCGGCACGCAGACGGCGTCGATACGACTTCCTTCGGAGGCAGCTAACGAGCAGCTGAAGACAGTCTGAATCAAAGTTTGGTGGTCAGTGTGCCCATTGAAAGCTATTCCTCGGGTATCTAAGAAAATGGAGAGATGCTTCGGTTACCAGGCGAGAAACTGCAAAGGCCCAGACAGATCTGATCTTTGTAGGAAATGCGGAGAGAAGGGGCACGTTGCAAAAGACTGTACAAAGCAACCCAAGTGCATGCTCTGCAAAAAAGAGGACGGAAACGGCCATGTGACGGGAAGTTTCAAGTGCCCAGAGTTCAAGAAGGCGATGGTGGGCCAGCAATAACGAAGGTAACCCAAATAAATCTCAATCATTGCAACACAGCACAGCAACTGTTGTGGCAGTCAACAACGGAAACAAAGTGCGACGTTACAATCATTGCAGAGCCATATCGAGTCCCTCTCCATAATGGTAACTGGGTTGCAGATATAGCAGGAATAGCGGCCATAGAAGTCATGGGCAGGTATCCCATTCAACAAGTGGTGGCAAGCTCATATGAAAGTTTCGTGATCGCCAAAATCAATGGAATCTATGTATGTAATTGCTACGCACCCCCGAGATGGATAATTGAGTAGTTCCACCAGATGCTAGATGGGCTCACCGGAGAGCTCATTGGACGGAGACCAGTCGTCATCGCAGGAGATTTCAATGCTTGGGCAGTGGATTGGGGGAGCAGATGTACCAACGCAAGAGGGTATAGCCTGCTGGAAGCTCTGGCAATGTTGAACGTCAGTCTGGCGAACTTAGGAACTATCAGCACCGTTCGCAAAGATGGTAGGGAATCGATTATCGACGTCACTTTCTGCAGTACGTCGCTAATGGCAAATATGAACTGGAGAGTGTGCGAAGAGTACACCCATAGTGACCATCAGGTGATCCGGTACAGTATCGGCGAACGGACACCGCTGGAAATGCGGAGGACGAAAGTAAGCGAGCGGAAGTGGAAGACGAAGGCATTCAATAAGAATCTCTTCATCGAAGCTCTAAGGGTAGACAGCAGCTTCCCGGGCCCAAGCGCGAACGAGTTGACCGAATCATTAGCAAGGGCGTGACACAAGTATGCCGAGAAAACTGGAGCCAACGAACAGGCGGCGTCCAGCTTACTGGTGGAACGAAGAAATTAGCACCCTCCGTGCTACTTGTCTTCTAGCCAGAAGGCGTGCTCAGAGAGCAAGAACAGAAGCAGACAGAGAGGAGCGCAGGGTGGTGTTCCGAGAGGCTAGGGCTGCACTGAAACGAAAGATAAAGCTGAGCAAGTCAAATAGTTTCAAGGAGCTGTGTCGTGACGCCGATGCCAACCCCTGGGGTAACGCATACCGAGTCGCGATGGCGAAGATCAGAGGTCCAACGATGCCGGTTGAAATGTGTCCCAACAAGCTGAAAGTCATCGTGCAGGGACTTTTCCCACAGCATGACGCAACGAACTGGCCACCTACATCATATGGCGAGGTAGATGAAGACAACGTTGAACAAGTCTCCAACGAGGAACTCATAGCAGCAGCGAAAGGGTTGAAAGCGAATAAAGCTCCCGGCCCGGATGGAATTCCCAACGCGGCGTTGAAGGCGGCGATCCAGACGTTCCCGGACATGTTCAGGATGGTGCTGCAGAAATGTCTGGACGAGGGTCAGTTCCCTGATAGGTGGAAGGTACAAAAGCTTGTGCTGTTGCCGAAGCCCGGAAAACTGGCGGGGGGATCCTGCATCGTATAGGCCAATATGCTTGCTGGTTACTGTAGGAAAGCTCTTGGAGAGGATCATCCTGAACAGGCTGACGAAATGCACGGACAGTGAACGCGGATTGTCGGAGAGGCAGTTTGGATTCCGGAAAGGGAGATCGACGGTGGCTGCAATTCGGACAGTGATTGACAGAGCCGAGAAAGCTTCCAAACAGAAGCGGAGAGGAAATCGATACTGCGCCGTGATTACGATTGATGTGAAGAATGCATTCAATAGCGCCAGCTGGGAGGCCATCGGAGGGTTCCAGACTACCTCTGCAGGATTCTAAGTAGTTACTTCCAGAACCGGGTCCTGGTCAACGTGACAGACACGGGGTAGAAATTCGCTTAGAATCACGACAGGAGTTCCACAAGGCTCCATTCTAGGTCCCACGCTGTGGAACGGAATGTACAGTGGCGTGCTGACGCTCAAGCTGCCCAAAGGAGTTGATATCGTTGGCTTTGCGGACGATGTCGTCTTGACGGTAACCGGTGAGACGCTGGAAGAAGTGGAAATGCTGGAGGCCGAGGCGATAGATACGATTGGTAACTGGATGCAAGGAGCGAAGCTGCAGATAGCCCACCACAAAACAGAAGTGATGTTGGTCAGTAACTGCAAAGCAGTGCAACGGGCAGAAATCACCGTTGGAGAGCACACCATTGTTTCGAAGCGCGTGCTGAAGTATCTGGGAGTGATGATCGACGACCGGCTAAACTTTAATAGCCACATCGAATATGCTTGCGATAAGGCGGCAAAGGTCATCAACGCAATAGCCAGAATCATGCCGAACAATTCTGGTCCAAGCAGCAGCAAGAGGCGTCTTCTGGCTAGTGTGTCCAAATCGATACTAAGGTACGGAGGTCCAGCCTGGATTGAAGCGCTGAAAACGTAGCAGAACCAAAGGAAATTGAACAGTACGTTCCGCCTGATGCAAAATTTGAAATTTTCGCTCCACAGTGCTCAAACGGTTCCAAATTGGGCCCTTCCCAAGTAGCATTTCTTGTTTTATTGCACTCTATTAGTGGTTATTGAGATCAATTTCATAAAACCGCCAATAAAATTAATAGCTCCAGCACAACCTTTTGATAACCGCTATAAGATCGTCATACAGCTTAGTGGACCACTCTTGATAAGGTTTATAAAGCATGTTTGAGAATCACAATAAAGCTGTCTTAAAACCTTTTGTCAGGAAGCCTCATACTCTACAAAAGGTTCTCATAGCCTCTATAAGAGTAATATTGTATCCAAGCAGTTTTATGACGCTTTGGTGAAAATCAGTTATAAAGCCAATTTAATTTGTATTGGCTTCAAAGCAACCGCCATAAATTAGCTTGTTGTTGTTCTGTTCTGCTGAAACCAAATGGAAATCTTTAGCGGTTAAAATAGGTTTGAGTGTTGGTGTCAAGATCACCATACAATCAATTTTGTTTCATGGCGACATTAGTGAAAATCTTAAAGAAAATATATTACTTTTTAGAAGTTCCAAAACATATGCGCTTGAAATGTTATCGTGTATATTGAGATAATATGAGCGTTAAATAAATGCGCCTCCAAAATAATTCAAGTTAACAAAAAAGATTGTTTCAGAAATAAATGAATTTGATGGAATCACCTTAATTTTACAGAAAATAGATCTCAATACATAAATTCATACCAATGCACACTGGAAATCATTTCGGATCTCGTATTTAGCCATTATTTTATTGAAATTTCTTGGATTTTATTCCAAGGCTAATGGCATTTTCATAATGACAATATGGCGACAGAAGACAGCAGGCAAGAAAAACACCAAGCGCAATTTCTTAAAATGTCTAATGCTTACATTGCACACTGGGTCAGGAATGCAACCTAGCGGAGCAAAATTAATAACACCGAAACGAAGCATTTCCGCGACTTGGTGTCTTCGGCAAAATTTCTCATCATAATAAGGACCATCTATTGACATAAACAAATAGTTCAAAACTTTTCCGCAAAGATGGTGTCACAATCTAACTTCTTTCTCTGACTTTTTGAAAACTTGATGTCTTGGGCAAAGTTGTTTATCTTGACAAAATGAACAGGTCTTTCAAAGACGTAAAATTTCCACAGTCTACTGGTTCCAAGTTATATGGAGTTAAAGAAAAAAATCTTGAAAATATGGTTTTTTTTCTGTTTAGGTTTTTTTGCTTACAGCTTTATAATGTTATATTTTTCTCTTATGAAAATACATTAAATAAATAGCTTTTGTGAAGAAACATACTGGATTAAGCTTCAAATTTCAAAGACATTGTTGAAAAAACGAGAAAAAAAAACACAATTTTGACATTTTCAGCAAAAATTAAGCAATACTCGATAAACAAAATATCAAAATTTGAGAGAGGTATATTTTGGTGTTTTGTAGATTTCTTCATTTTAGTGGAACATATTTTTTTTTTCTATAACTTTTTTTAATGCATTGAATTTGTGTTTCGAAGACTTCACGACTTTGTCAAAGTTGGTTATCTTGATAAAATAAACAACTTTTCTTAATACGTTAAAACTTCACAGCCTACTGTTTTCGAGTTATGTGAAATAACAGAAAAAAAAATGGCTTCGTTTCGGAGTTATTAATTTTGCTCCGCTAGGTTGCATTCCTGGCCCAGTGTGCATGGGATGAAAGCAGAACAGAAAAGGATAATGCATGATTTTATTACGAGAACTATTTTTTTTACAAGAGCAATTCAAGCTGAACTTTACATTAGGTCCTAAGTAACATTGATCGATTCTCTTCGTCGACTTTCTCTTTCGTTAATAACTTATTCACAGAACCGTTTCTTGATGTGTTTGTCGTATTGGATGCTAGATAAAAGCTTCTTTTATCGATTTATGTGCTGAAAATACCTGGGAATGTCTTTACATGACCGTGGGGATGCAAAGAGAAAGTTGACGAAGCGAATCTGTCAATATTAACATTGCTGCATTTGTAGCATTCCGATATAATCTATTCAAAATACGTAACATCCCTTCTAACAATGCATACCAGTTGTGTTGCCGATGAATGGTTAAATTACGTTGAAAATTTGTGAACGTCTTGCCACGGTCAAATCCCCGTACTAAACAATACCGATACACTTTTTGTAGAATTTTTGTCCATATTTTGAAAATAACGTGTCAAAAGACGTTTGTCATGCAAGTGCATTTAAGTGTTGAACCGGAAAAAATAAACAAAGAATATTCTAATTCAAGACCAAAAATTGAAATGACCTTAGCTCCATTTTGTAAACAAACCTTGCAAGACCATTTTCTCGCGAACCGAAGTCCGCAAAGGCAAACCAACATAATGAACAGGTAGGGGAAATTCTCCTCTACCCGATTGTGGTTTAGGTTTGCGAATGAAGGTTTCGGTTTGCGAGAAAATGGCCTTACAAGGTTTGTTTACAAAATGGAGGTAAGGCCATTTCAATTGTTGGTCTTGAATTGACCGGCAAATTAATGGCATTGGCTGTTAGAGGATTTCAAGAATTCAAGCACTGCTAATATATGCTACCTTTCCTCTAAAATAGGAATGGTTTGTGGTAACGCATATGTCAAAGCAACCAAGTTTCAACAGCCTGTATTTCGTTTACCTACACCTACCAGAACTTAGAGCTCTGCTGTTCTAGCATTAATCGTAGCACATGAGATGAGGCACATGAGATCAGCGCGAGCCTCGCGCACGCCAGAATTTTTGAGTGTCGCATTTGTTTCTCGCTCGTATCTTATTCTCGCGTCTCTCTTTATCTCTCGTCACATGTTGTTTTCGTTGCGATGGGAGACGGTTTGTTGAGAGTCTCGGCAGCACATTTTTGTACGCACGAGGAAAATGTAACTCTGTCCATGAGTCTTATTGACATTTCAATTTTCGCATCTATTTCATGACCACCCGTCACAAGCAAAACATTTGCTAATTTTATATTTTATGCAGCCTGGGGGCCATACATTAATTATCAAATGTACATTTGTCTGAAAGATGCCAATGGTATGTTGAAAAATTAATGTATACTTGAATCCCTTTTGATGACATGCATTTCGATGCACATCTTCACACACATCCGGAAATCAAGTTTGACCTTTCCCTCGGGGATCAAAGCTCCCCAAGCTGAGTTAGCAACTTCAAATCAAGCTGAACAAAAGATCAAAGGAAACAGCATGTAATGACATTTGATTCGTCCTGTTCAAAGCTTTGTGTTCTGAATGTCATAATAAAGCATTCAGCATAGAAAAAAATATACTTTTGCTTTGAATCACACCTGATTTTAATTCATTCCCATTGATGGATGACTTCCTTTCGTCGATTCCTAACCCTTACTATCTATCAGCAAATGCTTGCGGTAAAAATCGTCGTCAGCAGAAATTGCATCATCCATCCTATCACTGTGGCCACCTTTCCTTCGCTGGCGGCGATGTTCTCTGCCAGCACTACACCTTCATATGTACCCACTCTGGGCTGGGCTAAGGCCTTTGAAATTCTAACGAGCCCACGCCGCGATATGAAAATGTTAAAGATTAATTCAGTGAATCATCAATTTTCGGGCGGCGCTGGTCCCATCCATGTCTCCTCCACACCCTCAACGAGCAGCCGTCGAACTACGCTGATGACGATACCGAGAAATTTTCACACCAACATCTTTTGTCAGAGGGCATGCCATTGTGTGTGAGTCGAGAAGCGAGAAATTCAAAACATCCTTTTTCCTTTGATGGCTAGAGAATCGGGACCGCCCGGAGCTATAGAAGGATAAAAGCCGTAGCCGCCGGAACTCCACCGAGAACAGGTGTTGTGGCAGTGAGGAGAGTACAAATTTATGCTGTGCATACTTCAAGGTTATCACTCTGCTTCTGATTTGTGTGGAGGCATGTTTGCTTTTGCTCCCGATTTGGTGGGAAAGCAAACTGTTGATGTTTTTATTAAGCATCAGAAAATTCCTGTACAATCGACCCACACAGTGTAATGTTTTCAGCGAAGGAAATATAGCGTGATCTGTTAGAAATTATGGCAAGTTTACTTTTATCATGCAAATGATGTTCTTGAAGGACTGATGAAGTCGGTTACGACCGGATATGGCGGGGATTTGCTAGCAAGGCACCAAATCACGTTTTCTTGCCGCGAAAGCACTCATCTTGCAGCAGAGAAGTGCCGTGTCGTTAAGGTGGAAATGATGTTGTTGTTTATGTTGATTTCGTTCCGGTACCGGTGCTCCAGCAGGAAACAGCACTATGTTCTCCATCCCGAGCAGGAAGGTGTAGTAGGCACAAGTTCATATTGGCAAGTTTATAGTGGATACGTATTCACATCAATAAATCCCGTTGACCGATGTTGAACTATTGAACACATGTTCACTCACCTTCTTTTATCTTATTAAGTACTTCTCAAAGGATAGAATACCAGCTTGGTTGCTTTGTGCAACAGATGGCGCTAGTAAAAAAAAGGTAAGAGGTTGTATTCAAGACTCGACCGTAGATTTGACGTAGGATTACGTGCTCGGTATCAATATTTGGCGACTATGTTAGGGAAACCACTTTTTGCAGGCAATCGGTGATAATTTTGATAACCATTTCAACAGTTGGACATTTGTGTAATTTTCAATAGTAACCTATTGAAAATTGATGAAGTATTCAATTAAGCAGCTTTGAAGAAAAATTACCAATCAATTGGTTTGTTTAGAATTTAAATCCATCCGCTATTGACAGAGTTATAAGTGGTCAAAACCTGACCACTTTTGGTAACACGGTCGATTTTGTTTTTTTTTAAATTGCATCCCCAATATGTTGCCGAGAGACGTACTCAAGCAACAAAAGTCCATCATAATAAGTTGCTACAACTTGATTGTGACTGAAATAAGTCACATACTAGTAACCACAACTGTTCAGTGACATGTCTGCTGCTAGGGTAATCCTATGTCAAAATGTAAAGTTTGCGGGAGACGATGTCATAACACTCAAAAGCAATTTTGTTAAATATGAAGTGAAACCGAGGATTTGTTCGGCATGATGATTTTGTTTGATTGTATTTATTTGTAAAGTTACCAGAAAATACCAGCTGGCGAATTGTTTTTTTATGATAACTCCTTACTTGAAAACAGGCAAAAACTCACAAACAAGCTGCTTTTTCATGGTATATAGAGTGCTAATTCAATAATCAATTACCTCAACATTATGCCCCTAATTTTGGCTCATACATAAATTCAGCATTCGACTAAATTTTCAAAAGCAACCAAAAATATCCATAAGTACCGTCCCAATGACGCATTCATCTGGATAAAATTGATAAATAGCAGATTTTTAGCGATGGGCCTAATCTTAGATCCAAAGGCCAACATTAGAACCATTTCCTCTACAAAAATTCTATGATCCATATTAAATTTCATATATAAGCGCCGATCGAAACGAACTTTTTGACGTCACTACAAGGGTGACTGAGTAAAAAAACGAATGCTGCAAAGCGGAATGAAAGCCGAGAGAAAAACGGATTAATCGTTTTGTCAAGCTTCTGCTTTCATGTTCCATCAGATGTCACTGCTCTTTTTGGCGGTGGCATCGATCGGAAGATACACATAATTTGTTTTCCAATAACTGTTCACAGAGGACAGTCCAGTACAAAACATGTCTGGTACCTCTATATATGCATTTAGATTAACAACCGAAGTCCCTCCTTCTTTACACATTCTGCACTCAAAATAGCTCACCCCTCACAGGATTTCCTGCCGAATTGTATGAATGGGGCGGGACAGAAAGTTATTATTATTATTATTGTTATCCCTATATAGAAGATTTTCAGCCGCAGGCTGGTAAAAGGGCAGAAAGTATCGTTTGAACAGAATATGTAAAAATGGAGGGACTTAGAATGTTAATCTAAATGCGGTACTAGACATGTTTTGTAGTGTCATATAGGGTTAACTACCCCATTTCCGGGTTATTAAGCACAACCCGCACTTAGTCTTTCTTAATCTAGCGGACCAAACCAAACGGAATGTTATTATTACTGATGGCTTTCAAATTTAATTACCTTTCCGTACGTAACGTCAATCGTTGAGATATTGTCAAAAGTCTAACACTGCTTCTTGACGTCAAACTCGGCCTAACGCATTGAAACGCCAATGAATTCACTTCGGCCTATAGGATAAAGAAAAAAAAAATGATTCGGTCGGAGAACTTCTTTTGTTTGTGGGAATTATGGGTACAAACCTTCATATCACGCGTTCTCAATGACTTCATTCGGTAGCTCATTACAAACGCCTAATTGACTTGTTAACTCTGAAATCATGGATTTATTTGAAGTTTTCTGCTCGATAGGCCCAAAATCGGCGATTAGGCCGAAGTAGTTCCCTACCCTACTCTATTTTGTAATCTATGAAAGGAAATCACAAATTGGGTGTCATAAAAAACATGGCAATTGAGAGATTATGCTCGTGAGAGCTAATTTTCTCACAAATTTGAATTTTTAAGCTTTCTAGGGATTGGTAGTAAAGCAGGTAAAACAGTATGAATAAAAATCATATATATTAAACATTAAATATTTTCCGGGAAAACAAATGATTGTCCCTGACTAATTAATCTAACTTGTCGTTCACTTTTTTACCTGAATATTCACCTAAAGCGAATTATTCCCACTTCTTTCAAATTCTATATGTGGATTTTTATCACTTCCTACCATCGGAACAGCGCCGTCTCTGGAAAATGACCGGACGATATGATTAATCTCATCAATACAATCAGGCCTACAATTCCACACCTTCTATAGACAGGATGAGCTTTGATAGCTAGCTGGTTGCGGGAACTGATGACCTTGACAAATGTCCAAATAACCAAATAATACTCTTTAAAAAGTTTGTGGTGGTCCTGAAAAGGACCGTTTAGTCGTGATGGCTGAGTAATGCTGAGCTATTAGGGTGTTCAACACGGATGAGGCTGGCGATCTGTTAATTGTTTGGAGCAAGGTTGACGCGCTAGGCATTGATGACTCACAGTTACTCACGAGGAAACTGATTTCGATCGCGGTGCGGCTTCTTCTTCCTTCTATGGATGCTCGCTGCTTTCAGGATGCCTTTCGTGGTGTACTGGATAACGATGTTCAACGCCACACGCCGAAAGCACTACTGCTGTGGACACCACCACATACGGTGATTAAATGAGCACCGTTTAGGGAGACAGTAGTAGTAAAATGTTCGTTTATTTCTGTTGTTTATGATTTATACATTGATTTTACAGGTTAATTGATTAGCCTATCTAGCTCTTCATCTTTGTTCATTGGATATTTGGATAATTGGATAATTTACTATTTGCGTATTTCATCTAGTTAGCAGAATACCCCTTGGGGAGTGTGTTTTGTTTTAATTGAAAAATTTGATAACCTACCTAACTACGACTCTAATTTAACCTAACGTGCCAGATCACGAAAGATCGGATGATCTGATCTCAGACAGGTGTTCTGAACCTTTCCATGGAGACCGTTCGTCGCTCTTCGAGAGGCTGAAGGCCAGCCAGGCGGTGGACCTCAGAATTGCTGGTCCGTGGAGGACTGTTTAGGATCATCCTAAGGATCTTGTTCTGGATCCTTTGGAGTTTGAGGTGATGGCACATAGCACAACTCTCCCAGATTGGCGTTCCGTACTCATTGGTGGGGAGGACGATTTGCTTGTGGATGGCAAGCTTGTTTTTAAGGGGAAGCTCACCGGCCCAAAAATAAAAAAATATTTTCGGTACGTTTTTATTTTTCTGACAATATTGGGAAAAATTATCAAAAATCCAAGAAAATCAGTTTCTTCCCTAGATTTTTGTCAAAAATTACATGCAAAAAAAAATTTTCTATCCCATCATGAAAAAAAATTGGACTCTCAGAAAAACCGAAAAGTTGATGTTTTGTGGTTTTATGAGTCCAACTTTATGCCATAATGACTTATAAAACATGTTTTTGCACGTGAATTTTCTTTAAAAAATTAAAAATTATGAGTTTTTTTTAGATTTTTGATACTTTTTTTCAATATTTTTAGAAAAATCAAAACGTAATTTTTTTTTCGGAGCGGTCTGCTTCCCCTTAAGGGAAAGGGTGGACTTCCTGTTGATAAGTGGGTAGAGCGACCTAATCAAGATGTTGCACTTGGTGGATGTTTTGTCCACATGGGACCGGAATAGCAACTTGCTGTCAAGGGTGAGACCAAGGTAGACGACTTCACTCGACCATTCAATGGGCGTGTTATCAAGGTGGACTTTTGAGTTAGCAGACGGAACAAGCCGGGTGAATTGGAATGTGGAAACAGGATGGTCTGTGTTTTAGCTGCATTGATACAAATCTTCCAGCTTTTAAAATAGTCGGACAGAACATCCAGGCCTGATTGAAGTTTTCTTGTCAGAGCACGGATCACTCGACCCTTATAGATGATGGCAGTGTCATCCGCAAACATTGACAAAATACCACCACCCGGAAGGGGAGGAACATCTGACGTGAAGATGTTAAAGAGGATAGGACCAAGGAGGCTACCCTGGGGAACCCCAGCATCAGCGTTGAACGTATCAGAAGGAAAATTGTTCAAGAAGACCTGGAATGATCTGCCCGACAAGTAGTTTTTGATGATCTTCACGAGGTAGATCGGGAAGTTGTATCGATGCAGCTTGTACACTAGGCCATCATGCCAGACATTGTCGAACGCCTTGTCGACGTCCAACAATGCCATGGCAGATGTATTGGAAACGGACTTGTTCCGCTTGATGATGTTACTAACCCGTGCGAGTTGGTGGATGGTAGAGTGGCCTTTCCTAAATCCGAATTGTTCTTTGAGAAAGATTTTATTATCATTTGAAAACACCATCAGACGGCTGAGTATCAGTTTTTCGAATAGCTTCGAGATGGATGACAAGAGGCTGATGGGGCGATAGCTTTTGGCACTGGTAGGGTCTTTGCCAGGTTTGTGAATTGGAATAACTTTGGCTAACTTCCAGCATGCAGGGAAGTAGCCAAGCATTAAACACTTGTTGAAGACCACTGCAAGGTGCTTGAAGAAGTCAACACTCAAGTTTTTCAGCTCGAGGTTGACCACTCCATCGACACCAGCGGCCTTCATGTTCTTTGTTGATTTAATCGCTGCTATCATCTCATCAGCCGATATTCTACTTTCGTCAGGGACAACTACGGGGGTGGCAGCGACTCTAGACATTGCCTGTGATACTGCAGGCTCGTGGGGACTCACCATGGCGTGGCCAAGGTTATGTGAATTTACAAAGTGTTGTCCAAGAGCATTGGCCTTTTCAAATGGGGTTATTAGTAAAGATGGGTCCGAATTTTGGTTAGGAGAGGAAAGGGGAGGAATGGGCCTCGGCTTATTTTTCAAAATCTTTGCCATTTTCCAGAATGGCTTAGCACAATCTGGGAGAGAGCGAATCTTGTTTGCAAAATCGATATTTCTGAGATCCACCTTGGATGATTTTGTTTAAACGGTTGCAATTGGTCTTCAGGTTAGGCAGCCCAGTACGCTGGTACTGCCTACGAATCGTGTTGCGGAGTCTAATGAGGGCTTTAGCAGACCTGTCAAGGTTCAGAGTATTACTCACCTGTCTGGATACTGGCACATGTAGCTCCCTGGCCCGGGAAATTGCTTGATCGATGGAGCGCAGACACCGGTCAACATCTTCGGACGATTCCGGTTGGACATCGTAGTCTATAGCGGTGTCGACGCAATGTTGGAACTGACCCCAGTCAACACGATGATAGTTGCGCCGGAAAGCTTCAAATAGATTTACGGAGGATCCCACCTCAGTCACCACCGGGTAGTGGTCCGAGCTGAGTTCCTGATAGGTTGAGCGATGTTGTTGCCCATGTTGCTGATGAAGATATCGATGGTTGCGTGAACACAGGACCGACTCAACCGGGTGGGAGTTTCCGGACTCAAGATGCTGTACTGTACTTCCTGCAGGTCGTTGTTCAGGATGGTGCCATTTTGATTGTGCCGATTGTTGCCCCAAGCTTGATGTTTGGCGTTCAGGTCGCCAGCGATGATAAAGTTTTCCCGTCGTCGTGTTAGCTTGATAATATCTCGTCGCAGATCTTCTGCCGATCCGTCCTTGATGTTGACTTGTTTGGGGCAGTAAGCCGCGACGATGGTGATGGGGCCGATAGGAGTAGAAACTTCCACCCCTACGGCTTCGATGATCTTCAGCTGAAAGCTGGGCATCAGTCGACAGCAGATGTTTCTCCTTAGTGCAATAGCCACTCCTCCTCCTCCAGAGTTGGTTCAATCTAGCCTCACGAGCCGGAAATCGGGAAGGTAGACGTTTGTTTCAGGCTTTAGGTGGGTTTCAGTTATGATGGCAATGTCGATGTTTCGTTCATTGAGAAACTCAACAAACTCGATGTTTTTACTCTTCAAGGAGCAAGCGTTCCAATTTACGATCTTGATGGCTTCACGGTCCATACTTAGTGACGAGGGACAGGGCAGCATGTAGCTGTTCAGATCGAGTCTTGCAGGTGCGCAAGATGATGATGACCTCGGCCACGAGCGTCACAAGTTCCTCCGAGGTGAACGGAGAATCGTCGACAATCTCACCTGAGACAGCACCAGCGTATGATAAACCTGGGGCGTTGGAGGGACCTGGAATTGGCTGGGCAGCAGCAGCAGCGAGACGATGCTGGACTGTTCGATTGTTAGGAATACTCACATGCTTGACTTGTTGGTTGTTGAGCGGAAGTGGGACTAAGTTCGGAACATGTCGACGGGGCTGGAGAGCTGGGTACTGGACTTCCGTGCGTGCAGGAGGCGAACGATGATTACGGAGGCGATCGGGCTGATTATTGATCGTAGCCTTCCGACGGATATTGATGAACTCCACTCGCTTGGGACATCCGCGATTGGAGGCTTGGTGGTTTCCACCGCAGTTGACACACGTTGGCTCGATGTCATCATCTTGCTCACAGGACGCAGTCGAGTGAGTTCCAGCACACTTGCCGCAGATAGTCTTCATATGGCAGTTTTTCGTGCCATGGCCGTAGGAGAGGCAGTTCATACACTGCGTAACATCACGATGTTGGGATTTGTAATGCTCCCAACTGATGATGACCTGAAACAGGTCCCGGATTTTGGATCTCAGAGCCGCTAGACTGGTGGATCCCTTCGTGAAGTGCACCAGGAACAACTGGTCACGGAAGCTGGTGTTGTGGTTGGAACGCCGGTTTATTGGGAACACCGCCTCAGGTTTGAGCCCAAGCCGCTCCAGCTCGGATTTAACCACAGCCGCCTCGAACGACGGTAATCCACGCAATACCAGCTTCAGTTGCTTGCTCGATGGTAGATCGTGCGTGAAGAAGTCAACGTTGTTTTCCTTTAGGAAACATCCTGTTTGATTGTACTCCTCCAGGCACATGATTTTGGTGCCGATGCTGCAAAGCTTGAAGCGAGGCAGCAGCTTGTGTTTTGCCAGTTCGGCACGCAGCTTGGCAACATCCTTCTCCGGCGTGAAAAGCGGGGGAATCCGCTCTCTGGCAGCGATGGGAACGACGTTACCATCGCCATTTTCTTCGGGGAGCACCGCAAACTGGTTGGCTTGCAGTACCCGTTTTCCGGCGTCATCCTGCGACGCGCTGTGCTGGATTACCATCTTCTTTGAAGGGCCCGCTGCTGAATCATTGGTACGTTTACGCACCATTTGTTTTGTGTTGGCAAGTTGCAGTAAACTTGCCAGAACGCGCGAAGGTGGCGACGCTTCCACGGCGCAACGCGACAGCACAAACCGAATCGAAGCGAGAACTCGAGCGGAAAAGAAAACGAACTGAACAGCTCAACAGTCGAGCAAAGAGTGTTTAGTGAGACAGGATCGAATTCGATTTTTAAATCTGTGTTAGGGAATGCGCTGTTTGCAGGTAGTCGGTGATAATTTTCATCACCATTGCAACAGTTGGACATTGTGTATTTTTCAATAGTGACTTATTGAAAATTAATAAAGTGTTCATTTTAGCAATTTGCCAGATAAATTTTCAATCGTTTGGCTTGTTTTGAATTAAAATCCATCTGCTATCGACAGAGTTATATGTATGTGATCAACACCTGACCTCTTTTCGTAACGCGGTTGAATTTGATTTTCTGAAATTGCACCTCCAATATGTTGCCGAAAGACGTAATCCTACGTAAAAAAATACTCTTTACCAAATTTATGATGGTCCTGAAAAGGACCGTTTTGTCGTGATGGTTGAGTAATGCTGATTTATTAGGGTGTTCAACACGGATAAGGCTGGCGAGCTGTATGTTATATGGAACTCACAAACAGGCTGCTTTTTCGTGGTATACACAGTGTGATATTCAATAATCAATTAATTATCTCAACATTTAGAGGCAGACCATTCATAAATTTTGGTAACATACACAAATTCTATAATTCATATTAATTTCCTATGCCGATCGAAACAAACATTATGACGTCACTACAAGCGTGACTGAGTAAACGAATCGTGCGAATCGAAATGAAAACCGAGTGAAAAACGAATTGCACCAATACATTCAGGCCTACAGTTCCACACCTTCTATAGCTGCTTGCGGGAACTGACATCCGATTGATGACCTTTACAATATCCAAAAAAAATACTCTTTAAAAAATTTGTGGTAATTCTGAAAAGGACCGTTTAGTCGTGATGGTTGAGTAATGCTGAGCTATTGGAGGAGGCTGGCGAGATGTTAATTGTTTGGAGCAAGGTTGACACGCTTGGCATAGATGACCCACAGCTACTCATGTGGAAACTGATTTCGATCCAGCGGCTTCTTCCTCCTTCTATGGGTGCTCATGTGGGCTCTGCAGCTCATTGCTTGCAGGCTGCCTTTCGTGGTGTACTGGAGAACAATGTTAATGCCACACGCTGAAAGCACTGCTTCTGCTGATGGTGCTGCTGCTGACGTTGATGACCGGACACCACCACACACGGTGATTGAATGAGCAGTGAGACAGGATCGAATTCGATTTTTAAATCTGTGTTAGGGAATTTGCAGGTAATCGGTGATACTTTTGATCACCATTGCAACAGTTGGACATTTGTGTATTTTTCAATAGTGACCTATTGGAAATTTATAAAGTGTTAAATTTAGATTGGTAGATAAATTCCCGATAATTTGGCTTGTTTAGAATTAAAATTCATCTGCTATTGACATAGTTATATGTGGTCAAAACCTGACCTATTTTCGTCCTGCGGTCGATTTTGGTTTTTTTGAAATTGCACCCCCAATATGTTGCCGAAAGACGTAATCCTACGTCAAAATACGCTTAATATACCCAAATACGACGTTCTAGACTCTAAAATAATGATTGCAATGAACAGAACTTTCAAAAATTGTATGCAAGTATATGCAAACAACGTATCGTAAATTCACAATAATTCGCGAAATTTTCTGCCGTAGATCATTTGTTAACCCCCAGTATCAAACATTCTGCCCGGAAATGCCCGAAATATTATCAAAAATACCTTTCAAATATAAACACATAAGCAAAAATCGTGACTTGCTTCTACCTTCATAAACATATTCTACATACCTTTATCTTAAAAATCCATTTAATTCAGGTTGATGCTTAGCTTAAAATTCGAAAAACCTTATTTTCAAACGAAATTTCGACATGCAACTAACGGCATAACTTTGACAGCCGACAACGAGATGAAAAAAAAAACAAAGGAATATAAAATGGTTGTCACATAGTGCACTGGAGAACTAGGAACACAGTGGCGTGCAAACTGATGTGCCAGGCAGCTTTTTGAGTTTTGCCATTTTGGACAGCTTTCTTGCCCAAATACTCCTCTGTGTAATGCTTGGTAGTTACAAGTTTGAGAGAGACATCCGTCCTGCAGCCATCTGTCTATTGGCGTTGACGAATTTCTCTGTTGAAGGCGACTCTGTAGCTCTTTACTCCTATGTTAAAATCCATAAGCAAACGTCAGACTGTGCGTGAAACATGGCAGACTTCGTACTATTTTCACTCCACCGAAAAATCCCATAAGAAACTGTCAATCTTTTCTAGAAGAGACGATTTTTCAACGGTGCCGTCAACGCCAATGATAGAGGCACGGTATCTTGGCACGGTGCCCTCCGAACAGTTTTAGCACGGCACCAAGCAAACAGAACGGCTCTTCGGTACCGTTTCTTCTTCGCATCGGTGGCGAACAGGGAAAAGGTACCGAAACCAAATGCGTGTTCGCTTCGAACGGGGAGCAATATTTAAGCACGGCACGCGGTACCGTGCGGTGTTTTGCCAAGTCTGATTTGTATTGATTAATGAATTAAGTTCGTGAGTTAGCATAAACGTAATCATGATATGGGCATAAAAACTACGCATTCCTTCTTAAAATTGTATATACTTCTTAGAGGTACACATTGTTGGTTTTGAATGTTATTGAATGTAGTTTAATAAAATTAACTATATTGCTTAAACTCCCTATGAGCTAATAGTCCTTGAACTATGTTCTCTTTAATATAGTAAAAACTGCATACCTTAGCTTACCAATGTAAGGGGAAGAAAGCATGTTTACTAGATACTATTATGATCTGAGTTGTCACTCTCACTCGGGACACCCCCATCACCATCTCATCGTCAGCAGTGGAGAAAACTTTCCTCCATAACCGTCCTGGAAGATCTAGCCTTCACGTGGTTTACGGTTACGAACCCGGATGATGAAGCGAAAATAAAGGAAACATGTTCCTTCTCGGCCTCTCAATATAGCTATCTTTCGATAGGTACGGTTCTACTTATTGAAAGAGTGCGAGCATCCCGTAGCGGAGGTGACATACACCATCACCATCGCATTACCATCCAAGAGTGGCCGTAGCAGCTTCTGGTGAGCTGCCGTGGTTGATGAAAAGATATACCTAAGCATGCAAGTCGCGCGTTGTTGGTAATAATCGGAAAGCTTCGTTGTAGGATGGGCATAAAGCAACTCGCGTAGGTAGTGAGGATCAAGGTGGATTCAGACTTGAGCGTACATGGCGTGCACGTGGTGGAATTTTCACTCCTTAATAACATTGTTATGGTTATTTTGCTTAACGATGTGCTCCGGGTATCTCTAAACCATTTGTGGAATAGTTCTATGATATTTTTTATTAGGGTTAGTATGAGAGAGGCAAGTTGTCTCTCTCATACGAATGCAAATCACGCGCTATGCACGCCAAGCACGCTCAGGTCTGAATACAGCTTTACTTGTGCTCGTTTACTGGTACACGTTTCCGTCAGCCGGGTGCCAACAAATTTAGCTGGAGATATTCACCATTATCGAGCTGAACAAACAACGCAACAGGGATCATTAGGATCGAGATTACAGAAGACGGTATCGGTTAATGGTTGAAATAAAACGAAACAAAATGTGGAGATTTCCTGGTGGAAGGTCATTTGCGGATTGATGCTGCCGTATTTTTTCCATGAGAATAAATAGACTTTCGTTCACCTGGGGAAAAATGGAACCCACGGGCTTCACGTCAAACTCTGTCAGTGAGCGTGGCTAATAGGCCCCCCTCCGGAATGATCTAGATTAGTATAATTTAAATTGATTGTTAGAATCACCTATCAAAATCTGGAGGAGGCCTTGATCATGTTAGCGGGGGCCATGCACCCTAGGCACCCCCACTAGTTACGCCAATGGTGGTGAGTGATGATAGCGATTTTAATTTCACGTGTGCTGCATACCTACTACTTCAATTTCTATACTAGAGTAGGCAAGTGGGATGGCGAAAGAAACAGTTTATGAATAATAAATCAAGTTGAAATGGGATGCATTATGATTTCAAGGTTTCACGCTTTCCAAAGCAGGCCTTCTCCAGAAGAGGCCACGACGTGTGGGTTCCTGAAATGAAAATTGTTCTTGACATTTTTGGTTCAGTAGGTAGCACTGCACGTTACGAAAATAAGGTTTGCCAAGGAAAGTCATTCCGGCATGATAGCTCTCTTGTAATGAAACAGCTTGTTTTAGGGGGGGAAAATTTGTAAACAAACGATAATTTACGCTATAAAAACAAATCACATAAGGTTACGGGATGTAATATCAGCCTAGCCCCTCACTTCGGCCTATCAAGCCTTTAAATCATTAATTCTGCAAAATACACAATAGTAATGAAAAACTAATACCACATCTGCTGCGAAAATGTAATGTGTAAATGAATTGCCTCTTTTTGGACTCATTTTTGTACATTTATTGTTCTTTTTTAAAGAAAACGTTAAGTGAAATTATCATATTTTTTTGACGTAGGACTACGTCTTTGATTTCTATATGGGGGTACACTTTGTGAAAACCGAAAATGGAACATGTAACAAATTAAGAAAGATTTTGAACGTTAATAACTCAGCTGCCCCTGGTCCAATTTCAATAATTTTATCACCAATCGATCAGAAATATGGCTACGCATTGATAAAAATGCTTCCGAATGTTGATTGTCAACAATAAACTATTGAAAAACTGGTAAATGTTCAGCATTGTCCAAAAGTGTCGAATTAACTAACAAATCTACCAATTACCTACATGCATATGCTGCTTCCCCAGCACAGTCGTCAGAGAGTAGTAAGTAGACGAAACAAGTCGAAGTGGCATTCGCCTCCGATCCTCGGGCGCGTGCGAATAGGGAGGATGGAATTGCGTAATATTTTACACACTCATCAACATGTTCAGAACCAAACGCAAATTCTTCGAGATAACCACCATTCGTCGTCTGGCTCGCCGTGGCGGTGTCTGACGTATCTCCGGTCTGATTTACGAGGTGTGCTGAAGGTGTTCCTAAAAAATGAGATCCGTGATGCTGTCACCTACACTAAACACGCCAAGCGTAAGCGGCCATGGATGTCATCTACGTTTTTGAAGTGACAGAGACGCACTCTGTTTGATTTCGGAGGTTAAATCATCACCAACATTGGAAACAAAACGGCTCTTTTCAGGGCCACCAAGCTTATTACAGAAAAGAGTAGGAATAGAATTCATCTGCCTGCTTGTCAATATTCAGAACCACCGACCACACAAAATGCTCATTTAATCAAACTGGAAGCAGGGATACAAATTATTTTGATCAACCTTGATCAACTTTGAATCGCCACGGCCGGATATTTTCGATGGAAGAAGCAACAATCTAGCATCTAATTCGATGAAGACGCCAGGAAATATTTCTGGATCAACAATAGAATAGGGCCCATCAGTATTTGTAAACAAACCGTTCCAAAGCCTAACAAATCGAAGGCCGCTCACACAAACCAACACCAACATCTTGTAGGTAGAAGTTTCCCCTATCCGATGATGGTGTTGGTTTGTGTGAGTGGCCTTTGCTTTGTGAGTAAAGGGCTTTGGAACGGTTTGTTTACAAATGCTGATGGGCTCTTTTCTATTGTTGATCCAGATTTGTGAAGCCGAGTTATTTACGAAAGAGAGTGTCGATGAAGAGAATCGATCAATGTAGATAGGACCTATTGAAAAGTGACGCGAGATTTGTTTTCCGTACTGAGCTCCAATGCTACCGACGCTAGGGAGGCAGCTCCCAGAGATGTTATGCCTCAGAACATGCCGGTGGCGCCGACTGAGATTGGACCCAGGCCTGCTGGGGTGAGAGGTAATCACGCTAACCACAGACGCCGATATCTATCACGGCGAATGAGAACGACCCAAATTTGAGTTTAGTTATCTCAGAAATAAGAAATAAAGTGCAAGAACTCAGCGATGAGTAAATTTGCCTCATGTTTTCCCAGGTTTTTCCAGGATTTTCCAGGGAAAAATTCCCGAATTTGAGAAAAGTAAAGATTGGATTCACTCAGTCTATTGGTACTACTCCGAGACTGAATAAAATGTTCATCAATTTCCTCATTTTCTGGCAGATTTTTTAGGTTTTCCACACGAAATCATGAGACAACTTTACTCATCGCTGAGTTGCTACACTTTTGGCGATTATGAGTGAAATAAACTCAAATTTGGGTCGTTCTCATTCGCCATGTACGCAAAAAGAAAATAGCCAGTGTCGCTACTTGATAGCAAACTACTCATAATGGGAGGAGTCTTTGTAGCTTTTATACCACTTGGTTGCACATTATTGCTTTAACCTAAAAAATATAAAGCAGCGCTGCTGTCTGGTATCAGCTCATCATTCATTCTCTGCTTGAACGTCAAGCAGTACAGTTCGGTCTTTGCTCGCTCTGTCGAGTTGTTCTAGAGTTTCTAGTTTGTTCCAAACATTCGCAGTTTAATCGCGTCGTCAGTAGTGTCGGTCGCTTCGTGTGATGGGAAGACAGCGCTCCCGGAGCAGGCTCCGAGAGAAAACGGAGAAGAAGAACAGCGGTGAGGGTAGCTTGAGTGTACCTATTTCGAATAGGTACGCTACTCTTCCCACCGATGTAGGGAATACCACCTCAGCCACGGTGAAGCGGTCAAAGAAGAGGAAGAAAAATCAAGGCTAGTCCGATGGTGCGAGTGGACGGGACGATGCCACCGCGACGAACGTCAGCGTCATTGGTGATTTCGGCGACGCCGTCGACAACGAAACTGCTGCCACCCCGAGTGCAGCAAAAATGAAGCTTCCTCCACTGGTGGTGAAGCAAGTCCCACTCAACACGCTGATTGGCGATCTTTCATCGCTGGGCGTTGCAGCTGAGTTTAAGCTCGGCAGGATCGGCACCAAGGTGATGCTTCGAACAAAAGCGGAGTACGAAGTGGCCGTGAAATATCTGAAGGATACCAAGGCGGAATTCTTCACGCACGACATCCCCGGTGAGAAGCCCTTCAAGGTAGTCATCAGGGGTCTACCAAACTTCGACCCCAAGATGGTCGAAGCTGAAATCAACCGGTACAAGCTTGCCCCAATCGCTGTCTTCCGAATGACAAGGAGAGACGAAAACGTGAAGACGTACCCGGATTGTCTTTTCCTGGTGCACTTCCAGAAAGGGACAGTGACGCTCAATGCGCTACAAGCCATCCGATCAATCTGCTCCATCATCGTACGGTGGGAGCCATACCGTGGCGGCCATCGTGACGTAACGCAGTGTATGAGGTGCCTCAATTTTGGACACGGTACCCGCAACTGCAACATCAAGCCACGCTGCAGCAACTGCGCTCAAGAACACGCCACTTCCAACTGCCCTGCGGATGGAGCCGTGGCGATAAAATGCGCTAACTGTGGTGGTGCACATCAAGGTTCCGACAGACAGTGCTCCAAACGCGAGGACTTCAAACGCATCCGAAAGCAGGCGTCAAGCAACAATCAACCAGGACGCAAGAAGGACAAAACCCCATCATTCAGGACGGAGGATTTTCCGCCTCTTCGTGCTCCCCAGCAAAGGCAAGCGAATTCGCGGGTGCAACCCGCCCCCCCTCAAGAAGCTTCCGGTGATTTTGCTGGCCAAAGCTCTCCATCCCCCCCTGGATTCTGGAGACAACCAACAGCGCAAAACAACAACCCCGATCTGTTCTCAGCGGATGAACTGATGGAAATTTTCGTCAACATGTCCGGTGCTCTTCGTAAGTGCCGCAATAAGCCCGAACAGATCCAGGTGCTCGGTAAGTTCATCATCCAGTATGGCGTCTAAACCGCTAACTATCGTCACCTGGAATGCTTGCTCTGTAAGAGCAAAAGAGATTGAGCTTGCCGACTTCCTCCGCAAGCACAGCATCGACGTGGGCCTTCTAACCGAGACCCATCTAAAGTCCGGCGACAGCTTCTGGTTGCCTGACCACAACATTATCCGGCTTGATCGCACCAGCTCCAGGGGGGGTGGTGTTGCGGTCGTCGTCAAGAAAGGAATACAATACCACACTCTGTCCCATATCCGCACCTCTATCATCGAGGCCCTTGGTGTGGAGGTGGAGTCGTCGACTGGATACGTCCAGTTCATCGCCGTCTACTGCCCTCGACAGTGTGCCGCCAGCAGTGGACTAGCGGCTAAATTTAAGAAGGACCTGTCCACCATCACCCGTACCGGTTCCCGCTTCGTTGTTGGAGGAGATCTGAATGCTCGCCATGAGGCCTGGCGGAACTACCAGCAGAACCAGAACGGTCGTCTGCTGTTCGACCACTCACAGCATGGGCTGTACTCCGTTTGGTTTTCGGATGAGCCAACATTTATCTCACCGGCGGGCAACCCATCGACACTAGACCTGTTCCTGACAAATATCGGCTTGTCCAAGCCGGTAGCCTTGAACGAACTCAGTTCCGACCACCAACCGGTGGTGTCTGAGCTGGGCTGCAACGTGGCTGCTGCTTCAAGCCTGCGCAAGGACTATCATCGTGTAAACTGGGCCCAGTTTGGACGCGTGGTAGACAGGCACATCATCGACAACCCGCCGCTTGACACCGTGGAGGACATCGACCGAGCGTTGGAGGGACTCCACCAAGCCATAACCGTGGCTGACGAGGCGTGCGTCCGACGAGTTCCTGTGAGGGGTAAGTTTATTGCTATTGATTCCCACACCCAACTCTTAATTCGCCTGAGAAATGTTCGTAGACGCCAGTTTCAGAGGACTGGAGATCAAGCGATGAAACGTGAAATGGCCGATCTGAACAAGGAGATTGCTTCCAGAATGGTCTCACTCCGGAACGAAAGCTTCGGGCGGCTTGTCCAGAATCTGGACGACGGCTCCAGACCATTCTGGAAAGTTGCCAAGGTCTTAAAGACGCACCCTAAACCCATTCCGCCACTAAAAGATGAAAATGATGACGATCGGCTCATAATCACCCCTCAGGAGAAAGCAAATGCGATTGGTGAGCATATTGCCAAATCGCACTTGCTTGGCTCCAACATCCAAAGTCCGCTCGAAGTTCAGGTTGAGCAATGCGTACTCAACTTTGATTCCTCCCCTTGTGCTATCCCTCCGGAGGATAGAATCACAGTGGAACAGATTTGCTCAGCGCTGAAATGCACCAAAAACATGAAGGCCCCCGGGTTTGACGGAATATTCAACCTAGTGTTGAAAAATCTCAGCATGAAGGTTCACTCTCTGCTGGCTGCTGTCTTCAACAGATGCTTGGAACTGCACTACTTTCCAAGCATCTGGAAGACAGCGAAAATCATACCTATCCGCAAACCCGGGAAGGACCCAACGCTAGCTTCAAGCTACAGACCAATCAGCCTCCTTTCAGCGCTGAGCAAATTGTTCGAGAAACTCATTCTCAATCGTTTGCTCAAGTTTGTCGAGGAAAATAACATTCTCCTTCCGGAACAGTTTGGTTTCAGAAAGGGGCACTCCACCAATCACCAGCTAGTGCGGGTGATGAATAACATCCGAAGTAACAAAGCTGTATCCAAGTCCACAGCCATGGCCTTGTTAGACGTTGAGAAAGCGTTTGATAATGTCTGGCACAATGGGCTTGTATACAAGCTCTGTAACTTCAACTTTCCATTACATCTGGTTAAAATCACCCGTAACTACCTCCAGCAAAGGTCGTTTAAGGTATCGTTGAATGGTTGTCTTTCAGACACGTTTTCCATCCCTGCAGGAGTCCCGCAAGGCAGTCTGCTGGGCCCCTTGCTCTACAGCATTTACACTTCCGACATTCCTCCCCTTGGAGACGGTTGCGTGTTTTTCCTGTTCGCAGATGATACCGCAATAGCCGTCAAAGGAAGGATGCCTCGCGAAATAACGAACAAACTTCAACGATGCCTTAACGCCTTTGCTGATTATGCCACCACGTGGAAAATCAAAATCAATGCTTCCAAAACACAAACAATCATGTTCCTCCATCGACAATCACCCAAACTAAAACCGGCTCCCTCTTGTACTGTAATCATGGATGGCACAAGGGTTGAGTGGTCCGCCGAAGTAACCTATCTCGGGATGTTGTTTGACGAAAAGCTTCTATTCCGCTCGCATGTGGAGAAAACCGTAGTCAAGTGTTCCGCCTTGGTTAGGTGTCTGTATCCGCTGATTTGCCGCAGATCCCGCCTCTCAAGGGTGAACAAACTGGCCGTCTACAAACAAATCGTAGCACCTGCGATCCTCTACGCAGCTCCGGTGTGGGAATCATGTGCACAGACTCACAGGAACAAAATTCAGGTAGCTCAGAATAGAGTGCTGAGGATGGTTCTTGATCGTCCTTTCGACACTAGAATAACAAATTTACATGAAGAGGCAGGCATTGCCAAAATAGATTCCAAAATTAACGAAATTAAAACTAAATTTGCACAAAAATGTAATTTATCAGAACATGATTTGATAAGCAATTTGTATATAGTAGGTTAGGTGTACATAGTAGTTGTAGGTTAGTTGTAGTTGTAAATAGTAGTTATAAGTAGTCTCCTTTTTCCAATTCAAATCAAACCAATCCCACCAAGGTGGTCATACTTTAAAATAGGCCTGATAGGACTAGGAACTGTAAATAATAATTAATATCTCAAATGTACTAAAGTTGAAAAGACGCATCTGTGTCACTTAAAAAAAATTCATACATATAAACCACACAATCACAAGAAATAAAGATCATTTAAATGGCTGGTATCAGCTCATTTTCGCTTCGGACGGCGTGGTCAGCAATAGCAGCGTGCCGTGGCAAAGGAGGTGCCAATCGTCATCGCAAATTCTTAGAGATAACCATCATCCGTCGTCTGACTCGCCGTGGCAGTGTCTGACGTATCTCCGGTCTGATCTACGAGGTGTGCTGAAGGTGTTCGTGGAAAATGAGGTCCGTGATGCTGTCACCTACACTAAACACGCCAAGTGTAAGTGGCCATGGATGTCCTTTTCAATAAAACGGCCCTTTTCAGGGCCATCAAGCTTACATCAGTAAAGAGTTGGAATAGAATTTATCTGTTCTTGTTTGTCCATATTCAGAACCACAAGCCCCCAACGACCACACAAACTTGGAAGCAGGGGTGCAAGTGATTTTGATTGATTCTCGTAATCAACTTTCTTTTTAAAAAAGATTACTACAAATTTGGATCGCCTACAATTCAAAAACGGAAAGAGTTGAGATAATAGATATTTCAGGCATAACATTTGATAACGGCACAAAAGCATTTGTAAACAAACCTTCTAAGGCCCTTTACACGCGAACTAAAGTACGCCCACGCAAACCAACAACATCATCGCATAGGGGCAACTATCACCATTCCGAAAGTGGTATTGTTTGCGTGGGCGTACTTTAGTTCGCGTGTAAAGGGCCTTAGAATATTGGTTTACAAATGCTTTTGTGCCGTTATCAAATGTTATGCCTGAGTTGATCAATTAAAAGAACTTAATGCTCTTCACATTTATTCCGTCCCCTAGCGGTCCTACGTCACAAGCTTCCGTTCGTGCCCCTAGGCACAGACCCTTCTACTTTTTTATTTCTAGGCGTACTAACGCAAATTTACACTGTGGTGGCCATTAACAAACCTGATAATTCAAGCTGAATATTGCATTAGGTCCTAAGTAACATTGATCGATTCTCTTCGTCGACTTTCTCTTTCGTTAATACCTTGAGCACATAACCGTTTCTTGTTGTGTTTGTCATATTAGATGCTAAATAAAAGCTTCTTTTATCGATCTGTGTGCTGAAAATACCTGGGAATGTCTTTACATGGCCGTGGGGATACAAAGAGAAAGTCGACGAAGAGAATCTGTCAATGTTACTTAGGACCTAATGCAATGTTCAGCTTGAATTGCATGAATTTCATGGTCTTGCCTTATTTTAACATGCTAGCGTAATAAATAAATATCACAGTTTTCACTTCAATTGTTCATTTTGGAGGTTCAACGCTATTTGCGCTTTATAATTATGCGCCGAACATTGCACTCAAAGATAAATTAAATCAAAAAAGCTTAAAAAGTATGCAGTTTCCCGCTTCACCTTATTGAGTCCGAGCCATTATTACTTCGGCAGTTGTCATGCATGATTAAAATCGAAATAATCTTTCCAGTATTAAATTTTCTTTTTCAATACTGATATATAATAGAAGAATATTAAAATTCAATCAAAAAAATTTATAATAGAATCAAAAATGATTAAAAAATATTCAAATAGAGATAATCTACAATATAATCAACCATGATTAAACTGGGATTTATATCAGATGTATATTTTTTAGAAAGAGAGGATTAATTTTTCATCATTCGACATGATTAAACTGAGTTTAATGTCAAATTGATTAAATTTCAAGCAAAATGGGAATAGTTCAATTTATCAGTGTAGGGACGTCATTTTGAGACGTGTTCTTTATTATGGCATAAGAAATTTATTGATAACTTTCTTTTGGTATTGGTGAAACCATTCACGTTGACGACGCCTCTGCAACTCTTTAGTCCTATAGTAAAACCCCATAAGCAAATTTCAGTTTCGTAAAACGCAGCGGATCGTTTCTTTTTGCTATTTTATAAAGGACGGATCGAAACGGTACGCACGCTATTTCTAATCAACCCAAATTTGAGTAGGATCTACTCATATCCGTCAAAAGTAAAGCTACGCAATATTGAGTAAACAAAATTGGGACTGACAAGATGACGAATGGACAATATCAATCTGTATCCGAACCAGTGTTGGCAAAATCAGCAGTCAATTGATATTTTTCCGCTCTCATGCGCTCGCAATATCACGCGTGATATTGGAACAAAATATCATGCTTGATATTGATTTTACAAGCTCCTTTGATATTGCGAGACTATTCACAACGTGCAAAAATCAAGCTGAGAGTTGACTCGACACAAAAATGATTCTGTTGCACATCACAGTTTGTTGAGATTTGCAGCTGGTAAGTTTTGTTAGCTTGATATTCCGAGCTGCGATATCAAAGCTTGCAAAATCAACCGCAGTTGTTTGCTTGTTGATTTTTGTCTACGAAAATTAAGCGTGATCTTGGGCGTTGGTTAGAATTTGATTTTTTGATATTTTCCCAACACTGATCCGAACGATGTCATCTTGTCAGTTTCAACTTTGTTTACTCAATTTTGGGTATCCCTACTTTCTACGGATATGAATAGATCCTACTCAAATTTGTGTAGTTTTAAAAAAGCATGCTATCAATCCTGCTGTCAAAACAACTTTACGGTAAATTAATCTACTCATATTTTAGTACCGTTCACTCAAATTCACATAAGCGAAGGTCACTCATACTACACGCTATTTCAAAACTACCCAAATTTGGGTGGAATCCACCCAGGTCTGTCAAAACTGAACCTACCCAAAAATGGGTAAACTGTGTTTGAAGTGACAAGTTGAAAAATGAAGAACATCGACGTGAATCCGATCGACGTTGTTCATTTGTCAACTTGTCACTCCCAACACAGTTTACCCATTTTTGGGTAGGTTCAGTTTTGACCGATCTGGGTGGATTCTACCCAAATTTGGGTAGTTTTGAAATAGCGTGTAGAGTCGGTGTATAATGAGTCACGCCAAGAGAAAAACAGTTGAACGCGCATCACGGTTTTCGAAAGATTCCCTTTCTTTTCACTTGGCAACAGAGGACTTCTACATCAACTTCAAATTACTTCTAGCGAGAAAAAAAAAGCGGCTGTAGTGAATCATTATTTCAGTGATTTTGTCAAATTATCTTTTCAAAAAATAGTAGCTAACGATTCATTTAGTGTAAAAACTAATTTATTCCTAAGAAAAATCCACCTTCAATAAAAAACAAAAGTAATTTTTTACTGCCGATAGAAAAGCTTTCAGCATTTTAAACTTCATTAAGCTTTACATGAAACGTAACAAACAATAGCAATTCATTTTCATATAACATATCAAATTGCACTATTGTGCACACAACACGCTGCTTAAAACATAACATAACATAAGTATACTCGGTCCGTGCCGATCTTAACGGATCATCGCTATTTGATTTCAAACCGTTATTACCGGGTCACGGGTACCCAAGTAACAATTCAAGCCGAACAGTAAGAACAGAAGCTGATTATTGGTTGGTTTAAGGTGTACAAAGCTGATTAACAGCAGGCTGAATATAAAGTTGATTAGTAGTGCGTGAAGCTAATTGCATCCCAATAATTCATCCTCAATAAGTTAGCTGATCTAAAGATTGAACAAGCATTATTTTAGCTTAATACTACTCCACAAATCAGCAATGCACTACAAATATTTTGGTATCCTGAATTGTTAAACGTAATCAGTGTCACTCGTTGCATTTCCAGGCATTTTAGTTCTTCTAACTTCACTGCCTACCTTTCTAATCCCAAGCAGCGGCAGCAGTAGAGACAAGGTAGAGGAGCTTTTTAGGAATAGCCCCAGGTAGAAGTGCGCTGCGGCGACGTCGGAAGCATTAACATTTGTATTTTTGTGTTTTGACTGCTATATTGCACTGAATTTTCAGACAGAATTCCAAAAATATAACTCAATTATGGCACTAAAATAGATTCCACATGACAATCGAAATAAATCGCGCACTTGTGTCCACATTGTGTTAACTACACTTGAAAATGAGATGAATGTTTTACTGTCACCAGTTGTTGTTTACAATTCTTCATTGCTGTATAGTACCCTTGCGGTTGCTGTTATTCAACTTAAATTTGACGTGTTTCAAGTTAATGATCATACCTTTTGCCACACATATGCTTAAGTGGTCCAGTAGATATGATTGATGCCTGTGAATCAGCGACTGCCGGTTCGAATCCTGAAATGCAAAGGTTATTTTTATACTTATAATAACAATATAAATATGTAAATCCAATTAGTTAGTCAGCACCTTGTTTCAGTCCCATAAAAAAATATATAAGATATGAAGCGGTCTTCATTTTTTTTTTCTAAATAAAACTAGAAGGCTGAACAAGTGTTGGAAATGACTGTTATTTAATGGCTTAAAAAGCTTATACATTATATAACTGTTAAGCTTTTGACTGATTAAAATCACCAGATTTAGATGCTTAAAAGCTGAACAAAGGTTAACGTGTTCCATGTACAACAATTATTCAAACTAAGGCTAAATTAAAATCGATTGAACAACACTTATTAAGTATCAAATTGTTACCTGGGTATTTCACCACATCATGTCACTCGTCAATCAGCTGCAAGCACTGCCAGTACTATTTACTCAACTTGAAACGGCCACCACAAAAAACGATAACGTTCCCAAGAAGTTGCTAAGTGTAAGCTTAGGATAGAATATCTTTTTACCTTGTACATTTATTCATCAGCCTAGGTTGATCTCCCCGGGAGTCACTTCATACTGAAGACAAGATAATTTATTGAAGATAACAATTTGTACATAATTGAATTAAGTAAAACACTTTTGTTTTACACTTATTTTCAAATCAACGCCATGGGAAGCACCTGGAGCAAAACTAAAACAGGGTACACTTGTTCACTAATACATGTACATAAATTATTACACTTATAATTTTATCATCATATTAGGATTCAGTAGATCCCAGTGTGCGTGTAATTTCGATCTATTTTGATTAATGGAGGATGATAACCCTAGTAGCACACTTGTCACTTAAAAGTTGTGGTTTCTTGTATGCACCTTATCTCAGTCACAATCAAGTTGCAGCAACCTATTTTGATGGATATGTGTTGCTTGGGTAATGATAGTATTTGATATTATTTATCGTATCATTACCACTTATGTGATAGTTCAGTTATAATTTTCTAGCATTTGTTGAATCAGGGTTTTCTCAAAGGGAAAATAAATAATTTTCATTGGATGGTATACCATATTTTAAGAATATGTAATATTAGCAACATAAAATGTTTTACCATACGTTATCGATGATAGCATACAGTACAAGTATAAATGAAAGATAACTCAAGAAGTAAAGGCATGGCTTAAGTCATTTCTATAGTATGAACCACTTCATAAATAGTTTTTGATTATGTGGGATGTGACGCTCCATTTATGTGCATCATACTGAACAGAAATTTACACTACTTTTTCGAACTGTGTAGAATGAGTAATTTTTCATCAAATATCAGTAAATGTCACTCATATTTATGTGACATTTACTCATACCTATATAAGAGTCATTTACTGATATTTGAGTAAAAATTTACTCATTCTATGAGTAATCTGGGATCCATACCGTTGTAGCCATCGTGACGTAACGCAGTGCCAGCGGTGCCGTTGTTTTGAACACGGCACCCGCAACTTTAACATGAAGCCACGCCACGCTGCAGCAACTGTGCTCAAGAACAAGCCACTTCCAACTACCCTGCGGATGGAGCCGTGGCGTTAAAATGCGCCAACTTTGGTGGTGCGCATCAAGGTTCCTATAGCCAGTGCTCTAAACGCGAGGACTTCAAACGCATTAGAAATCAGGCATCGACCAACAATCAACCAGGAAAGAGAAAGGAAAAGGCTCCAGCTTTCAGGACGGAGGATTTCTCGACTCTTCGTGCTCCTCAGCAAAGGCAAGCAAATTCTCGGATGCAACCCGCTCCCCCTCATGAAAACTCCGGTGATTTTGATAGACAATCATCTCCGTACCCCCCTGAACTCTGGAGACAATCAACAGCGCTAAACAACCACCCCGATCTGTTCTCAGGAGATGAACTGATGAAAATCTTCGTCAACATGACCGGTGCTCTTCGTAAGTGCCGCAATAAGTCCGAGTAGATCCAAGTGCTCGGTAAGTTCATCATCCAGTATGGTGCCTAAACCGCTAACTATCGTCACCTGGAATGCTTTCTCTGTAAGAGCAAAACAGCATCGACATGGGTCTTCTAACCGCGACCCACCTCAAGTCCGGCGACAGCTTCTGGTTGCCTGACCACAACATTATCCGGCCTGATCCGGATCTCTCCGGCGGGAAATCCCTCAACCTTGGACTTTTTCCTGTCGAACATCGGACTATCCAATCCGGAGATGCACAACGATCTCAGTTTCGACCACCAACCGGTGGTGGCTGAAGTCGGCACCAACGTGGCTTCTACTCCAAACCTGCGCAAATACTACCACTACGTCACCTGGGTGCAATTTGGACGTGTTGTTGACAGAGGCATCGACGAAGATCCGCCGCTCGACACCATAGATGACATCGACCGGGCGTTGGAAGAACTCCAACAGGCCATATCCGTGGTTGACGAGGCATGTGTTCGACAAGTTCCTGTGAGGGGTAAATTTGTTGCTATTTATTCCCATACCCAATTACTGATTCACTTGAGAAATGTGCGTAGATGCCAGTTTCAGAGGACTGGAGATCTGGACAAAAAAACATGAAATGGCCGATCTGAATAGGCATATTGCTTCCAGAAGGGATTCACTCCGAAATGAAAGTTTCGGGCGTGTTGTCCGATCCAGACCATTCCTGAAGGTAGCCAAGGTCTTGAAAACTCATCCCATACCCGTTCCACCTATCAGAGACGAAAATGATGACAATCGGCTATTGATTATTCCACAGGAGAAAGCAAATGCGATCGGCGAGCATGTCGCTTCATCTCATTTGCTTGGCTCGACTATCCAAAGTCTGCTCGATGATCAGGTTGCGCAATGCGTTGAAAACCTACATGCCTCCCTTTTTGTCGTGCCTCCGGTGGATATGATTACAGTACAACAGATTTGCTTAGCGCTGAAATGCACCATGAAGGCTCCCGGGTTTGACGATATATTCAACTTGATCTTGAACAGACTCAGCATGAACGTGCAGTCTCTTCTGACCGCTATCTTCAACAGATGCCTTCAAGCTACAGACCAATCAGCCTCCTTTCAGTGCTGAGCAAATTGTTCGAGAAAGTCATTCTCAATCGTTTGCTCAAGTTTGTCGAGGAAAATTACATTCACCTTCCGGAACAGTTCGGGTTAAGAAATGGGTACTCCACCAATCACCAGTTAAATAGTACGAGTGATGAATAGCATCTGAAGTAACAAAGCTGTATCCAAGTCCACAGCCATGGCCTTGCTAGACGTTGAAAAGGCGTTTGACAATGTCTGGCATGATGGACTTGTCTACAAGCTTTGTAATTTCAACTTCCCATTACATCTGGTTAAAATCACCAGTAACTACCTCCAGCAAAGGTCGTTTAAGGTATCGTTGAATGGTTGTCTTAAAGACACGTTTTCTATGCCAGCAGGTTTTCCGCAAGGAAATCTGTTGGGTCCTTTGCTTTACAGCATCTACTCTTCCGACATTCCTCCCCTCGGAGACGGCTGCGTGTTCTTCCTGTTCGCAGATGATACTACAATAGTCGTCAAAGGAAGGATGCCTCACGAAATAACGAACAAACTTCAACGATGCCTTGACACATTTGCTGATTATGCCACCACGTGGATATTCAAAATCAATGCCACCAAAACCCACACTATCATGTTCCTCCATCGGCAATCACCCAAACTGAAACCGGCTCCATCTTGTACTGTAATCATGGATGGCAGAAGGGTTGAGTGGTCTGCCGAAGTAACCTATCTCGGGATGTTGTTCGATGAAAAGCTCCTCTTCCGTTCGCATGTAGAGAAAACAGTAGTCAAGTGTTCTGCCTTGGTTAGGTGTCTGTATCCGCTGATTTGCCGCAGATCCCGCCTCTTGAACAAACTGGCTGTCTACAAACAAATCATAGCACCTGCGATCCTCTACGCTGCACCGGTGCGGGAATCAAGTGCTCAAACTCACAGGAACAAAGTCCAGGTGGTACAAAACAGAGTGCTTAGGATGATCCTCGATCGTCCTTTCGACACTAGAATAACAAATTTATACGAAGAGGCAGGTATTCCGAAAATATATTCTAGAATTAACGAAATTAAGACTAAATTTGCACAAAAATGTAATAACTCGGAACATGCTTTGATAAGCAATTTGTTTATTGAAGGTTAGGTGTATATAGTACACACTTAAAAAAAATCATGAAAATTTAGATGCTCTAAGACTGACATATACGAGCGTCAATGTTGACATAAAATTAAGTCAGAATAGACGCGAAATTCAGCTCAATAAAACGTTTTTTTTTTTGTCGAGCAACGAACTTTTCCGTCTCGGAGCACTTAATTTTACATGACATGTTTGTTTACGTTTCATCCTTTATGTCAAAGATGGATTCCGTCGCGTGTAAAATTAGGAATTTCTAAGTGTGCAGTTGTAGGCACAGACAAACAGATATAACACTCACAATCACATTCATCGCAAATAATGTTTTAGTTGGGAATGTGCTTGCATTTGTCATGGTGGCGCCACTGAAGCATTGAGCAAGCCACCAAATTTCGAACTTATCAGTGATGCCAGTTCTTTTTCACGTCTAGTTAGTAGATGTCAGCTCTTGAAAATGATAAGTGGTCAAGGCATCCCACTGGAGACACATCCCGACCAGAACGTTATAACAAAATTATATCATGATTATATCAACTTCTGTTATACATAATAACCGTTGATATAATCTTGTTTTAAGAACTCTATGGTGAAATGAGGAATAAAAAATCATCATGGTTTTTGATATAAAACTGTTACAGAATTTGTTAGAATAAAATTTAAAACCACATTTTAACTAAGTTTGTTAGCATTAGTAGCACGAAAAATGAAACGGTTTGTTTAATTTTATTTTTTGTTTTGTTTTAGTCTTGAGCCGGTAGTAGAATTTTAATTTTTTCAAGGGCTACGGAAAAGTTGTTCACATGGAATTGGGCTAATAGGGTTAATGTCCCTAATGTCAGCCTAAGTGTCCCTAATATTGGGCCCATAAATAAATTTCGAAGGCAAGCATTGTTTTGATAATGATGAACTAAAAATCAAACATATTCATTTGTATTGTCCAGATTGTTCTACGAAAAATTTAAGAACGGGAGATTTTTATTAGATCCATAGGCCAAAGCTAGTGCTTTTTCTCCTATTTTTTTTACAGCATTCTCTTCTGATTGGGATGCTAAGAATTAATTAAATTATTACAGTCAACTCTCCCTTACTCGATTTCTCCTTAACTTGATTCTCCCTAACTCGATGAAAATCCAGGGGCCTCATTTCGCAAGTCGAATCAAACTCCCTAGCCCAAAGCGACTAGGCGCTTCTGATCAAAAGGCTTACCTAGATTTTAACTATCTAGGAGCGATTGCGCAATAACATAAATTATCAGTTCAGTTACGTTCTTTGAATTTTGGCGTGCACCATTTCAAATAAATATTTTTGCAGTTTGTGAAAGACAATATGTTTTTGATGATATACAAATTAAAATGATCAATGGAAAATTGCAACACTAACCGTCGAACATTAGCAATCAAAACTAACTCCGAATATATCTTTAATTTGCAATGGTGTGGGAGACAGATCTCAACGCATAACCAAACAAAATGTGCAACTAATACTGTATTAGAATTCAAATAGTACTTATGCATTCAATGAATCGATTTCGTCTTATTTTTGTTTTGTTACATATACTTAAATTAATTACTTTCATATAGCTAAGTTTAATGCTTATGCTACTTTATAATCAGAAAAAAAAAATTCTTATCAGCGAGTGCAATGTAAACGGCAATATTTGAGAATTATAACAAACTTTGTTACAAATTTAGCCGTTTACGTCAGTGCAGCAAGAGTGCAGAGAGTGAGAGGTGTTGGGAACACATGATTTATTTTTAACTCAGTTGCCGGCGCCAGCGAACTAAGAAGGCTCTGCCTGGAATACACAGAAGGTTAGCTTGCACCTACTCCTTCGTCAGAAGTAGATTTAGACTAGATGGTAAAGGCACCAGATTTCCCAATAGCCAAGATAGTTAAACGTCTTGGTTCGAATCCCTGTGGCAGCTATATAGACGCTTTTTGTGTTTGTAAAGTAGGCTTAAAGGAGAGAGAGAGAGAGAGAGGGGTGCTGTGTTGAGAGGGGGGGGGGAGCAGATGATTTTTAAAATATTTTAACAACAATCTAAAAATAGAAAACCCTAAAAAAATATGTTACCCAAAAACCGTGTTAAAAAGTCCAGTTCATTCCCTTTTTAGTTTTACCCTAATAGGTTATTTTGTAACAAGGTTTGTTACAAATATGATATAACCCTAACAATACTTGTTATATTCTTGATACTGCGTAGAAGATTTCTTGATAATTTTTTTGTTATTTTAACTACTAACGGTACATGTTTTATAACAGACCATGTTACGAATAATTTTATATCTCAGTAACACAGTAAGTATTATTTCTGATACTTCCTTCTGGTCGGGATACCACATCTGACAAAAACATAAAAAAAAGTTGTTGAATATTACATCAAAAGTGCTGCACATTAGTCATTCCGTTGCTAATATTACACTGTACGATTAACACAGAATCCGAGAACAAATCATGTTGATGACTGTAATATTCTATCAACTTTTACCCCTTTATCGGTTATTGATGTTCAATACTTCACCATGAATTTCATTGATTTATACATTTTATATTTTTTTTTGCTGTACACACTTTAAAGTGATGAGCAGTGGTAGAAAGGGCACTAATTAGTGATGCATTACCTCGTTTAAAAACTTGTTTCCAACAAAAGAATAAACACACTAAACAAACAAAACAAATTTTTTTTTTTCCTTTGGTTTGTTTTTTCCGTCGATCTTGTTTTCCGTGCTGAGCACCAATGCTACCGACGTGCCAGGAAGGCAGCTCCCACCCCTGGACCCTACCTATCAACCCATCAACTCATGAACCGGGGACCAACGGCTTTACTTCCCATCCGAAGGAAGGCGTGATCAGAGATGTTATGCCTCAGAACATCCCGGCGGCGCCGACTGGGATTGAACCCAGGCCTGCTGGGGTGAGAGGTAAAACAAAACAAATCCCTGAAAAAAGTCTTAGCTCCCCCTCTATCGTGACGTTTTTCCTATACCTATACCTAATGCAGTGGCACACCATTCATTGATCCTCTGCTATCGCATATGCCGGTTGCTTGCTGTGAACTTCTGGACGGATTTAACATTCATGGGTTCACTCAGGCGAACATTTTTCCCAACCGTAATGGACGTTTGTTAGATCTTGTTCTGGCAAATTACTCAGCATTACCAGACACTTCTGTTTCTCTACCGGTCGAGCCACTGATCGATCTAGATGCCGACCATCCCGCTCTCGTCGTGTCACTAAGTTTATCCACTCCAATTGAATATATACCGTTTTCCGAGTGCTGCTTTCTGGACTTTCGCCGGGCCGATTACACTGCATTGAACAATGCGCTTGCGGAAATAGATTGGCACTGTATCGAAACGGCCGCTAGTGTCAATGATGCTGTGGATTGTTTCAGCTCTGCGCTAGAAGAAGTTATTTTCCGCACTGTCCCAGCAAGACATCCCCTGCAGAAGCCTCCATGGTTGAACCCACGCCTACGTAAACTAAAACGTCAGCGCTCCGCCGCACTCCGAAGGTACTACAGCTCTCGCTCACCGTTCTACAAGCAACAGTTTAATTTCGCAAGTCGTCGCTATCGAAACTACAACCACTTCCTCTATAATCGGCACGTGAGACGCACGGAAGCGAACCTTCGGTCGAACCCGAAAGGTTTTTGGTCGTTTGTAAATTCAAAACGGAAAGAATCCGGGCTGCCTTGTTCCATGTTCCTCGGAGATGATACGGCCTGCAGCGAAAGTGAAAAATGCAGCTTGTTTGCTCGTCAATTCAAACAAGTCTTCCACGATTTTTCCGCTTCACCGACACAGGTGTTGGTCGCAACCTCCGGGATGCCACGTGATGTTTTTAGTTTTGACATACCTCACATCACTGAAGACATAGTGATAGCCGCAACATGCAAAATGAAGAACTCATTCGCCGCTGGTCCTGACGGAATTCCCTCGTCAGTTTTAAAACGATGTGCAGCCAACCTCTGCCTTCCACTTGCGCGACTTTTTAATTTCTCGGCACAGCAAAGTGAATTCCCCTCCCGCTGGAAGCTTTCCTATCTTTTTCCAATTCACAAAAAAAGGAGACAAACGGAATGTCGCTAATTATCGAGGGATCTCCTCCATGTGCGCCTGCTCTAAACTTTTCGAGATTATTGTAAATGATTCTCTGTTTATGTGCTGTAAAAATTATATCGATACGGACCAACATGGTTTTTACCCCAAGCGATCGGTTTCCACGAACCTGGTGCAGTTTACCTCTGACTGTCTGCGAAGCTTGGATGCTGGATGGCAAGTTAACGCTGCATACATGGACTTAAAAGCCGCTTTTGACAGGGTGGATCATGAAATCCTGCTTGCTAAGTTGGAGATACTAGGTGTCTCGTCTACGGCTGTGAAATGGTTCAGATCGTACTTAGTGAATCGCTCTGTACGAGTCAAGATTGGCGCGACGGAATCAAATGTTTTCTCAAACAACTCGGGAGTCCCGCAAGGCAGCAACCTGGGACCTCTGCTGTTTTCGATCTTTTTAAACGACATCGCTCTGTTGTTACCATCTGGATGTCGTCTTTTCTACGCAGATGACGCCAAAATCTACAAAATTATCTCGGACTGTTGGGATCTCCAGCATATGCTATGTATTTTCGCTGACTGGTGCACGAGAAATTTGATGGGCCTGAGCATCGAAAAATGCAACGTCATCTCCTATCACCGTAAAAACGAACCAATTATTTTTGACTATGTGCTCTTTGGATGTTGCATTGCCCGTGTAGAACAAATAAAGGATCTCGGTGTTACTCTGGACTACGGGCTCACCTTCAAAATCCATTATAACGACATCATTTCCCGAGCCAATCGCCAACTGGGTTTTATTTTCAAAATTGCCAATGAGTTCCGGGACCCGTTATGCCTCAGATCACTTTACTGCTCACTTGTGCGGTCTATATTAGAATCAAGTGCAGTTGTATGGTGCCCTTTCCAAGCCACTTGGATCGCTAGAATCGAATCTGTTCAACGAAAGTTTGAAAGATATGCTCTTCGTTTCTTGAACTGGCGTGCAATCAGCCGACAATTTAACTACTTTTATTGCGAATTTGACTTTAACGTATCAGCAAATGTGTTTCGTCATCGGTTACTTGACCGTTTTCGTTTCGTTGACCATAACTATTTAGATTAAGTTTTATTCATTAAGACATTAATTGTCAGTTGAATTATTAAATAAACAAATAAACAAATAATTCCGCTTTTGACGTTTTCAGATCAATCAAAGAATTCATGGAATACCTCATCATTCCACGGAACTTCTTTTAAGTATCTGCAAATTTGCTTAAGTTAATTGAATTATTCTGAAGCTATCTGATCGTCCTTGAAGAACTCGGAACTTCGCTAAATATCATGAAACTATCTAAAAGTATCTAAATCTTTGAGAAGTTCTTTGGAATTTCTTGAAGATATCACTGCTTGCTAAAAGTTTTCGGATTTTTTTTTTTAATTAATGGAATTTCGTTGATTTTCTTTAATAGATTTAGCTAAATTTTCTCAATTTTGAAATCTCCATGATATAACACGCTTAAAATACTCTCACGTTTTCACGTTTTATCACGTTCCAGAAATTCTCTCGCAGCTATGCTGAAGATTCCGGAAATTCCCTGGGTTTCTCGCAACTTCTTTAAGGTTTTTATAATTACCTTGAAATTATTTCAACTGCCCTTTGATTCTCTAATCTGTCTTGATGTTCTCGAAGCTTCCCAAAAGCTCTCAATTCTATTGAAGATCTCGGTTCTGAAGCTAGGAAATATATGGTATTCCCGTACACCTTTAAATTTCCCTGAAATTCTCTGGACATCTGTGAAGTTTCTGAAATATTTCTGAAGTTTTCATAAATTCTCTGAAGAGCTCTGTGCTTCCTTGAAATTATCGGATCATCTTAGGGGTTCTCGATTTTTTTTCAGCACATTATAGAACTCTCCTGAAATTTTCTAAATTTACCTATTATAGATCTTTAAACTGCTCCAAAAGTCTGGACTTAAGCTACGGAAACTGCTCTTAAGATCTGAAATTGCCCAAAAATCTCTGAGGAACTTAGAACTTCTTAAAAATTTGCAAAATACCCCTCATGTTTTCTATATTTCTCAAGTTCGGGAACTTTTATTATGCTCCTAGAACTTCACAATTGTCAAGTTTTCTGAAATTCTAGGAACTTCATAAAAGTTCCCGAAAATTTTCAGATGCTAAAAGAACCGATTTGAGGTTATTAAGGCTTCCAATAAGTTCCCCGTATTTTCAGCTTGGACTTATTCAAATTCAGTATTTATTTTTCAACTTTATGAAGTGAGAAATTAAGTAAGTGTTAAACTGCAACAACTGATTGCTATGTCTTAAAAACGTTTGGGTAAATTGCTGTTGTTTTTGATCTGAAAAAAAGCGTATTTTTAACGCATTTTATAAACCTGGAATTTATTCGTTGAAGTACTGTAAAAACCTGGAAAACTCAGATAATTTTATTTAGAACAATGAGTAGACACCCTGTCGATAGAGAAAGATGATTAAACGCCACAAAGCAAATAATGATCAATCTTGAAATAAATTCACGCTACAAAAATTGGAAATAGTGACTGATTGCAAGAAAAAGTGACTTTAGTGACTTGGCCTTAAAAAAAGAGTCTTTTTAGTGACTGGCTTGAAAAAAGTGACCAAGTCACTAAAAAGTGGCTCGCTACCAGCCCTGCAAATGAGAGCTGGAGACTTCTCTTAAATAGCTTTGAGCCCTCTTCTAAGTCGTCGTGTTTTGGATTCCTAGTTGAACACTCAGTCGGTTAACAACGTCCCGGTCTCAGTCACGCGGCATCTAGTTTTTTTCGGTGTTTTTTTTTTCCGCCCGAGCGGTTTTTTCACCCCCCCCCCCCCCCATTGGTGCCCCAAGTGACCAGTGTGCAACAGAGGAAGTGGAATTCCATGGGCCGAGCCCCTTGGAGTTGCCATCCAGCTTTAATTCACCCCGGTAATCCATCCGGTCGTCAAGCCATTTTTTCATCATCGTGCCGACCCACCAACACCAACCATCACCACCAGCAGCAGCAAACGGACCATCTAGCTGCAACGGCTGATAGGTTGTTTACAACCGGCATAAGTATTAGACAATACATTTTGCAAGTCCATTGCCTCCCTATTGTAGTTTAATTTTGCCTCGTGGCGCGTGAATCTGTCTCTCACCCCTGGTAGGGTAGGTTTTTTTTTTTCGATTTTTTTTTTTTTTTTGATTTGTTTGTACGTCGGGCAAAAAATTTAATTACTAGAAATTAAAATTAATTTATTATTGATGGTTTTAATTTTTTTTTCCTTCTTAAGTGGTTGCGCACCGCTTTTGCGCAACACTTATGGCATCTTCCGATGCCTACGTTACGCGAACCAGATACTATGAACCGTCTTCGAAAGGACCATGGGTTGTCTTTTTTCGGCCCAAAAATAAACCTTTGAAAACTCTCGACATAACGAGAGATTTGCTGCGTAAGTATCCGGGAATCTTGGTACACAAAGAAAGATTCAACAAACTGCGTGTAGAAGCACCGACTTATGATGTGGCAAATAAAATTGCTGAACACGAGCTTTTTAGTGTTGAGTATAACATCTACATCCCTTCTCGAGATGTGGAGATAGAAGGCGTGGTCTCCGACGCGAGGACTTGAAACATGCCTCGGCAACTTTTAAAAACTCGACATTCGCTACCGCGCTAGTGAAGATACTGGATGTAAGGCAACTGCATTCAGCATCTTTGCTAGACGGTAAAAAAGTTTATAAACATTCAGACTCGTTCCGGTTGACTTTCGCAGGTTCAGTTCTCCCAAACTTTGTTAAAATTGATGGTGCTTTTTTCCGGTGCGACTGTTTGTACAGAGGGTATATAATTGTACCAACTGCAAAAGGCTGGGACACTCGGCCAGCCATTGCGGCAACAAAACTCGTTGTGGCAAATGTGGTGAAAACCACAAAGAGGATTCTTGCCACAAAGAATCAGTAAAATGTTGAAGGCTGCATCAGCCGTCCAAGATGCAAACCAATTTTCGGTTTTGTCAGTTGAAGAATCGGACTCTGACTCATCCGATGAAGGTGATTCTACGGTGGTACACGCACCTTCAAAAATGGACGGTTCCTCAAAAAGAAAATCCCCTCCCCGAAAGTGCGCCGTAAGAAAACTAAAGTCACCTCCAGACGATTGCCAAATTCCCAGGGTAATGGGGATGAAAAAACAAAACCGAAGGCTCCTGTTGATCCAATCCCTGGATGCAGCAAGAATTTTCCGCCATTGCCCAACAAAGATAAAAAAAAATAAAAAAAAGCTGCTCCTCAAACTTCTCAAAAGAAATCCAAGTCCGAACGAGGTTTGCTAGCTTTTTCGGACATTGTGGAATTCATATTAAACATGTTCAACATACAAGACCCTCTAAGAAGCTTAGTTTCTGCCTTGCTTCCAACGTTAGAATCATATCTTAAGCAATTGACTGTTTCATGGCCCCTCCTTGCATCAATCAAATCTTTCGATGGATAATTCGTCGAACGTTGAAGATATGATCACGGTGCTACAGTGGAACTGCCGTAGTCTAGTGCCTAAGCTAGACTCGTTCAAATTTTTACTTCACAATTCTGATTGTGATATATTTGATCTCTGTGAAACATGGCTTTCTTCCGATAAAGAACTCAACTTCCACGATTTTAACATTATACGCCTGGATAGAGACGATTCTTATGGAGGAGTACTTTTAGGGATCAAAAAGTGCTACCCTTTCTACAAAATTTCCCTTCCTGCTCTATCAGGCGTCGAAATCGTCGCTTGCCAAATAAATGTGAAGAACAAAGATCTTTGCATAGCTTCAGTATACGTTCCACCAAGAACCTCCATTAGCCGTAGTCAACTCTGGAATCTAGTTTCGATTCTTCCATCCCCAGTATTAATTCTGGGTGATATGAACTCCCATGGTACTGGGTGGGGCGATCTATATGACGACAATAGAGCGGCTATTTTTTACGATTTATGTGACGATTTCAATTTGACTATTTTGAACACTGGTGAAGCGACACGTATAGCAAAACCTCCGGCTCGAGAAAGCCGACTCGACCTATCTTTGTGTTCAAGATCGCCATCATTGGATTGTCAGTGGAAGGTTATCAATGATCCCCATGGTAGCGATCATTTGCCAATCATCATTTCAATTAAGTGTGGCCCTCACTCTGCAGAACCATCTCGGGTTCCATTTGATCTTACAAGGAACATCGACTGGCAGAAATATGCAACGGCGGTGACAATCGGTGTCGAATCAATAGATGCGCTTCCACCATTGGAAGAATATCGATTCCTAGCCGATTTGATTTACAAAAGCTCACTGGAAGCACAAAAAAGAAAAGTTCCAAGTGCACCCTTTAAAAGGAGACCAGCCACACCTGGTTGGGACGAAGAATGCACAAAATTGTATGCAGAAAAATCTGATGCTTTCAAAGCTTTTCGTAGACACAAAACCTCCACATACTAGGAATATTCAAAGCTTGAGACAAAGCTGAAACAATTAGTCAAAGAAAAGAAACGCGGTTATTGGCGCAATTTCGTCGAGGGACTCTCACGAGAAACCTCAATGAACACCTTGTGGAGGGTGGCTCGCAACATGCGTAACCGCTCATCTTTCAATGAGAGTGAAGAATACTCCAACCGATGGATATTCGATTTCGCTAAACAGGTCTGTCCGGACTCAGTTCCAGCACAAAATATTCTTCGAGAAGCGTCTCCTAGCGGCGGCTCTCTGGATAGACCATTCTCAATGCTGGATTTCTCTATGGCTCTTCTTTCATCGAACAACTCCTCACCGGGAAGCGATATGATTAATTTCAATCTTCTGAAAAATCTCCCAGATATCGCTAAAAGACGCTTGCTAGATTTATTCAATCCCTTGCTAGAAAACAACATTGTACCGCCTGAATGGAGACAGGTCAAAGTAATAGCCATTAAAAAACTTGGCAAATCAGCGTCTGACCATAACTCATACCGTCCGATTGCTATGCTTTCGTGCATTAGGAAATTGTTGGAGAAAATGATCCTTCGGAGACTCGATCAGTGGGTCGAAACAAATAACTTGCTATCAAATACACAGTTTGGGTTCCGCAAGAGCAAAGGAACAAACGATTGTTTAGCGCTGCTTTCCACATATATTCAACTGGCCTTTGCGCACAAGGAGCAATTGGCTTCAGTATTCTTGGACATTAAGGGGGCTTTTGATTCAGTTTCCATTGAAATTCTGTCAGACAATCTGCACAGATGTGGACTTTCTGGAATTTTAAATAATTTCTTGTACAATTTGTTGTCAGAAAAGCATATGAACTTTTCTCTTGGAAAACTGACAACTTCCAGAATTAGTTACATGGGCCTGCCCCAAGGCTCATGTCTCAGCCCTCTTCTTTATAACTTTTATGTCAAAGATATCGACAACTGTTTGGCAGAACAATGCACGCTAAGACAACTTGCAGATGACGGTGTGGTTTCCGTAAGAGGTCCACATGCCGTGGACTTGCAAGGACCATTGCAATGTTCCTTAGATAACTTGTCTCCTTGGGCTATGAATCTAGGGATCGAATTCTCGCCGCAGAAAACTGAACTGGTAGTGTTTACTCGAAAGCGGTACCCAGCCCAAATGCAGCTTAATCTTTTGGGCAGAAACATTACCCAATCATTGTCTTTCAAGTACCTTGGGGTCTGGTTTGATTCAAAGTGCACTTGGAATGCCCATATTACGTATTTGAAGCAAAAATGTCAGCAGAGGATCAACTTTCTCCGTTCAATTTGCGGTACATGGTGGGGTGCTCATCCGGGAGACCTCATAACGCTTTATAAAACAACTATTCTCTCTGTTCTAGAGTACGGCTCTTTCTGCTTTCTCTCGGCAAGAAAAAGTCACCTAATAAAATTGGAACGAATTCAATATCGTTGTCTGCGTATTGCTCTAGGCTGTATGCACTCAACGCATAACATGAGTCTCGAGGTTCTGGCAGGAGTAACACCCCTCCAGAACCGTTTCTTCTCTCTCTCAGAATACTAATCAAATGCGGAGTGACGAACACACTTATAATTGAAAATTTTGAAGGAATTCTTGGGCTGAACACACAATCTCGATTTATAGAATCTACCACCACTACATATCATCAGATATGTGTCTTCCTTGTTATACTCCAGACCGTGTTCACTTCACCAATCGCAGTTCCTCAATTGAATATGATCTGACCATGAAACAAGCAACTCATGGGATTCCCGATCAACTTCGACCTATTATTATTCCGCGTATTTTTACTGAAAAGTACCAACAAGTCAATTGCATGAAAAGATATTTTACAGACGGTTCCCGTCTCAATGGATCCACTGGCTTCGGTGTCTTCAATTAAAACTCTAGCGCCTTCCGCAAACTTCAGGAACCTTTAACCTTGTTCCGTTTTTGTTGCTGAGCTGGCAGCAATCAACTTCGCATTGGGGATGATTTCCAACATTCCCGCAGACCATTACTTCATCTTCACGGATAGTCTCAGTTCGATTGAGGCTATTCGATCGATGAAACAAGGTAGGCACTCATCTTATTTCCTTTCAAAGGTAAGGGAGCAGATGTGTGTGCTGGTCGAAAGATCATATATGATTACCTTTGTATGGGTCCCCTCACATTGCTCAATCCCAGGCAATGAGAAGGCGGACTCTCTTGCAAAGGTGGGCGCGCAGGAAGGCGAATTGTATGACAGGCAAATTTCACACGATGAATTTTACCATTTAGTGCTTCAGAGTACCTTTTCGAGTTGGCAAACCGATTGGGATACTGGAAATCTTGGACGGTGGTTACATTCAATTATTCCTAATGTTTCTTCGAGAGCGTGGTTTAAAGGCTTGGGCTTAAGTCGTGACTTCATTCGCGTGATGAGTAGACTTATGTCCAACCACTACTCGCTAGATGCTCATCTCAATAGAATAAACCTCGTGGACAGCAACATCTGTCGGTGTGGAAACGGTTACGATGACATCGAACACGTAGTTTGACAATGTACGGATAATGACGCCGCCAGAGAGCGACTTTTGAATACCCTCGAGGCCCAAGGAAGACAACCCTATGTTCCTATCAGAGACGTGTTGGCAACCCGTGATCTCTGCTATATGCAGTCCGTTTATGTTTTTCTTCAAATGTCTAGTATAAGAATTTAATTCCTTTTGTCTTTTGTCTCTCTTTATTAGTTTTTGTTTGTCTTGTCCCCCCGTCTCGATGAGTCTCATCGTCGCCCACTGGTCACCCACCATAGCCGGTCGAACTCCGGACGAAGCTAGAACAGCACTACCGTTCATACTGGCGACAACACTCTGATGAGACAACGAAACCCTACCCCAAGCTCCTCCCCTGATCCTATCCTTCGAAAATGTACCCTTCTAACCTCGAGTAAGCCGCGAGTAATCGGCCCAACTCCTACTAGACATAGAATTAAGTGAATTTTGTTACCCACAGTGAACAATGAATTATCGGCTCCGTAAAGCTAACGCGATTGAGCCTTCCAAATAAACGAACTAGATAAAAAAAAGTCGTCGTGTTTTATTTTGACAAATGATGTTCCCCTTTCCTCCTCCTATGTGTTCTGTGATCAAAAACCCGCTGGTTTCGCTCCGAGCGATCCTCAAACTCACTTCGTTACGTACATCACGTGGAGTTTTTTATCTTACTAAATTGAATTTCGCCAGTCCACAGGTACAAAGGATTCACCGTCGTGCTTGTCGCTGCCGGCGACGGGCATCCGTCTTCAGTCGCTCACCACCAGACTTGTAGGTACCGGGTGGGTGTGTTAATAAATTTTACCCTTTCCATCCATGGTTAGTGCTCGTATGCTCTCGCACGTTTAAGACATTGTTGATGGGAGGGTGAGTATGGGTATAAGAGAAGCACTCTCATTCTGGCAAACACGTGGATCTTCGTGGCGCCACGGCGTTGTGTTTTTGCTACTAGGCGCCCAAGGGAGGCAGAATTCTCATCCGCATGCTGATTCAAACGTGCTGGTCCGCATTTTTTTTTCTTAGAGCAGAAGGATCTCGTGAGTAAGAGAGCAACTCTCGGAGAGACGTAGGTTTATTCTCGCGAGAGACGCTCATGTGAAATTCGGCATGAATTTGACTGGCTTGTGAGTGGGGTCTAAACGTTGGATTTTGTTTTATACAATCACCAACCAACTTTGGTCGTTAAATGCTAGTTTAAATGAATTTAGAAAATTTGAAAGGACTAATCTCATAATTCCCTGATGGAATTGGATTTGACATTTTGAATGTCAACCGCAAGCTTTGTATTGGTGGTATATAATAAGGAAAACATTTACAATCACTTGATGTGATTATCGGTGGGTAGACTTGTGCTTTTAAAAACAAAAAAACACACTCCTCGTTACGCACGGGCTTATCCAATTACTATGTTGAATCCACAGGCCATCTTTTGAACGTTGAATTGATTTCGTGCGATTCAACGAACGGCTCCGGTTTAATCTCAAAATGGTCCACTACCAACGCCTTGCAACGGTATGATTGTAAAAGAATGAACTCAAGCGCAAAAATAATGATTACTCATTGTATTTTTTCGACAAACATACCTTATATTCTGGGCTGCTTCAACCAACCAAGGTATGGAGTTGCTTTTTGGTGATTTTTGGCTGCAGTTGGTATTTCAAGCCGCCTGTTACCATATTGCTCGTTGTGCTCTATCTTAAAAATGGCTCTAATGATATGCCGCTTTTTGGTTGAGCTAGTACGACTTGTGAAAAATAAGATGTTATTCTTCACGTTGCATTTCCTTAAGGTTCAATTTAACCTGGTGTGATGTCGAAAAATTCAATCCCAGTTTTGTTTTAACCTATCATATCAGATTGCAAAAAAAAAGCATTTCTTTTTATATTTTACATAAAACAACACGATCTATTTGCAATCTAAAATGGTGCTTCGAATAAAAACTGGGTTTGAATTTTTCGAAAATTCATCGATGTCAATGGCAGCTTAAGGATCACCGGTTCGGACATCATGTGAACATGATTGCAGATTGTTAGATTAAAGGGTACACACCTAGAAAAAAATCATGTAAATTTAAGTGCTCTGAGAGTGACATATACGAGCGTCAATTTTGACATAAAGTTGAGTCATAACAAACGCGAAATATAGCTCAATCAAACGTATTTTTCATCGAGCAACGAACTTTTCAGTCTCAGAGCACTTACTATTACATGACATGTTTGTTTACGTCTCATCTTTTATTTCAACGATTGTTTCCATCACGTGCAAAATTAGTTATTTCTAAGTATGTATCCACGATTCACCAAAAGTCAGCCTTTCAACCGAAGCTTTCAGGAAATGACATTAATCAAGTGAGCCTATTTAAGAAATTTTTATTTTATTTATTTCACTTTCGAATCCAAATGCTCGCTTTTTCACTATTGCACCTTCCATAAGGTGTTGTACATCATCAAAATCGATTCTCTTCATCGACTTTCGCTTTCGTTAATAACTTTGCTGCAAACCCGTTTCCTGCCATGTTTGCAGAATTAGCTGCTAGATAATAGTTTCTTTCGAGGGGGATGACTGTTTCTCAGTTGTTGGACAATAATAGCTTTGCTGTAGTGAGAAGCGCGTACTTTTTAATTTAATTTAAGAAGATTGCAAAAAGCTGGAGAGCGATGCAAGTAGATGGATTTAGATGCAAGAGATGACAAAAGATTTTTTGTAGATTTATTGGCTATCGTGAGACTTTGTGCCCATCTAAAAATTTAGATTTAGATGTGTCGCACCCCTAGGTTTTTTTTATCGAACTGTGTGTTGAAAATACACACAGAAAATAATAAGGAATATTACATGACATGTAAACCAAAACCATTTTAAAATTACATCGCTTTAATCTATGTTTTAATTTAATTTTACATTAACAATCATGCACATTATAACATCATGATAAAACTCATAAATTCGTTCAAAAAGCTAAATGCGTGTAATTCTAAATGTCCTGTAGAATTACAAAGTGAGCCCATCTTAAGCCATCCATGTAAAATTCAAGTGACGTTTAATTTTACATGCATGTAAATTTCAAGTCGTGTAAATTTAAAAACCAATTTAATTTTACACGAATATGCATGCTCTTTTTATGTGCATGGAAATTCGTGTAAAATTACAAAATAATTTTAACTGTGCATGTCCGTGGAGATGCAAGGATAAAATCGATAAAAATAATTTGTCAATGTTGCTAAGGACCAGAGTTGCTTGCTCATTTGAATATATTCTATTATGATATACAGTACTGGACAAAATAAATCATACGCTCAACCCAAAAAAGTACACTACATCATATTTTTGCTATTTTGCACGCAATTTCAGCAGTATGTTCAGAAAAGTTCAAGTATTTCTCATGGTGTATTCAATTAGCAGAATGAAAATTGTTATAATATTCTGCTATTTTTGTTACAAATTAAAATAAATATATGCTCACTTTTGTGCTTGGACGAAATAAATCAAACACTCCTAAGATTTTATTTTTTAGCCATCGAATAAAAACAAAATCTGAAGATTTGGCATCACGGCATAATATTAGACAGTTCTTGTTCCGGGAAGCGTGCGCATCGCACCATTGTGTTTTGTTTGCGTCATTTGAAAAGTGAAAAATGTCGGGAAAGCAGATTTCGCTCGGTGTTAGAAATTTGGTGATTCGCGATCGTGAAAAAGGCAAGGTTGCAAATACTCATTTCAGCTAAAACAATGTTTTTATAAATTATGAAATAATTAGATGATATGATCATATTTTGAATAAGCAAGGTACAAGAAGAGGTTGCAAAGAATGTGTTTGTTATATTGAACCTGTTTATTTCACTTCATGAGAGTCACATTCAGTGATTTTTCACACACCCACTCACTCGGCGTTGATGATCGCTGATTGTGACTCATAGAAAGCAAAATTTACAGGTTTTATGTTTCAAACGCATACTGTGTAACCTCTTCTTGTAAGTTACAAGTAAAACATGTCATCATACCATCTTTTGGTTTTATTATTCCGAAAAACATTATTTTAGCTGAAATGAGTATTTGCAACCTTGGAAAAAGGAATTTCTTTTCGGAAAATTGCCGAAAAGTACTCGATCTCAGTTGGAGCTGTTCAGCACATATGGAAAATGTACGAAACACGAGGAATTGTGAGGAATTTATCCGAACAAGGACGTCATCGTGCGAGAAGTAATCATGATGACATCAGAATTGTTCGAATGGCTAAGCAGAATCCGAAGTATTCGTCGAGGCATATTGTGGAATCAATGGATCTTAATGTAAGTCGACGTACTGTTCGCCGGCGACTTAATGAGAGTGGTTTGAAAAGCTGTTTGGCATCGAAGCGTACTTTTATCAACAAGTGGAACCAACGGAAGCGACTGGAATTTGCTAAAAAGTACGCCGGAATGACTGTGGACTTCTGGAAACGAGTTCTGTGGACGGATGAGAGCGAATTTGAGTTATTTGGACAGAAAAGGCTATCAAGGGTTTGGTGAGGTTCCGGTGACGCTGTTAAGGAACATTCAAAAGACGGTTAAACACGGAGGCGGAAATATCATGGTATGGGGTGCATTTGCGTGGTCTGGTGTTGTACAATGTTATCAATGTGTACATTGACTTGTTAAGTGATAATCTGGAAGTTTCGCTACTGAAAACTGGCCCGGAATCCAATAACATTTTCCAATAAGATAATGACCCAAAGCACACAGCGAAGAAAACAACGGCATTTTTCAAATCAAATCGAACGGCGCCAGTGGTGTAGTGGTAAGTGTGATTACCTCTCACCCCAGCAGGCCTGGGTTCAATCCCAGTCGGCGCCGCCGGGATGTTCTGAGGCATAACATCCCTGATCACGCCTTCCTTCGGATGGGAAGTAAAGCCGTTGGTCCCCGGTTCATGAGTTGATGGGTCGATAGGTAGGGTCCAGGTGTGGGAGCTGCCTTCCTGGCGCGTCGGTAGCATTGGTGCTCAGCACGGAAAACAAGATCGACGGAAAAAACAAACCAAAGGAAAAAAAAAAACAAATCAAATCGGATCAAAACGCTGAAATGGCCTCCCCAATACCCCGATCTCAACCCAATTGAGAATTTGTGGTATTACTTCGACAAAAAGTGGATAAAGCATCGGTTTCCAACAAAAACGTTTATTTTGAAGCACTTGAAGCAGCCTGGGAGAATATCGATTCGGGATATCTACAAAACCTCATCGATAGTATGCCAAGACGGTTGGAAGCAGTGTTGAAAGCAAAGGGTGTTCATACCAAATACTGAGAGCGTTAAAATATAAGTTGAAAGTTGAATTAAACAAGAATTTTCAATAAGAAATCAGGCGTATGATTTATTTTGTCCAACTCGAAATTCTCCTTTTACAACTTATAAATGATAAACCATTATTGTATGTTTGAATCTACCTGATATATCGAGCTCCAAAGAAAAATTGTATGGGTGTATGATTTATTTTTTCCAGTACTGTATATGCGAATGTCGTGAAAATGGTTTTTTTCTTCGAATCACTCAGTTTTAAAACTCTTTTCTGTGCTCAATATTACACCACTGCACAGTAGCACAACGGAGACACATTCACTATGGCAGGTAAGTTTCTTGAGGTGTTTGTTCTCTTTTAAGCTTTTACGGGAGTTCACAGCACAGGTAAGTGAATAATCTTAGTTCATTTATTTTTAACTTCACTAACATCAAATAACTACTAACACCTAGGTGCCGTGATTGTGATATTTTCGTGATGCGAACAGGTTGGTTGAAATTAATATCTCATTTAACTTACATTAAATTAAAAATATACTAATGTTAAACCTTATGTAACATTGTGCACAGATAATTTGGTTAAAATATCCTAGATGATGTAAATGTAACGTAGCTATTAGGATAACACTTGGTTATGATCACAATATACTTCGTATGTACAGCTTAAGATCTTGTGTAACTCTCGTCTATCTACATAAAAGTGTGTTCAAACTTTTGTTTGCCTATGTGCATTTCTAAAAACGTATTTTTGCTACTATTTATGATACTTAACATTACAGCATGTGGGGCCTCCCTTAGCTCAGTCGGTAAAGGCGCAGCTACAAAGCAAGACCATACTGGAGGTGGCTGAGTTCGATTCCCGGTCCGGTCTAGGAATTTTTCGGATTGGAAAATTTCTCGACTTCCCTGGGCATAGAAGTATGATTGGACTTGCCACACAATTATACCAATGCAAAAATGGTACAGGAATCGAAAGCTAATAACTGTGGAACTGCATCTAGCACACTTAGTTGAGAACACACAATAAGCTAATATGCGATATGCAATAAGCTTGAAATGCGAAGAAGAAGGAAAAGAACATTATAGCACTATTTAAATGGAACAGCTGGTCAAAGTTATCTACACTTTACTCCATGGGTTAAAGAATCATATTCTAGTCATCATTTTCTGTATATTCAAGATATTTGCATCAATACGAATTTTCCAATTTTGGCTCAATGTCACCCCGTCTTACGGTGTTATAAAGTTCATAAGTTTTCATGCCACTACACAGTGGTCTAAAAGGGCCAAAACGTGCGTTTTTTTTTTGGTTTATGCGAAAACGGTCCATTTAAGCCATACAGTGTCTTTGGAGAAGTTTGTGCAGTTAAAAAGCCCCTTCTTTTGAGCTTAGCCATTTTGTGATTAATCCACCTAGCAGGGAGATGTTTGCCTTCTTCTTTTTCCTCGCATTTCAAGCTTATTGCGTATGGCATATTAACTTTTTGCGAGCTCTCAACTTAGTGTTCTAGATGCACTTCCACAGTTATTAATTGAGAGCTTTCGATGCCTGTACCATTTTCGCATTAATATAATTGTGTGGCATAGAGTATGCCCAGTAAAGTCGAGAAATTTTCCAACCCGATTTATTCATCAAAAATGTAATTTGTTTATAATAATTACAATTTTTTATAAACAAATGCGCGATACAAGATTGTTTTTTTTTTAGAATTGTTCCTTGACTTTTTTCCCATACAGAACCGTTTCAACATTTTTGTCACCAGTATTGAGAGCCGAGTTATAGCAATTTTAATAACGCGCCGCACCAAGCGCACGGCGCTGCATTTGTTTATAAAAAAATGTAATTATTATAAACAAATTACATTTTTGATGAATAAATTTTAGTGATTTTGGAAGAAGCATGTCTTCTTGCGATTATATCAAAACTGGAGAAAAATTCATTGGCCCGATCTAGGGATAAGATTTTTTTCGAAAAAGGGTCCAAAAAACTTAATTAATTATAACTTTTGTTTAAATGCGAATTTTGCCGAAATATTTTGGGTTATTGTTTGTCGTGGTAAGAGCAATATATAGATGTATTTTGAACGGAATCCAATGATTTGTGAAAAATCAGTGGTCCACTTCAGGAATTTTGACTCCGCTGCAAATAATTGTCACCAGGAGCACATGCCTTGGTAGAGCTGAGCTACCGATTTTTGACGACACCCAACAACACATAACACCAAGCACATGAGCCCATGAGAGACAAAAACGAGAATGAGAATATGCTAGGGAAAGAGAAAAACCGCACACAGTAGGAGAGCGAATAGGAACAAACACACAGAAACAGAAATAATACGAAATTTGTACAAATGTAAATAATCAGTAAGAGGCACTCAATATATCGTCATTCATGTTATAAATAAATGTTGTTTTCCCGTTCAAAATATCTCTAGCTTTAATTATTTGAATGTGTTTGACATCACTCCGCGTTCGTGTTAGTTTTCGTTGCCCGTCCTCGTGTTGAGTTTGAATGGTGGGAAGTACATTCCACTACCAGATTAGGAAGACGTCTAGCGACAGGTGACGGGACTGGCCGATGATGAGAAGTTCTCTCTCGTAGAGCTCTACCGTTTCTCTGAGTGACTTTCTTGAGTGCAAATTCATGAGGATAATAGGGAATTCCCGTTTGGTCGTTTAGTTGAAAGCTGTCTGGAACGATCCGTAAATCCTTTCTAGGAAATAATGGACTCGCCCTTAGGAGAGTCTCATCCGGGCAAATTAAACTTGGACGTGTGGTCTCCCTTGTGGAGTGGCGCTTAAGCCACGCGTATTTAAGCGGGATCGTCCGGGCTAGCTACACTGCCTCAAGCTATACGTCATAAACTTCCATCTACTTCCAATTCTCAACGACCTGGTCGAAAAATATTGCCTTTTGATAAAAGCACAGACAGTGTGAAACGGCAAAAAATGAGCGAATTGCGGGCCGAACATGAAATAGATGAGCTATGCTTTGCAGTGCGGATGAATCTTCGAGAATCTGGAAGAAAAGACGCAGCTGCACTCATCAGAGACGTTATTCAGGCAACTCCTTTGCGAGCAGAACAAGTACTGTCGAGTTTTAAAACATCGCCCAAACTCGATATTGTACTATGTACACCAGAAGATGGCGATGATGCTGGATACTAACTTAACAAAGTCGCAATACACAAAAAGAAGCTAAGGCGAGGAATGCGAACATATATCCACCATAAAATACAATTCTGACCGCGAAAAAAAACTGCTACCCTGATGCAATAACCGTGGCTGAAACTTTTGCGGAAATTAAACTTCAAGAACTGGTTGACCAACCATCTACTAGAATATTTGAAGCGGTTTCCGAAACACTACCAAAGTTCAGTGATGAAGAGTTTCTGAAACGACAATTCTGAAAGTGACGAGGAAATGGGTTGCGATGAATATTTTTTTTTCTTTGATATTGTATGAAACGGTTGATGAAATATAACTATATTGAGATATAGGTAGTAATCATTTGAGGTAGTAATGTTGATTTTAATGCTCATAAAAAAAACAACAGTAACACAAAAATACGAGAAGTCGTGACCCTATAGTTTGGTAAAAAGCAGATCAGCAGAGAATACTAAAGAAGACTAATGATTTGGTTTGCATTTGGATGCATTTTAAGTATACTTTCAAATGTAATCAACCTGGTTTGCCCAATTTTGCCCAACTTCGAGTTATTGACCTAGGAAATAGTGCTTACTTCAGATCAAAACTTTGAATATCTTAAGAAAAAATTGAAGATAGGCGGATTTAAAAATAAAAACATTTGTGTAGAACATACTAAAGTCAAAAAAATACTTCCTGAAAAGTTATTTAAAAAAAAAAAATGATTTTCTGAAGGCTCCTACCAAAAAAATTACATATCTTTGTAAACATAAGAGATAGAGGGTTGACGTCTTTAGCAAAAATGTTTGGTTTAATGTTGTCTACAACTTTGCTCAAGACACCATTTTACTATCTCGACAAACAAAAAAAAGGAAATTTTTCATCTCCCTGCTAGGTTGATTAATCATGAAATGGCTCAGCTCAAAAGAAAGGGGATTTTTAAGTGCCAATTTTGGACCATTTTCGCATAAACTAAAAAACGCACGTTTTGACACTTTTAGACCACTGTGCACTGGCGGAAAGCCACTCTAATAAAGAAAAAAAAATCCATAGTCACATTTTTTTTGTGCAAAAGCCTCGTTGCCACCTCTGCTCGTATTCCTAACAGTGCAATATTTTAAAATCTACATCAGCTAGTCTTTTTCCAAGATGGTCGGTTTTAGAAGCCTATTAATAAGAGGCATACATATTGCACTGTAAGGTATAGGAGAGAAGTTTTAAACCGCTTATATTTTTCGAATGAACTATGTACTTTTAATTAATTTGAGTCAGAAATGCCGAGTGCGAAGTGCGGGGGGTGTGGTTCGCACCGGGTGTACTGATTTTAGGGGTCACACTCAACACACTATTCAAAGTGAAATTTTGTTGGCGAAGTACCAATTAAATCTGCTGGTACTCTTTAATAGAGGCCTGTGCTAATTATTTCTTGCTTGGTCGCCAAGCAACTGAATAACTGTGGCCAAATAGCTGAGCACTATATTTGATGCCATTGGATGTGGATATCAACAGAAATTCGAGAACCGTTCTAATAGTTTATACTGTCTGTTGGCTCACTGTTGACCTAAGTATCCCTAATATTGAACCCATACATAAATTTCGAATGTTTTGATAATATTCCACTAACAACTACCAATTCGTCTTTCGTGTAACGCACTGTTCTTAAAAAAAAATATGCACAGGAGATAAAAGTTTATTTTTTAACTAGTTCATTCAGACTCAATCGTGTTAGCTTTACGGAGCCGATAGTTCATTGTTCTTTGTTTGTGACAAAATTCACTTAATTCTATGTCTAGTATAAGTTGGGTCGAATACTCGCGGCTTACTCGAGGTTAAAGAGATACATTGTTGAAGGATAGGATCAGGGGAGGAGCTTGGGGGTAAGGTTTTGTTGTCTCATCAGAGCGTTATCGCCAGTATGAACGGTAGTGCGGTTCTAGTTTCGTCTGGAGTTTGACCGGCTATGGTGACCAGTGGGCGACGATGAGACTCATCGAGACGGAGGGACAAGACAAAAAAAACTAATAAAGAGAGACAAAAGACAAAGGAATTAAATTCTTATACTAGACATTTGAAGAAAAACATAAACGGACTGCATAAAGCAGAGATCACGGGTTGCCAACACGTCTCTGATAGGAACATAGGGTTGTCTTCCTTGGGCCTCGAAGGTATTCAAAAGTCGCTCTCTGGCGGCGTCATTATCCGTACATTGCCAAACTGCGTGTTCGATGTCATCGTAACCGTTTCCACACCGACAGATGTTGCTGTCTTCGAGGTTTATTCTATTGAGATGCGCATCTAGCGAGTAGTGGTTGGACATAAGTCTACTCATCACGCGAATGAAGTCACGAATTAAGTCCAAGCCTTTAAACCACGCTCTCGAAGAAACATTAGGAATAATTGAATGTAACCACCGTCCGAGATTTCCATTGTCCCAATCGGTTTGCCAACTCGAAAGGGTACTCTGACGCACTAAATGGTAAAATTCATCGTGTGAAATTTGCCTGTCATAACATTCTTCTTCCTGCGAGAGAGTCCGGCTTCTCGTTGCCTGGGATTGAGCAATGTGAGGGGACCCATACAAAGGTAATCATATATGATCTTTCGACCAGCACACTCATCTGCTCCCTTACCTTTGAAAGGAAATAAGATGAGTGCCTACCTTGTTTTATCGACCGAATAGCCTCAATCGAACTGAGACTATCCGAGAAGATGAAGTAATTATTTGCGGGCATGTTGGAAATCATCCCCAATGCGAAGTTGATTGCTGCCAGCTCAGCAACAAAAACGGAACTAGGTTCCTGGAGTTTGCGGAAGGTGCTAGAGTTTTCATTGAAGACACCGAAGCCAGTGGATCCACTCAGACGAAACCCGTCTGTAAAATATCTGTTTACGCAATTGACGTGTTGGTACTTTTCAGTAGAAATACACGGGATAATAATAGGTCGAAGTTGATCTGGAATCCCATGAATCACTTGTTTCATGGACAGATCATATTCAATTGAGGAACTGCGATTGGTGAAGTGAGCACGGTCTGGAGTGCAACAAGGAAGACACATATCTGACTATATGTAGTGGTGGTAGATTCTCATAAATCGAGATTGTGTGTTCAGCCCAAGAATTTCTTCAAAATTTTCAATTATAAGTGTGTTCGTCACTTCGCATTTGATTAGTATTCTGAGAGAGAGCTCCCAGAAACGTTTCTGGAGGGGTGTTACTCCTGCCAGAACCTCGAGACTCATGTTATGCGTTGAGTGCATACAGCCGAGAGCAATACGCAGACAACGATATTGAATTCGTTCCAATTTTATTAGGTGACATTTTCTTGCCGAGAGAAAGCAGTAAGAGGCGTACTCTAGAACAGAGAGAATTGTTGTTTTATAAAGCGTTATGAGGTCACACCACTGCGTCCTAGCAAGAAGTACGGTCGACTTAGTTCGCGCTCCGCTATTTTGGAAGTTTTCTCGATATTCGCTTGATTTAAATTATCAGTTTTTCTCGCTTAGTGTTTCCTGACATAGTTCCCAGTTAAACAATTAACTAAAAGTGAGTTTTTTTTTTTTGAGAAGAAAGTGTGTTTTCGGCATCATCGGAAGGAAAATTGTTTTTGCGATTGCCAATTCGCCGACCATTTTGCGCACCATCGGTGCGTGGTAACGCATACCTGCACACGGATCATCGTCATCTAGTGTCAGCATCTGTCTTCGCATTTACACCGCTCATCTATCATCGTGTGTTCAGCTGAGTGCCGACCCTCATACAAGCACACACCAACGAAGACCACCCGCACACGCTGATCGAAGATCATCCACGCTGCGCGTCGCTCCGCTGCTGCCATTTAAACGCTCGGTGGTAGTAGTATAGGATTATCAGATAAGTTTTTGTTCTTGTTTCTTTCTTTCGCCCATCAGTTAAATTTTAAGTTTGTGTTCTGTGTTTGTAGTTTTTTTTTTGTGTATTGTGTCCAAGTGATTATCGTTTCAGTGGTAGAGCGTTTTTCGCTCCCACTAGTACGGCAAAATGGACATTTTGTCGCAAGACGAAATGGACGTTTTGTCGGAAGATGACACCACTTTGCCACGCGATGGCAAGAAGGGTCGAAAACGTACGTCATCTCAGAAGAAAGATGATGTCATCCCTGGTTCATCGTCTCAGTCTGGCAAAGGACAGGCTCAGATAAACCCCCGATCGCGAGCCTATCCAGATGACTCGACTGGCCCATGGGTTGTCTACTTTCAGCCCAGAAACAAACCTTTGAATGTAATGCAAATTACTAATGATCTGACGAAGCGATACTCGGCCGTGACTGAAATCACGAAGGTTAGGCACAATAAAATTCGTGTCTCCGTCTCTAACCTGAAGCAGGCTAACGAGATTGCTGCCTCCCAGCTCTTCACGCTCGAGTACAGAGTGTACATCCCAGCTCGTGATGTGGAGATCGAAGGTGTGGTCACCGAAGCGAGTCTGACCCCCGAGATCTTGGAGAAGCAGGCGGTTGGCCGTTTCAAGAACCGTTTGCTTCCTCCGGTGAAGATACTGGATGTCCAAAAACTGGGCTCAGTATCTGTCAGCGAGGGTAAAAAGAGTTTTACCCCCACAGACTCGTTCCGTGTGACCTTTTCTGGTTCAGCCCTTCCTCACTACATCGAGCTGGGAAAACTTCGACTACCTGTGCGTTTGTTCGTTCCCCGGGTCATGAACTGCCAAAACTGTAAGCAGTTGGGACATACGGCCTCCCACTGTGGCAGCAAGGCACGCTGTTCCAAATGCGGAGAGAAGCATGGGGATGACACCTGTGCAGCTACCGCACCAAAATGCGTGTACTGTAAGGGAACTCCTCATGGTATCTCGTCATGCCCGGTGTACAAACAACGCGGGGAGAAATTACAACGCTCACTTAAGGAACGTTCCCGGCAGTCTTTTGCAGAAATGCTTAAGACGGCCACGCCATCGACCACCGACAAAAATCCCTTTTCTCTTTTGTCAGATGACGAGACTGACTCTGACTTGGCTGAGGAGGGAACTTCTTTCCGTTTTTCTGCACGGAAACGAAAACGCATCCGTTCGCGGAAAGTTGAGAATGAAGAACCCCAAATCAGCTTGCCCAAATCAAGGAGTGGTGGAAAAAAGGGAGACTTCTACTCCTCCTGGATTCAGAAGAACTGACTATACCCAGGATTTTCCACCTCTCCCGGGGACATCCAAAACCCCTGATGTCCCATTTTTAAGAACAGAAGCCCCTTCTTCATCTGGGTTGTTCTCATTTGATAAAATTGTGGACGATATCCTCAAGTACCTCAATATTTCTGATCCTCTCAAAAGCATTGTTCTGGCAGTGCTTCCTTCTGTGAAGACCCTCTTGAAGCAATTGACATTGAAGTGGCCCCTCCTTGCAGCAATCATTTCCTTCGATGGATAATTGTCCAAACGAGGTCGGGGATTGTCGAAGTCTCATTCCTAAATTAGATTATTTTAAGTTTTTAGTTCACAATAATAATTGTGATGCATTTGCTCTTTGTGAAACTTGGCTCTCTTCAGATATTGATCTTCCTTTTTATGATTTTAACATTATTCGACTGGATCGTGAGGATTCCCGTGGAGGAGGGGTACTTTTGGGGATCAAAAAGTGCCATTCCTTCTATAGAGTGAATCTTCCACAATTTCCAGGTATTGAATTTTTAAAGGTAAGAGCCTTTGTATTGCTTCTGTTTATATTCCTTCTAGAGCCGTTGTTAATCGAACACAACTTTCAGATATATGTTCAGTACTTCCTGCTCCACGGTTGATTATGGGAGATTTTAATTCCCACGGTACAGGCTGGGGGGAACTGTATGATGACAACCGTTCTACTTTGATATATGACCTCTGTGACAACTTCAATATGACAATTTTTAATAATGGAGAAGTAACACGTTTGGCTGGTCCATCCTCGAATGGAAGTAAATTAGACCTCACATTTTGCTCTAACTCATTATCGTTGGATTGCACGTGGAATGTGATCCAGGATCGCCACGTTAGTGATCACTTGCCGATCAAAATTTCGATTGCCAGTGGGTTCAATCCGTCGGAATTCGTTAACGTCGCGTACGACCTCACCCGTAATATCGACTGGACAACGTTCAAGACCGCGATAGAGGAAGCCGTGTCGTCGGTAGAAGGGCTTCCACCGTTGGAAGAATATAACTTTCTCTCCAATCTGATCTTGGACAGCGCGCTTCGAGCTCAAACTCGGCCGGTTCCTGGAACGTCTTTCCGTAGGAAACCTCCTTCCCCTTGGTGGGACCAGCAATGCACAGAGGTTTATCGAAAAAAGTCCGACGCGTTTAAGCTTTTCCGGAAACGTGGAACACCCGTGCATTTCAAAGCGTACTCGGCTCTTTAACGCGAACTCAAGAGCCTCATAAAAGCTACAAAACGCGGATACTGGTGGCAATTCGTGGACGGATTATCGCGCGAAACGTCGATGAATACGCTTTGGAACGCGGCGCGAAGGATGCGTAACCGGTCTTCGAACAACGAGAGCGAGGAGTACTCAGATCGTTGGATTCTCAAGTTCGCGCGAAAAGTATGCCCTGATTCCGTGCCGGCACAGATGATTCCTCGCGAAACGACGAATTCGGGAGACGAGATCAGCCAGCCTTTTTCAATGCTGGAACTCTCACTCGCGCTCCTCCCTTTCCACTCTTTCCTCTGGGTGCACAGCTCACCCAAGTTGTGCTCGCTTGTTTCTATAAAGGCATTCTTGATGGCCGTCCTTTGTTCTTGTACGCTGCCACCTTCTGGAACGTCTGCAGCTCGAGTCTCAAGTTCTTCAACAAAAGACCTTTTTACCGCTGGATCTTCAAGTCGGCGTGTGTTGAACCGCCGCCCGCGTCTCTCCTCCCGTCGCTGGATCCGCACCATGCGTAGGCGGATTTCACTGATTAGAAAGTGGTGGTCAGACGCGATGTCGGCGCTGCGTTTATTCCGGACATCAAGAATCTCCATTTTCGGCTGATGCAGATGTGGTCGATCTGATTTTCGGTATGTCCATCACGGGAAACTCACGTGACTTTGTGCACTGGCCGATGGGGGAAGAGCGGTCCCCCGATCACCACGTCGTTATCGCCACAAAATTCTGTAAACAGCTCTCCGTTCTCGCTCATTTCGCCGAGACCATGGCGTCCCATGACACGCTCATAGTCCGTGTTGTCGGAGCCGATCTTCGCATTGAAGTCGTCAGTGTAGATCTTGATGTCACCCTTTGGAACCTTATCCACGACGGCATTGAGTTGACTGTAAAAATTCTCCTTGTCCTGTAGCTCGGCAGCATCGGTTGGCGCATAACATTGGATTATGGTAAGGTTACGAACCCGTGTTCTAAATCTGGCAACGATTATCCTCTCATTAACAGGCTCCCACTAGATGAGCGCAGCACTTGCCTGGACGCTAAGTAGGAGACCAACTCCACGATGGCGGGGAGCGTTTTCACCTCGAATACCAGAGTATAGTAGTAACTGTCCCGACGGCAGTTTGTGTTCTCCAAAGTTTGGCCAACGAACTTCACTCAGTCCCAGGATTTCTAGCTTCATGCGCCTCGCGCCTCGTTGGCGAGTTGTGCCAGTTTACCCTGCTGGGCTAACGTCAATACATTCCATGATCCAATTCGTGTCCGTTGTTTTGCGCTAAAAGTCATTGCCGTTATATCAGTTCGATGTCTTTCTCTATTGGTTTCTGTAACAATTGTAAAGGTTTCAGAGACAGTAGGTGGTTGGCCTAAGGTCTCCTCCCGTCGCTGGATCCATCATAGGTGTAGCTTCCGGGGAAGAGCATTTCTTATTCAGCCGCTGGATGCCAGTCAGACGCTGTTTAAGCCGTACCTCCATGGTGAACAGTCGCTCGGGTTGGCGAAGCATTTCCTCTATCACGGTGCTATGGTTACCGCGCCAGTGTTCGCGTCGCACTTCCTCACTCTGCTATTGTCGGATTGACCACATTGCCCAGGCTACGCCAACCAGCTGTGTCCATGTTTCAGCTGGCAGTCTTTTGTGTTCATATGACTCGTGGAGCCGTGAGGTAGGAACTTGTGAGGACCGGAGCTAGGTATATCGCTCCTTCCAGATTGTCACTCACCATTTTGTAGACATGATTACTGATATGCTGAAAACTATCCCATGTTTGATGCTATTACTTAATTACTTTTATGGGATTTTCAAACCTCCTCTCTCCATTGTAAGACTTAGAAATATTTGAAACCAACCACCAACCCCCCCCCCCCTCCCCCTTTGTATGCTCTTATATTAAATATTTAAATGGATTGTACATGACTCGTGCATGCTCACGTAAGATATTCCTTTGACACGATCCCTCCCATGTAAGAGAACGTATGAACGTATTTCTAACAACCCCTCCCTTCCCTAAGTTCTTACGTAATTATTGAATGTCCCCTTACAAACATTTGAAAACCTACATTTCATCACCTTTAAAGCATCCTAAAACATCAAACATTGAATACTTTTCAAACATTTCCTAGCAAACAGTCAAGGGGCTTTTCTCGGCCGATGAAATCCTTGTCGACCCCAATCGGAAGTTATTCCAGCCACGTTTTGATTGTAAAATAAATGAACTTGAAGCTCCCTGAAGCCAGCAGTCAGCAGTGGTCTAGGAAATGGAGTAGGCAGGAGCTTGCACAATTCCTAATTGATTATCTTCCCGTTCTACTGTTTGCTTACTCCCGGGGCAAGTGGCAAGTTAGCGAGAAAAAATGTTCCCCCACTTTCTTGTTGCTTTTAATGATGAAAAAAGTGACTGGGCCGTACCGCGTAGCCATCAGGATAAAAAGAAAGATGAAAGATGATTAATATGACTCCGAGTCAGCCGGTTGTTCCTTCCTCTCGGGCACACCAGGGCCAAGATTATCATATCTAGTGAAGCAGAAGCCCTGCGAAAAGGAAATGAGCGCACAGTCTAAAACTGTGAAATTTACTACACACTTCCCAAAACAAGTTCCGGGGCTACGACGTTTATCTGTTGCTAAATTTACGATTCCCGAACATTGTCAGTCAATCTTCAAAGCATAATCTCATTTCGGTGTCAGCCAATGCTAAATAAATACACGACACACATCGACGGTCTACGACGACGAGGACTGAAAGGCGGAAATCTCATTACACAGCGTCACGTCCTCATTCGGTTGACCCTTGTTTCCGTTTCCGTCATCAATCACCTGGAGGGTGGCTTTCGTCCGTTTGACTTGACTTCCGCCGGTGTCGAGTTGAGCAAGCACTTGAACCGGTCCGATATTCCCGAGATTGGGTTGGTTCTTCAACCGTCAATCGATTGCAATCTGTAGTGATGATATATCGTTTGAAGGTAAATATGAATGAAGCCAGTGAAATGTGAATGCGTTGCGAAAGTTCAATTGCAGTCAAAGCTGGGTAGGTCATATTCCTTAGCCCTCAGTCAGTACCTCTAAAATAAAGCTAAGTTCATTGATAAAATCCTTCAAAACGGGTATTAAATAAAATTCGAAATGTGTCTTTACTAAGAGGCAGGTATCCCAAGTAACATTGCTAGTTTTATGGAGGTTTTAAAGCATGCTACAAGTCTAAATCATGGTCTACAGAGCCCTCATGACACCGAAATTGTTACTTGGGCTATCAAGAAGACTTTAGAATGCAAAAATGTCAGAGAAGAAATCGTTTTGATGATTACAAGATTTCAAAAATTATCTCAGGTCATATTGACCCCAAGATACAGACAAAGGTTTCTTTTCAGTATCAATCAATGGTCACATCAAATGGATATTCGTTTCTCAACCGTACAGATGCATCTAGCTTTACCTACGGCAATAGCTTGTCAGGATAATAATTGATCATGGACTACCAGATCTGACTAATTATGAATTCGCAGAAGTTGGATTGCATGATATCAGCTTCACTGATTTTAGGGCAATGTTGATAAGTTTAAAAGGCTTACTAAATTACTAAGTGCAATTTTGAATAAGCTTTTTTAGACCTTTGTAGGATGGCTCCACAAGCAATAAATTTGAATGAGTGTTGCATCTTAGCTTCGGATATAATTGTAAACAACTCACAACGGGTTAAACTCCAACAAAAACATTCACGTAGAGCACCTTGGATAGATGACTATGTTCTTAACCGAATTCGTATAAGAGAACAGCTCTATCGAAGAACATTAGAATGGCCTTAAAATCCTCAAATTAAACAAAATTACTGCACACAAAAAAAACTTTGTCACTAAGATAATAAGGCTAAAGCAAAGGCAATATTATGTAGCTTTGATAGAAAACAATCGTGTAAACATTCGAAAAGTATGGAACATTATGAATGACATTGTATTCCATAAAAAAATCTTCAAATGTCAAGAAATGCATAATTGAAATAGTTGTGGAAAACATAGTCGTAACCGATAAGACTAGATTTTGAAATTTATACTTCTAAAAATTTACAATTTTGATCAATGTTTACCAAGGGCGCCATTTGCCTAGCCATTTCAATTTTTACATTTTTTTCAATTTTTTTTTTTGAAGTTGTCTACGAGAGACACTAGCCATTTTCAATTTCACGATTTTTTCCCTATCTCAAATTCATTTTTAATTATTCCCTGATCATGTCTACCAAGGGCGCATGCAATTTCAGATTTAACATTTTTTTAAATTTTCCGTGTCTTTATCTACCGAAGGCGCAAGCCACTTAAAATTTATATTTTTTTTATTTTTTTCGTGAACATATTAACCACATTTTCATCAATTCTTTTTTTTTTTTTTCCTTTGGTTTGTTTTTTCCGTCGATCTTGTTTTCCGTGCTGAGCACCAATGCTACCGACGTGCCAGGAAGGCAGCTCCCACACCTGGACCCTACCTATCGACCCATCAACTCATGAACCGGGGACCAACGGCTTCACTTCCCATCCGAAGGAAGGCGTGATCAGAGATGTTATGCCTCAGAACATCCCGGCGGCGCCGACTGGGATTGAACCCAGGCCTGCTGGGGTGAGAGGCAATCACGCTTACCACTACACCACCGGCGCCGTTATTTCATCAATTCTCACCTGAAAAGGTTTACCAGGAGTAATTGCGCTCCTGGTAAACCTTTTCTGGTTTCAAATTTAATATTTTTTTTCAATTTTTCCCTGATTATGTTTGCCAGGGGCGCAAAGTATTTAAATTTTATCATATTTATTCAATTTTTCTCCCAACTTGTCAGCTTGAATTTTAACATTTCTTTTCAGTGTTTCCCAGAACATGTCTGCCAGGGGCGAAAGCCATTTCAAATTGAATTTATTATTTAATATGATAATTTTTCACCTGAACTTGTTTACAGGGGCGCAAGCTATTTCATGTTTTTTTCAATTTTTCCCTGATCTTTTCTAGTGTTCGACGGTTTAATGTTTAACGTTTCCGGTGAGATTTTGCTCTCATTTAAACGCGTATAAATCATTTTGTTGCCGGATTGGATTGCTGTATTTTATCTATTTTGGAAACATTTTTTTCGGCTTGGAGCTAAGTAGTCGTCGACTACCCGCGACTACCCACAACCACAGCACTGGTCAATAGGCGTTAAGGTTGAGTTTAAGCTCAGTAGAATCGGAACCAAGGTGATTGTCGTGGCCAAAAGCTACTTTCTTCTCCGGTTAGGGAGAGTCTTGCGCTTACTAGGTCAGACACTGTTTTTTGATTCTAGGAGCTATTTTTTTCTCCGGTTAAGGAGAGAAGTTTTCACTTTTAGGTCAAAAGTTCTTCTAGGAACTACTTTTTTCTCCTGTTAAGGAGAGAAGTTTTCGCTTCTAGGCCGAAGTTCTTTCGAATTCAAAAAATGAAGAATCTGGAGTAACCTACGAACTTAGTTTTTATTTTCCATTCTGTACAAAGTGATCTTAAATCTATGTGTTACATTAGCGATCTATAATAATGTAAAATAATTTCCTGTCACTATGGAATTTTCCATGTCCCCAGCGTTGCCAGGTCATTTTCAGATAAATCTGGACCAGGTAAAATATAAAATCTGGAAAAATCTGGAATGCCACAAAAATCGTCTTTTTAACATAATGCTATTGAAATCAAAGTGATGTGCCAATCTCCCGTAAAAATAGGTCAGTATGATCATATGGAATTTATTTAAAGTACTAGAATGGTTATAAATTACATTTTTGAATAAATTATATAAGGCAAATAACTTGTAAGCATTGCTAAAATCATCCAAAAGTTGAAAAGTATTGACACAGTGTGCCCGCAGTATTTCAAAAATTGAGTTAAATGTGGGTAAAAAAAAGGAAAAAATATGGTTAGAATTGTTTTTTAAGTTGTAACTTTTTTTAAAAAAGAATGAGAAGCAAAGAATCAAGGAAATTTGATGGGATGGATTTTTTGAACTAAAAGTCGATGTAGTCCTTACTATTTTATGCAGTACCAGAATTTAAAGATTTTATTAGTTCTAAATAATTCTAATATTACTCTGAGGTTGATCAGATTAACAGTTTAATTCTTGACATAATACAACACACAACACCCAGCAGACTTGTAGGCAATTTTTTATTTTGAAGTAAAATTCACCGGGCTGAAGTGAGAATCAAAGCCCAACATCGTGGACTCACACACAGTGTACCTAAACTACGGGTAACTCCACTCTTCCCATGACCATTACGAATAATTTTATGCCAAAGAATAATTTTTTTCGCCTTTTTTTAATTTTAGTTCAATTTGAATCATCCTCGAATGTAATCATATTTATTTTCTATATTCCCCTAAAATAATCTTGAAAATATCTAAACTTTTCCAGTAACATTCTAAGAGTTCTTAGCATTACCTCTTGTAATCTCTTATAAATCACTCTCCAATTCCACAGCTCCCTCAAACTGGCTCAATTTTGTGTCCATTTTTTTCTATGAAATTCTTAAAATATTCTTATCAATTTCCTTGGTAAACAATGACTGTCACATTCTTCTCAGACTTATCCGATAATTTCCTTCGGACTGCTTTGTAGGTAAGGTCAGAGTTATTTTGAAATCCTTTTCAGTATTACCTAAATACTCAAGTACTTTGCCAAAATGGTTTTGAAAGTCTACCAGAAATTGCGCTTAAAATTTTATGAAAATTAATCTCCATAGAAAAATTGGACAGAATTCCATTGAAATTATTCTCACAATTCGTATCAGCATACCCCTTAAGTTTCATCATAAGAATTTTCTATGATTTCTCTTCCGGATTGTATTTCCTTTATTGACAAAATCTCCATGCAATTTTCACCAGAGTTGACAAGACAATTGACACTGTCATCAACCAGAGGTTGCACAGACTGAATATTTAACACTAGACAACGGACAACACACCACACCTATTAGACCAGTAGGGAATTTTTCCGGTTGCCAAAATTTGCACCGGCTGGAGTGGGAATCGAACCCTCACTTCGTGGCACTCACAATATGCCTAAATGATGGGTGACGCCGCACGACCCCGAAGCCTACAAAGATGGATGTAATTCTACTCAGAATTAGCTTGAAATTCTCCATTTATTTCACAACGAATTCGCCTCACAGTTAACTGTGAACTATTTTCAGAATTACCTTAAAATTCCAATAATGTACAACGTTGTTTAAAAAATCTGGTAAAATCTGGAACATATTTAAAAAATCTGGAAATATACGTGGTCTGTCTGTCTATCTGGCAAGGTGACTAAAAATCTGGAAAATCCAGATAAATCTGGAATACTGACAACGCTGCATGTCCCTATCAATACCGAACTTTAAGTTAATTCCTGCTAGTTATAATAGAATTTCTACGTGGGCTTAAAAAGGGCTAATCTATGTTTTCGAGTCCTTATACTATGTCCTTTTCGGAACCGGGATTTCTCAATATGATCATGAATTTATTACTTTTTGTAACTCAGATCCAATATGGCTCTATAAATAAGAATTCGAACATTTGTAACGTTTAAACATTAGATTACAATAGTTTACAAAACAACATAAAAAGTGTGAACTTTAGTGGTTGACCAACGTTTCTAATGCAAAATCCTACGCTGAATTCAATGCCGTGGTCAGAAAAAATTAAAGTAGAGCCATTTTTGAGATATACAAAAATTTTGATTTTTTGAATTTTGGACAAAAGTACGATTACTAAAATGTCAATATCTTTGGAACTAGCGCACCAATTTTAAATCTTTTTTTATGAAAGTGAAGCTAAATAAATTTGCTATCGTTCCCTAGAATATTATGTATTAATTTAAAATTTAATTTTGAAGTCATTTAAAAATTTACAGCATTTTTTTTTATTTTTCCTGCGAATTTTCCATAAAAATCTTGTTTTAATCAACATTTTTAATGGGATAAAAAGATTCAAAAAATCATTCCATAATTTATTCTTAAAGTCCATTAAAAACTGGAGAAAATGAGCCTTTAATGGATGAAATCGGTTGGAAATTGTCGAAGTTATGAATTTTTTTGTAAAATCATGGAAATTGAATGTTCCAAGATTGGCCGTTGTCCCGCTCCTAGGTTCATGCACCACTTCCAGTAAGCCTTTCTGCGGACGTGTACGCATACGGTGCATTTAACTAACACTACCAGCTGTCACGCAAAATTAAATGGGATATTTTCAACAATATAATTTACGCTAGTGTTTGTGAGACCGCTCGGCGAGAACCTAACGCAACCAACTCAATTTGACAGCTTTCTTTCTTTAACATTCCTTAACGATGTATACGACAAAACGTGAAATCAAGTGTAAAAATGATCCTCAAAAGTTTTGTTACGCGTGTGGCAACTATATATTTACAAAATCGGTCAATTTCACTGCTTCGGGCTTTATTTTAAAATTGATCCTGGAGACTTTGACGAACCGTGGATTCCAAAAGTATTATGTAGTTCGTGCAAAACGTGCTTGGCTAGGTGCATGTCAGGCGCAAGGTAAATTGATTTTTTGAATAACTTTCATATAAACAATTTATGTACAGCATGGTAGTGCTTTGTTCTTTCCTGATCGGCATTATCTTACTTCATCTATTTTTGATAAGTGTTAATGTCTTACTTACTAACTCACTTATTTGTTATCTGTCAGTCGCTATTTGTCCTTTGACATGCCCACCATATGGCGTCGACCGTTTTGTCATGCAACGGATTGTTATTTCTGCTTGACAAAAGTTAAGCAACAAGGACGTCACAAAACAGTTGAGTATCCACAAGTGGCTTCTATGACAAAACCTGTTCCACATTCAAGTTCGGTCCCGTATCCTGTTTATCCAAAGTGGAAACGAGCGCCCTCTGTTGAATCGACCGTTACAAAAAGTGAGGAGGAATTCAAGGAGGAATGCGAGGAAGACTTCGAGGTGGAATTGGAAAGAAACCCAAAACTGTTTACACAATCCGAATTTAATGATTTGGTGCGAGATCTCGACTTATCGAAGGAGAAATCCGAATTGCTGGCATCACGCTTGAAAGAACACAACATGCTGAGCAAGGAGGTCAAATTTCTTGTCACAGGAATCGTCACAAGAAATTTGACAAATATTATTCTACAAAGGACAAGGCATGTTTTTGCCATGACGTAAACGGCTTGTTTGAAGAGTTTGGTGAGCCATATGATCCAGCTGAATGGCGTTTATTCATCGATAGCAGCAAGTTGAGCTTGAAAGCCGTTTTACTGCATCAAGGGAATGAGAAACCTTCTATTCCATTAGCTCATGCCGTTAATATGAAGGAAACGTATGAATCAATGGCTCTATTGCTCAATTTGATAAATTACAATCAACACAATTGGAAAATTTGTTCCGATCTTAAAGTGGTTGCCATGTTGACTGGATTGCAGCAGGGATACACAAAATATATGTGTTTTTTGTGTAAATGGGACAGTCGAGCTCGTAAGGAACACTACGTCCGAAAAGATTGGCCAAAACGGGATAATTTCACAATTGGTAAAGACAACGTTAAAAATGATCCTCTTGTGGTAAAAGAACGCATAATACTTCCACCACTACATATAAAACTTGGGCTATTCAAAAATTTCGTCAAAGCGTTGCAAAAAGAAGGGCCGGCATTCCAGTACTTGAAATCAGTATTTCCAAATTTATCTGACGCAAAGATAAAGGAAGGTGTATTTGTTGGCCCACAGATCAAAAAACTGCTCAATGATTCCGCATTCAATACAGTTTTGACACCAGATGAGGAAGAAGCGTGGAAATCGTTCCAGCGTGTTGTCACAACCTTTTAAGGAAATTTCAGAAGCCCAGATTATGAGGAAGCCGTCGATGAATTGCTCAAAAGTTATGAGAAAATAGGTATAAATCAAAAATATTGTGTTTGTTACATATAATTAATTTCAAATCCTTTCATTTCACTGAACACAGGTGTGAATATGTCTTTGAAGATACATTTCCTACATTCTCACATGGATTTTTCCCCGGAAAATATTGGTGACGAGAGTGATGAGCACGGCGAACGTTTTCACCAACAAATGAAGATGATGGAACGTCGTTACCAAGAGTTTTGGGATGAAGCAATGATGGGTGACTATTGTTGGTTTCTGATTCGAGAAACAAGTTCAAAACATCGAAGACAAAGTTATTCGATTCTCAATCACTTTTAATAAAACCTTAATAAATTTCTTTTGTATCAACTCGGTTTTAAATCCTGATATGCCTTAATCAAATTGATATGTAGAGAAAAGAATCTCCCATGAAAACTTTAAATGCGATTTGGATGCTTACAACGACACCTAGAAAAGGAACTCTAAAGCTGTTGTATTTCGGCAACATTTTTAAGTGTTTTACAAAAATGCTCATAACTTCGACAATTTCCAACCGATTTCATCCATTAAAGGCTCATTTTCTCCGGTTTTGAATGGACTTTAAGAATAAATTATGGAATGATTTTTTGAATCTTTTTATCCCATTAAAATTGTTGATTAAAACAAGATTTTTATGGAAAATTCGCAGGAAAAAGAAAAAAAAAAATGCTGTAAATTTTTAAATGACTTCAAAATTAAATTTTTAATTAAGACATAATATTCTAGTGAACGATAGCAAATTTATTTAGCTTCATTTTCATAAAAAAAAGATTTGAAATTGGTGCACTAATTTCAAAGATATTGACATTTTAGTAATCGTACTTTTGTCCAAAATTAAAAAAATCAAAATTTTTGTATATCTCAAAAATGGCTCTATTTTAATTTTTTCTGACCACGGCATTGAATTCAGCGTAGGATTTTGCATTGGAAATGATCATCACCTTACCGAGTTCAAAAATGCTGTAAACTAGTGTTATTATCCTTCGTATAGGATGAACAGAGAGGGAAAACTAATCTTAATCTACATACGCAAATATGTCGCGTCTGGCGTGTTTATCCTTCTCGAGCGCATATGCATCCTAAGTAAATAGTGCAGTCAGATTATGTAATCAGCCTGTCGTTGTTTTGCCCTACTTTTCATTTCTCTTCCTTGGCCTTGGTATCGACATCAGCTAATACTTATGCAACTATGCGGGTTGGCTTATAGATTTGATCCTAAATTAATTGCCTCGCGGTAACAGTGATGTTCCACACGAAAGCGGAATACGAACTGGCCACATCTTACCTGAAGAAGTCCAAGTCGGAATTCTTCACTCACGATATCCCAGGCGAGAAGCTCTTCAAAGTGGTCATCCGAGGTTTACCGAGCTTCGACCAGAAGTTAATCGAAGCGGAAATCAAGGACCGCTACAAGCTAGCTCCAACTGCCGTCTTTCGGATGACAAGGAGGGACGAGAACGTCAAGAAGAACCTGGATTACCTTTTCATGGTGCATTCCAGAAGGGATCGGTGACGCTCAATGCGTTGAAGGCCATCCGCTCCATCAATTCCATCATTGTTCAATGGGAGTCATACCGTGGCGGCCGTCATGACGTCACCCAGTGTCAGCGTTGCCTGAATTTCGGGCACGGCACCCGCTACATCAAGCCGCGCTGTGGCAAATGCGCCCAAAACCATATCTCCTCCGAGTGCGTTGTCGACGAGTCGGAAACGTCCAAATGCGCCAACTGTGATGGCGCTCATCTAGGGTCCGACAAACAGTGTCCCAAACGCAAAGATTTCAAGCGGATCCGAAAGCAGAAGTCCACAAGAAACCAACCAGGAAGAAGGACAATACGCCGGCATTCAGAGTGAAGAACTTCCCGCCTCTTCGTGCTACGCAACACGGTCAAGCAAATCCGCGGCTGCAATCCGGCCCTCGTCAAGAAACGTCTGGTGCTTCTGCTGGACAAAGCTCCCCATCCCCCCTGGATTCTGGAGACAACCATCAGCACAAAACGTCAATCCCGATATTTTCTCTGCGGATGAGCTGCCGAAGATTTCCGTCGACATGACCAGCGCTCTTCGTCAGTGCCGCAATAAACCCGAACAGATCCAAGTGCTCGGTAAGTTTATTATTCACTATGGCGTCTAAACTGGTAACCCTGTAAGAGCCAAAAGACTCAAGCATAGTATCGACGTGGGTCTTCTAACAGAGACCTATCTCAAATCCGGTGACAGTCAAGGGCAGAATGCCTCGCGAAATTAGAAACAAACTACAACGATGCCTGCACAGTGTGAAAGAAAGAAAGGGGTACTCCACCAATATAGTGTACCCCATTAGGCATAAATACGTTAGGCATACGGACGTTAGGCATACGGACGTTAGGCATACGGACGTTAGGCATACGGACGTTAGGCATACAGACGTTAGGCATACGGACGTTAGGCATGATGGACGTTAGGCATAAAATAGCTTGCTGCTGTGCAACTCTAGAAATCTGTTTCGAGCATGGTAAACAATGCTTAAATTAGGCTAAGCGTTGAATAAAAAATTAAACAAGTTAAACAAACGTTTATTTAATAAGCACAGTTTGGAATCCATTATTTATCGTATCATAAGTGACGTAGCTACATATTTGCTTAGATCCAAGATTAGTAGCGATAGCGGTTAAGTAATCTGCCAACGAAAACTCAGCATAGTTTTGAACTATATCTTGAAATCAATCGCATCTAGAAATAAAAAAAATCACACATTTGTTGTAATATATTCTTACACACATATTGCAATTGTCAAAGAAGAAAGGCTTTGCTCAAAGAACAGCTCATGAAACAGCTCAATAACAAAAAAACAGCCAAGGTTGAATAAAATATGATGCCAAAGAACAGCTCATGAAATGAAGAATGGTGAATTCGGTGGTTTTTATTCAATAACAAAAAAAAAACATACCTGCTGCATCCAGGATTTCCTGCCATATTTTTCGATACAAAGATTCTGTTTTTGTTGTCATCAGAATGAAAACTAGCGGAACCGTCTGCTGATGATGGGAGCGAAGTGACGAGTTGTTACGGGTTGCCGAAACAAACAAGGAACTGTGGCAAACGTACCATCTGTAACCCAATACTATGCCTCTTCAAGACGTCGCAAGTTTTCATGAGTTCCAAAAATTAAGGCTCTTTCATTATTGTCACCGAAGTCAGCAATCAATAGACGGTCCCCATAATCATCCTTCTGGAATTCATCGGATAGATTATGCCTAGTGTCCATTATGCCTAACGCCCTTTATGCCCAATGTTCATTATGCCTATCGTACATTATGCCTAACGTCCGTATGCCTAACGACCGTATGCCTTACGAGCATATGCCTAACGACCGTATGCCTAACGTCGTGTGCCGTGTGAACCGGTACACGACGTTAGGCATACGGTCGTTAGGCATACGGACGCTAGGCATACGGACGTTAGGCATAATGGTCGTTGAGCATAAAGGACGTTAGGCATAATGGACGTTAGGGATAACCTACCCTATGAATTCCAGAAGGATGATAATGGGGACCGTCTATTGATTGCTGACTTCGGTGACAATAATGAAAGAGCCTTAATTTTTGGAACTCATGAAAACTTACGACGTCTTGGACAGGCAAAGTTTTGGGTTACTGATGGTACGTTTGCCACAGTTTTTGTTTGTTTCGGCAACGCATCACTCTTCATGGAAGTATCGCTCCTTTCCATCAGCAGACGGTTCCGCTAGTTTTCATTCTGATGACAACAAAAACAGAATCGTTGTATCGAAAAGTATGGCAGGAAATCCTGGAAACAGCAGGTATGTTTTTTTTTGTTATTGAATGAAAAACCACAGAATTCATCATTCTTCATTTCATGAGCTGTTCTTTGGCATTATATTTTATTCAACCTTAGCTGTTTTTTTGTTATTGAATGAAAAATTACAGAATTCAACATTCTTTATTTCATGAGCTGTTCTTTGAGGAAAACCTGTGGGATTTATTTTTTATTTTTAGATACGATTGATTTCAAGATATAGTTCAAAACTATGCTGAGTGTTCATTGCCAGATTACTTAACCACTATCGCTACTAATCTTGGATCTAAGCAAATATGTAGCTACGTCACTTATGATTTGATAAATAAAGGATTCCAAACTGTGCTTATTAAACAAACTATGTTTGTTTAACTTGTTTAATTTTTTATTCAACGCTTAGCTTAATTTAAGCATTGTTTACCATGCTCGAAACAGGTTTCTAGAGTTGCACACAGGGTTACTTCCACTCACTTGCTATAAAAAAATGTTTTTCGGAATAATGAAATCATGAGATGGTATAATGATAATTAGTACTTGTAAGCTACAAGAAGAGGTCGTGAAGTATGTGTTTGACACAAAAAATCTGTCAATATTGCTTTCAGAGGGTCACAATCAGCGATTTTACGACTCGTGAGTGCTCACTCTGAGTGAACGCTCACGAATCATTAGATCGCTGATTGTGACGCTCTGAAAGCAAAATTGACAGGTTTTATGAGTCAAACACAAACTTAACACCCTCTTCTTGTTACTTACAAGTACAACACATCATCATATCATCTAATGATTGCATAATTCCGAAAAATATTTTTTATAGCATGTGAGTGGAAGCAACCCTGGTTGCACAGCAGCAAGGTATTTTATGCCTAAAGTCCATTATGCTTAACGTATATTATGCCTAACGTACATTATGCCTAATGACTTTATGCATAACGTCCATTATGCCTATCGTCCGTATGCCTAACGTATTTATGCCTAATGGGGTACACTCCACAGGAACACGGTGAGTACACTACGTAATCGTAGTAGTAGTAGTAGTAGTAGTAGTAGTAGTAGTCCATTTCTCATTAATTTGGGACTAACATTTTTAATGATGAATAAAATTGGACTAGCATGATATCATTGCTGAAATCGTGAGACCACGTCCAGCCCGCGGACCGCACGTTGGGCAGCGCTGGTTTAGAGCATCCAACCAACCAACCAATTTTTATAACTGTGGAGCGAAAATCTGAGAGCATTGCAAAAAAGAAGGATAGCCTACTAGTCGCCTACAAAAAATTATACCAATCGGTTTGGAGACAGCCGAGAAATAACGCCCACCCACCGTGCCTCTTCCGGGGATTCCTGTACATCTTTTCCCACTTACAGCAACGCAATCAACTTTCCACACGCCGCAATTCAATTTTCCCCATAACTAACCTACCACGATAAGTCCAAGAGTAATTCCAGTTTCCTCATCTGCTAATGAACGGAAAATAGAAAACTAATTCGATTTGAAAGTATATCGTCTTGCTCTGGCTCAGGTTGTGAAGTGGTGTCCATTAAAAATACTCTCAAAATTTAATGGAAATTTCTTCGCCATAATAGACTCACTTACTCCATCGCAATCGTCTTGGTGGTTGTCTCTTCTTCTGGTGCGACATTGAAGATGTACTTTGTGGGATGCGCTTTTTACCCCAGATGCGTCCAGCCGAATGAGTTTTGAATGATGTTTTTTTTTTAATCGTTCAACCCGTTAACGCCCAAACCTCCGAACAATGCGCGATTTTTCCAGGAGTAACCCAAAGATTGAATTTGAAAACAAGATGTTAAGGATATTTCACGGATCATTCCAGCAATACTGAAAACATAATTCACGTTTCCAATTCCTGTTAAGATATGATTAAAAAAAAAAAAAAAATGCTAATCTATAAATTGATCACTGGGCTTCAATGGGTTAATACTTTGTGTAAATGCTCAGCTTTTGTTTTTGAAATCATGAAAGAGAGAGGTTTTTAGAATCGACTAAACCTGCGGTGCGGTGTGAACCCGAAAATGATCCAGGGGAAGCAATGATGGAATCTCAGTCAGCTTGGAGGAATTTCCGGTTCCAAGCAGAACGACATCCTAGTTGATGGTTGTTTATTTTCTCTGAAGAAGAAAGAACAACCGTTCAACGGCAGTTCGTTAACGATGATTCCCAAGACCAATATAAATAACAACAACAACAGTATAGTGCGGTTGATGGTGACAGTTCAAGAGAACCAATCGGGGCAATCTTCTCGGAGCTTGCTGTTTGTTATGCTCTTATGATGTGGATAGGAAAATCAACGTTCTAATAGCCAAACAATGAATCACATACACAGTGTATTACACACCCACAATCATACACAGGAAATGGGTTCGACCTTTGTAAACATGGCACTGGTCGTGGAGAGTAGAATCAAGCGGGACGATGGATGGTGGGAACGGCCAGACAAAGAAGGGAAACGGAAATCCTGTGAAGTCTGTTTGAGGCGTCGGGAAAATGAAGATTGGGATAATTTAGGGGGTTGACATCTGTTCGTGCTCGTTTGGGTAATATATTAGCAACACGAAAACAAGGTCACATTGTTCAAGGGGGTGGGGGTGGTGAGGTGGAGACAGCCAACGTCTGGTGGTCGCAAGATTTTTATTTGATTTCCGGACCAGGATACCCGGCAGGTTTATGGTAGTTTGTGTAAGACCAGTTCCACGCCAAATGACGAATCGGAAAAACTTGACCTTCTCCGATTTGCATAAAACTTTGCATTATTATTTTTTTATGATTTGTTAATTTATTTGATAAGGCTCAAACGAATTTACTTTACAGAGCCGAGGATTCTTGGTCACTATACAATACATCTTAAAACTATAGTCAAAAGGTGCAACACAATAAACATTTTATCTTCCGCTATCCAAAAAGCCTCCTCCATCAGAACTGGAGCCGCTTTCAGTGGTTTTCTTATATGGCACTTACTGGCGCAAAACGTGGTCAGCACTCACACACTCATCACGAAACGGTTGCTTTCCAAAGTCAACGACGCATCGACCGAAAGAGCTGCTGATGAAGAACAATGAGGAGGACCACACAATGGTTGCTGCCGAGAAAACAAGACGATCGCGAGGCACACATCGAGAGTGGCCTGCTTCGTCGACAGCCGAGTGAACACTGAGAACATTATTTTTTTTATGAGGAATTACATTTTTTTGCAAAAATTCGGCTATTTTGGATTTTGTAATTTTGAGAAAAAAATGCTTATTTGTAATTTTTCAATAAATTGTAGCACGTAAACTTCACTTCTGATCGAAATGATGTCAGAGACGAAGTTGTAGCGAAAAATAGTCTTTCTGGGAAAAATTTACACGGAATTATTTCAACGTAATTTTGAGAAAAAAACATAAGGTAAAATATATGAATATCTCAAAAGTATATGTTCAAATTTTATAATAAAAAAAAACCATGAAAAATTAACTTGAAAATTAACAAAAATTGAAGAACAAGGTTTCAGTTAAATTTTTGAACCGAATCCAATCAAAAAATGTTGTTGCTATTTGGCGTGGAACTGGTCATAAGTAAAAATAATGGAGTGACAAACACATGCTTGTATCGTTCCACTTGAGTGAACTGAGAATGCAAACCATCCTGTACGATTCAATGAACCACTTTATCAAGAGAATTATTGACATGGCTTTCTACCAGGGCCATATAAGAACCCCTCTTATGATTGGATGTATAGAACTATACAGGACAAATATCAATGGACAGTTGTTAGAAAATGGACCTAGAGTTCCTAAACATTAAAAAAGCATTATAGGGTAATTGATTCTGGTTGGACCTATCCAAAAACTGATGATGGTTGGACCTATTTTTTCAATCGCTAGTTTAGTCAATCTCCGCTATTTTTTTTTTTTTTTTTCAAAGATCACTTTACTATCATAAAAAACTCTTTTTCTTCAATTTGCATGGGTGTTCTATAGAAAAAACTTCAAAACAATTGAGTTTCAATGTGTTTTCAAAACAGTTCACTTTCCACGCATTTGCTCGTCATCATGCCTTACTTTCAAACATACAAAAAAGGAATATTTCTTACATTTATTTTTATTTTCATGCAGTAAAATACTGCTTTAAGGTGTAAACAACACGTTAGTTTGCCATTTATCCATTGGTTTCACTAAAATGTTTGAATAATTGACGAAATTCGAATAGATAAATATGATCATGGTTGGACCTACGCATGATGATGGTTGGACCTATGTGTTTCCTAAGACGGCCGCTAGGTGCGCTTCGGTTTGTCTACATCCTTCATGCGCAGCTGATTTGAAATTCGATTTCGTTTTGGCCGAGTGATCAGTTTCTTCGATTGAAAAAATGCTAAAGAAAAGAGTTATACGGTCGAAAATCTTCAAGAGGCTGTTCTTTTAGTAAGAAATAAATCACTTACCGCGTATCAGGCACAGAAAAGGTACAATATTCCGAAAACGATACCTCACGCAAAAATTAAGAGAAGCCACAAGGCAAGAAATATGGAAGGGAAATAGTGTTGACTGTTGATTTGGAGAGTCAGCTAGCGGATTGGGTTTGTATGTGCACTGCTTCTGACTGTGCCAAGACGGCCAAAAAGATCTGGGAAGCTGCTAAAGACCTTGCGTCACTAGTTGGGCGTTAATTTAAAGGAGGAATTCCATCGTCAGGTTGGCTGAAAGGGTAACCACCGATTTCCGAACTACCACGAAAGCGCCGAAAGAATCTGTTAATATGAATTTACATTAAGCACTTCTCATACACCTTCTATATGTGAATTAATTTGAAATAAAAAGTTAACAAACTAAAAATTGCTAACTGAAACTTATTTCCGAAAAAAAAACTCCTAGGAGAAAAAAGGAACTATAAAACCGGAATTAAGTTCTGATATTCTGTCATTTTAAGCCCGTAAATTCCCCGGGGGCACCCAGAACATGCCCGGAAGCGGCCAATGTGGTCCAAGGCACTCAATTTTGTTATTGATCTTGTTATCGAATGATAGGTTTTATTCCTTCCATGTCAAAATTAGGTCCATGTTCCATATACCCTGGAACTTGTTCCGGCCATGTCTCCGGAACCAGTTGACCGATTCCAAAAATATTCGATAGCTTTCAATGGGACCACAATACCTATAGTTTGACGTTAAAAAATTTCCAAATCGGGTCAATGATTTCCGAGAAAATGAGCCATGATGAATAGCTAATGCGTGGAAAGTGAACTTTTTTTAAAACGAATTTAAACTCAAATTTCTTGATTTTTTTAAATAGCAAATTCATAAAAACTGTATAAAAAGGGTTTTTTTTTATGATACCAATAAGCTATAAACAAAGTTTTTGAACAAATATGGGCTAAACTAACATTTGCAAAAATAGGTCCAACCATCATCATATTTTAGGTCCAACCAAGATCAGTATAGGTCCAACCAACATCATAATTCTTTGCTGAATAAAAACGATTTATAAATATCATTTGTTCATAATATTTAACTTTAAATATTATTATTAGAAACAAGAAAGTTAGATCTTTCCCCTAATCACGCATTTTTCATAATTATATGTTGAATTCATAAAAAAAAATACGACATGAATGTTGACGTCGTGTGAAACCGGCCTAAATAGGTCCAACCATCATCATTTACCCTAATTGAAAAAATATTGAAAAATCATTATCTTAAAACATTGAACATTAACGAACTACCAAGTTTTGATATAAAAAAAATCTGAAGATCTATGCAATTAGCGCAGTCTCCAAAAAAAAATCCCACACATTTTTCCCGCTTTACTTCGTCCATGAGAGCTGATAAATGTCCTGAATTCGTGCTTTTTTTTTTCTTGGTAGTGCAAAAACATGAAAAATAAGGCGAGACCGATCCCTCCGCTTTCCTCTGTTGACCACTTAGACCCATCCCTACTTATAACCCCAGTTGAAAAGGCCAATGCTCTTGGCCAACATTTTGTGATTTCGCATAATCTTGGTCAAACCATGGTGAGCCCCCATGGGCCTGCCATACTGGAGGCAATGACTAGAGTCGCTGACACCCCCGTAGTAGTGCATGATCATAGTAGAATATCGGCTATGAGGTGATAGCAGCTATTCGAAGTACTAAAAACATGAAGGCTGCGGGTATGGATGGTGTAGTCAACCTCGAGTTGAAAAACTTGAGTATTGACTTCTTCAACCATCTTACCGTTATCTTCAACAAATGTTTGGAGCTTGGCTACTTCCCTGCATGCTGGAAGTTAGCCAAAGTGATTCCAATACACAAGCCTGGCAAAGATCCTACCAGTGCCAAAAGCTATCGCCCCAAGGCCACTCTACCATCCACTAACTCGTACGGGTAGCTAACATCATCAAGCGGAACAAGTCCGTTTCCAATACATCTGCCATGGCATTGTTGGATGTCGAGAAGGCGTTCGACAATGTCTGGCATGATGGCCTAGTGTACAAGCTGCATCGATACAACTTCCCGATCTACCTCGTGAAGATCATCAAAAACTACTTGTCGGGCAGATCATTCCAGGTCTACTTGAACAATGTCCCCTCTGATACGTTCAACGTTGATGCAGGAGTCCCTCAGGGTAGCCTGCTTGGGCCTATCCTATTCAACATTTTCCCGTCAGACGTTCCTCCCCTGCCGGGTGGTGGTATCCCGTCTATGTTCGCAGATGACACCTCCATCATCTATAATGGTCGAGTGATCCGTGCTCTGGCGAGTAAACTACAATCAGGCCTGGATGTTTTGTCCGACTATTTCAAGAGCTGGAAGATTTGTATCAATGCAGCTAAAACACAAACCATTCTGTTTCCACACTCGAATTAACCTTGGCTTGTCCCGCCTGCAAACGTCAAGATCCATCTTGATAGCACTCCCATTGAATGGTCGAGTGAAGTAGTCTACCTTGCACAGCAAAAAATAAATTTTAATATACATCCAAGAGGATGCACTACAATCATGTCAAAAATCTCATTTAATTTTCATGGCCACAATAATAAACAAATGCAGTAAAAGCAGCGTAATGTCAGTTAATGCACTGTATTTATGATAATGTTGTCCTTTTTGGTAAATAGTGTGCATACTTTGATGTGATATTAAAATTATTTTTTTGCTGTGTGGTCTCACCCTCGATAGCAAATTGCTATTCCGATCCCATGTGGACAAGACATCCACCAAGTGTAACATCTTGATCAGGTCGCTCTAAGTCCACCCTATCCCTCAAAAACAAGCTTGCTGTCCACAAGCAAATCATTCTGCCGGCTATTGAGTATGGTATGCCAATCTGGGAGAGTTGTGCTAAGTGCCACCACTTAAAGCTTCAGAGGATCCAAAACAAGATCCTCAGAATGATCCTTAACAGTTCACCGCGAACTCGTAATTCTGAGATACACGACCTGGCCGGTCTTCAAACACTCGAGGAGCGAAAGATTTCCACGCTAGATAGGTTCAGAGTCGCCTGCGATCAAACCACCAGATCATTCATGATTTGGCAACCTAGCTTAAGTAGTTAGGTGCTCAAGTAGGTAGGTTATCAAATTTTTAAATTCAAACCAAAACAATCCCACAAAGGGTATCCTGTAAATTAGCGCTTAACGCAATCATCACATTAGAATAACCAATTAACTAGAACAAAGATGAAGAGCCAAAGGCTAACCAATTGAAAGGTGTAAATCAAATGTTGAAACATAAAAACCCAGAAAATAAACGTAAATTTTACTAACCAACATGTATGACCATACAAAGTAACTTTAAATTTCTGATCAAAGCACAAAACTGACTTCTGCCACCGTGTTCACGAAAAATGTATATCCTAGCCATGAACACGTATACAAAATGTATGAGCTGGTTCGTGTTTTTGACAGATGAGATCGCTGCACATTTGATCCGTCGTTATGGATTCTCGATTAAGAGTTAAGTTTAAGTTTAATTTCAGTTTGTCGGTGGAGGTACCATACATGTTTTGACCGCACTGCCCTCTGTTAACAATTAACGGAACTAAGTGTATGCGTAATTTCTGATAGATGTCACCAGGGTTGCTTCCACTCACTTGCTATAAAAAGATGTTTTTCGGAATTGTGCAATCAGTAGATGTTATAATGGTATGTTGTACTTTTAAGTAACAGGAAGAGGGTGTAAAGTATGTGTATGACACATAAAACCTGTCAATTTCGCTTCCAGAGCGTCTCAATCGGCGATCTTATGATTCGTGAGCGTTCACTCAGAGTGAGCGCTCACGAGTCGTAAAATCGCTGATTGTGACGTTCTGGAAGCAATAATGACAGCTTTTATGTGTCAAACATATACTTCATGACCTCTTCTTGTAACTTACAAGTACTAATGGGCATTATACTATTTCATGATTTCATAATTCCCACAAACATCTTTTTAAAGCAAGTGAGTGGAAGCAACCCTGGATGTCACCATTAAGAAAAGCAGTGTCATCTGAAGGAAAATTAATTTAAAATGTCTTCAAATCTAGGATTGCTGTAGCATGACTGAATGAACACCTTGTTGCATTTAAGACCTGACTTCGCTCTGACTTCTGGAACACAAATATCGTAGACTTTTGTCCGGTACTGCACGTGGATCAGCAATTTCAGAGCTGTATATTTTGTGAGAGCTGGTAATTCTGCTCTTGAATAGACGAAACGAAAGGAAATACTATCGGCAACAAGGCTTTGATAGCGAATAACCTTAATTTAAAATAAGACCTCACCCAAGCAACAATTTTTGATTTATTGAAGTTTTATAGCAGATGATATAACCAAATTATACCAGTCGGCGCCGGTGGTGTAGTGGTAAGCGTGACTGCTTTCTAACACCCCGATGGGTCTGGGTTCAATCCTAGCCGAGGTCGGTGGGATTTTTCTGAGGCATAAAAATCTCTGGTCACGTCTTCCTTCGGAAGGGAAGTAAAGCCGTTGGTCCCGGCCCATGTGTGTTGAATGGGTGCGATATCCTACGCAGGTGTGGAAGCTGTCTTCCTGCACATTCGGTTGCCGTCAATGGATGGCAATCGATGTCCGTCGGTAATTGGCACTAGATTGCGGAACAGAGACCGACGTTAAATAAAGGAAAGAGAAATATAACCAAATTATAAAACCTTCGCTGACGACCACATTGATTTAACAACCTCCTGACAACCACTATACAGCCATACTTGATATGCGATCTACCTTAGGAGCATAGGTTTTATGCCAGTGTTATGACACTCTACACGTGGTTGTTAAAAATGGAAGCATAAAACCTTCTCCTGGTCTGAAAGTTTTAACAACCTTTTGATGACCACCATAAAACTATATTACATCCGCATAAATCGCTCCTGAAGAAGTTGATCAAACATGATACGCAAAACATTTTGACATCCTTGAAGGTTTTAAGTTGGGGTTTTGGATGATAGTTTATATTAAGAAATATTTTATTGTGGTTTTATTCTTTCGATGTTTGATGTGAAATCATGTTCTTTGTCAGTTGGTTATAATAGCTGATATTATTGTATATTTAAAATAAGACGACTTTATTACAATTTTTCATTAATCTGTATATGCTTCACAGCATGCCGTGCAATATATATGGTGATTATGGTGATTACTAAATCAAATAGGAGCATAAATATATTTTCTAATTTGTCTGCATTAGCACCATGAATTGAAGAGTCATTAAAAGATTATCTATTTAGTATAAAACTTTTAATACTGTTGAGCAATAACCAGTCACATATTATTTAATTATACATAGATGTATGAAAGTGTTTTATCGCCTTTCAATGTATCTTTCGAAAGTGTATCGGAAAGCCGCTCGTTCAATATTTTTAGGAGTGCCTTCACCGCACTGTGTCTTATGTTATATGAGGGAGCCCATAACTGTAGATCCTCGAGGAGTTTCATATTGGCGATCGTCTCATCTTCATCGTGTTCAAAAGCACTGAAGGGGTTTTCATTTTGTGTATCTGAATAGATTTGTTTTTTTTTGACGTACGACTACGTCTTTGATTTCTATATGGGGGTACACTTTGTGAAAACCGAAAATGGAACATGTAACAAATTAAGAAAGATTTTGAACGTTAATAACTGAGCTGCCCCTGGTCCAATTTCAATAATTTTATCACCAATCGATCAGCAATATGGCTACGCATCGATAACAATGCTTCCGAATGTTGATTTTCAACAAGAAACTATTGAAAAACTGGTAAATGTCTAGCATTGTCCAAAAGCGTCGAAATAACTAACAAATCCACCAATTACCTACATGCATATGCTGCTTCCCCAGCACAGTCGTCAGAGAGTAGGAAGTAGACGAAACAAGTCGAAGTGGCATTCGCCTCCGATATTCGGGCGCGTGCGAATAGGGAGGATGGAATTGCGTAATATTTTGCACACTCATCGCCATACTCAGAACCACACGCTCCCAACGACCACACCACTGTGTAGTGGTGTTCGGTCGTCGAAATTAGTAGCAGCAGTAGCAGCAGTAGCAGCAGTAACAGTGCTTTCGGCGTGTGGCGTTGAAAATTGTTCTCCAGTAACAACGAAAGGCTGCCTGTAAGTAGCGAGCTGCAGAGCCCACATAAGCAACCATCAAAGGAGGAAGAAGCTGCACCGCTATGCTATGGATCGGAATCAGTAGCTCTTCGTGAGTCGCTGCGGGTCGGTCATCTATGCCAAGCGTGTCAACCTCGCTCCAAACGACATACAGCTCGACAGCCTCATCCGTGTTGAACACCCAGCTCAGAATTACTCAACCATCGCTACAAAACGGTCCTTTTCAGGGCCACCAAATATTTGTTAAGAGTATTATTTGGACATTGGTCAAGGTCATCAGTTCCCGCAAGCAGCTAGCTAGCTATCAAGGCGCAACCTGTCTATAGAAGGTTTGGAATTGTAGGCCTGAATATATTGGTGCAATTAGTTTTTCCTCGGCTTTCATTCCGCACGATTCGTTTCTTTCGTTTAATCAATCACCCTTGTAGAGACGTCGAAAAGATTGTTTCGATCGGCGCTTACATATGAAATTTAATGTGGATTATAGATTTTTTTGTATGTTACCAAAATTTATGAATGGTTTGCCACTAAATGTTGAGATAATTTATTGATTATTGAATTATCACACTGTATACCATGAAAAAGCAGCCTATTTGTGAGTGTTTGCCTGTTTTCAAGTAAGGAGTTATCATAAAAAAAAAACAAATCGCCAGCTGGTATTTCCCGGCGACTTAACAAAAAAATAAAATCAAACAAAATCATCATGCAGAACTATCTAGGATTTGTTTAACTTCATATTTCACAAAATTCTTTCGAGTGTTAAGACATCGTCTCCCGCAAAGTTTACATTTTTCCGTCTTCCAACACATACATCAGGGCTAGATAGATCTCCACAGGATCTATAGAATCCACGAAATTTCAAAAATCCAAAATGCACAGCATTACGAAAAGAGGTCAGGTTTCGACCAATAGCCGATAGATTTTAATTCTAAACAAGCCAAACGATTGGAAATTTATCTACCAATCTGCTAAAATGAACACTTAATTAATTTTCAATAGGTCACTATTGAAAAATACCAAGTGTCCAACTGTTGCAATGGTGATCAAAATTATCACCGAATGTCTGAAAACAGCGCATTCCCTAACACAGACTTAAAAATCGAATTCGATGCGGTTCCACTGAGCGGGGCTCACCGTAAGTGGTGGTGTCCAATCCAGCAGCAGCAGGAGTGCTTTCAACAACAACAAAAACAACACCAACAACAACAAAAACAACAACAACAACAACGAAAGGCTGCCTGCAAGCAGCGAGCTGCAGAGCTCATATGAGCAACAATAGAGAAGGAGGAAGAAATCCCACCGCTAGGCTAGGATCGGAATCAGTAGCTCGTCGTGCTCAGCTCAGCATTACTCAACCATCACTACAAAACAGTCCTTTTCAGGACCACCATAAATTTGTTAAGAGTATTATTTGGACATTTGTCAAGGTCATCAGTTCCCGCAAGCAGCTAGCTTTCAAGGCTCAACCTGGTCTCTATAGAAGGTGTGGAATTGTAGGCCCGAATGTATTGGTGAGATTAATCGTCGTGTGACCATTTTCCAGAACACGCTGGTAGGAAGTGTTAAAAATCCATATAGAATTTGAGAGAAGTGGGAATAATTCGCTTTGGGTGTTTATTCAGTCCCCAGAAAGCCAAGAAATGTGATAAAATTAACTCTCACGAGTTCAATCTCTCGAAGTCCCTCCTTTTTTACATATTCTGCACAAACGATACTTTCCGACCCATTCATATAATTTGGAAGTTAATCCTGTGAGGGGTGAATTGAAAACACTTTAATACCAAAATGCACAAAACTTAAAAATTCATAAATAACAAAAAATTCAAAATACCCCTTTTAAAGTCGGGTAGATGAATCGAAAATATTCAAATTGACAGTCCCTTGAAATCTCTTTATCAACTTTCTCTTTGAAATAAATACTACAAATTTGATACACTTACAAATAAAAAACGGAAAGAGTTAAGTCGTGTGTGACACTTTGCGGAGCCAAAATCAGTAATGTTTGATTTACATTTTAAATAGCAGTATTTCTAGGTTAGTATTGGGTACCAATTACTCGTGGCGGGCTCGAGGTTAATGGGTAACAATTTCGATTGGAAGGATCTAGGTATGAAACTGGTTTCTGAAGCCTCCTTCAGATACTACTCTCAGACGGTTGACCAAATCCTGGCTGGGCAGGGGCAAGTAGCACAGGAACAGGAGGATAATAAGACTGGGACACAATGGCGGGAAATTGTTTGGAAAGGAGGGGATAGTCACATCAAACTCTAACATCAGACAAACAAAGGAATTCGTAGATCGCTTGCATGTAGGGAAGATCACGTATTCCCAATACATCTCTTACTTCACGGAAGGGTTGTCTACCTCGGGCCACTAGGGTATTCAATAGTCGTGCTTTGGAGGCGTCATTACCCGGGCAATACCAAACTGCGTGATCGATGTCATCATAACCGGTTCTGCACCTACATATATTACTGTCAACGAGGTTTATTCTATAGAGATGTGCGTCTAGCGAGTAGTGGTTGGACATAAGTCTTGACATCACTCGAATGAATCCCGACTTACTTCCAGATCTTTGAACCACGCTCTCGAAGAAACATTTGGAATAATGGAATGTAACCACCGCCCAAGAGAATTATTTGTCCAATCGTTTTGCCAACTTAAAAGAGAACTCTGACGTACTAATGGGAAAAATTCATCATGTGAAATTCTTCTATCATAAATCTCGCCTTGTTGTGCGCCCACCTTTGCGAGAGAGTCTGCCTTCTCATTGCCTGGGATTGAGCAATGTGAGGGGACCCATACAAAGGTAATCATATATGATCTTTCGACCAGCAAACTCATCTGCTCCCTTACCTTTGAAAGGAAATAAGATGAGTGCCTACCTTGTTTCATCGACCGGATAGCCTCAATCGAACTGAGACTATCCGAGAAGATGAAGTAATGGTCTATGGGCATATCGGAAATCATCCCCAATGCAAAGTTGATTGCTGCTAGCTCAGCAACATAAACGGAACAAGGTTCCTGAAGTTTCCGAAAGGCGGTTGAGTATTCATTGAAGACGCCGAAGCCAGTGGATCCATCAATGCGTGATCCATCAGTGAAAAATCTTCTATTGCAATTGACTTGTTGGTACTTTTCAGCAAAAATGCGGGGAATTGAGATAGGTCGAAGTTGATCTGGAACTCCTTGAATAGCCTGTTTCATGGAGAGATCATAGTCAATGGGGGAACTGTAGTTAGTAAAGCATACACGAGAGGGGTTATAGCAAGGAAGGCTAATATCCGATGACATATAATTAAGATAGATTCGCACGAATCTAGACTGGATGCTCAATTCGAGCATTTCTTCGAAGTTTTCGATCACAAGGTTGTTACTGACACTACATTTAATCAATATTCTTAATGAGAGCTCCCAGAAACGGTTCTGCAGGGGTTTTACGCCCGCTAGGACCTCTAGGCTCATATTGTGTGTTGAATGCATACAGCCAAAAGAGTTAAGATAATTGATGATTGATCAATTAAAAGAACTAAATGTTCACATTTGTTCCGTCCACTAGCGGTCCTACGTCAAGCTTCCGTTCGTGCTCCTAGGCACAGACCCTTCTACTTTTTTTTAAATTGGTAACAATTTTCAAAGTATTTTTTGTTATTGTTGTAGTTTATTTCTTATCTGTGAATCTTAGGCCTCTGATAAAGATGATAGTTGTAATGAGGCTTTAATGGAGGTCTAAGACTGCTTCAAGTTTTATATCGGTCATGGAAAGTATGCCATAAAACATAATTGTATGTTTCGTTTTGGCTTTATTCTGCAGTTATAAGTAGTGATACAGAACCACTTTACAGCTACCGTTAAAACTATGAAGTCTGAGTTTTAATTTAGTAGTCATAAAACAATTGTATAGACGACTTGACGGCCTGATTTTATGACAAGCACACAAAACCGTAAAACAACCACAGGCTGCAAGAGATACTATTATAAAACAATGATAAAATAAAAATAAATCTTGTAAGCATTTTGATTGTTACTTGGGGCAGTATCATCATTCCAGTATAAACGCTCATAACAAATTTAAACTTTAGTTATTTACCATTTTCCAGAGACTTTGATAGAGCTTTCATCTTTAGTACAAGGACAACATCAGCACAATCCCATTCAATCAGTCACCGTTAATTGACCGGTCAGTGTAACGCTTCTACCATGACTCATCTAATCGCTAATGTCCATAATGCGTGAAAAATGCTCCAAAGTTTGCCCGGTCCATATCGCTTTCCACAGGCTGTCTCTCAATTGAAGCAGCAAAAACCCATCGACCTGATGGCAGTGAATTTGTTCGCATTTAGGGCTCCATTAGATTTCGTTTATGGCCTCAAACAGTATCAACGAGCGAACATCGGCTGAGTGATTGCATACACATTAATCGTCCTCTCTGTCGTCGGTGACCAGCTAAAAGGCAAAAAGCCACTTCCTATCGATGGGTTGTGATGAGTGACAAAAAAAAAAGTTTTCCAATAATCCTTGATAGAACTTTTGCCTGTAAGCACACTCGAAAGGATGCTGGGAATGTTATTTTGGATGAAGACCCGCTTATTGCCGGACCGATTCGGGTTGATTATGATGTTGATGATGCTGATGATACAGCAATAGGAGCCTAAACAAAATAACTTTACCAGTACGAAGGGCACTTCATTGGGTTAACATGGGATCAAATGATACTTGAACTAGAATTTCAGCCTCATTACAGCAGCTAATGGTCGTATCATTTGCCGTCATCATCATTGGCGTAGCTAGACAATTTATTTGGGTTCAACCTTAAACGCTTACTGATTTTGAACAAGCAAGGATCGTTTGTGATTGAGTTTTGTAATGAAATCACAGTCCTCATCTTGTAAATGTAAGCATCTTAAGCTTAACAAAATTCTCAGAGTTAGGTAATTGCATGAATGTTGTAACTAGATTTTTTTTTTAGATTCTGAATGTTTCACCATCAGTTTAACCTCAGGCATAGGAACCAAAATTAAAACCGAGGAGTTTGGATTTTATAATTTTATGAAATTCTGGTTGTTTCAAGGTAAAGTGCACACATAATAAATTTAATACGTTTAGGAAGTAGGAAAATGTTCAATATGCACATTTTTTTTAAGTAGGACTACTTCTGTGATTTCTATATGGGGGTACACTTTGTGGAAACCGAAAATGGAACATGTAACGACATTATGAAAGATTTTGAACGTTAATAACTCGGCTGCCTCTGGACCAATTTCAATAATTTTTGCACCAATCGATCAGTAATATTTCTAAGAAACTTTTGAAACAATGGGAAATGTCAAGCATTGTTCAAAAGCGTCGAAATATCTAACAAATCCACCAATTACGTACATGCATTTGCTGCAGATGCACAATTTTTAACATTTTGAATGTTGAAATAAAAATAGTTTTGGGATCCCAAACCTAAATGTTTTCAAGATTTTGTAACTAATAAAAAAAGATATCTCTGATACAGATTGTATTATTCGAATACAAATGTAAGTGAAAGTCAACAAATTCTGACCAATTTTCCTAATTATAGGACTAAGATAAAATTGTAAGATCCTTCTTAGACAGTCATTTCATGAAAATTCTACATCAATATACATTAAAATTAAAAACAATTTTCGATATCATAGCCTTAGGCAAGTTTTGAATCTCCTGGTCTTCAAAATACGTAATTCAAGATCTTAGGAAACTTATCTAGATTCTGTGACTCAAAGCATTTCTCGAGAGAAAAATTCTTCAAGATAAGTAAGTAAGCAAAAATTAAGATTTAAAAATTTCGAAATATATTGGCATGTGGCAAAAATTGTGAATAATCAGGTTATAATTTAATTTTATCAGGTTTTTATACCAGATTCTGATATTTAAAAGAAAAAAAGTAATAAAGCTTTTATCCAGAACAATTTTGTATTCGATGCATCGGACTAACTAACATTCGGAGTTATATATAAAATCAAGATTTAACTTTATTTCTAATAGAAAGGAATGAGCTCGAAACGTGAATAATTGTGTCCCTGTTTATAACTAGATTGTAATTTAACCTTTTTCTTACAAAAGTTGGGACGTTTTTAATATTTTAAATTTTGTAAGTTGTGGTTAAACCCATTTGGTATCAATTTTAATAAATTTTTTTATTATTATGGTCTTTTTAACACTCTTGGGTCATTCGTGACTTGTCCGGGGGTGAGATTTGAACTCGTGACTGGTATTTGTTATGTGCTAATCCATGCAAACTATTCTGCAGCTGAATTCCGGGCACACAATTTGTCGAAAAAAAAACGGCGCCGGTGGTGTAGTGGTAAGCGTGATTACCTCTCACCCCAGTAGGCCTGGGTTCAATCCTAGTTGGCGCCGCCGGGATGTTCTGAGGCATAACATCTCTGATCACGCCTTCCTTCGGATGGGAAGTAAAGTCGTTGGTCCCCGGTTCATGAGTTGATGGGTCGATAGGTAGGGTCCAGGTGTGGGAGCTGCCTTCCTGACACAAACCAAAGGAAAAAAAAAATTGTCGAAAAGAAAGAAATTTATACATATTAGGTATATGCATAAAAAAATTAAGTAAGAAGAAGAAAAAACGAACGGAATTTTCGGCAACTGACGCAACGGCAACGAATTAAGGACAATGAATGTAAACTCGGTTCTTGGAATGTCAGAACGTAAAATGAACCTGGACGAGTGGGCCTTCTGGCCCGTGAACTGCAAAAGGTGAATGTGAGTGTGGCTGCTATTCAAGAAGTACGGTGGCTTAGATCTGGAGAACGTGAATTCAGGGCGGTAGATCCTATCGCCAACACATCGTTCAAATACCATATCTACTACAGCGGTGGCGATAGAGCAGAATACGGAGTTGGTTTCGTAGTGATTGGGAAACAGTTGAAGCGGGTTATGCGGTGGAAACCGGTTAGCGAGCGCATCTGCGTTTTGAGGATTCGTGGCAAATTTTTCAATTACAGCCTGATCAACATCTACGCACCGACTAACGATAAATCCGATGACGTGAAGGACGCGTTTTATGAAAGCCTGGATAAAACCTATGATGAGTGTCCTAAACAGGACGTGAGGATTGTCATCGGAGATGCAAACGCGCAGGTCGGAAGAGAGGAATTCTTTCGCCCAATCATTGGAACAGAGAGCCTTCACTCTGCAACGAATGATAATGGCCTGAAGTTGATAAACTTCACTGCTGCTCGTGATATGGCCATCAGTAACACCCACTTTACACCCACTTTACACGGATATCCGAAAGCACACCTGGAGACACCCTAATGGTGAAACTTGCTCCCAGATTGACCACGTGTTGGTGGATGGTCGGCATTTCTCGGATGTCGTGGATGTCAGGACCTTCAGGGGTCCTAATATCGACTCGGATCACTACCTCGTTGTCGCGAAAATTCGAGCGCATCTATCGACCGTTATGAGTTCGAGAAGCCGGAGATCGATGCATTTCAACATCCAGCGTTTGACAGTAGATGGTGTTGCTGCAAAGTACCACCAGAAGCTGAATGAGCGGATAGCGGAAATCAACGTGAACGAGAATCTCAACAATCTGTGGGAAGCTGTCCACGGAGCGGTGAGCACAACAGCACGAGAGGTGATAGGTACAGCTCAGAGGCGCCCCCGGAACGGGTGGTTTGACGAGGAGTGCCAGCGAGTGACAGAGGAGAAGAACGTCGCCAGAAGCCGGATGTTGGTGTCTGGTACCCGTCAGAACAGAGAGCGGTACAGGGTAGCAAGGTCACCGGAGAAACGAGCCCATCGCAGGAAAAAAGGCAGTACGAGGAACACGTTATTGCTGAGCCGCAAGAAAGTATGGAGCAGAATGATTTGCGAAGTTTTACGCAACTGTCTATGGCGTGAGGAGTAAGACAGCGCCGTCTCCCACCATGTGCTATGACCGTGAAGGTAATCTGCTGACAGATAAAACGATGGTGGCTGCCAGGTGGAAGGAGTACTTCGAGACGTTGCTGAACGGAGAGAACGAGAGAGCATCTACAAACAGAACACACATCGACGACGATGGTCAAGCTGTGAAACCACTAACGCTAGAAGAGGTGAAAAAGGCGATACGAGAGCTGAAAAACAGTAAGGTTGCGGAGACGGACGAGCTCCCGGCCGAACTTCTCAAACACGGAAGTGAGCAGCTGCCCCAGATGATCCACCGTATACTGCTCGAGATATGGGAGGAGGAAGAATTGCCCGCTAGTTGGTTGGATGGTCTCGTTTGTCCCCTCTACAAAAAGGGACACAGACTGGAGTGCGCCAATTACAGAGGAATCACGCTTCTGAATTCGGCGTACAAAATATTATCACGTGTTCTGTTCAGCAGATTGAGACCGCTTGAGGAATCCTGCGTTGGCGAATACCAGGCTGGTTTTCGTGAGGGTCGATCAACGACGGATCAAATGTTTACCCTGCGTCAAACCCTTGAGAAGTTCCTGGAATACAACTTGCAGACTCATCATCTGTTCATAGATTTCAAGGCAGCGTACGATTCAGTAAAGAGAAACGAGCTATGGCAGATAATGCAAGAAAACGGTTTTCCGACGAAACTAATTAGGCTGATTCGTGCAACGGTGGATGGTTCGAAATCATGTGTACGGGTTGCAGACGAGACTTCAGCCTCGTTCGTGACCTTAGATGGGTTGAAGCAGGGAGATGCTCTTTCGAACTTGCTATTCAACATCGCCCTCGAAGGAGCGATTAGGAGAGCTGGCGTGCAGAGGAACGGTACCATCATCACAAAGTCGCACATGCTCCTTGGTTTTGCGGACGACATCAACATCATCGGAATCGACCGTAGAGCAGTGGAAGAGGCGTTCGCGCCTTTTAAGAGGGAGACAGCGAGGATTGGTCTCACGATAAATTCTACCAAAACCGAAGTACATGGTCGCCGGTAGAAAGCGTGGGAGCAATAGTGGTGTTGGTAGTGAAGTGGTGCTAGATGGCGAAAAATTTGAAGTTGTGGACGAATTTGTTTATCTTGGTACTTTAGTGACGTGCGATAATGATGTTACCCGCGAGGTAAAAAGGCGTATTGCAGCCGCGAACAGGGCTTTCTACGGGTTGCGTAGCCGGCTGAAGTCCGCAGCTTGCGTACGAAAACGAAATTTGCGCTGTACAAGACGTTGATTCTGCCGGTAGCCCTTTATGGCCACGAATCGTGGGCATTGAAAGAGGCCGATCGGAGAGCTTTAGGTGTCTTCGAGCGTAAAGTGCTGCGAACAACACTCGGCGGTAAACTGGAAAATGGCATCTGGAGGCGTCGCATGAATCACGAGTTGTACCAAGTATATAACGGCATGGATATTGTGAAGCTTATAAAACACGGCAGGCTACAGTGGGCTGGGCATGTGGCACGAATGTCGGAAGAGCATCAAGCGAAGTCAATATTCAGCAGGGAACCCGGAAGAGGACATCGGCTTCTGGGTAGGCCACGCACGCGTTGGCTTTGTGCAGTTGAGGAGAACATTATAATCCTTGAACGTCCCATCAGGTACTCAGGTAGGTAGGTATATGCAGAAATTTAAATTTTTGTCCGGATTTCTGCTGCTAGAGTGCAAATTTTTGACAATATAGCTAAATCACCACAGCACGGGTCTTCCCTATAGAGAATGTACAAATATGACCATTAAATCAAGATTCCATCTGATTCCATTAGCTGTAATTTTTTTTAATAATTCCTGGTCAACCTACAACCTACCAAATATCCAGTGAACTTTAATAATATCTTCGACTATATGGAGATTTTTTGAATATTTCCTGCTGTCTAGGAAGGATGTCTGAAAGAATATCCTGCAACTTATGCAACTTCTATGAAGTTAGTTTCCTGAATTTATTCCAAATTCCATAATTTTTCCATCTCTCTTAACTTTACAAAGATCTCTGAACATCTTTGCACTTCTGGAAAGACATCTAAGACATCTGCAAATATTCTTGAACACCTAGAAAGTTCATGGGAATTTAGAAGTTCGTGGAGCTTTTTTGGAGTAAGATCTCTGACAAACTGCAATGTAGTTCCCTTAGCTGAAGCGAAGATTCCTGAAGTTCTTAGAAGTTTATTGAACTATTTTTAGATCTTTTACAAAATTTCGTGAACTTTTTCAAAGCTCCTTACACTTATATGAAATTTTAATCCGCTCCTCAAAATGCAACGAAATTTCGAAAAACTTTTACAAAGTTTACTGCGCTTCTACGTTTTTCGTTGATTTTCTGCGAACATTAACGATTTGTTTTTTAATTTGTACATAATTTCCACAACTTTTTCAAGTCCATGAGGTCAAAAAAAAATCTGAAATTATGTAGATGTTCCCGATCAATAATAAGCTTCTCGAAAATAAAATAAAATTGCTTTAACTTCTACGGAGCTCCTTTAAATTTAAATGAATTCTTTACTTCTACGCAGTTCCGAAGAACTTCGAGATTAGGGCGTAATTGCGTTTGTAAACAAACACGTAATTTGCCGATTTCTCGTGAACTAAACTTACTTACTTACTTAAGTGTCCTGAGCGCCATCCCTGGCGCAAAGGGCCAACGTGAAAGATCTCCATCCTGGGCGATTGTTTGCTTTCGCCTTGACCTGGGCCCAGGTCAAATTCCGGTCGACTTGCTTAATCTCCTTGTTTAGGCTTCGCCGCCATGAGCCCCTGGGTCTGCCTCTGCTGCGATGTCCGGCTGGATTCCAATCCAGCGCTTGTTTGCAGATGTCATTTCCGCTCTTCCGTAGAGTGTGGCCAACCCACCTCCACTTACGTTCCCGAATTTCTGTCGATATCGGCTTCTGGTGACACCGTCGATGGAGCTCGGCATTCGAAATCCAGTTGTGAGGCCACCAAGCACGAATTATATACCGCAGGCATCGGTTGATGAACACCTGCAGCTTCTGTGTGATCTCCGCTGATACGCACCATGTTTCGCTAGCGTACAGCAGTACAGATTTCACGTTAGAGTTGAAAATTCGGATCTTCGTGCGGAGACTAATCTGATTTGACTTCCAGATGTTTCGTAAACTCGCAAAAGCAGCCCTTGCCTTCTTGATCCGTGCACCTATGTCACTCTTGGTTCCGCCGTCCGACGCTATCTGGCTGCCAAGATATTGGAAACTTTCAACCTTCTCCACTTCCTGACCAGCTACCGTAAAATTGGATGGATTTCCCGTGTTGATATCCAACGATTTAGTCTTGCTGACGTTGATGTTGAGACCTGCCGCTGAGGAGCGTTCGGCGAGATCGTCGAGCTTACTCTGCATGTCAGAACGCCGTTGTGATACTAAAGCAACGTCATCCGCCAAATCTAGGTCGTTTAGATGCTCCATTGTAATAGGCTGCCAGAGCAACCCACGGTTCGGCACACGGTCGATCGCACCAACCATTATCTCGTCGATTACGATGAGGAACAGTAGCGGTGATAGAATACATCCTTGCCTCACTCCAGCGACTACCCGAATAGGGTCAGATAGGGCTCCGTTGTGCAGCACCCTGCACGTGAAAGCCTCATACTGAGCTTCGATGAGGTTGACGATTTTATCCGGAACTCCCTTGCGCCTTAGGGCGCCCCACAGGTTTTCGTGGTTGAGTCGGTCGAAAGCTTTTTCGTAGTCAATCAAAACCAAGTAAAGGGACTCTTGGAATTCGTTGACCTGCTCCAAGATTATGCGGAGCGAGACAATATGGTCCACACAGGATCTTCCAGCACGGAATCCCGCCTGCTGCCGTCGGAGAGTCGCGTCGATCTTCTCCTGTATCCGGTTGAGGATAACTTTGCATAGAACTTTGAGAACACAACACAGTAACATAATGCCACGCCAGTTATCGCATACAGTTGGGTCCCCCTTCTTTGGGACCTTCACTAAGACGCCCTGCATCCAGTCAGCCGGAAAAGTCGCGGTGTCCCAGATATTGCAGAATAGTTGATGCAACATTTGTGCAGATAGCATGGGGTCAGCTTTGAGCATCTCTGCTGATATGCGATCGACCCCGGGAGCCTTGTTGGATTTCATGGTTCGGATAGCAGCTTCGATCTCCGGTAGGGATGGCGCCTCAGAATTGACGCGAGTGATGCGTCGCACTCTTGGCGGTTCATGCCGAGATGTTGATGGCTGGTTGACCGACGAAACTTGTAGAAGCTGTTCGAAGTGTTCAAACCAGCGTTTCAGCTGATCAGTGGGGTCGGTGAGCAACTGACCAGTCGCGTCCTTCACTGGCATCCTAGGATTCATCCTTGCTCCACTCAGGCGTCGTGAGATATCGTAGAGGAGACGGATATCGCCTGTTGCTGCGGCTTTCTCACCTTCATCGGCTAGGGAGTCCACCCACGCTCGCTTATCCCGCCTACACGAGCGCTTCACTTCCTTCTCGAGAGCCGAATACAGTTGGCGGGCCTGGTTCTTCGCTCCTCTGGTTCTCGCCCGCTCTATCGCGGCTTTTGCATTTCTCCGCTCCTCTATCTTCCTCCAGGTGTCATCCGTGATCCACTCCTTTCTCTGAGCGCGCAGCTCGCCCAGGTTGTTTTCACTCGTTTCAGTAAAGGCATCCTTGATCGCCGTCCATTGCTCTTCTACGCTGCCACCATCAGGAATATCCGCAGCTCTGGTCTCCAGTTCCTCGACGAATGACCTTTTTACTGCTGGATCTTCCAATCGGCGTGTGTTGAATCGCCGTCCGAGCCGCTCCTCCCGCCGCTGGACCCGCGCGATACGAAGGCGGATCCCTCCAACGAGGAGATGGTGGTCAGACGCGATGTCGGCACTGCGTTTGTTCCGAACGTCAAGAAGGCTCCTTCTCCATTTTCGGCTGATGCAGATGTGGTCGATTTGATTTTCGGTATGTCCATCACGGGAAACCCACGTGACTTTGTGCACTGGTCGATGGGGGAAGAGCGAACCCCCGATCACCATGTCGTTATTGCCACAAAACTCTGCCAACAGCTCACCGTTTTCGCTCATTTCGCCAAGACCATGGCGCCCCATGACACGCTCATAATCCGTGTTGTCGGAGCCGATCTTCGCATTGAAGTCGCCGATGTAGATCTTGATGTCACCTCTCGGAATTTTATCCACGACTGCATTCAGTTGACTGTAAAAGTTCTCTTTGTCCTGTAACTCGGCAGCATCGGTTGGCGCATAACATTGGATTATGGTTAGGTTTCGAACCCGCGTTCTGAATCTGGCAACGATTATCCTCTCATTGATAGGTTCCCACTTGATGAGCGCCGCATTTGCTTGGGCGCTAAGCAGGAAACCAACTCCACGGTGGCGGGGAGCGTTTTCACCTCGAATACCAGAATAGAGTAGTACCTGTCCCGACGGCAGCTTGTGTTCTCCAAAGTTTGGCCAACGGACTTCGCTTAGTCCCAGGATTTCGAGCTTCATGCGTCGAGCCTCGCTGGCGAGTTGTGCCAGCTTCCCCTGTTGGGCTAGCGTTAGTACATTCCATGTTCCAATTCTTGTCCGTTGTTTTGCGCTAAAAGTCGTTGCCGTAATATCAGTCCGTGATCTTTCTCTATTGGTTTCTGTAACAGTTGTAAAGTTTCGGGGACAGTAGGTAGTTAGCCTAAGGTCTCCTATCCGCCGTGATGGGGCTGCCATCTTGGGTATAGCTTTCGGGGATAAGCATTTCTTGTTTCAGCCGCTGGATGCCAGGCAGACGCTGTTTGAGCCGCACCTCCATGGTGGACAGACGCTCAGTTATTGTGTAGATGGGGCTGCCATCTTAGATTTAGCTGACACAATACAGCATTTCTTATTCAGCCGCTGGATGCCAGTCAGACGCTGTTTGAGCCGCACCTCCATGGTGAACAGACGCTCAGGCCGTGTAGGCCGAACCCGCTAGGGGCCCCCTTCCCTGTCAGCATATGACCAAAGCTCCCACCGGGGTTGGTTACCCGATCTTCGCTAAGGTTGCTCATATCCCAGGAGACACCACGAGGAGGTAGGGATAGGAGTTACTGGGTAAGAGGCTAATGGACCACTAATGGGGTCTATTTTATCCTTCAAGTACTCGCGGTACTGGTGGTACGCATTACCCAGTCGTTTGCCCCGCTGGCCAATGGCCAGCGGTGATGAAAAGAATATGATACTTTTACATCATCCCAACTAAAGCTCAACCTAAAAAAACTAACAACACAGGAATGGTTCCTCTATCATTTGGTATAGTTTGTTTGCGTGATTGTTCTTTTATTCGCGAGAAATCTGCGATTAAAGTGTTTGTTTACAAAAACAATTACGCCAAATGTCAAGTTTCCAAGTTCATTTTTTCAACGAATTTTTCTACCTATTTTTTTTGTTCCCAGATTTTCTACCAAGTTTACTTAATTTCTACGATCTTCCCTGAACTTCTATTTGAAGTTTTACGAAGCTCCCACAAGTAAAAGAAAAATCCCTGGGCTCATGGCCAATTTGTAGAGCCTGAAGACGTCTTATTGTCATTGATTTGATATAATGTAATTTCTCAAAATTGTTTCTTCTAGTCCAGAACATAACAAAAGTAATCAACATAAAGGACTTTAAAAAAATCTTTGATGGTGGTCCAATTTTATTAATCACTGTTAAATAGTAGCATCGAACTTAACAAGCTTGACAAAATACCGGTGAGTCAAAAAAAAAAAAAAACATTAAAAGTTCTGGAGGGTGCCCAAATAATTCTGGAGGGGGCCTGGCCCACCTGCCATCCCCATTAGCTACGCCAATGGTCATCATATTATTAGTTGTGGCCTCTCTTCGCTCAATAAGCATCATTTTGTTTGTCACATGGAAAATATCATAATTAACAACTGTGGAAGTGCTCAACGAACGTTAGTTGAGTCAGTCAGTTCATGTATCCTGTGCAGAGCTGGCAAATGTAATTTTCAATGAAAGACTTCACGTGAATTTTACAGAGATACATCTGTCACTATCAGCGGATGAGAAAACGACGATAGATTTTGTTTTCAAAATCTCATCAATTATTTTGACATGACATTGGGCTCGAGAGTAAATCTCGAATACGTAACGTTTACATTTTACAATCACAACTAGGGATGACAACACTCTTCGGAGCATCGTGTATTCTTTTTCAACATCGATAACTAACGTAATGTCCAATTATCTTATTTGTTATGCCATCTTAAAACAGATAGATTAAAGCTAGTATTCTCCCGAATAAACTACACAATTTTCGCACGGTAGAGCCACACTCCTTGTTTTCACTGAAGATACTCCTGGCAGCTCACCCTGGTGTGAAAATTATAAACTTTGATTGGGATAATACCAGCTATTATCTATTTATTTTCAAATAGATTACCATTAAAGCAAAGACTACAAATCAAGAAGACTGGCAACTCTTCCAAAAATCAGGAGACAGTAACGGCAACGCCTCTTCTGAGCAAAAGTGGAACCTGTGTATGATGGTGTGTGTTAATTCACAAGTGCATTCACACACATAGGTAGAAATAAGTAGCTGTCAATTATTGTTTTTGTTATGATTGTCGTAAAAAGTGAAACGTTTCTTTCTTTGCTTTATGCTGACAACGAGTAAAATTCCAGCTAAAACTGAACAGATGCGTAAGTAAATTTGTTTTGAAAATTAAAACTATGGCAATGATGCCATTCACAATGATGCCATTCACAATGATGGTGGGACCTTCCTCGATCATTAATTTGCTAGGGGAAATGACGGCTTCGGCATGACAGACTATTTTCGGCAACACAAATTGAAACACTATTTTCACTGGATTTTCTTACGAAAACACTTCGCTGATTGCATGCAAACGATTCTTTATGCTTTCAGCTTCAATTTGACTATATTTTTACCACTTAGAAAAAGCAATCTGTCAAGGTTTTCTTGAAATGCAACACACGCACTACAAATTGTAGCTGATTTCGAGTTGCCGATAATAGAACAGCAGATTTACATGCAGTTCAAATGGAACGGTTGCCGAAGAAAAACTGGTTGCCGACAATACTCGCTCTCACTAGAGAAGATTGGAGCTTTGTAAAAGCGTTTCAAAACAGTGTTTGACAATTCTTTCGACTGAAATTGTTAGAGCAGCTGGCAGCAAAAGATTGTAAACAAACCAATACTGCATATGTGTGCGTTCCTTAGAGAAAAAGGCTATAGAAAGAAGGTCGCTGCTTAGGTTGCCGAGAATACGTCAATTCCCCTATATCAAAATTATCTTCCACTTTTTCTAAGCCCTTTAGTTATGCATTTATGGGCATTCGTATGGTGCATTAGTAAAATGCATGCCCGTTCCGCACGGCTTTGGCACCTGGCCACAGCGGGGGGAATTAAGTTATGACGCTCGGCAACTTGGCACAGTACTCGCTGACTATTTGAATGTCACTGGCCAATCCGACACTATTGTTATCATTCTCTGGAAGGAGTCGGTCGATTCCAAGAATTGTTAGGGCATACAGAGGATCCCTATCCGGTGGTTTCATATTCTGACAACATCTAATATGGCAATATATTCTTTATCAATACGTACCGTTTGGGATTGTAGTCCTTCAACCTTTCATTTTCATTTTCTCCAGCATTAGATCCTGCTACACCTTCCGTTGGATCGTGAAGTAGGTAAACAAACTTCTTTTTGAATCCTTGAATTTTCAGCAGCTTTCGAATAACGTTACTTCACTCAATGGTGGTGGAAGCTGCCAATTCCTTATAATTGATTGCTTCCAACAGGCAAAATAAACAATATTTCGGTTCCTCGTTCACAAGCAAAAGTAACTTTCACTAGGTATCGATCCGAGTTTCAATCCTCTACTTGATCCACGATGACAATTTTTTTCGGTTTGAAGTTGAAAAACAACCACCGGCTTGCTGGGATTAGGATACAAATTGTCGTGAAATTTTATAAAGCTAAACAAAAACAACACCGAGTACCGTGTTATGGTTATTGGTTTCCGTGACATTAGGTCACACACAGTCACTGTTTATGAATAGTCTCACTAACACTTGTGCTTCAAAGTTCCGCCTTTGATTGACAGAGGCGCTGTTATCAGTGACGTTTGACATTTGCAAGGGAACAGTTGCCAGTCTTCTTGATTTGTAGTCTTCGATTAAAGCCAACTGAACTTAACGTTGGCTTTGTACAGTACCCGTTCGATTTTGTCACAGTATGATTTTGGCAACAAAAACACAAAACCGTTTGTTTTTGTCACGGGGTTCGATTTTAACCTCGTGCCAAAATCGAACGAATCTTGAAAATTATGTATTTTCTCGATTACAATTTTTAATAAAAGACTAAATATTAATATGTATCGTCTATTTCATAAAGATGACTCACGGTGGTCCAAAATCAACGAAATTCTAAATTAAATATCAAACTAAAAACGTTCGATTTTTACTACATTAAATTTTCAGGCTTGTTGCCCAAAATCGAACGTGTACTGTAAATGAAAAACAATGAACAATGCTCCAAATAGCGATGCAATCCCTGCGGGAAGAAGACGTTGCAGCACTTCCTGTCCATAACGACTGGCAACAATTTGCCCAGCTCAACATCCAGTGGCTAACAGTACCGTTCCTGTTCGTCCTCTCCTTGTTCAAAGCCCAAACATGGCACCATCAATGTATATTTTTATTTATATAATGTATATATTTTTCTCTTCAATGAGAATTGATTTTCAACAATCATGAGTTAATTTTTTTCCTCTTATATTGACTTACAAAGACGTGAAAAAACAACGTAAAAAACAAACAACCGTGATTCAACATGCATGGCGGCCCCATGACCATCTGCCAAATAAGCTAATTGAGGGGGATTTTGTTAGCAGAATGATTGATTAATGCTTTTGTGAGCATCGTTTACATCGATTGATGGTTTAGTAAGTACAATGGGGAGTGATTTTCAGCTGAAAGCACACTTTTCAGGTAGAATAATTGGATGGACGTAATTAATGGGATAGTGGGAATTCTTTGAACAAATACAGTACATATTAGTACATGTGTTCACTTATTTCATCAAACCCGTTCATCTTAAATCTGATTTGGGCTTTTGGGTGGACCCACCAGGGTGGAAAATAATTCTACCTTCTACAGTCAACGTCTTCCACGGTGATGACTATACACGGCCATTTAATCTCACTCGGATTCGAGCTCCGATTACTCAAATTCACAAAAAAAAACACGATAACTTCTCGATTTTCCTCATATTTGAGTACACACTTAGAAAAAATCATGTAAATTTAGGTGCTCTGAGAGTGACATATACGAGCGTCAATTTTGACATGAATTTGAGTCATAACAGACGCGAAATATAGCTCAATCAAACGTACTTTTCAGTCTCACACCACTTAATATTACATGACATGTTTGTTTACGTAGATTTATGCTTAAATATAAGTGACGTTAACACATATTCGAGCAAATTTTAATTCAGTCTGTGAGTGACCGTGGTTTTGACGAATTTTAGTAAACGCAACTCAATTTTGAGTGGGATTCAACGGCCGTGTGAAGAACGAAGCATATTTTCACACACGAATGGAAATCCGGACCGGATGATAAAAGTGAAACTAAATGGTCTCATAGAAACTTGTGCGGGTGGAACGGAACGGACCATAATTTGCGTAAGGCAAATAACGGCTTAGGCAATACCATTCTCTATTATCGTCAGAGGGAGACAAATTACTTGAGCACTAATTTCTTATATGATGATTACTTCATGTTTGAGGACATCCATTGGCCCAAATTTAGCGCTCAAGAACATTGCCCCCCCCCTGACGATAGAAGTTAAAGGTACTGTTGAAGTTGGCATGTACCCTAGTATATTCCGATAGAAGTTTGAAGCTGATTTGCTAGGAATTTGTGTATACCCAGAAGCTATCCAAGTTGAATGTGCTTAGCCAAGGGATAAATTTTCCAATTATGATGACCACTTGAGTGCAAAGCTGAAGGATCTTAGAGCAACCGTAACGGCCCAAGTAACAATTCAAGCTGAATTTTAAGAACAGAAGTTCGTTATTGGTTGATTTAAGGTGTACGAAGCTGATTAACACCAGGCTGAATATACAGTTGATTAGAAGTGCATGAAGCGAATTGTATCCACATTATTCAACCTCAGTAAAATAGCTGACCTAACAAGACTTATTTAAGCTTAATACTACTCCACAAACCAGCTATGCAATACAAATATTTTGATAGCCTGATTGAATAATATGAATTTATTGCACAATTTCTTTAAATGTCGTCAGTGTCACTTGTTGCATTTCCGACATTTTAGTTATTCTAAATTCACTGCCTACCTTTCTAATTCCAAGCAGCACCAGTAGATACAAAGAAGAGGATTTTTTTTTAGAATAACTCCACCTAGAAGTGGGCTGCGACGGCGTCGGAAGTATTAACAATTGTATTCCTGAGTTTTGTCTGTTCACCACTTTATATTGCACTTTATTTTCATACTGCATTTCAAAAATATAATTCAATTAAAGCACTAATATAGCATCGAAATACATCGCGCACTTGTGTCCACATTGACTTTACTGCACTTGAAATGACAGGAATGTTTTACTGTCACAATTTATTGTTTGCAATTGCATTGCTGTATAATACTCTTCCGGTTGCTATTATTCAACTTAATTTTCATGTGCTTCAAGTTAATGATCATACCTTTTGCCACAAATATGCTTATGTGGTCGAGTGAGTATAGTTGACGTCTGTGAAACAGCAACTGCCGGTTCGAATCCCAAAATGTAAAGGTAATTTTTAGACATATAATAACAATATAAATATGTAAATCCAATTGGTTAGCAACATTCTAAAGCATTCTCATCAAAAGTATAATATGTATATATATAATAACACATGAAGGCTGAACAAGAGTTGGAAAAGACTGTTGGTTAATGCCTTGAAATGCATATAATGTATCTTGCTGTTAAGCTTTGGGCTGATTAAAATCGCCAGATTTAGATGTTTAAAGATGACCAAAGGTTAAAGTGGTCTATTTACAACAATTATTCAAACTAAGGCTGAATTAAAATCGTTGAAAGAACACTTGTAAAGCATCAATTTGCTACCTGGGAGTGAGCTGTTAAAGCTACTTCAGCAACCTCCATCATAACGCAGATTCCTTACCAGGGGTCGCAATACGTGTGCGGGATATCGCTATTAGCCTTTTGGTAACAAGTAATGAATAAAAATGATAACTTTATGTAAAGGTATAAAAGGGTATCCTGTAAATTAGCGCTAATAGGCAATCGTCACATTTTAATAACCAATTAACTAGAACAAAGACGATGAGCCAAAGGCTAACCAATTGAAATGTTAAACCAAATGTTGAAACATAAAAACCAGAAAATAAACGTAAATTTTACTACTTTTACTACTCGTAGAAGGTGGTTCTCTGCTTGATCGTCCATTCAGTCAGTTTGTATCGTTGCGTCATCTTTGCGGTCAAAGCTTGAACTATTTTAATCCATTAAATTGTAGTCCTAATCAGTGCTGTTAATTTTCATATCAATTCTGTGAAAACGAATTCTACCATGCGCATCATTTGAAAAGCTTCTGTCTCAATCGAAGCTCATCGTCTCTGTGAATTGAGTCACTCTCTATCATTTGATAAACTACAGTGGAAGAAACCCAGCTAAATGGTCCCGCCCCAGCAAAATCGACCCTTACCTTACCAATCAGGATAAGGCCCTGTTGTCCTCTGCTGTCCGAAGACGTCGTGTCCATTCTACTCGATCCATGACCACACGTCACCAGCCTCGTAGTCTCCGAAGGGTTTGCAGGTCACCTTCTACTTGGTCGATCCACCTTGCCACTACGCGCCTCTTGTTCTTGTTCCTGTTGGGTTGCTTTCTAGAACTATTTTCACTGGGTCGTCGTGCGGCATTCTTACGACGTGCCCAGCCCACCGTAGTCACCCTTTTTTTGCAATGTGGACGATGGATGGTTCACCCAGGAGCTGGTGCAATTTGTGGTTCATTCGTCTCCTCCACGTTCCGTCATCCATCTCCACACCTTCCGTTCGAAAACACCACGTGGTCCTTCACGAGCATAGTCCAGGTCTCGTGGCCGTATAGGACCACTGGTCTAATCAGCGTCTTGTTGACAGTCAACTTCATCCGGAGCCAAAGTAGGCACGGCTCCCTGCCATAATGCGTCTTTGACATTCTCTGCTGGTATCATTTTCGGCGGTCACCAGTGAACCCAAATACACGAACTCATCGACCACCTCAATTTCGTCACGGTCAATCTGAACTCGGGGTGGGAGGCTAACATTGTTATTTATTTATTCTTATTTCATCTGAATTTTTTCAGTCTTAATGAAATCTAGGATGGGGAAAAGCCTCTTTGAGTAAACCATTCAGCTGGCTCAAAGAGGCGTAAAAACTCCATGTCTTTTCATACATATAACAATAATTAAAATTACAAATAAAGGGCGAACACGAAATTATTGCGACACATTCAACAGGGCATAACTTTTTTACCATTGGGTAAAAATCAACCAAATTTTGCACACTTTCTCATTGATGTGTATTGTGTACATGCTGTCAAACTCGAAGTCGTGTTTTTCGATTCAACGAAAATGGAGGTGAACCAACGCGAGTTGAGAGAACAAATTCTTTCCAAACACCTGGAATTTCCTGACCTGTCGCACCGGCAGTTGGGAAAAATGTTGAACATTCACCATTCAACCGTCTCCAGAGTGTTGAAGCGGTTCCAGGAGCGGTTGACGCTGGACCACGGAAAAGGAGCTGGAAGAAAACCGGGACCGGAGAACAAAAAGACGGAGGGAAAGGTGAAGCGGATGATTAAAGCAAATCCCAACGTCTCAAGCCGTGATTTGGCTAAAAAGATCGGCATGTCGCAGAGCTACGTCCAGAATGCAAAGAAGAGAGCTGGACTACATACATACAAGGTACAGAACTTCCCAAACCGCGATGAGCGGCAACAATCGACGGCTAAAACTCGGGCACGGAAGCTCTAAGAGAAGATGCTGACAAAATATGGCTGCTGTGTGATGGACGACGAAACGTATATAAAAGCCGATTTTAAGCAAATTCCGGGGTTGGAGTTTTTTACCGGCAAGAGCAAGTTCGATGTGGACGACAAATTTAAGAAGAAGAAAATGTCGAAGTTCGCCTCCAAATATCTCATTTGGCAGGCCATCTGCTCTTGCGGACTGAGGAGTGAGCCTTTCGTGACAAAGGGCACAGTAAATGGCGAGATCTACAAATCTGTGTGCCTCGAGAAGCGCCTTTTGCCGTTCTTGCAGCAGCACGACGAAGCTCCGCTATTTTCTGTATTCTAAAAGTGTCCTGGAGTGGTATGAGGCCAATTCTGTCCATTTTGTTCCAAAGGACATGAATCCGCCAAACTGTCCGGAGCTGCGCCCGGTGGAGCAGTACTGGGCAATAATGAAGCGGGAACTTCGGAAGAGCAAGAAGACAGTCAAAGACGAGAAGGACATGTTAAGAAAATGGAAAAAAAAACTGAGAAACTGGTACCGGATGACACTGTAAAGACTTTGATGGAGGGCATCAAGCGAAAATGCGTTCAATTTTACACTCAAGGCTCCATCGATTAACTTTTCTGTTGATTTTTGAAGTAAATATATGTATAAAACTACCCTAAAATTTTGGTTTGCTTCTAAACATTATAAGAAAATTAGCATGACATTTTCGGTGTCGCAATAATTTCGTGTTCGCCCTTTAGTCAATACACAGAATACGTTGAATACAAATGAATACAAATGAATACAAATGAGAAACATATTAAAAGCTAAGTCAGTAATCTAAAATAATTAAACACAACAATCTGCAAATGCGTCGCAGCTCACGCGTCGGAGGATTGGAAACTCGGCGTAGTGTTGTAGAAGGACCATGTTTAAAAAAAAAAAAAAAAAAAACAGCAGGTAGGGTAGAGAACTACTTCGGCCTAATCGCCCATTTTGGGCCTATCGAGCAGAAAACTTCAAATAAATCCATGATTTCAGAGTTAACAAGTCAATTATGCGTTTGGTACGATACTTTAGATAATACGCTACCGAACGAAGTCAATGAGAACGCGTGATATGAAGGTTTGCACCCATTATTCCCAAAAACAAAAGAAGCGCTCCGACCGAATCAATTTTTATCTTCATCCGATAGGCCGAAGTGAATTTAATTGCGTTTCAAAGGCGTTTCAATGGGTTAGACCGAGTTTAGAATCCGTAGGCCGAGTTTGGCGTCAAGAAGCAGTGTTAGATTTTTGACAATATCTCAACGATTGATTTCTCTTTATCAAATGTTACGGTACGTACGGAGAGGTAAATACATTTGGAAGCCATCAGTATTAATAACATTCCGTTTGGTTCTAAACTGCGCTAGATTAAGAAAGACTAAGTGCGGGTTATGCTTAATAGGCCGGAAATGGGGTAGTTAACCCTAATACACACTTTCCAAGTAGCAGTGATTGGACAGATACTCACCGCTGTGCATTGAGGCGGCGTTGAAAAGTGGCAGCAGAAACATTGAAGTCAAATTGTCCACTAACATCGTTAAACCGAGAAGACATTATCCTGATAGGATCGTGTTGACCATAACGGCTGTTCCGGGTAGCAAGGTGCAGGAAATTACGTTGCCTTAAAGGTCTTTGCGGCGCATATACGTTCAATTCAGCAAGAATATCTGGGGCATCGATTCCATTGGTCATTACCTTAGCGACGAAGATGGCGTGTAAATTTGATCTTCGCTTCTCCAGAGTATCAATGCCTAACAGCATACAACGATGTTCATATGGAGGAAAATTTGACGAATCACGCCAGGGTAAGTGCCGAAGAGCGAGGCGCACAAACTTTGTCTGCATCGCCTTGATACGGTCAATCCAGTTTCTGTTGTACGGGCACCATACCAGCACGGAAGATTCCAAAATAGATCGAACCAGTGCACAGAAAAGGGACTTCAGGCAGAGAGGATCACGAAATCCATCAGCAAGCTTAAACATGAAGCCGAGCTGTTTATTGTCTTTTGCAATCACGTCTTCGTAATGCGGTCGGAAAGTGAGTTCGCGGTCCAATATCACACCGAGATCCCTAACCTGATACAAGCGCTCGAGAGTTTGTCCACACATGCTGTAGTTGAAATTGATTGGTTGCCGCTTCCTGCTGAATGATATTGTGTTGCATTTGGCTATGCATAAATCGAGTAGGTTTCGCTTGCTCCAGTCCTCGAACAAATCTAATAACCTCTGCAACTCCAAGCAATCCTCAGTGCACGTGATGATCATAAAGATCTTAACATCGTTGGCATAGAATATTCGCTGTCCACGTGGCAGACACAAAGGTAATGTCATTTATGAATAATGAGAAAAGCAGCGGTCCAAGATTACTCCCTTGCGGTACGCCAGAAGGAATCATAAACGGCTCCGAATGTGACGAACCAATCCTTAAGCTGGGTTTAGACAGGGCAAGTCAATTGATCAAGTCAGTTGAATTCAGCTGACTTGAACGCGAATTGAACGTGTAAACCATGCCATTCAACTGACTTGATCAAGTCACTTGAATTGAAAAAAGTTGAACCAGGCTCAACTTTTCAAGCCAATTGAATTCAACTGAGTTGATCATTTGACTTGCCTAATCTAAACCCAGCTTTACTCTCACGGATCTTTCAGACAGATATGATCTAAACCAGCTAACAAGTGCGGAAGATACCCCCAGATTCTCGAGTTTTTGCAACAGGATATCATGATTCACACGATCGAATGCAGCCTTGAAGTCCGTGTATTCGGCGTCCACTTGTTAACCAGCGTCCATAGAGCGTATGCAGAGTGAGGTGAACTGAGTGAGGTGAACTGAGTGAGGTTAGTAGTAACAGATCGCTTCGAATAGAATCCATGCTGGGCACATGAAATGTAGTTTTTGCTGGCTTCAAAGACAGCGTTGTTTACAATTATTTCAAAAATCTTAAAGCAAGCGCTCAAGGACGTTATTCCACGGTAGTTGACGACGTTACATTTGTCACCCTTTTTGTGAATCGGTGACAGAAAAGAAGTTTTCCATCCAGCAGGAATTTTTTTCTGTTGGAACGAGAGATTGAACAGTTTTACTAACGGTGTCATCAGAGAACTCGAGCAGTTTTCAAACACAGATGAAGGAATCCCATCAGGACCGGGTGACACGGAACGTTTGAGCTTACGTAATGCATTTTCGACATGCTCCTCGCTGATCTGGAAAATTCCAAAGTCGATGCTGTCTAGCGGCGTATCATGAACGAGGGCTCCCAAGATCCCTTGTTGCGTGCGTTCTGGATGAATGATCATCGTAGTACTCGAATAGACATTTTCCTCATTGCTGCATGAAGGGTCTTGGCTATGAATCGAAGCGCTGGAACACGGAAACTGATCAGGAAGGGAATTTTCATGAACACGTGCATACTTGCCTGCACAAGAAGGTTGGGAGAACCCGTCACCGATCTCAACAACAGGGCCAGAACGACTACGATGGCAGGAATCAGCAAACGCGACTGTGTTGAGTGGCTTAAGGGCTCCCATGATACGACAGGCAATGCGTTCTGGTTTGATGAATCTGGCGATGGTACCCATATGCGATGTCGGAGATCCAGGAGAACGATGTGCACCATCCTCTGACGACAGCAGTTGGTGAAGGTGTTGGCATTCCTGGCATTGTCTTCCCTAGAACCCCTTCCTTTCATATATTTTGTCTTTGATGCGTTGATGGCAAGTCCAATCCACCTAGCTTCAGCCTTCAGTCTGATGTACGTTTCCGCCATCGTCTCAAAGTTCCGTGCCATGATGTCGATGTCATCGGCGAAGCCAAGAAGCTGGATGGACTTCCTGAAGATCATGCCACTCGTGTCCGTCCCAGCTCTTCTGATCACACCTTCTAACGCGATGTTGAATAGCAGACACGAAAGTCCATCACCTTGCCGTAACCCACTTCAAGATTCAAAGGGAGTCGAGAGTGTACCCGATTCTCGAGCAACGCATATCACTCGATCCATCGTCGCCTTGACCAATCGCGTCAGTTTATCCGGAAATCCGTACTCGTGCATAATCTGCCATAACTGATCTAGATCGATTGTGTCGTATGCGGATTTGAAATCGATGAACAAATGATGTGGGGGCACGTTTTATTCGCGGCATTTCGGCAGAACCTGGGGAACCATGAATCCCGCCTGGTATTGTCCCACGAACTCTTTTGCAAATGGTGACATGTTTGGAAGAGTAACTTGTAGGTGGCGCTCAGCTGTGTGATCGCGCGGTAGTTGCAGCAATCCAACTTGTCACCCATTTTGTAGATTGGGCATACGACACCTTCTATCCACTCCTCCGGTGATATCTGCTCCTCCCAAATCTTGGCAATTACCCAGTGCAGCGCTCTAGCCAGTTCTTCACAACCGTATTTTAATAGCTCACTTGGTAGTTGATCTTTACCAGTTGCTTTGTTGTTCTTCAGCCGACCGATCTCCTCCTCAACTTATTGAATATCAGGGGCCGGTAGCCTGTCGTCTTCTGCGCGTGCTCCAAGGTCTGTTGCCGTGCCACCTTCGTTTTCCGCGGCATCACTGTTAAGTTGCTCGTCATAGTACTGCTTCCACCTCTCAATCACCTCACACTCGTTCGTGAGAAGGTTACCGTCCAAGTCCTTGCACATATCGGCTTGCGGCACGTAGCCTTTGCGCGAACTATTTAGCTTCTCGTAAAACTTCCGTATGTCGTTTACACGGTACAGATTTTCCATCGCCTTGCGATCTTGGTCTTCCTAGTGAAGCTTCTTCCTTCGGAAAACCGAGTTTCATCTGTTCCGCGCTTGTCTGTATCGCTCCATATTCAATCTTGTGCGGTGTTGCAGCATTCTCGCCCGTGCCGCTGCAGCAGTACTACCTATGGCGGAATGGATGTCCCTTCAGCCATCTTCAAGAGAAGCTGCGCCAAGCTGCTCTTCCGTGGGTAGTGTAACTTTCAGCTGCTGTGCGTAGTTTCGGGCATCTCCAGCGGCCCGTAATTGCTCAATGTTGGGTCGCGGCGTTCGACTTCGACGGGTGTTATGCAACGTCGAGAGTTTTGAGCGCATGCATACTGCAACTAGGTAGTCTATGTTCGCACTGCGGTACGTGAGGACGTTGATAATGTTGGAGAAGAATTTCCCGTCGATTAGAACGTGATCGATTTGGTTATCTGTGTTTTGGTCAGGTGATCTCCAGGTGGCTTTGTGGATATCCTTGCTGTGGAAAAAGGTATTTCGAACTACCATGCCGACCCGATGTCTGATCAATGTCAATCTAATTTAATGTCTATGTCAACCCAATGTAGGGTTGATATCGGGTCAATTTTTAGTTTATGTCGGGTCATTGTCAACATCGGGTTGGGGTTTGGTAGAAGTCAGGTTGGTGTCGGGTTGGCTTAGCTTTTTCGCCGGAATGTCGACCAGAGCTAATGACTAAGCAAACTGATATCACCCATTTGAATGAGGTCCCTAGCGAAAAGCTGCTTTTCTCGTTCAATTGGTTTTGATAATTTACAGCACTGGTCCTAACTAATCCAAGAAACTTCACTGAAGACATTATTTACAAAGCAATTTCCGCCCTATTAAAATGTTGGTGCCGATTAATATTGCACCACAGAATGCAATCTCACAAGAAATCACGGAGATCTAAGATGAGTTTCATGAATAGACCTCTTTTAAGGATATTGTGGCAAGATCGGACTTTCGGATTTATCCACTATAGTCTTAGACAGTTGAAAGTGGAATGTGGGTTTATTTTACCGGGTTCTTTAAATGAAAACTAGCATGGAGGGAAGCGACGCGTTAGGCTGTTTTGTAAAGGCAAACATACTTTTGAACATAAAAACCAATAAATGATCCATAAAATATTGGAAAACGTTCCATAAAAAACATCCAAATGTTCCATAAAACTTCGGAGAAAATCCTTAAAAAAGTGTGAATGATCCATAAAAAATATCAATATGATCCATATTTAATGTAAAATTTAGCAACACAATTGTAAAAATGTACCGCTAAATTTCTAAGGAATGAGCATTGAAATTGTACGAATTACCCATAAACATATTGCAATTGATCCATAATACATTCAGCAGTGAACCTTAAACTAAAGAAAGTGATCCATAGAAAATCATGTTTGCGCACTTAAAAATATAGCCATGTTCGTATTAATGAAAGCAACTTCCTCAGAGCAGTCTCGTTTTGGACAGTTTGAAGCTGAAATAGGTTTTATTAAACTAATATAAAATCAAAACCAATCTTAATGCTTATAAGGTGGCAAAAGGAACCAAGAAGTCTGTCTCAAATAAACCACCTAGCAGAAATAATAGAGTGAGGAGTGATGCCGCAATCGAATCTGGAAAAGGAAGTACCAATGTGGTCAGCCTGGAAGAATCCCTAGACCAGCTGCTGCAGAAGAAAAGCGCAAGTAAGAAAGCGCTGGAGGAAGAGAAACTCCTCCATGAAAAGCGATAGGAGGCTGAGCGGGAGATTTTCCGAGAGTTATCTTCCGTCACTCTTTCAACAAAGATTTGGCTAGATTTAGCATTTAGGGATTCAATTATTATTTTAGTTAAGCACGCAAACGATGTAGAATGAGCTACTTACTAGTTACATAGGGTAAATCATGTATATAGCGTTTAGAAACAAATTGTAGGTTACCAGATTATAGGATCAAATTGTAGTATCTAGATTAAGCAAATATAGGGTTATTAAATTCAATATTTGCACGAATTCCACCTCCAACTAACCTACTTCAGTAGCTACATAGAGGTAACTTTAAGACCAGAAGGTCCCGAAGAAATGTGCTCAACTTTTTGGCTAAGCTCTGGTACTATCTTCGGTCCCAAGCTTATCGATGCACCCATATAAAACACGAGAAAATCCACGAACCCCTCATTTTACCTGTCAAACTTTCATAGCGAATCAAAACAAACATTGTGTAGTACTACAATTTTGACTAGAATGGGGTACGTTAATCGATTTGCTTGGGACCAATAGGCAAGTCAAGTAGTGAGCCAATTTGAAATCGTTAGTTTCGTATTGATTGTTGGTAGCTAGTTCACTACAAATAACTACAATTTAATTAAACGATAGGTATATTAACAAATTTAGGCAATTAAAATAATTTAGCTGCAAAACGTTTTTTAAATGGTTTGGAATTGTATCTTCCTTTCCTCTTTTTTTCTCGTTCATACTCCGACCTATCTAAGGTTTGGTTCTACGGAACTGTGAGTTCACAGTTCCGTTGAACCAAACCTGACGTCTGTCATTTCTGACAGCGACCGTTACCGTAGCTCTCTGAATCCCCCACAGGGTTGTCACTGGACTTGACGGTACAGGGTTACCCCGATATTCCGAACAGCCATGATCCATAAATTAGATGTATATTATTCACGTTTTGGACACTGTATTAAAAATTTTGATCCATAAACCATGAAAAATTGCTCCATTACTGCTTAACTACTTAGATTTACTGTCCTGCCGTGTTTTTAGGTAGATGTGCGGAGCGATGGTCAAGCGTCTAGAATTAGCTTCCAAAAGAAGCTTCTATAATAATCTTCTTAAGAAAAAATGAAAAAAAATGTTAATTTTATGGATCATACCTAGGGTAGGTGTTCCAGTTGTTGGTAGGCGTGCTTATTTTGGTGTGTTCCAATTATAGTCTATATCTCGGTCTATATACATATGTTTTTTTTAATTTGATCAATAAACCTTGGAAAATTGCTACATTACTGCGTAGCTGCTCAGATTTACTGTTCTGCCCGTGTTTTTTTTTGTCAGAAGAGCAGAACGATGGGCGAGCGTCTAGAATAAGCTTCTTAAAAAGTTTCTAAATGAAGCTTCCATAGGAAACGTCTTAAGAATATTATTATAGAATCTTCTTTTGGAAGCTAATTCTAGACGCTTGCCCGTGGCTTCGCACATCTACCTTAAATACACGGGCAGGACAGTAAATTTAAGTAGATAAGCAGTGGAGCAATTTTTCAAGGTTTATGGATCAAAATTTTTAAAAATAGTGTCCTAAACATGAATAATATACGTCTAATTTATGGATCATGCCTATATTTTTAAGTGTGCAAACTTGATTTTTTATGGATCACTTTCTTTAGTTTAAGGTTCATTGCTGAATGTTTTATGGATCAATTGCAATATGTTTATGGGTTATTCGTACAATTCCAATGCTCATTATTTAGAAAATTAGTGGTACATTTTTACAATTGTGTTGCTAAATTTCACATAAAATATTGATAATATTGATATTTTTTATGGATCATCCACACTTTTTTAGGGATTTTCTCCGATGTTTTATGGATCATTTGGATGTTTTTAATGGAACGTTTTTCAATATTTTATGGATCGTTTTATCAATACTAAAGGTGCAAACTTAGGGCTGCCTTTTGTAAACTATTTGGCGTACATACACGCGGAATTTATTGTGTACATATGGTAGCACTTAAATGGTCTCAAAATAAGGAAAAGGAAAAGGTTTTGGTGCTGACTGAGTGTTTTCTCAGTAGGTTAAGAATTTGGGTAATTGTTTCTATGTCAAGCTGAGTGAGTATTTAATTTATGATGTGTAATGGAATTATACTTCCCATGTGATGCATGGTCCGTAGTAAGGGATAAGGAATTATTCAAAAGGGTAATTTGTTGAGGTTAGTATTACTTCAATGTTCCGAATCTTCCGAAGGACCGCCTCTTGGTGACTGCGCTCCGCTTTTTTGAAAATATCAGCTCGAAGTTCTAAAATAAGCACCCAGATTAACAAGTGCCGGTGTGAAAGCCAAAAACATGAATTAACAACCTTAATAAACAGCAGTCCGCATAGCACCGCACCGTTACGGTTGCTCTTGCACCAAAACAATTCGTTGTCCATTCATTGGTTTATCCCCCAAGTAATAATTTGCATTGTATTACAGTCTTTAAGACCATGATTTAGACAAGAAGAATGCTTTAAACCCATGACCCCTTTGGTCTTACTTAGTCTGTGTATTAGTCTGCTAGAATAGAAGGGTTATTTAAAAAAGTAGAAGGGTCTGTGTCTAGGAGCACGAACGGAAGCTTGACGTAGGACCGCTAGTGGACGGAACAAATGTGAACATTTAGTTCTTTTAATTTATCAATCATCAATTATCTTAACTCTTTCCGTTTTTTTATTTGTAAGTGTATCAAATTTGTAGTATTTATTTCAAAGAGAAAGTTGATAAAGAGATTTTAAGGGACTGTCAATTTGAATATTTTCGATTCATCTACCCGACTTTAAAAGGGGTATTTTAAATTTTTTGTTATTTATGAATTTTTAAGTTTTGTGCATTTTGGTATTAAAGTGTTTTCAATTCACCCCTCACAGGATTTACTTCCAAATTATATGCATGGGTCGGAAAGTATCGTTTGTGCAGAATATGTAAAAAAGGAGGGACTTCGAGAGATTGAACTCGTGAGAGTTAATTTTATCACATTTCTTGGCTTTCTGGGGACTGAATAAACACCCAAAGCGAATTATTCCCACTTCTCTCAAATTCTATATGGATTTTTAACACTTCCTACCAGCGTGTTCTGGAAAATGGTCGCACGATGATTAATCTCACCAATACATTCGGGCCTACAATTCCACACCTTCTATAGAGTTGAGCCTTGAAAGCTAGCTGCTTGCGGGAACTGATGACCTTGACAAATGTCCAAATAATACTCTTAACAAATTTATGGTGATCCTGAAAAGGACTGTTTTGTAGTGATGGTTGAGTAATGCTGAGCTGAGCACGACGAGCTACTGATTCCGATCCTAGCCTAGCGGTGGGATTTCTTCCTCCTTCTCTATTGTTGCTCATATGAGCTCTGCAGCTCGCTGCTTGCAGGCAGCCTTTCGTTGTTGTTGTTGTTGTTGTTTTTGTTGTTGTTGTTGTTGTTTTTGTTGTTGTTGTTGTTGTTTTTGTTGTTGTTGAAAGCACTCCTGCTGCTGCTGGATTGGACACCACCACTTACGGTGAGCCCCGCTCAGTGGAACCGCATCGAATTCGATTTTTAAGTCTGTGTTAGGGAATGCGCTGTTTTCAGACATTCGGTGATAATTTTGATCACCATTGCAACAGTTGGACACTTGGTATTTTTCAATAGTGACCTATTGAACATTAATTAAGTGTTCATTTTAGCAGATTGGTAGATAAATTTCCAATCGTTTGGCTTGTTTAGAATTAAAATCTATCGGCTATTGGTCGAAACCTGACCTCTTTTCGTAATGCTGTGCATTTTGGATTTTTGAAATTTCGTGGATTCTATAGATCCTGTGGAGATCTATCTAGCCCTGATGTATGTGTTGGAAGACGGAAAAATGTAAACTTTGCGGGAGACGATATCTTAACACTCGAAAGCAATTTTGTGAAATATGAAGTTAAACAAATCCTAGATAGTTCTGCATGATGATTTTGTTTGATTTTATTTTTTTTTTGTTAAGTCGCCGGGAAATACCAGCTGGCGATTTGTTTTTTTTTATGATAACTCCTTACTTGAAAACAGGCAAACACTCACAAAAAGGCTGCTTTTTCATGGTATACAGTGTGATAATTCAATAATCAATAAATTATCTCAACATTTAGTGGCAAACCATTCATAAATTTTGGTAACATACAAAAAATTCTATAATCCACATTAAATTTCATATGTAAGCGCCGATCGAAACAATCTTTTCGACGTCTCTACAAGGGTGATTGATTAAACGAAAGAAACGAATCGTGCGGAATGAAAGCCGAGGAAAAACTAATTGCACCAATATATTCAGGCCTACAATTCCAAACCTTCTATAGACAGGTTGCGCCTTGATAGATAGCTAGCTGCTTGCGGGAACTGATGACCTTGACCAATGTCCAAATAATACTCTTTAACAAATATTTGGTGGCCCTGAAAAGGACCGTTTTGTAGTGATGGTTGAGTAATTCTGAGCTAGGTGTTCAACACGGATGAGGCTGTCGAGCTGTATGTCGTTTGGAGCGAGGTTGACACGCTTGGCATAGATAACCGACCCGCAGCGACTCACGAAGAGCTACTGATTCCGATCCATAGCATAGCGGTGCAGCTTCTTCCTCCTTTGATGGTTGCTTATGTGGGCTCTGCAGCTCGCTACTTACAGGCAGCCTTTCGTTGTTACTGGAGAACAATTGTCAACGCCACACGCCGAAAGCACTGTTACTGCTGCTACTGCTGCTACTAATTTCGACGACCGAACACCACTACACAGTGGTGTGGTCGTTGGGAGCGTGTGGTTCTGAGTATGGCGATGAGTGTGCAAAATATTACGCAATTCCATCCTCCCTATTCGCACGCGCCCGAATATCGGAGGCGACTGCCACTTCGACTTGTTTCGTCTACTTCCTACTCTCTGACGACTGTGCTGGGGAAGCAGCATATGCATGTAGGTAATTGGTGGATTTGTTAGTTAATTCGACGCTTTTGGACAATGCTGGACATTTACCAGTTTTTCAAAAGTTTCTTGTTGAAAATCAACATTCGGAAGCATTGTTATCGATGCGTAGCCATATTGCTGATCGATTGGTGATAAAATTATTGAAATTGGACCAGGGGCAGCTCAGTTATTAACGTTCAAAATCTTTCTTAATTTGTTACATGTTCCATTTTCGGTTTTCACAAAGTGTACCCCCATATAGAAATCAAAGACGTAGTCCTACGTCAAAAAATCAATCTGTCAAATTTAAGTGAAAAATCACCAAATGGAACACAGCCTAAGTAGATTTCTACAGAGCTCGAAAACACTAATTCTTACAAGCACTGTTCTTAATTTCTTCCTAAATTTCATTGCACCACGGTTCTTGTTTATCTATAAAAGAAAAACAATGCAATTCAGTTTTGGATCCTTCCTTCCAGCTTTAATCGAGCAACACATTGCAAAATTCATAAAAATGGATCGCGCCGAAGAAACAGCAAAACAAAGTGGTCATAATTTAAATCTCAAGATGGTCACAGGTCACAGGCCAGACTGGCTTTATGCCTGGTTAAATGAGCAGGCAAAATCGGTGCTGGAAAAGCTTTCGCTTTACTTAATGGAACTTTAATTACACAATTAGCTTGCTCTTTGACGTCCGATTGGTACAGCAACAATGGACGGGTACACCATAGGGAAAGGCTGCCAGGAACAGAAGTGTGCCGGGTTGTAATTATGCTCTAAGGCCAAGGAAGCTTGAAGTGGAACTAATTGAATGACGGTGAACTTTAATAAAGGTTGTAGAAATTTTAGCTTTCACTGTTGCCGTTGAAACCATTATATTTTTCATTCTGTCACGCATTACATATGGCGCATTTTGTGGCAAATCGAATGGTTTGACAACATTTGCAATTGAAATTTTGGCAAATCCACCCCAACTGACGAATCGATCAAACTTTACCGTTTCCGAAATCCATAATAGAGAGAGAGCGTTTTAGTGAATATCCGAGGAAAATACATAACAAATCGATGTCAAACTCATTTTGACAGATCTACTTTCATACATTTTTAGGTTAGCCAGAGGAACATAATAAACAACTTTACACGGCGTTTCTCCCTCTAGTGTGCGTGCGTTAAACGTCACTAATCGCTATTGCAGTGGGCTGGCGAGTGGCCATGTTTTTGTCGCAAAATAAACGGTTACGAGAAAAATTGACCAGCATGACGGACCTTGTAGGAAAACTACTAGAAAAATGTGCCACCTATCAGTCATAATTAAGTTCACGTAAGTTCATATAATTTCAAACTGTTATCCGAACAAACATTAATTTTATGACTTACGGTCAATTTTGCCCTAAAATTAAGTCATAATAGACGCGAAATTCAGCTCAATCAAATGTACTTTTCGTCGAGTAACAAACTTTTCAGGCTTGGAGTATTTAATTCTACATGACATGTTTGTTTATACGTGTCATCCCTTATGTCAAAAATGGATTCCGTCACGTGTAAAACTAGGAATTTCTAAGTGTGCAGCTGATAAATTGCTGTTCTTTTCTTAAGTCCGAGTTCCATCGATATCAGTAGAAGACTGGATACACACAAAGACATGCCTCACGTATCAGAATCTACTCCTCTCCATCAGCCATTCCGTCAGTCAACTTTCCAACAGTGATCGACACCCCATCATCCGATTGATTGCCCCAATCCAAATCAACACATTGTTCCCGACCGTTGCCACCAAAACCTAGCAGCTCACTGACATTGCCTGGCTGGGGCTGGTAGGAGCCTACGACAATGGAAATGGTACACACTATGGGTAGAATGTAGCATCGAATAGAAAATTGAAGCGATATTTCAATCCGACAAGTTTTTTTGCCACCTTCCTATACTCATCTAAAGGTACCCCTTCTCCGTGATTGTACTGATTTGTGCTAGCAGAAGCCCCGGTAATGAAATGGCGGGGACACAACACAATACCCAACACGAAAATAGCCCCCAAACTCATCGAGGGTTGCGGAAAAAATCTCGCAGCTTCGGCTTGATAGATGGCCTGCCTCCGTGAGGCCATCTCAGAAAGAGAGAGAGGGAGGGAGATTTTACAGATCAGATCGGGGAGAAACTGCGATGGTATAGGAATGAAATGATTTGTTTGGTCGATTCGTAGGAAAAAAGACAAATTATTTGCTCTTCTACAGATAATCTAGTCTAGGAGGTCTTTACCGACACCAATTGTACCATCGAAGCGGAACGGATTGCTGCTACTGCTGCTGGTGGTAGCTCGAGCCCAAAAGGAAATTAAAAATAATCACCCCAAACGACTACGACGGCGGCCGGCGGCCGGCGGCGGCGCGCTACCACTGCCATCTCCAATATACACACATGTTAAGTCAAATCATGTAGAAACGACAATAAGTTTTTCGGAGAGCTTTTTTTTCTGATCTGCTGCTTGGCTTCTCCGCATCGTCGTCCGAATGCGATCGTCTGGTGTCTGATTGAACGAAAATCTATTTGACCTTCAACTACGCGGCTTCCCGCCATCAATCTTCGACCGATACGTATTCACAGCATCGAGGTACGTATAATCGGTTGAATGATCGAATAGAAAAAAAAAAAAAGCAAAACATCGTCCATTCTCTGACTAGACCTCTGATGTCTGTTTTCCACTTCGGTTGGTAAGGCGAGACTTACATACCTACCGGTAGGCTATCTTACGATGCGGAAAGAAAATTCTGACAGTTGAAGGAGATTTGACCCGAATCGATTGTCAATTTTCCTTAAGTGAACCCTACACGATTGCTTTTATTGACAATAATCGTGTCAATACATGCTATATTGACGTCAATATATCGAGATTGACAATATTTCTGAATTCACATCATCAATATTATTGTCAATAATTCCCCTTCGCGTCAATATATTGATGCGTGTGGGGTTTGCTTTACAATATTATCAATACATAAATATTGACAATATTAATGACAATACGCTAAAGCGCTCGTCACACGGGTCAATATATTGACATACTGACAATATTATTGAAAAGGTAATATTGATGACGATGGATTGATAACGAGTATTGTTGAACAACTGATTTTCATTTCTCTTTGTCAATATTCTTCCCCTACCCAAGAGGAGGGAGAACGTACGTCATTTAGATCGACTGACTCACGAAGCACCTTCGCGCATGCAGCGAGGTATGCAGTGTTGTCATTTGTTTAAATTTTCGTGTGTGATATGCAATCGATTTCAAACTAAATAAAAAATGTATCTTTTAACAGGCTTCGTTTATATGGATGTACATTTTCTACAAAATCACAAGCATAATCATGTTATTTTTTTACTTTAAAATTTAAAAAAATAGGAATAACCCCCTATATGTATGGGTAACATTAGGTAAACATTATTGTTCTAACGAAACAGGAGAGTTCAGTGATATCAAAAATAAAATTGGATGCTATAATTAATCACCTAGTTCTTACATCATTCTGAGAACTTAAAAGTAGACCTGGAATAGATCATTATTTATCACTATTTATTCTAAGAATCCTGAAAATTAATTTGAAATAAGCAAGTATAAATAAATGTTGGGTGAAAGTTGGTTTCTATATATATCCACTAAACCAGGACTCCGCTGTTTGGTAATTATTGAACTACGGAACTGTTCGGTAAAAGTTTACAAATCAGTGAAAACTTAAAAAAAAATGGAAATTTTTACCGAAAATGTTCGGACCAAGTTAACCCCTTTTGAACGATACAAAACCAATTTGTCGATTTTATTGATTTCCTTCGAGTAACGGTCATTTGAAATTTTTCCAATTTTTTCAGCTGTTCAAAAACTCGGCAAAATTTAGCGAATTCAGTGTGTAGCTAATATGTTCAATATATACAAGTTCAGCAATCGTTTCTGTTTGGACCCGAATGCAAAAACACTCTAACTCTAACTCTAAACACACTTTCTTTCGCTGATCCATGTTTCTTGTGTGGGGAAATTGAGACAAGTCATATTGACTTCAATACATTGAGGTAAAAAAGACTTTTAACGGATTGCCATTAATGTTGTCAATATTTGTAAATCGATGATATTGATGGCGAAATTGACGGTTTTTTGTCAATACATTCTGAGTATTGACAAAGTGAAATTAAAATCATCTTTTCGTCAATACTTGTCATCAATCATCGTCTTCAATATCACCTTTTCAATAATATTGTCAGTATGTCAATTTATTGATATGTGTAATGGGCGCTTAACACCCTTTCTTGACTCCAAACTTGGCCTACAAATTCTGATTCCGTCCCACTCCTAACGTATTGAAACACCATTGAATTCACTTTGACGTACGGATGAAGCTAAAAATGGAATGGAAAGAGGGATTCTTTTGATGCGCTTTTTTTGTTTTTGTGAGAAAAATCGATGTAAACATTCATTCCACGCGTTCTTATAAATTTTGTTTGGTAGCTATTGAACTAAAGTATCGTACCAGGGGCCTGACTGGCGGCCATGTTTTTGATGCTATCACCTGCTCTTGTCTTTCTGCATATAACACGTTTTTCCGTCCCTTTCCACCATGTATACTTCAGGCCCGCCGTATTTAAATAAGGCCCACGATGTTGCCTACTGTCAAACGTATAGGATTAATGTGGGATTGCCAGGCTCCTGTACCAAACATATAATTGAATCGTTTACGCCGAAATCATGGAGATATATTTGATTCAAAGTGTTTTTATGTTACTTCATACGCGAAGCTTACGATTTTTAGAGTTGGATGGAAAAGCTATCTAACATGAAGCTTTAGTGTGATTATTTATTAACTAGAGAAAGGTCTGAAGCGGGTAGGTGGATAGTGCCGCAAAAATCCAGCAAAAAAAAATTTAAAAAAAAGTTTAAAATGAGCGAAGGGACATTAATGCGACAGTACTAGTCAAACGCGCACTTCTTTACCCAACTCGTACAATTGACGTACAATAATAGGATTTTCCATGTTCGTCAGTAACTGTCAGAAACGCTACATTTTGGTAGGGACAAGTGCCACGCATACCGTATGTGTTTTTGACGTAAATGTGAAGCATTGTCCAAAAGCGTCGAAATAATTAACAAATCCACCAATTACGCATATGCTGATTCCCCAGCACAGTCGTCACAGAGTAGTAAGTAGACGATACAAGTCGAAGTGGCATTCGCCTCCGATCCTCGGGCGCGTGCAAATAGGGAGGATGGAATTGCGTAATATTTTGCACACTCATCGCCATATACAGAACCACACACTCCCAACGACCACACAAAATGCTCTCCAGAGTTGTAATCTTGTAACCAAACTTGGAAACAGGGGATACACTCAAAAAATATATCACTTATGTAATGCATGAAATCCATGTGAATTTCACATAGCTTTCCAAAAAAAGTTGACGACAACCTAGAGAAATCGTTTATGGACTTTGTCGTTCAGTTCTTTCCTGGAAATGTTTGTTAAATAAGCTAGAACTAAATAAAAAGGGTTTTTTTCCGATACAGTTTTTAACCGCTTTACTAACAATCCCCTGAGAGCAAAACCATTCAAATTTGAAAGAGAAAATTCATCAGAAAATTGAACTTGGTGGCCCTGAAAAGGGCCGTTTTGTTACTTGGTTGTTGGTGATAATGATGCGTAGACGACATCCATAGCCGTGACTGCCTGCGCTTGGCGTGTTCAGTGACGGCATCACGGATCACATTTTCTCGGCACACCTTCAGCACACATGCCGGTACCATATTTTCTCACTTCTCATTGGTTACTGAGTATCGCCAATAGGAAGCGAGAAAATATGGTACCGGCAGAGCTGGTTGTCTATTGGCGTTGACGGCGACTCTGTAGCTCTTTACTCCTATGAGAAAATCCATAAGCAAACGTCAGACTGTGCGTGAAACATGGCGGACTTTGTACTATCCTTTCGCTCCACCGAAAATTCCCATAAGAAACTGTCTATATTTGCTGGAAGAGCAAATTTTTCGACGGTGCCGTCAACGCCAATATAACATGTAGCTAACTGCGCGTTCGCATTAGTTGCGAATCACCCGTTCAACGGTAAACAACCAGGAGGCATGACTAGTCGTGGCAAGGGTTTGCAAAGTATTTGGTTAAGGAGTCGCCAAGTGTCATCGTGTGATAACATCCAGGGCCTGCCATTCGTCGTCTGGCTCGATGTGGTGGTGTCAAGCTCATCTCCGGTCTGATGTACGAGGAAACCCGAGGTGTGCTGAAGGTGTGCCGAGAAAATGTGATCCGTGATGCCGTCACTGAACACGCAGCTGCCTACACGTCATCATCATCTTCCAAAGGCTTTAAGCCTGTACTACTATCGGCCCTTTTCAGGGCCACCAACGTTTTCCAAAAGAGTTAATTTTCTGAACATGTCCCAACTAAAATTCATATCAAAAGGCTCTTTTCAGGGCAATCGTAGTCATACTAAAGAGTATAAACCCCGCTAAAATTCCTATTCCTACACAAAACACAAGCTCCTGCTGCAGTTAACAAAAATATTTATTATATCATACCACGTAGTCCTACGTCATCATTGCGTACAACCCCATTGGGATGTCCCTTGTAGTTTTTATATCATGTGAACGTTAAACTTATTTCAAAACACTAGGTACAAATCAGACAATCACATCAGTGTTGATTCCTATCACGATTTGCTTACAAAAATAATTTGTTAATCTAAGTGAACAATGCTTTTTTTTATATTGCATTTATTTTTTCAGGCTCATTTTCTGTAGCTTTGCGGAGCCGATTTTCATTGTTTAGATTACAAAATAACTTAAAACTAACGTTAGTAAAGCGGAGGTCGATTACTCGCGGCTATCTCGAGGTTAGGGGTAACAAATTGTAACAAAAGGATGGCAGGTTAGGGATTGGCAAGGTTTGAAGAGCAATGTGCTCTTGATCTCGAACTAAGCAACAAACTGATAAAAAAGACAAACATGGGGGTACACCGATGGGCAGCTAACAACTTGGGGGAACGGTAAGCGTGAATACCTCTCACCCCAGTAGGCCTGGGTTCAATCCCAGTCGGCTCCGCCGGGAGGTTCTGAGGCACAACATCTCTGATCATGCCTTGCTTAGGAAGGGAAGTAAAGCCGTTGGTCCCCGGTTCATGAGTTGATGGGTCGATAGGTAGGGTCCAGGTGTGGTAGCTGCCTCCCTGGCGTCGGTAGCATTGGAGCTCAGCACGGAAATCAAGATCGACGGAAAACAAATCAAGAATAAATCTTGGGGGAACACAAGATGACACTAACTACTAAATCCTCAGATCTATCCGTTTTAAAAGCTTACTTACCTTACACAGCAAAAAAATAGTTTTGATATCACATGACAGCGGATGCACTTCAATCGTGTCAAAAATATGGTGAAATATTACTTACCAAAAAGGACAAAATTATCATTCATGCAGTGAATGAACTGACATTACGCTGCTTTTACTGCATTTGTTTATTTTTGTGGCAATAAAAATTACATGAGATTTCCGGCATGATTGAAGTGCATCTTGGATACACGCAAACCAAAAATCTATTACAATGAATGTTAGTTCCGTTTCCTATCATCCTCTGTTCATGAACATCGCAACGAATGTTAGAAATTGACCATGCAGGCGATGTAATGGTTTTTTGTCTTTTTTATTTCGTGTTCTATCTACGCTTTCGACTATACCAGTAAGCTTGTAGAACGACGCACATTGTAGAACATTGTAGAACAACGCACACACTTGCCTCGAATCTCTCAGGCAGAAAAAGCATACGAAGTCGAGCATGCGAGAAAATGAGCGCTTCATGATTGCTTTTAGGCTAACCTTATTCAGAAGCATGGAGAGAGCAGTGGAGAAAGCACAAGTCTGATAGTCACAACGTCCGTGGTTCGAGTCCTGTCGGCAACCTTTTTTCTATTTTTTTTTTTCGACATAATTAATTTCACTCACTAATACACTCCACATTTTTCGGTCTCCAATTTTCTTTCATCGGACCGCAGCTAGGTATATCGCATCCTCGGTTCATGCGGTCTCCACTAACATCCTCTGATGATGAATCACACATAATTGTAAGCGAATCTTACATCCCCCGGTTGGGTGTATAATATTAAAATTTATTTTTTGCTGTGTACCAATCAGGCTAAGGCCTTGTTGTCCTCTGCTGTCCGAAAAAGTCATCTCCACTCTACTCGATCCATGGCCACACTTCGCCAGCCTCGTAGTCTGCGTTGGGTCCGCAGGTCGCCTTCTACTTGGTCGATCCACCTTGCCCGCTGCGCGCCTCTTCTTCTTGTTCCTGTTGGGTCGCTTTCTACACGCAAACCAAAAATCTATTACAATGAATGTTAGTTCCATTTCCTATCATCCTCTGTTCATGAACATCGCAGCGAATGTTAGAAGTTGACCTTACAGGCGATGTAATGGTTTTATGCCTTTTTTATTTCGTGTTTTGTCTGTGCTTTCACCTACACAAGCAAGCATTTGCCTTGATTTTTATGCATAACATGGTAGAACGACGCACACCCTTGCCGCGAATCTCTCCAGCAGAAAAAGCATACGAAGTCGAGTGTGAGAGGAAAGGAACGCTTCTTGTTTTCTTTTAGGCTATCCTTATTCAGAAGTCGAAGTCGAGTATGCGAGAAAATGAGCGCTTCATGTTTGCTTTTAGGCTATCCATATTCAGGAGCATGGAGAGAGCAGTGGAGAAAGCACAGGTCTGATAATCGCAACGTTCGTGGTTCGAGTCCAGTCGGCAACCTTTTTCCTATTTTTTTGACATAATAAATTTACCTCACTAATACACTCTACATTTTTCGGTCTCCTCTTCCTTTCATGTATTTTGTCTTTGATGCGTTGATGGCAAGTCCAATCCGCCTAGTTTCAGCCTTCAGTCTGATGTACGTTTCCGCCATCGTCTCAAAGTTCCGTGCCATGATGTCAATGTCATCGGCGAAGCCAAGAAGCTGGATGGACTTCCTGAAGATCATGCCACTTGTGTCTATCCCAGCTCTTCTGATCACACCTTCTAACGCGATGTTGAATAACAGATACGAAAGTCCATCACCTTGCCGTAACCCACTTCGAGATTCAAAGGGACTCAAGAGTGTCCCCGATACTCGAACAACGCACATCACTCGATCCATCGTCGCCTTGACCAATCGCGTCAGTTTATCCGGAAATCCGTACTCGTGCATAATCTGCCATAGCTGATCTCGATCGATTGTGTCGTATGCGGATTTGAAATCGATGAACAAATGATGTGGGGGGCACGTTGTATTCGCAGCATTTCTGCAGAACCTGCCGTATCGCGAAAATTTGGTCCGTGGTAGCGCGGGCACCCATGAATCCCGCCTGGTATTGCCCCACGAACTCTCTTGCAAATGGTGACAGGCGGCGGCATAGAATTTGGGAGAGTACCTTGTAGGTGGTGCTCAGCAGTGTGATCGCGCGGTAGTTGCAGCAATCCAACTTGTCACCCTTTTTTGTAGATTGGGCATACGACACCTTCCATCCACTCCATGAGCCTGCCATACTGGAGGAAATGTCTAGAGTCGCTGACAACTCCGTAGTGGTGCATGGTGATAGTAAAATATCGGCTGATGAGGTGATATCAGCTATTAGAAGCACTAAAAACATGAAGGCTGCGGGTATGGATGATGTTGTCAACCTCGAGTTGAAATACTTGAGTATTGATTTCTTCAACCATCTTACCGTTATCTTCCACAAATGTTTGGAGCTTGGCTACTTCCCTGCATGCTGGAAGTTAGCCAAAGTGATTCCAATACGCAAGCCTGGCAAAGATCTAGCTATCGCCCGATCAGCCTCTTGTCCTCCATCTCGAAGCTATTCGAAAAGTTGATACTTAGCCGTCTGATGGTGTTTTCAAATGATAATAACATATTTCTCAAAGAGCAGTGTGGGTTTAGGAAAGGCCACTCTACCATCCACAAACTCGCACGGGTAACTAACATCATCACGCGGAAAAAGTCCGTTTCCAATACATGTGCCATGGCATTGTTGGACGTCGAGAAGGCGTTCGACAATGTCTGGCATGATGGCCTAGTGTACAAGCTGCATCCATACAACTTTCCGATCTACCTCGTGAAGACAGCGGCGCTGGTGGTATAGTGGTAAGCGTGATTACCTCTCACCCCAGCAGGCCTGGGTTCAATCCCATTCAGCGCCGCCGGGATGTTCTGAGGCATAACATTTCTGATCACGCCTTCCTTCGGAAGGGAAGTAAAGCACAGGGTTGTACCAAGAACTTCAAAAAAATTTGCAAGAATTTAAGAGAAGTTCCGAGAACTTCAGGGAAGATCAGAGAACCTCAGGAGAGCCCGAGACAAACCAGCCTTTGACTAAAAGTTCTTCCTGGAAAATTTAAAGAACTTTTGTCCAGAAAAGTTCAGGAGAGTTTCAAGATTTTAGAGAAAGGTTTAGAGAAGTTCCAAAGGCTTCGAATGAACTTTAAGTCAGTTCTTGGAAATTGTGGGAACCTTTAGAAATTCTTAGGACTTTCAGATAAAGTCCAGTGAACCTCAGGGAATTCCAGCGATTTCCAATGCAGTCCAGAGAATTTCAAAGCAGTCCAGAGAACTTCAAGGAAGTTCAGAAAAATCCACGATTTTTTTGGATTTTTACAGACTGTTCCGAGATCTGCTGTTCTATGAAAATTTTAGGATTTCTAGGGTCTTTGCTTTACTTTTAATATCTGACTGTATACTGTCTGCCGGTGTCTGTTGGAGATTATTATTCTTGCTTAATTAAATGGCGTGTATTACCTGTTCCGTTCCTTTGTAATCCGGCGATAAGTATCGTTCCTGATTTGTGAACGATGTCAGTGAAATAAGCATAGTGGGATAGGATAATGACTAGAGATTTAGCATTCCAAGACGAGAGTCTGGGTTGCACTCTAGTTTATGAAAGTCTAAGATATCGATAGCTTTTTTTTTCCTCTGTTCGGGACATAACACCACTGCGACCAGTAATTTGATCTATTGTAGTATATCCCGTGTCCTTAGTTTAGTGCATGTCGTATTACTCCATCACTATTGAGAAATGATGATGTATTCATTTTTTACAGTTGTCATTCTCGCATTTATCGCAAGGATCCGACTCTAATTGAAAGGTCCCGCTATTTATACCCTTCGGAGTGTTGAAACACCCTCCAAAGGCGTGCCCCTTTGTCAATTAAAAATTGGATTCATTAGCAACACAATTAAGGAATGACACCGATAATGACCATGCATCAGAACCATAGTCTTAACCCCCTTCAAACTACAGAACAACGAATAGAAGATTAGGAATCACATAGATGAAGACTAACTAACTCATTTTTTCCTTGTTTCAAGATCATCCTCGGTAGACAAAGCCGAGTCTTGTCACTATCAACAAGGCATAAAAAGTAACAAGGACTAAGATGTGTTCCTTGGATTACTGAAAAATCCTGTTCCCCTAGTTTGAAGTAGTCAGGGCTTTGAATCGGTGGCAGATCTTACATCCCGTAACGTACCACAAAAAGATGATCTACCTACGTTACGGGGCATCGATAGCTTACAAAATCGATTACATTGTGTGAATGGTGCTCTTCACTGAAATTATTTTTAAGTTTTGTAGCAAGCTGATTGCAAGTTTTGGCCATATTCCATTAGAAGTGATTTAATAGTGTGTACATGCAGTTATACATTCACATATTGCAATCGCATATCAGTGTCAACTTTGCTTGATTTTATATTGATATGGGATAGTAATGCGGTTAGGGATAGCTTATTACAATTATGGGCGCTGGTCAGCAAGGAACCAACTTTGAATTTACTACTGGATTCAACACAACGAAATTAAATTGCACCAACTTTACCTTCACTCTATCTACAAATAATAATAATAATAATAATAATAATAATAATAATAATAATAATAATTAAATAACTACAGAATAAAAACTTATTTCAACTCTTTCAGTGCTTTCCGGAATTCCGAAATATGATCAAAAATGAGTAAAAGCTAAACACACGTACCTAACCCCAACTACCCAACAATATATCACGTGCGATAGAGGTAGCAAACGGAAATCAAGAACAACGATAATGCATTTCTAAGAATACTTATCAACTGGAACAAACTCACCAAATCTATCCATAACGTATTTCCAATGGTGCGGATTTATACATTATGAATTCAAATTACAACTTCCTTTGCATTCACTTGATTTCGAAGTGGCAGAAAACGACCCGAAACTCGTCCAGCATATACAAAATGTATACATGTTGCATAAGGCAGACGGGCCTCGAATCATTCTCCACGATAACCACCGACAAACCGAAATGAATGACCATTACTCTGCGCATATTTTCCTCCAGCCGATTCTTGTCACACAATCATTAGATATGATCTACTTTTCATTCATAAAGCCCGATTCAAAGTAAATTTGGACGCATTCAAGTGATCATAACTCAAGAATTAAACAACATACACGGTTGATCAAAACGTCAAACAAAAGGGTATTTATTACATTTCACCGTTTCGAACGAACTGTCGCACTTTATTTGTGATCGATGCCATCATGATCTGCACAGCCGCTGGTGACACTGTACCGGCGAACTTATTCCACTTTAAACGCATTTGTTGTGCATTTGTCACTTCTTTACCGCATCCTCGAAGTTTTCGCTTGACAATTGCCCAATATTTTTCGATCGGTCTGAACTCAGGGCAATTCGGAGGATTGATCTCTTTGGCGACCTAGTACCTCCTTAGAGTAGTGGCAGTTGGCTAGATCCGGTCAAAACATAACGTTGGTCTTGTGTTGCCGAATGAAGGGTAAAATCCGCTTTTCAGACACTCTTTAATGTAAACCTTCGACGTCATTGTGTGAGATGTGATGAAAACCTTGGTTTTAAGGCCACAACTGCAGATTCCTTGCCAAATCATTAGTTTCCGAGCAAACTTATCAGAAAAAAAAACAAATTTATACCGTGAAGGGACATCCCCACCAGTTGCCAGGTAAAATTTTCGTCCGGGGATTTGTTTATAATCCATTTTGACATATGTTTCGTCATCCATTAAAATACAGCCATCAAATTTAGTCAAAACTCGTTCGTATAGTAACCGTGCTCGCTTTTTGGTCACTAAATTTTGTTTCAGGGAGCGATTCGGATGTTTACTGGTACAAAAAGACTTATATTTTTCTCTTGATAGGATGTTACGCACGGTGGAAAAGTTGGAATCGTATTTCTTTGCCAAATCACGTATGGAGACACCTGGGTTGCTTTTCACGTACCTCAGTACCTTTCTCCTCAGCTCTTTGTTCCTAGTGCCACTTTTATGATAGATGCGCTGTGCTCTATCCACACTCAGAGTATCCTTGTAACGTTTGATTACAGAACTCACCGTTGACTTTGGACATTTTAAAACTTTTGCTATTTTTGAGACAGACCACGAAGGGTTCTCTAGATGTTTGTGCACAATGAATTTCCTTTTCTCAAGTTCCATGATCCGTAATTTCGGGATGCGTTGATTAATCGAGAAAAACTTTTCACCAATTTCTTCGCCAATGAAACATCAACAAATGCCTGTCAAACGTTTCTTGTTGCAACCACCAGGGGCGCGGTGGTGTATTAAACCGTGCGTCCAGATTTACTTTTAATCGAGCTTTATCATCGACTTTCGACGGCCGCAGCTAATAAACTTCTGCTGGAGGGAGGCCAAGTCAAAGTTTGGTGGCCAGTAGAGTGTTTCAGCGTTATATGGAAAACAGTCGAAGTCTGGAATTTCAAACGCTACCCCCTGGAATGGCAGAGCACCCTGCCAAAATTTGAAGTCATTTGGTTCACGGGAACCCCTCGCTCAAAGGGCTTGTAGTTTGTATGGGAAAAATCGACAAAATGTATGGGAGAACAAGCCACTTTCACATTCGTGGCTATAGGTGGCGCTGTAGCTGGTCGATTATCTTCGTATACAAAATGTAGAACGTTTGGAGTATTAGGAACATCTTGGCTCAAGACCGGATGTGAATCCTAGTTAACCGCGAAAAGTTATTAGCATTTCAAATGAACACCGCCTGCCTTACTTTTGGTGAGGGCCTAACGCGCTTTGTGCGGTTTTTATTTGAACGAACAGGCATACGAATTGCAACTTTTTCTCCATGAAATTGGTTAAAATTTTCGCAGTGGTCTACTGAAAATTGTAACAGATTGGCCAAGTGCTTCCGGTTTTATTTCGGGTTTCTGAGAGGCCGTCGGGGTTTTAAAAGGTACCAGTCGTCTAGTACAAGGTGATACTAGAAATCCACAGCAACAACAGGCATCTATTAATATCTAGGGGAAATGGCTCTAATGTTGGCCTATGGATCTAAGATTGGGCCCATAGCTAAAAATCTGCTATTTATCAATTGTATCTAGATGAACGCGTCATTGGGACGGTACTAATGGATATTTTTGGTTGCTATTGAAAATTTAGTCGATTGCTGAATTTATGTATGGGCCCCAATTAGGGACACTTAGGCCGACATTACATACATTTCCCCTATATAGCAAAACAATCCCACAACCTTGATCTTGATTATTATGTATTTTGGTCAACGTATGCCTTGATTTTTCTCTGGAACTATATGAAATGAATAAAATGGTGATTTTTGATATAGGGGAATTTACGTATTCTCGTCAATCTAAGCAGCTTCCGCACTTCTATTAGCATTTTTTCAGTGTCACGCACACATATGACGTGTCTGTTTGTTTACATTCATCTGCTGCTAGCTATTCTATCCAGTCCAATCAACAAAACTGTCCAAAACGGTTTGAAAACGTTTTTAAGGCGCTCCAAACTTCTCAGGTGAGTGTGACTATTGTCGGCAGCCTCTTTTACTTCGGCAACCTTTCCGTTTAAACTGCGTGTTAACCAGCTGTTTTATTATCGGCAACTCGAAATCAGCCGTATTTTGATGTGCTTATGTTTCTTTTGAAGAAACACCTAGCATAACAGGTTTGCTCAGTCGTAAAAATGTATAAGGATTGAAGCTGAAAGACTAAGGAATCGTTTAAATACATTCAGCGAAGTGTTTTAGTGAGAAAATACATCGAAATTAACGTTTAAATTGTGGTTGCCCAAAACAGTCGATGGCTGCCGAAGCCATCATTTACCCTATTAGCTGGTCACTGGCTCCGAGTGAAGTTTGATCAAAGTAGGCTTTGATTTTTTTTTCTCCAACTAGATGGAATCCGCTCCGAGCGGTCACCACGTGACACTCTGGAAGATCTGGAACATCCGTAAAATAGCTTTCTGTGTAAATCGAATCCAAACTCATCTCCGATGGCATTCATCCCGAAAAGCAGTATACCAAGCATTGCCTCTCACGTAGGAAATGAGCACCCATGTTGTCGCTCTTGCTCGATGATCTAGTGTGTAGCGCACCCGTTTCGGTCTTAGTAGTAGGTACCCAACGCGAGGCATTGCGAATTTCCCATTTGCATCTCAAAGATGTTCTGTTTCGCTTCGAGGAGTGAGTGGACAGAAAACCAACCACGGTACTGCTGCTACTGGGGCCTCGCGATGTCGGTGTGGATCGCCGTCAGTTGAGAGCGCGCTTTCATCGAATTAACACGTGGATTTCGCCTGCAAACAGTTCGCATATCGGCTCCGACACTCGTCTGCTTGGTGGGCTGTGCTATCAGTAGCAGCAGGAGCAGGAGCAGGACATTCGCTTCACTATTTGATCGTCGCTCGGTTCGGCTCAGCAGACCCGGTGTCATTCGTGCGTGTTGTGACAATTTCATGTTCGGCAGTGGCGGGTGTTCGACGAAATGGATTGATGGATTGGTGAAGACATAAACGTGCCAGTGGGAGATGAATGCAAAGCGCCCGATGATGATGGTGATGATGGTGCAGTTGTGAATTGGCAATGCATTTGAAAGTGGAGGAGTAGCGAGAAGATGGAGGGCCGTTTGTAGTTCACCTGCTCAAATAGTTTTATGTGAAATAGTACAGAGTGTGTGCATGGTCGATTGGCAAGCACATAACAATTACCGCGGTTCGGTTGGCGGGTAAATTGAGTTTCGTTTTGTGTAAACTTGATACATTCGATGGTAGGATTTATATTCCATGCAAAAATTGGATTTGTTCATTGGCCCCGGACTAATTGCTTGGATTGTGTGGAATAAAAAAAAAACGTCGGAACTGCGCTGCCGTTCTACGCATATCAGTCCCATGTTTCAAAAGTAGCTTTTGAGAAAATCGCGAATAATGTTTCGAATCATTTCTGCTCATTGGAAGAAATATACGTTAAAATAAGTTAACGCATTGTTCACATTTCAACAGAATCAATATGTTTTAGTGAAAACTACAGAAATCACCTTCAATGAAATCAGTTAAGCCTATTTTTATACGAATAATATTTAATGGGACTGTTATGCCTAGAAATTTGCAGTGAAGTAGGAAATTCTACGCATGTTAGTCCCACTAGGAACTGTTACTTTCAGTGTTGCTTTGATGCCCACGTTGCGTTTGACATCTTTACTCTTGTGCTTGCATGAGCGTGCTTGCATTCTCCGCGAAGTTTTGGAAGATCCTGGATAGTTTGTATAGCTTTCCATCATTCAATTATACCAACAATTTGTTGGCATTGCTACTTCTATAAAACCATTAAAGTTATGGGCATTTCAAGAAACTAATGATGAATGTACTTTTTAGAACATAAACTTATTAACATCTTGTTCTACTCCTTAGCAAGATGAACGTAGGACTAAAGGTGATTGTGCTTAATCATTTTGAGTCCGACCATAGATTTATGGCTGCTGACATGCTGTGGACAAAAGATCAATACGTTACACGATCGTTGACCGTGGGCTTTGATGATTTCAAGAAATACTTTGGAAGAGTTGACATGCACATGCAAATTTCTGCCGTACGGAGTTGACCTTTATACTACGTATTATCATATTATAAAAGCGGCTTTTCATGAAACACATAGACACTTTAGGAGAGTGTGGGGGTGGCGAATGTCTACGTAAGTGTCTAATAATGCATTGTTTGAAATTAGATGCTGGTGTTTTAATATGAAATCCCGTTTTTCTTAATATTTATCAACATAAAATACAACGTTCACTTCCTAAAATGGTTCATATCGTTTCTTTTGATTATATAAATCCTGTTTCAATAATTTGTGTACACAAATCGATTCGTTAATGATAGATTCAGTCAAGAAAATCTTTGTGGGACAGTTATACGTAGAATTTCAACATGGGACAATTAGACTTGATGTTGTTTTTATACAAACCCAGAACTAATTATATGGCTTTCTATTTTCATTCCAAAGTTTACCTAAAAAAGTACTGTTTTATGAACAAAAATGAAAAACTTCCAAAAGTAACATGGGACAGATATGCGTAGAACGGCAGTGCGTGAATTATATGTTTTTAGTTGCGAGGATACAGTTTAATTCTATTGCCTAATCCACTTCTTTTCTCGTTCATTGTTTTAAATTCGGGATACATGGAATGTAAATAACATCACAAAAGTTCCTCCCAAAATCATTTCACTCCAGATGGAAAGCAAATCCGAAAAAAAAGTGCACTAAATCTATCAAGCATCGTGGCTTGTGGTGGTTGTCGTCGTCGTCGTACTGCAGCGGAGAAAACGGAAAAGTTGGCTAATGAGAGTGCAATTTGGCTAAGTTGCGAAGAACCGAAGTGCTGGTGGAATAAGATTAAGCGGTTAAATGCATAATGCCAGAGACTAATGGCAACAAAGGAAGTATCATCCAGCTGCTAATGTGACTTGCAAGCTGTTGAAAGTGAGTGATTTGAAGTTTTTCGTTGGTGGGCCATCCATTTGTCAGAGTGCAAATTGTAAATGAATTGTGTGTTACAAGCCGAGCGGGGGTGTTTTTTTTTAAATAAGTTTATTTGTTAGGCTCAAATGTCCAAGGACTCCACGGAGCCGAAAACCAGTGAAGAAAAATGTTTATGAGTCCTTTTTAGTCTTCCTGGGAGGTGACTTGAGCTTAGCTTCCAAAAGTATCGAAGTTGCCAAGTGTTTAAGCGGAAAGGATATTACATTTAAATTTCTGGTAAGTTATGGTTAGCATAGTCGCTTATGAATTATGATGCGCTGAAAAACGTGCAATTTCACTTGGAAAGTAAAGGAAGGTTCTACTACTGGATCAGTCAGTCAGGTCAGCTCGATAATACTCAGCCACCTTTCTCGAAAATGGTTCAACCGATGGAGATGTTTTTGTTCGGATCTGACTCCAATAGGCGGCTACCTTAGCTCAATCGCTTATCTGAAGGCACTTTTTTGCAACTTTAATGTACCTCGGTGTTTTCTTCACAGGAAGTTAGTATTGATCCTAACTATCAAATCTGTAAAGGTTTTAAAATATTTCATATAGGGTTTTTTGAGAAAAAGTGATTTGAAGTTTACTTAGCCGTTTATGAAAGCCTATAGGGACTATGGACGATACAGAACTATAACACAGGGCTGGTAGCGAGTCACTTTTTAGTGACTTGGTCACTTTTTTCAAGACAGTGACTAAAAAGTCACTTTATTTTTAAAGCCAAATCACTAAGTCACTTTTTCTTGTAATAAGTCACTATTTCAAACTTTTTTAAACGTGAATTTATTTCACGATTGATCATTCTTCTGGATAAGCCTACATTTTGTTCTATTTTTGAACGATTCGAAGTTGACGTACTGGAAAAGAGTTTTTTTTTTTTAACATTCAATCGTTCTTCTCTATCTACAGGGTTTCCAATCATTAGGCAAAAAAAAGTTCCCTGGGTTTTCCAGGTTTTTCCATAACTTTAGCGGATAATTTCCAGGTTAATAATAAGAATGCTATTTATGAAATCGTAAAAAATATGTTTTTAAGACATGATAATCAGTTTTAAAGAAACAGCTAGATTTGATACCATTAAATGCTGCAGTTGAACACTTAATTTATTTTAGTAAGTCTAAACTCACAACATTTTAAATGTCTTGACGTCTCGTACTAATAAAAATGTGGAAAATTTTATGAAGTTCTATTGATCTCAGAAAAGCTAGATCTAGATATCTTTGGAGAATTCTAGAGATGTTAAGGGGAAGTCCCCGAAGCTTTAGCCCAGACTATTGAATTGGTTTAAAATCCTATAAGCGTGAGCTTGGACAAATTCAGGATAGTTCCATGAGGTGCTGAAATAATATCGAGAACCAATAAGATGTTCCGAAAGATTCAGTACAGAGACCGTCAGAAAATTAATTACAACTTCAGAAATATTTCAGGATCTTCACGGAAATCCAGAGAATTCCAGGGAAGTTCAAAGGTGTTTACGGGAATTCCATTTATTTTAAAGCAGAACCGAGATGTTCATTAGGGTTGGGAGTTCTAGGGGAACTTCGAAAACATCAAGACAGATCAGAGAATTAAAGGGCAGTTCGAAAAATTTCAAGGAAATTACAGAAACCGGAATTTTGGGAAACTTCGGTTTGCTCAGAGAAAAATTCTGGACCGCAATGAAAATTATATGAACGACCGGAAAATGTGACAGTATTTCAAGGGTGTTATATCATGGAAATTTCAAGCTCTAAAGAAAATTCGAAAATTTAGCTAAGTTGATAAGAGAACATCAACGAAGTTCCATTAATTAAAAACGGCGAGAACTTTTAGCAAGCACTGATATTTTCAAGAAATTCCAGAGAACTTCTAAGAAATTTAGATATTTTTAGATTGTTTCATAATATATTCAGTGAAGTTCCGAGTACGTCAAGGACGATCAGATAACATCAGAAAACTCACATTAACTTAAGGAAATTTGCAGCGTCTTACAAGGAGTTCCTTAGAATTATGGGATATTCCGAGAAGTCTATTATTGATCCGAAAACTTTAGAAGCTTCAGGAAATTCTAAATATATATATATATATATGAAAATTTACCGGAACATTTGCAGGGCTGTTACAACAGGCGCGGATTTCGCGAATTTCGCGGATTTCGCGATTTTCGCGGATTTGTTGCGGATTTGAACTTTCAGTCGCGAAAATCGCGGAAATATTAAATGATGTCGCGAAAATCGCGAAGGGACTGATGTGCTGTCACAAAAAATGTGGAATTCATTGTAACCTTTCCGTCCCGGATTATTTTGCTGTCATAAGTTTTGTTGTACAAACACCCTGCAAATAATCGAGAAGTGATCTCAATTCCTTAAGTCACACCGGATTTACATGGAAATTCCGTAAGGTCTGTCCAATGTGAGACATTTTCATGTTTTTATTATTTCCAATATGAACATAGCATTTTTTGTTGTCAAATCATAAACGAATCGTATATATGCGGGTAATTGTATACCGGATATTCTAGGTTCTCCAAATCGTCCTGGAGTTCAGTTGATTTGTTCTACTATATCAACCAAGACTGCAATAATGTCTGTAGTATCGAAATATGTCCAAACAGATTCAAAGTGTCTATGTGGATCGTGCCCGACCTATTGCTACGTGTACAAGATGTTATAGGTTCTGAAATCATTCTGGAGATCAGATTATTTTTCTACTAGATCACCCAAGCCTTATTCAATATCTGTAGTATCGAAGTGTCCAAACAAATTTGCAGTGTCTATGTGGATCATGCCAACCTATATTCGTGTATGCCAAATATTTTCTAAGGATTTCCATTTCGATATTTCGATACTACAGATATTATTTCAGTCTTTGTTTATCTAGTAAAACAAATCATCTGAACTGCAGGACGATTTGGAGAACCTAGGTCATCTGGTATACGTGGAAATAATTAAACATTATCCATATAGCAACTATGAATCTGTTTGGACATATCTCGATACTACGGACTGTATACCAGTCATGGTTGTTCTAGTAGAATAAATCGTCTGAACTCCAGAACGATTTGGAGAACTTAAAACATCTGGTATATATGGCAATAGTTCATGCATGATCCACATAGACACTGTGCATCTGTCTGGAAATATTTCGATACTAAAGACATTGTCCCAATCAGGGCTGGCAAATGACATTTTCAATGAAAGATCTCACGCGATATTTACTGAGATACTTCTGTCACTATCATCGGATGGGAAAATGATGATGAAGATTTTCACAAAATCTCATCGAATTTTTTGTCATGACAGAACGTGACAGTGTTGTGTTCATCGTAATTACTAGCTCATTTATTGCTATTAATGTTGCTAGTTCCAAGGAAATCTTAATAACATATTCATTCAATCGATAACATACGGTTGCTTGCTTTAATTCATCTAAATCAGTTAGAAATGTTGATGCCACAACCGTATAAGAATTATTCTCATGAGTGCTTGATCATTGGAAAATGACAAGAAAGCCAATGATAGGTAGTCTCGTCTCGTGATAGTGAGAGGGCCTGTTTTCTCATTGTCACATGACGGCTGTGATATTTACCAGCTCTGGTCCCAATCTCGGTTGATCTAGTAGATCAAATTATCTGAACTCCAGGACGATTTGAAGAACCTACAACATCTGGATTACTCGGAAATAGATCATGCATGATCCACATAGACACTTTGAATCTGATTGGACATTTTTCGTTACTACAGGCATTATTGCAGTCTTGGTTGATCTAGTAGAACAAATCAACTGATGTCCTGGACAATTTGGAAAACCTTTTTTTTTTATTATAATTAAAGTCATTTTAACACTCTTGGGTCATTCGTGACTTGTCCAGGGGTGAGATTTGAACTCGTGACTTTGGCGTGAGAGGTATGGATGCTAACCACTACGCCGGGGTCGCCCCCTTGGAAAACCTATAATTCCCAGTACACATAGTAATAAGTCGTGCATGATCCACAAAGTCACATATATATGATTCGGTTATGATTTAACAACGAAAAGGTTCATATTAGAAATAAAAAAAATCATGAAAATATCTTACCATTGGACAGACCCCAAGGAATATCCGTGTAAATACAGAACCGCGACGTGACCAACAAGTGTGACTTATGAAACTCTGGTAATTTCTCGATTATGTGCAGGGTGTTTGGTTTAAATCGGTCAAAATTGAGAAAACTAGAGCCAAATTAACTACAAAATATAGGACAGCAAAATACGTCAGAGACGCAAAGGTTAACTTTCAAGAAAATTTGCATTTAAAATAAAAATGCATTTTTTAAATAATGCTTCATCAAATCTAGGCCTGTATCATTCAATAGAAACATTAATAAATAACTGCATTTTTTTTTCAAAGGTTACAAACGATACTCCTCTAGCTCAGTCGGTAAAGGCGCAGCTACAAAGCAAGTCCGTGCTGGAGGCGACTGAGTTCAATTCCCGTCCGGTCTATTAATTTTTCGGGTTGGCAAATTTCTCTACTTCCTTGGGCATAGGATGGTACAGGCATAGAAAGCTCTCAATTAAAATGTGAAGGTACTTCAAAGAACACTAAGATGAGCGCAGGAAAAAATCTAATATGCTATAAACAATAAGCATGAAATGCCATGTAGTAGTATACAAATGGTATTTTTAGGCAATGAAAACAGTTTTTTTGTTGTTGTCGCGGATTAGTATTTGAAGTCGCGGATTTCTTTTGAGAAATCGCGGATTTCGCGGATCAAATTTAGAAAATATTGCAACAGCCCTGCATTTGATCAATTAAGAGAAATTCAGGAAGCATAGAAAACTTCTTGCAGGGAAGATAAGTGATTAAAGGCAAAGTTCCATGAGCGTTTATAAACTTTATAAAACTTAAGGAAAATTGTAGCACTTAAAGGCAATTAAATCAATTCCAATAAAATGGTGACTTCTATTAAAAAAATACTGAGGCAGGGTAGTCTAGTAAATTTTAAGGAAACTGAGAAATATTCTGGGAAATTTTAAAAACACCAGTAAACTCTAGACTATTGAAGAAGTTATGAATTAGTTTCGATACTTTGAACTTCAGACAAATCTTGAGAACTTCAGTGAAAATCATAGAACTATATTCATTATAAACATTTTAAGGGAAGATCCGAGAATTCCAGGAACTATAATGGACATTTCCAAAAATAACGGGAATTACAGGGGAGTTCAGTGCCGTTAGTTTCACTAAATTCTCCCGTTCTCACGAAGTTCCCAGATTTTCGAGAACTTTAAAGATGTTAAGAAAATTATCGAGGTTTTCACATAGGTCCAGAAGTTCACGCAAGCTTAAACATTTTTAGAACAATTCAATTAAATTCATGGTAGTACAACGAGCTTCATGAGAACTGCAAATACTTTAAAGAAGCTTCGAGAACTTCGAGAAAGATATTGAACTCATTAATAAAGCTCTAAACACAGAAAAAGCTTCAAGAGAGAGAGACATCCTCAGAGCAGAGATGTTGCAGAGCAGGAAAATTACATAAATTTTAAAAAAGTTTCGAGAAATTCAGTGATATGTTAACACTTTAGAGAAGATGCATGATCTTTAGGAAAATTGTGGAAACTTTAGGAAGTCCGAAAAAGTTTAGAGAAGTTTAAAAAATTATGAGAAGTATTACGAGGATTAGGTTAGTTTCTCAAACTAAAATAGAACTTCAAGGCAGTTTAATTAAATTCAGGAATATTTTGGAAACTTTCAAGCAGTTATGAAAAAAAATGATAAAGAAATAAAACTAGGCTTCAGACTGGACTCGAATCATGAACCTTGCGGTAGTCAGATCTGTGCTTTATCCGTCGCTCTATCTGTGCTACGAGAAATGGTAAGGATAAAGGCAAATAAGATGCACTCGTGGAACGGTAATTCGGTTTCGTTTGCTTTTTCTGCTGCTCCTTACCCTTCGGGAATGTCCGCAATCCGCTCCTATAGTGACTTGGAATGAAAAAATGAACTTATTTTTAGGATTTAATCAATAATCACAGAATTTAAAAAAATAATAATAATGATTTATTCACTTAATTTTGTTACTAATATAGTTTGTATTGGATGGAGTAGCAAAAATAATCTCCTAGTCCCATCTTAATACTGCAGTTGTGCTTTGGACTCAACCCTTAACTTTTTTTTAATTTAATTTGGTGGTTCCATGACAACTTTTTTTTTTTTTTACAGCTTGGCTTGGCACTTTTACTTTTCATGCGCATCTAACAGAGTGGTCAAATTCATTCTGACAGTTATTTTACGTATTCTCGGCATAACGAAAATTTTGATAGATATTTTAAGTATTTTAGACACAGCATATTGTGAATGCCGTGAAGTTCGTTAAATTGTTTTGCTGATTTCGGCACTTTGAGATTTTTCCAATTAGATCGGACTATTAGACTATTGGTGAAACTTGGTAAATGATTGTTTTTAATTTTGCTAAGACCAGATCCGAAATTTGCTAAACTATTATATGTTCAACGAAACATCGGCAAATTTTCAGTTTACTGAACTGTTACGACAATGTATTTCCCCAAGGACAGGTTTTGATTTTAAGTGTGTAGATCAGTAAATTTTAACAGCTCAAAAGCTAAATAAAATGTACTGAACGAATTGGAAATTCAAAATAAATAAACGAAACGAATACCGAATGTTCAGTTATGCCATATTCTGTAAGAAATTACAGCATACTTTAAATAATCTTAGTGTTTATATTGTATGGCAAGTACAGTTGCAACGAGAAGCTAAAAACTATGGCTGAAGGCACTTTTTTTTGCAAACTTCGTGTACCGTAAAACGGGGTATCTTTGATAATGCAGGTAACTTTGATAGTATAATATCAGGCGTAACATTTGATAACGGCACAAAAGCATTTGTAAACACACCTTTTAAGGCACTTTACACGCGAACCAAAGTACGCCCACGCAAACCAACAACATCGTCAGATAGGGGCAACTATCACCTTTCCGAAAGTGGTATTGGTTTGCATGTGCGTACTTTGGTTTGCGTGTAAAGGGCATTAGAAAGTTTGTTTACAAATACTTTTGTGCCGTTATCAAATGTTATGCCTGATATAAAGATTAAATTTACTCGTTGTGCATTTTCTAAATAAGAAACATTGGTTCCATATTGTAGCTTACGGTATTTCCGTTGATATCGTATATAGTTTTTATGTGGTATGATGTAGCACAAACATATTGAAAAACAAATTTCGTGTTTTTCGCCTGTTTCAAAAAGCACTCAAACCATCACTTTTGAAATGTATTTAGGATATAGCCATCACAAATTCAATGTTGTATTCTTATTGCTTATGATGTTTTCTGATTATTTACTCATTCAAAGTTTCATATTTAGAGAACTAAATTGTTTGAGTTTCACTCATTTTTTTTCCTACATTCATCGAGCACTATCAAAGTAACCCCAAATCAAAATACTGAAGTTCGGTCACAAAACTAAAAAATATTGCAAATGCATTAATTTCCATTAAACATATTACTAACGAATTAAGCCTTGGATCGTCAGTACTTGTTAAAAAAATTTAAAATTTGAAAAACATTCATTGCTGTAAAAAAATATTTATAATATTTTTTAAAAAACTATCAATGTTACCCCGTTTTACGGTACATCAGTTTTTTTCTTCACAGGAAGTTAATATAGATCTTTACTATCAAACCTGTGAAGGTTTTGAAATATTTTTCTTGGTTTTTTTTTTTGAGAAAAAGTGTTTTGGAGTTTACCACCCCCATTCTGTATTTCGTTTCGAACGAAATCCTCATACAAAAAAATATTTTTTTGTATGAGAATTTCGTTCAAAACGAAATGCAGAATAGGGGTGTACATAGTCGTTTATGAAAGCGTAAAGGTACTATTGACGGTACAACGCTATTACGGATCAAAGCAAATTCAGCTGAAAATTATTCAAAAGGTGATTAAAGTTGACAAAATACTAAGTTTCAATGGTAATGTAAGATTCCCTCTTCGGTACCGTAAGATATTGTGACTTTGTCATGATATCATATTGTTTTTATTAATAGTACAATAATTAATCAATGGTTTTACTCTCTAACTTTACTATTATTATTGATTCAATCGGTTTCATCCATTCTTATCAATCCTTACAACAATATCTACCGAGGTTGATAAAAAATACTTGGTGCTGCAATGAAAAGGAGATTACTGCAAATGAGCACTATTATACGATACCATCGCTTTGAACAATGGCGACCAGTGAATATACATTACGCATGCCGAGTTACATTTGCGGCAGCCGCCCAATTTGAAGTGTTATTACGAACATTCTTTTTGGCACCGCAAAGTGTCACACACGACTGAGCCTAGTAAATAAACGAACTAGTAAAAAAAAGATCATTTTTTGCCACGATGATGTAAATCGTGTTCACTAGACAAGTCTTTCCTTTTCCTGATATCATTTTAAACTTCATCAATGGAAAAGAATTATTCGAGCCTGGACAACATGTTGTTCATAGCTGATTTGAGGCCGGACTGCATAGTTTGACGGTCGTTATTTCTCATATGTTTAGCCAATTTTAGCGTCTGTAATATAACAAAAGTATAGTGAAAGTTATGTAAAACATAAGTTATCAAGATGTCGTATACGTGATAATGTTTGCACCATCATAAGTGAATACAGACTTAGTAAGTATGTCCTTCCGTGGATTACTGAGCAATATGGACCGGAGCCAAATTCTATCTATAATAAACATACACAGCTAAAAAAAAGTAGTGTAAATTTCCGTTACTATGATGCACATAAATGGAGCGTCATAAATCATACAAATTTACATTATAAATCGCGTAAATTTATGAGACATGTCATGCAATATTCCATATATTGTATGCAACTTTCCACCTTTGTTTGCAACATTTTTTGCAAGCTGCTAGTTTACGTGAAAAGGAAGTTTACATGCATGAATGTTTGCATGCATGGATGTTTACATCACCAGTAAAATTCAGATTTTTTTAGTGTGTAGGTTTAAGATCTTACAAACATAGGGTAAATGGCTCTAATGTTGACCTATGGATCTAAGATTGGGCCCATCGCTAAAAATCTGCTATTTATCAATTTTATCTAGATGAACGCGTCATTGGGACGGTACTAATGGATATTTTTGGTTGCCATTGAAAATTTAGTCGATTGCTGAATTTATGTATGGGCCCAAGTTAGGGGCATTTAGGCCGGCATTTCATCAATTTCCCATATCTCTTTTATTTTTTTTCCACTCCACATAGATTTTGTTTTATTTTCACAGTGTATAATGATGCAAACATTATCACGCATACGGTAACTAAATGTTACATACTGACCTTGTTAATGAGAAGTTTACCGCCCGAAAATATTTTTCCCTCGGTGCGTTTTTATTTGTCTAAAAATATTGGGAAAAATTGTCAAAATTCCAAGAAAATCAATTTTTTTTTATAGATTGCTGAGAAAACTAACAAGCAAAAATATGTTTTTCTCTCTCATTCTGATGGCATACCAAATAAATGTTAGATGTTTTAGACTTACTCAATTAGATTCTCATAAACACTTAAATACGTACGATAGGAACCTTAAAAGCGAAAGATTCAATAGAAAGTTTATGACTAAACCTTCAAGCTCCTACTACCTGGAAAAACTTGAAAAACTTTAAAAACGAGGAATTCGCAGGGACATTTATTTTTCCTGAAAATACCTGGAAGTATCATGGAATTTTAAAATAAAAACATTTAATATTCCTAATTATTTTCTTTCACACATTGAACTTTATCGATCCAGAATGGATTAATCTTCAGTAAAAAATACATTTTTAGAATTCAGAGGCTTCAAATTATTTTTTTTTGGTTATGGAATATCCCAAGTAACAATCTAAATGCTTGGAAGATTTATTCTCATTTTATCATTGTTTTATCATAGCATCCCTTCCAGCCTGTGGTTGTATTACGGTTTTGTGTGCTTGTCATAAAATCAGGCCGTCAAGTCGTCTATAAAACTGTTTTATGACTACTAAATTAAAACTCAGACTTCATAGTTTTAACGGTAGCTGTAAGGTGGTTCTGCATCACTACTTATAACTGAAGAATAAAACCAAAACAAAACATACAATTATGTTTTATGGTACACTTTTTATGACCGATATAAAACTTGAAGCAGTCTTAGACCTTCATTAAAGCTTCATTACAACTATCATCTTTATCAGAGGCCTAAGATTCACAGATAAGAAATATACTGCTACAACAAAAAATACTCTGAAATTTTTTGTCATTATAAAAAACAAATCTATTCAGATACATGAAATGAAAACCCCTTCAGTGCTTCTGAATACGATGAAGATGAGACGATCGACAATATGAAACTCCTGGAGGAACTACAGTTATACGATCCCTACATAAGGCACAGTGCGGTGAAGGAGCTCTTAAAAATATTGAACAAGCGGCTTTCCGATACACTTCCGAAAGATCCACGAACCCTTCTTAAAGCAACGCCGACAGTTTCACTAAATCCGTTTGGAGATGGCCAGTATTGACATCACGGCTTTAAACCTTGTATTGAAAAAGCTTTTAGTGGATCCAATAAGCATTTCTTACATCTTGATTACAAGCGAAAATAGGAGGATCGCTTGGAATGTTGACTTTTTGACAGGTGGTCATGGTTTTTGTTTTGTTTTGATTCGCTGTACCGAATAAAACCAGCAAGCTAGTTATATAGCTTAAATATAACTTAACGCTCTCAATTTGGACTACGAAATGCTAAGATACAACCATTAGGTTTATGTTATGCTATAGAATTCCAATCTAGGAGAATATGTTATATTGAGGTATTTTTAAGGAGTAGCAAGTTATAACGAAAAAAAATGTCGCCGTATGATCAAATTTCACACAGTATGAATAATTACGCTTTAATTGATAGGCAATAAAACACTTTCATACATCTATGTATAATTAAATAATTTGTGACTGGTTATTGCTCAACGGTAGTAACAGTTTTGTACTAAATAGATAATCTTTGAATGACTCTTTAATGCATGGTGCTAATGCAGACAAATTAAAAATATCCCTATATTTTAGTATTCATATGGCGCACTAAATTTATGCTCCTATTTGGTATAATAATCACCATAAATATTGCACGGCATGCTGTGAAGCATATACAGATTGGTTTAAAATTATAATAAAGTCGTCTTATTTTCAATGATCAATAATATCAGCCATTATTACCAACTGACAAGGATCATGATTTCACATCAAACATCGAAAGAATAAAACCACAATAAAATATTTCTCAATATTAACTATCATCCAAAAACCCCTACTTAAAACCTTCAAAGTTGTCAAAATGTTTTGCGTATCATGTTTTATCAACTTCTTCAGGAGCGATTTATGCGGTTGTAATATAGTTTTATGGTAGTCATTAGAAGGCTGTTAAAACTTTCTGACCTGGAGGAGGTTTTATGTTTTCATTTTTAACAATCACGTCTAGACTGTGATAAAACTGACATAAATCCTATGCTCCTAAAGTAGTTCGCATATCAAGTTTTAATGACTGCATTAAAACTGGGCCAATTGGCCATGACATGGCTGTATTGCGGTTCTCAGGAGATTGTTGAAGCGATGTGGTCGTCAGTGAAGGTTTTATAATTTGGTTATATCAACTGCTATAAAACTTAAATAAAACAAAAATTGTTGCTTGGGATGCATATTTCCCACCAATTTTATAAATTCTGTACTGCAAAGTTATAATACTTCAAGAAATTTAAGGAATCTGGAGTCCAATTCTCTTCACAGTTTTAAGACTCATGGAATTTTATTATAATTTCTAAGGACCTCATTTCACGGGAGTTCTGGGAAAAAAATTATACGAAAAACATCAACTGCAATGTGCTTTCATGGTACTTCTGAGGAAATTTTAGACTTCATGTGAAGCCTGAGCCTAAGATAATAAACTCCAAGTGAATTTTCATGAGAAATCTCCGTTGAATATGAAATGGACTATTCTGAGGTCTTCATAACAACTTGAAAGTTCCCAAAATATACCTGAATTTAATTACACTGCTTTGAAGTTCTATTTTAGTTTGCGAAACTAACCTGATGCTCGCAATACATTTCATAATTTTTTTAACTTCTCTAAACTTTTTCAAACTTCCTAAAGTTTCCGCATTTTTCCTAACGATCATGAATCTTCTCTAAAAAGTTAACAATTCACTGAATTTCTGGAAACTTTTTTAAAATTTATGTAATTTTCCTGCTCTGCAACATCTCTGTATGTTTGTCTCTCTTGAAGCTTTTTCTGTGCTTAGAGCTTTATTAATGAGTTCAATATCTTTCTCGAAGTTCGCGAAGCTTCTATAAAGTGTTTGCAGTTCTCATGAAGCTCGTTGTACTACCATGAATTTAATTGAATTGTTCTAAAAATGTTTAAGCTTACGTGAACTTCTGGACCTATGTGAAAACCTCAGTAATTTTCTTAACATCTTTAAAGTTCTCGAAATTTCTGGGAACTTCTTGAAATCTCCCGCTTATTTAGTGAAACTAACGGAACTGAACACCCCTGTAATTCCCGTTGTTTTTGGAGCTTTACTAAATTTATTTGAGATGCTCCCGAAATGTCCATAATAGTTCCTGAAATTCTCGGATCTTTCCTTAAAATCCATAGACTTTTATGAAGTTCTCGAAATGTTTCTGAAGACCTCTATACTTCTGTGAAGTATTCGAAGTTATTCTGAAATTTCAGGAACCTCTTTAGGCTTCCGCAGTGAAATAATGAATATAGTTCTATAATTTTCACTGAAGTTCTCAAGAATTGTCTGAAGTTTAAAGTATCGAAACTAATTCATAACTTTTTCAATAGTCTAGAGTATCCTGATGTTTTTAAAACTGCCCGGAATATTTCTCAATTTCCTTAAAATTTACTACCCTGCCTCAGTATTTTTTTAAAAGAAGCCCCCATTTTACTGGAATTGATTTAATTGCATTTAAGTGCTACAATTGTCCTTAAGTTTTTTTAAGTTTATAAACGCTCATGTAACTTTGCCTTAAATCACTTATTTTTTCTGCAAAAAGTTTTCTATGCTTGCCGAATTTCTCTAAATTGATCAAATGTTCCGGTAAATTTTCTGTTATATATATAATTTTAATTTTTTGAAGCTTCTTAAGTTTTCGGATCAATAATAGACTTCTCGGAATGTCCCATAATTCTAAGGAACTCTTTGTAAGTCGCTGCAAATTTCCTTATGTTAATGTCAATTTTATGATGTTATCTGATCGTCCTCGACGTACTCGTAACTTCACTGAATATGAAACAATCTAAATTTCTTAGAAGTTCTCTGGAATTTCTTGAAAATATCGGTGCTTGCTAAAAGTTCTCGCCTTTTTTTTTAATTAATGGAACTTCGTTGATGTTCTCTAATCAACTAAGCTAAATTTTCGAATTTTCTTTCGATCTTGAAATTTCCATGATATAACACCCTTGAAATACTGTCACATTTTCGGACGTTCATATAATTTTTATTGCGTTCCAGAAATTTTCTCTGAGCAAACCTTAGTTTCTGAAAATTCCGGTTTCTGTAATTTCCTTGAAATTTTTCGAACTGTCCTTTAATTCTCTGATCTGTCTTGATGTTTTCGAAGCTTCCCTACCCTACCCTAATGAAGATCTCGATTCTGCTTTAAAATAAATGGAATTCCCGTAAACACCTTTAAACTTCCTGAATATCCTGAAATATTTCTGAAGTTTTCATAAATTTTCTGAAGGTCTCTGTAATGAATCTTTCGGAACATCTTATTGGTTCTCGATATTATTTCAGCACCTCATGGAACTCTCCTGAATTTGTCCAAGCTCACGCTTATAGGATTTTAAACCAATTCAATAGTCTTCCCCTTAACATCTCTAGAATTCTCCAAAGATATCTAGATCTAGCTTTTCTGAGATCAATAGAACTTCATAAAATTTTCCACATTTCTATTAGTTCGAGACGTCAAGACATTAAAAATGTTGTGATTTTAGGCTTACTAAAATAAATTAAGTGTTCAACTGCATCAAATCTAGCTGTTTCTTTAGAACTGATTTTCTTGTCTTAAAAACGTTTGTATTAAAAGCATATTTTTAACTTTGACTATATGTTTAGTATTACTTCTGCGTGAAGTCAACGATTTACATAGTTGAAGATGCTATTTCGAATAACAGACTGAAGTGGTAATTTTTATACGATAGATGAGGAGGAGAAGAAAGTATCTATCGTATAAAAGTTACCACTACAGTCTGTTATTCGAAATAGCATCTTCAACTATGTAAATCGTTGACTTCACGCAGAAGTAATACTAAACATATAGTCAAAGTACATAACTCTGGATGGGAGCATACCATCAATTACTGTCAATGGTTGAAAGGTACAGTAGCAACACCTACCCCACCCGTGTCCCCTCGAGATCGTCAAGTCGACGATGACAGGAGTGCATATCGTGGTAGGGGTAAACAATAGCTGCAATTTCCAAACCTACGACTGGATGCAGGGTGTCTACTACCTGTAAATGGTTTTCTGGAAAAACCTGGAATATTCAGGGAATTTTGGTTCCACTCAGGGAATTTTCCAATTATCACTTCATTCGTAATTCAAAAGAAGTTTTTCGTTCAGTTTGTCGAAGCGTTTCTTAAGGGCACTGAACTTGACAAGCATCTGACAGCTAAGACAACGGGTGCGAACGAGACAAGTTCATTCAGAGAGTCTTGTCACGCTCGCTCTTCGCTGATTTGTATGTGGAGGATCAAAATCGTCGTAAAAAGGAAACAGCCGAAGAAGAGAGACTGGCAACCGTCAAAAGGAAGCATACGAAGCATGTATTGTATAAGAATAAGCATGCCAGACAGCAGGTCTGAGAGCCTACATAGAATTTTTTTTTTTGTGCTTCTGAGAGGGTCGGAGATCTACTGAGAAATGTGTTGAGTTTCAGGGTAGTTCGTAGTTAAAAGTAATTAATAGAAATTCATAAAAACAAAATCACAAGAGAGGTCGTATATCTTCAGATCAATGTTCAAAGAAATTTTCAAAACTTCAAGCAAGCAAAAATAATTTCAAACCAATTTGTAAAACTATAAGCGAAATTTTGCAAATCTTCAGGGAAATTCGCATAACTTGAGACAAGTCCAAGAATCTACAGTGAAATATAAAGTATTTCACATAAGTTTGGAGATCCTCGAAACATTATTCAACATCAGAAAAGTTCGTAGATCTTCAGAACAAAGCTACAGAACTTTGAAAAAAATTACAGGACTTCTGAAAAAATCACAAGAATCTCAGAAATGTTATTGGATCTTCAGTAAAAAGTAGAAGGGTCTGTGCCTAGGAGCACGACCGGAAGCTTGACGTAGGACCGCTAGAGGACGGAATAAATGTGAAGAGCATTTAGCTCTTTAAATTGATCAGTTATCTATTACCTCAACTCTTTCCGTTTTTGAATTGTAGGCGTACCAAATTTGTAGTATTTTTTTTTCAAAGAGAAAGTTGATTAAGAGAATTAATCAAAATCACTTGCACCCCTGCTTCCAAGTTTGGTTACAAGATTACAACTCTGGAGAGCATTTTGTGTGGTCGTTGGGGGCTTGTGGTTCTGAATATGGACAAACAAGCACAGATAAATTCTATTCCAACTCTTTACTGATGTAAGCTTGATGGCCCTGAAAAGGGCCGTTTTATTGAAGAGGACATCCATGGCCACTTACGCTTGCCGTGTTTAGTGTAGGTGACAGCATCACGGACCTCATTTTCCAGGAACACCTTCAGCACACCTCGTAGAACAGACCGGAGATACGTTTGACACCACGGCGAGCCAGACGACCGATGGCGGTTATCTCGAAGAACTTTGCGATGACGTTTGGCGCCTCCTTTACCAGACCTTTTTCTCCTTTGCCACGACCAGTCACAGTCAATTGTTGCTTGTTAGGTGTGAAGGAGTGGACTAGCCACCACCTTCCTACTGCTGCTATTGCTGTTCACCACGCCGTCCGAAGCGAAAATGAGCTAATGCCATACAGCAGCGCTCTTTTATATCTTTTCAGGTTAAAGCAGAATGATGTGCAACCAAGTGGTATAAAAGCTACAAAGACTCCTCCCATTATGAGTAGATTGCTATCAAGTAGCGACACTGGCTCTTTTCCTGTTGCGTACACGGTGAATGAGAACGACCCAAATTTAAGTTAAGTTCACTCATAATCGCCAAAAGTGCAGGAACTCCGCGATGAGTAAATTTGTCTCATGGTTTCCTGTGGAAAACCTAAAAAATCTGCCAGAAAATGAGGAAATTGACGAAAATTTTATTCAGTCTCGGAGTAGTACCAATCGACTGAGTGAATCCAATCTTTTCTTCTCAAATTCGGGAATTTTTCCTTGGAAATCCTGGAAAAACTTTATTTCTTATTTCTGAGATAACTAAACTCAAATTTGGGTCGTCCTCATTCGCCGTGATATCACCTTGAAAGATATCGGTGCCGGTGGTTAACGTGATTACCTCTCATCTCAGCAGGTCTGGGTGCAATCTCAGTCGCACCGGCATGTTCTGAGGCATAACATATCTGATCCCACCTTCCTTCGGGAAGTAAAGCCGCTGGTCCCCTGTTCATGAGTTGATGGGTCGATATGTAGGGTCCAGGTGTGGGAGTTGCCTCCCTGGCGTCGGTAGCATTGGAGGTCAGTACGGAAAACAAATCTCGCGTCACTTTTCAAAAGGTCCTATCTACATTGATCGATTCTCTTCATCGACACTCTCTTTCGTAAATAACTCGGCTTCACAAATGTTTCCTGCCGTCTTCGTCGAATTAGATGCTAGATTGTTGCTTCTTCCATCGAAAATATCCGGCCGTGGCGATTCAAAGTTGATCAAGGTTGATCGAAACAATTTGTACCCCTGCTTCCAGTTTGATTACATGAGCATTTTGTGTGGTCGTTGGATCTGAATATGGACAAACAGGCAGATGAATTCTATTCTTACTCTTTACCGTAATAAGCTTGGTGGCCCTGAAAAGAGCCGTTTTGTTGCCAAAGTTGGTGATGATTTAACCTCCGAAACCAAACAGAGTGCGTCCCTGTCACTTCAAAACGTAGATGACATCCATGGCCGCTTTTGCTTGGCGTATTTAGTGTAGGTGACAGCATCACGGATCTCATTTTTCAGGAACACCTTCAGCACACCTCGTAAATCAGACCGGAGATACGTCAGACACCGCCACGGCGAGCCAGACGGCGGATGGTGGTTATCTCGAAGAATTTGCGTTTGGTTCTGAATATGGCGATGAGTGTGCAAAATATTACGCAATTCCATCCTCCCTATTCGCACGCGCCCGAGGATCGGAGGCGAATGTCACTTCGACTTGTTTCGTCTACTTACTACTCTCTGACGACTGTGCTGGGGAAGCAGCATATGCATGTAGGAAGTAGGTGGATTTTTTAGTTAATTCGACGGTTTTGGACAATGCTGGACATTTACCAGTTTTTTCAATAGTTTCTTGTTGAAAATCAACATTCAGAAGCATTGTTATCGATGCGTAGCCATATTTCTGATCGATTGGTGATAAAATTACTGAAATGGTTCCAGGGGCAGCTGAGTTATTAACGTTCAAAATCTTTCTTAATTTGTTACATGTTCCATTTTCGGTTTTCACAAAGTGTACCCCCATATAGAAATCAAAGACGTAGTCCTACGTCAAAATTGCAGAACTTCAGGGAAGTTCAGCAATTTAAAAAAAAATTATTTAAACGATTTCAGGAAAATTTGTAGATTCTGAGAGAGACATTTAAAACTTCAAGGAAGCTCAAATATTTTCAGCTAAATTTTGACAACTTTAGGTAATCTTCAAGGAAATTTTCAAATCTTCAGGGTAACCCGAGAGGAATTTACAAAACATCAGAGAAGTTTGCAGATCTACTGAGAAATTTATTGAGCCTCAAGTTTTTTTTTGTAGATTTTGGGAATAGAGCTACCGAGCTTAAGACAACTTTACAGAACTTTAAAGATATTTGCAGGAATTTGACAGAAAATTTCACACAAATTGTGAGATCTTCAGAAAAATTCGTTAAATGTCAGAAAAGCACCTCAATTCCAAAAACAAATTGTAGTGAAGTACAAAAGTACAATATTTTGCAGAACTCCATGGAAGTCGGAAATAGATAGATCTAAAGAACTTCAGAGAAGTCCGTAGACCTTAAAAGAAGTCTGTAGAACGTCAGAAAGTTCGTGCGTTTTAAGAAAAATTTGCAAAACTTCAGCAAAACTAACAGATTTTCGGGAAAGTTCGCCGATCTTTAGATCAAGAATCACAAAGAAATTTAAAGAACTTTAGAAAAGTTCGGAGATCTACTGTGAAATTTATTGAACTTCAGGGCAGTTCGTAGATCTTTAGAGCAGAAATACAGTACTTTAGAAAACATTACAGAATTTGAAATAAATTTTAGGAACTTCAGAAAAGTTCAGAGGGTAGATCGTAAATCTACTCAAAAATTAGCAGATGTTTAAATAAATTTTCAGAATTTTACTGCGGTTCATGGATTTTGAGAGACATTCACAGAACTTCAGGTATGTTCGCTGATCTTAAGAGATATTTGCACAGCTTGAGAAAAATTAGAAAAACTTCAGAATACTTCCTAAAACTTCCGGAAAGCTCAAAAATTTCTAGATAATCTTTTAATTCTTTAGAAAATTGTATAGATGTTCAGAGATATTTGCAGATATTCATTGAATCATGAAAATCTGCAGAAAAAATTGCGGAACTTTCGAGAAGTTTGTAGATTATTAGAAATTTTGTGAACATCAGAGATAATTGTCGGTCTTCAAGGATCTTAAATCTTCAGGGATTCAGAAACTTTGTAGATTCTTAGGAAAATTTGCAAAACTTCTGAAGAACACACAGAACTTCAAAGAAATCTGTAGAAATACCGAGACATTTTACCGGAGAACAGAAACAAAACTTCAGGGACGTCAAAAGGTTTGAAGACCTTGCAGAATTGCGTTGTTAACAGAAATTTTCAGAACTCAAGGAATCATGTAGATCTAGTGAGAACTTTTCCCACTAGCTTGTCTAAAGTTGTTATCGACATCCTGGCGAAGTTTTGAAATCCATTTTCATCTTCATATCGCAGCTCTTGAAGGACAAGATGAGCCAGATCCCTGCCGGTGTTCCTCCTGAGCAACCATTTCCTTTTCCACAAAGTTCACCTTCTCCTTCTCATTTTATTTAAAATAATAAAAGCAAATACGTCTGCCGAAACTAGAGCAATTTCCCGGTAATTCATGATGGAAGTATTTACTTTTGATTCCTGATACAGTTTTGTTTTGAAATCTAAATTGACAGTTCTTTTGACATATGCAGGCAGTGTGAACACCAGCAAATGCCCCCCGTTCGACAAAGTGTGTCGAAAGTAAATTTGAGTAGATATTTCATTATGGCGGCGTTCAAAATCAGACCAAGAAATCAGATAGTCTAAACGGACCTTAAGAGATTGTAGACATGTGAAACCATGATTTATTCTGTCTTGATCTTCCAAACAGAGTTGGACTCAAACATATTATTAAAATGATATTTTGTTTTTGAAAGCATATTGTTATCAAATTTTGATATATCGTTTTATCGAATAGTATAGACAGGTTTCTTACTTGTATTTATACTCTTGAATTAAAAAATACTACACAAATACCAAAAAAGAATGTAATATTGATTAACGTAATGCATGCTACTGTATGAATAACTAATGTGATTGCAAAAATCAAATACAATATTACACCCATGGATATAATTTCTTTTTGCAAATTACACTAGTTTACAAAACAACATAAAAAGTGTGAACTTTAGTGGTTGACCAACGTTTCTTATGCAAAATCCTACGCTGAATTCAATGCCGTGGTCAGAAAAAATTAAAGTAGAGCCATTTTTGAGATATACAAAATTTTTGATTTTTTGAACTTTTTTTTATGAAGATGAAGTTAAATAAATTTGCTATCGTTCACTAGAATATTATGTCTTAATTAAAAATTTAATTTGGAAGTCATTTAAAAATTTACAGCATTTTTTTTTATTTTTCCTGCGAATTTTCCATAAAAATCTTGTTTTAATCAACATTTTTAATGGGATTAAAAGATTCATTCTTTAAGTCCATTAAAAACTGGAGAAAATGAGCCTTTAATGGATGAAATCGGTTGGAAATTGTCGAAGTTATGAATTTTTTTGTAAAATCATGGAAATTGAATGTTCCAAGATTGGCCACTTCCAGTAAGCCTTTCTGCGGACGTGTACGCATACGGTGCATTTCACTAACACTACCAGCTGTCACGCAAAATTAAATGGGATATTTTCAACAATATAATTTACGCTAGTGTTTGTGAGACCGCTCGGCGAGAACCTAACGCAACCAACTCAATTTGACAGCTTTCTTTCTTTAACATTGCTTAACGATGTATACGACAAAACGTGAATTCAAGTGTAAAAATGATCCTCAAAAGTTTTGTTACGCGTGTGGCAACTATATATTTACAAAATCGGTCAATTTCACTGCTTCGTTGCAAACTGCATACAGGCTTTATTTTAAAATTGATCCTGGAGACTTTGACGAACCGTGGATTCCAAAAGTATTATGTAGTTCGTGCAAAAGGTGCTTGGCTAGGTGGATGTCAGGCGCAAGGTAAATTGATTTTTTGAATAACTTTCATATAAACAATTTATGTACAGCATGGTACCTCTATGATGGTAGGGCTTTGTTCTTTCCTGATCGACATTATCTTACTTCATCTATTTTTGATAAGAGTTAATGTCTTACTTACTAACTCACTTATTTGTTATCTGTCAGTCGCTATTTGTCCTTTGACATGCCCACCATATGGCGTCGACCGTTTTGTCATGCAACGGATTGTTATTTCTGCTTGACAAAAGTTAAGCAACAAGGACGTCACAAAACAGTTGAGTATCCACAAGTGGCTTCTATGACAAAACCTGTTCCACATTCAAGTTCGGTCCCGTATCCTGTTTATCCAAAGTGGAAACGAGCGCCCTCTGTTGAATCGACCGTTACAAAAAGTGAGGAGGAATTCAAGGAGGAATGCGAGGAAGACTTCGAGGTGGAATTGGAAAGAAACCCAAAACTGTTTACACAATCCGAATTTAATGATTTGGTGCGAGATCTCGACTTATCGAAGAAGAAATCCGAATTGCTGGCATCACGCTTGAAAGAACACAACATGCTGAGCAAGGAGGTCAAAATTTCTTGTCACAGGAATCGTCACAAGAAATTTGACAAATATTATTCTACAAAGGACAAGGCATGTTTTTGCCATGACGTAAACGGCTTGTTTGAAGAGTTTGGTGAGCCATATGATCCAGCTGAATGGCGTTTATTCATCGATAGTAGCAAGTTGAGCTTGAAAGCCGTTTTACTGCATCAAGGGAATGAGAAACCTTCTATTCCATTAGCTCATGCCGTTAATATGAAGGAAACGTATGAATCAATGGCTCTATTGCTCAATTTGATAAATTACAATCAACACAATTGGAAAATTTGTTCCGATCTTAAAGTGGTTGCCATGTTGACTGGATTGCAACAGGGATACACAAAATATATGTGTTTTTTGTGTAAATGGGACAGTCGAGCTCGTAAGGAACACTACGTCCGAAAAGATTGGCCAAAACGGGATAATTTCACAATTGGTAAAGACAACGTTAAAAATGATCCTCTTGTGGTAAAAGAACGCATAATACTTCCACCACTACATATAAAATTTGGGCTATTCAAAAATTTCGTCAAAGCGTTGCAAAAAGAAGGGCCGGCATTCCAGTACTTGAAATCAGTATTTCCAAATTTATCTGACGCAAAGATAAAGGAAGGTGTATTTGTTGGCCCACAGATCAAAAAACTGCTCAATGATTCCGCATTCAATACAGTTTTGACACCAGATGAGGAAGAAGCGTGGAAATCCTTCCAGCGTGTTGTCACAACCTTTTAAGGAAATTTCAGAAGCCCAGATTATGAGGAAGCCATCGATGAATTGCTCAAAAATTATGAGAAAACAGGTATAAATCAAAAATATTGTGTTTATTACATATAATTAATTTCAAATCCTTTTATTTCACTGAACACAGGTGTGAATATGTCTTTGAAGATACATTTCCTACATTCTCACATGGATTTTTTCCCGGAAAATCTTGGTGACGAGAGTGATGAGCACGGCGAACGTTTTCACCAACAAATGAAGATGATGGAACGTCGTTACCAAGGGTTTTGGGATGAAGCAATGATGGGTGACTATTGTTGGTTTCTGATTCGAGAAACAAGTTCAAAACATCGAAGACAAAGTCATTCGATTCTCAATCATTTTTAATAAAACCTAAATAAATTTCTTTTGTATCAACTCGGTTTTAAATCCTGATCCTGATATGCCTTAATCAAATTGATATGTAGAGAAAAGAATCACCCATGAAAACTTTACATGCGATTTGGATGCTTACAACGACACCTAGAAAAGGAACTCTAAAGCTGTTGTATTTCAGCAACATTTTTAAGTGTTTTACAAAAATGCTCATAACTTCGACAATTTCCAACCGATTTCATCCATTAAAGGCTCATTTTCTCCGGTTTTGAATGGACTTTAAGAATAAATTATGAAATGATTTTTTGAATCTTTTTATCCCATTAAAAATGTTGATTAAAACAAGATTTTTATGGAAAATTCGCAGGAAAAATAAAAAAAAATGCTGTAAATTTTTAAATGACTTCAAAATTAAATTTTTAATTAAGACATAATATTCCAGTGAACGATAGCAAATTTATTTAGCTTCATAAAAAAAGATTTGAAATTGGTGCATTTGTTCCAAAGATATAGACATTTTAGTAATCGTACTTTTGTCCAAAATTCAAAAAATCAAAATTTTTGTATATCTCAAAAATGGCTCTACTTTAATTTTTTCTGACCACGGCATTGAATTCAGCGTAGGATTTTGCATTGGAAATGATCACCACCTTACCGAGTTCAAAAATGCTGTAAACTAGTGTTATGTGTAGGATAAATGCACCAATAGTGGAGGTACTTTAGTGCAATGTGTTCCTTTGGTGGCTTATAGAGTCTCCCTAAGCCGCTGTAGAAGTACATTGTACTAACGTACATCCACTATTGGTGCATTTACTGAACATAAATTGTACAAAGTAATATTAAACAACCTATGTGCATCTGTTCTGCTGTAATATTCAATAACTTTTTTTGCTGTGCCGAGTTAAAAGTACCAACGCCCAAGTTTGAAGAATCGAAAATAACATAAATCAATAAGTACATAAAAGGGATTCCAGATGGATAAATAGATAAAATAATAATGTGTATAATTTGTATGCACCTGGAATTTTTTTCATCCGACCTGGAAAAACCTGGAAAACTCAGGGAATATGATTCCTTGGATTGAGTAGACACCCTGTGGATGCCTTCCTTCGAATAACTACTGAAGTGCGGTAAAAATCGGTAGAACTGTTTCAAACACATCGTTGGTACTTGAGCGGTCGGCGATCATCTCTTTTTGCCAGTGGTGCCGGGGTGGGGGACACTCCTCACCATCCCTCTCCAAAGGGGGAGTTTGGTAAAGAGAGATGATAAAACCGATTTGTACCTTCCTTAAAAAAAAGTTGTCCTAGCTCGCTATCTACTTTCTATATGCAATTTTTCACACTGCCGTAATCTAAACGGAACTATCAATTCTATACTTACATCTCCTCCTCATCTATCGTATTAAAATAACCACTTCAGTCTGTTATTCGAAATAGCATCTTCAACTATATTTTTAACGATTTCATAAATATCATTCTTATTATTAACCTGGAAATTATCCGCTAAAGTTATGGAACAACCTGGAAAACCCAGGGAACTTTATTTAGCCAAATGACTGGACACCCTGTAGATAGAGAAGAACGATTAAACGTTAAAAAAAACTCTTTTCCAGTTCGTCAACTTCGAATTGTTCAAAAATAGTACAAAATGTAGGCTTATCCAGAAGAATGATCAATCTTGAAATAAATTCACGTTTAAAAAAGTTTGAAATAGTGACTTATTACAAGAAAAAGTGACTTAGTGACTTGGCCTTAAAAAAAGTGACTTTTAAGTGACTGGCTTGAAAAAAGTGACCAAGTCACTAAAAAGTGACTCACTACCAGTCCTGTGCAGCAGATAACCAATTTCTCAGGCAATAGCATTTGGTCATACTCGTGGAAAAAACCGAATAAACTCAAACAAAAGACGTATTTGCATCTCACCAAAGCGGGAAGGGGTATAACGGGGTGTAACTCACTTCAAAAGTTAGATCCACTTTTCCCCTTCAATACAAAATCAGGTTTATGAAAATCGATACTAACATTTACTGGTTAACAAAACTTACTCCCATTAGTTATGCGCTGAATAGAGTTCCGTGTTCACTAATTCGTCGTTCTGCTTTTTTGTCTTCTTCAATTTCAGGCGATAATCAAAAACATACCCACCTACACATGAAGTCTACAGGAGCTTTTTGTCCCGCCACAATCGATGTACCTAAGGTCAGCAGATCCTGCTAGCTCGCAGCATCTGCATGCTACAAAGTTGCTCAATTTATTTCTGCAGTTATTCATGAATGTATTGAACGTGAGATAAAAACAGAATATAGAAACGAGGTAAACCGAATACAACTTCAAGTACCTATGTGATGTCGTATGGGTGGTGGCAGTTTTATCCGTCGACGAGGAATAACAAATGAAGGAACCGTAGTGACATATGTTCCCCTTCTTTTTTGTGTTGCTGTACGGAAGAAGACATAAACGGCCAGCTGTCCGTCCGTTTTCGTCGTTGTGGGTGTTTATCGTGTTGAGGCGAGTGTAAATTCAAAACTTGATACCTAGAGCACGGCAAACAGCAGAGAGTGTTACCATCGGAAGATAAAAAAAATCTGGAATGGGTCGTTGAAAATAATAAAGTGAACTGCAGTAAACGACATTTTGAATACACGCTTGCAGACGGGACACCACCGAGGGGCGCCAATTCATCTGGTTACAGGTGTACGCAATCAAAGCTCCATTGATTCAATAAATGTAAGTAAGCATTATTAGCTGGTTTTTTATATTTGTATGACTAAGTTATGTTTCATGTCATGTGTCATGTCTGATCATACTACTCAATAATTTTGCGGAATTTTGACAAAGCAGACTTTGAATAAAATTAAAAGAAGGATTGATTTTTTTGGACGATGAGGATTTTCTAAGTAGTTTGTAGATCGTTTTTTTCCCTTGATTTATTTTCCGTCCATCTTGTTTTCCGTGCTGAGCACCAATGCTACCGACGCAAGGACCAACGGCTAAATTCGGAGGATTCATTACCTTGGGAACAAAATCGATCTTGTTGGCAGCATACCACTCCAGAACTACCTTGGAGTAGTGGCAGCTGGCCAAATCGGGCCAAAAGATGATTTTGCCCCTATGCTTGCGGATGAACTGCAATACACGCTTTTTCATGCATTCTTCGATGTAAACTTGGGATGTCATCGTCAAGGATGTGGCGAATGGTTCCGTTTTCAGGCCACAACTGTAAATCACTTGCCAAATCATGGCCTTCTTCGCGAACTTGTCGGCAAACATGAACTTGAATCTTCCCGGCACATCCCCACGTCCAATCTCGATGTAAAACTTTTGACCGGGAAGCTGCACAAAACCGAGTTTGACGTATGTTTCGTCATCGATCAAAGTGCAGCCCTTGTGTTTCGTCAAAACACGGTCGTACATCGAGCCTTGCACGCTTTTTGGCCACGGAATTCTGCTTCATGTGCCAGTTCGGATGTTTACTGGCTTTGTACGACTTGTATCCTTCCCTGGCATGGATGTTCCGCAAAGACCGGGGTTGGCTTGATTGCACCTCTGCACCATGCTGCGCAGCTGACGATCCCTGGTTCCAGTTTTTTCGTAGGTCCGCTGATTCCTTGCCACACTCAGAGTTTCCTTGTAGGTTTTGAGCACTCGACAAACTGTTGTTTTCGGCATCTTCAGTACTTTAGCCAGCTTGGATCGGGACCAGTCCGGATTTTCCAGGTGTTTGTGCAGAACATTTTTTCTTCTTTCGAGTTCCATTTGACGTTATGTCTGAACGCGATCGACTACTTCGATCAAACTTGCACCAGTTGTTTTCTATAGAAGTGTTAACAAACCACTGTCAAAGATTTTCGATTCCCAACACTAGAGGCGTGCTAGCGGCGTGCAAGGGGTGCTTTTTGTCCTTCTTGATAACTAGCATGAATTATTGAAGTTAACTTCGACTTGAAAAAATCTTTGTCATGGCTACATCTGGGCCCATAACCAATTGAATTGAGAGATTATAATTATAATAGAGATAATTAACGCATGTGGTTACGATATAAAGATTCCACGATACTTTGATTTGCATGTTGTTACTTCGTTTCTAGGGTAGAGAAAACTCTTAAATCGTAGGTTACTTCTCAATTACCACAACTTTACCACCGCATCACTTAACACCTACGACGTAAGTAACAGCCGTAACAGAAAATCCCCGGTGATAATTTCTGCAGCGTAATCCTTTAACCAGGATATTCATTTGTAGATTTATTTAACTGAACCACAAACATTCGATGTTCAATTATATTTAAATATTATACAACTGCCAATAGTGCACCCACTCATACTTAAAAACTAACGATCCCCCGACGAACGGGCAACATTTTATTTTACGTAACCTAGAGCTAAAGCACAACCAGCAGAACGCTGACTTGTCGTTGGATCTTTGCTTTTTTGCTTATCCATATTATTTTCCATAACTCATTCAGTTGATGTTTTCTTTTGTAAACCGATCCGGAACCCGTTGGATTTGAGCAGCACAAGCATCAAACCAGCCTTTTTTTGGTTCGAAAAAATCGGTCCGGGTTGCGGGAAGGACAATGAGCTTGCACAAATTAGTATCCATCAGCTTTGTGGCGCGGAGAAATTTCTGCCAACTCAGCGTCAGAGCTTCAGAGTGCGAATCTGAAGGAAAAGGACAACTTTCTGACGATGATTTCCCATCGATTGGTACCGTATGATGTCATCTTCATGTTTTGCCTTGATGATGAACTGCTGTGAGAGTATGTTTGTTTCAAGTCCCAAAAAGTATGCTTTCAATAAACGTACACTGCGGACCATTGAGCATTGGGAAGCATTCACTTGGCACTTGTGTTGTGGAGTAGAGTGGAATAATATTAAAAAAATCAACATATAACGGAAATGGCTCTAAAGTCTAAAGGCCTATGGATTTAAGATTGGACCCAAGTAAAACGGGGAAATGTATAGGAGAATTTGTTTTTTTTTTTAGTTTAACTTTATTTGCAATCAGACTTCGCTGATATGGTAGATCTATCAGATAAACAGATTTTACAAATCAAAATTTTGCTAATTTTTTTTTTAAACTTTTTTTTTTTTAACTAGTATGTTTATTTGGAAGGCTCAATCGCGTTAGCTTTACGGAGCCGATAGTTCATTGTTCTTTGTTTGTAACAAAATTCACTTAATTCTATGTCTAGTAGGAGTTGGGCCGAATAATCGCGGCTTACTCGAGGTTAGAGAGGTACATTGTCGAAGGATAGGATCAGGGGAGGAGCTTGACGGTAAGGTTTCGTTGTCTCGTCAGAGCGTTGTCGCCAGTATGAATGGTAGTGCGGTTCTAGTTTCGTCTGGAGTTCGACCGGCTATGGTGGGTGACCAGTGGGCGACGATGAGACTCATCGAGACGGGGGGACAAGACAAACAAAAACTAATAAAGAGAGACAAAAGACAAAGGAATTAAATTCTTATACTAGACATTTGAAGAAATACATAAACCGACTGCATATAGCAGATATCGCGAGTTCCCAACACGTCTCTGATAGGAACATAGGGTTGTCTTCCTTGGGCCTCAAGGGTATTCAAAAGTCGCTCTCTGGCGGCGTAATTATCCGTACATTGCCAAACTGCATGATTGATGTCATCGTAACCGTTTCCACACCGACAGATGTTGCTGTCCACGAGGTTTATTCTGTTGAGATGAGCATCTAGCGAGTAGTGGTTGGACATAAGTCTACTCATCATGCGAATGAAGTCACGACTTAAGTCCAAGCCTTTAAACCACGCTCTCGAAGAAACATTAGGAATAATTGAATTTAACCACCGTCCAAGATTTCCATTGTCCCAATCGGTTTGCCAACTCGAAAGGGTACTCTGACGCACTAAATGGTAAAATTCATCGTGTGAAATTTACCTGTCATAAAATTCGCCTTCCTGCGCGCCCACCTTTGCGAGAGAGTCTGCCTTCTCATTGCCTGGGATTGAGCAATGTGAGGGGACCCATACAAAGGTAATCATATATGATCTTTCGACCAGTACACTCATCTGCTCCCTTACCTTTGAAAGGAAATAAGATGAGTGTCTACCTTGTTTCATCGACCGAATAGCCTCAATCGAACTGAGACTATTCGAGAAGATGAAGTAATGGTCTGCGGGCATGTTGGAAATCATCCTCAACGCGAAGTTGATTGCTGCCAGCTCAGCAACAAAAACGGAACAAGGTTCCTGGAGTTTGCGGAAGGCACTAGAGTTTTCATTGAAGACACCGAAGCCAGTGGATCTATTGAGACGTGACCCGTCTGTAAAATATCTTTTCACGCAATTGACGTGTTGGTACTTTTCAGTAAAAATACACGGGATAATAATAGGTCGAAGTTGATCGAGAATCCCATGAGTTGCTTGTTTCATGGACAGATCATATTCAATTAAGGAACTGCGATTGGTGAAGTGAGCACGGTCTGGAGTATAACAAGGAAGACACATATCCGACGATATGTAGTGGTGGTAGATTCTCATAAATCGAGATTGTGTGTTCAGCCCAAGAATTTTTTCAAAATTTGCAATTATAAGTGTGTTCGTTACTCCGCATTTAATTAGTATTCTGAGAGAGAGCTCCCAGAAACGGTTCTGGAGGGGTGTTACTCCTGCCAGAACCTCGAGACTCATGTTATGCGTTGAGTGCATACAGCCGAGAGCAATACGCAGACAACGATATTGAATTCGTTCCAATTTTATTAGGTGACATTTTCTTGCCGAGAGGAAGCAGAAAGAGCCGTACTCTAGAACAGAGAGAATAGTTGTTTTATAAAGCGTTATGAGGTCTCCCGGATGAGAACCCCATCATGTGCCGCAAATTGAACGGAGAAAGTTGATCCTCTGCTGACATTTTTGCTTCAAATACGTAATATGGGTATTCCAAGTGCACTTTGAATCAAACCAGACCCCAAGGTACTTGAAAGACAATGATTGAGTAATGTTTCTGCCCAAAAGATTAAGCTGCATTTGGGCTGGGTACCGCTTTCGAGTAAACACTACCAGTTCAGTTTTCTGCGGCGAGAAATCGATCCCTAGATTCCTAGCCCAAGATGACAAGTTATCTAAGGAACTTTGCAATGGTCCTTGCAAGCCCACGGCATGTGGTTTTTAAACTTTAAATTTGTTTCAAATTCAAATTAAATTACATTATCCTTCCCGTTGGCTAGTTTTTGCACCTTGATGTTGATGAGCGGGCTTAATTTCATGCCTTGTAGTGGAGTGTTGGAGACGGTAGTTTTATGGCCGGCGTTGCTGGCTCATGCCGCGATAGAATGGCGTCATGGGCAGGCAATGGGGATTACTAAGCTTCCCCTCTCTGATAAACCACTGCATGAGAGAACCAAAGATCTAGTCCAGCAGCGATAGTATCACACTTGTTACTCCTTTGTTTGAGAGCCGCGTTGTAGTATGCTTACGTATAGGCATTGACGTTGGGTGCGATACTGGCGGGTTTTGCCGCAAATCACTCTTTTTTTTTACGCAGATAGATTTATTTGGGTTTGCAAGGGAATTATACTATTGAGATATTTCAGAAAGTGCTCAACAGTGCTCTTTCTATTTGCGTGACAAGCTTTCATTGTTGTTTTTATTGAGGCATTACTCAGGGAACAATGTTAAACACTATTTTTGTACATGGTATTGCTACTAATCTTAAATGGGCTTCATTTTGATTTGGGGCAAGTGTTTGAACTATGGCTCGGGATTTCCACTGTGGCGTGCTTCTATTGTGACATACTGATACGTATTTTTGTGGTGCGACATAGTGGAAGCGTGTGAGCATAGTTGGAGCATATACCCTATGTAATTTAAAAATCAGCTAGGAAACTAACTTCAACGTGAAGCATTTTAGTCACTTGAAGGTGTCACTTGGGTCGAACGAAGATATAAAAATATAGGTATAGGCATTGGAGTATCAAGAAAATTTATCTGGAGGGGGCCGAAGGGGGCCTGCTGCACTTTTTTTATTTTGCAAAATTACGGGATATTAAAAACTCACTCAAATTGTGTCCAAGGCAACTTATTTTTGGGTACATTTTTTTTTCTATGACCAATAATATGACATTGAGGCTTACTATTATTGTAATGGTGAAACAATAAATTTGATTATATTTATTCCATACCAACGATTGGGACCTTTGAACAAGCAATGATCGTTTGTTCATGTTTTTTGTAATTAAATCACAGTCCGGATCTTGTAAATGTAAGCATCTCAAACATAAGAAAATTCCCAGGGTTGGGTAATTTCATGAATTTTGTTGCTAGATTTTTTTTATTGGGCAGCCAAATCTCAGACATAGGAACCAAAATTAAATTCTAGGAGTTTGAACTTTAAAATTTTATAAAATTCTGGCTGTTTCAAGGTAAAGTACACACAGAATAAAATTTAATACATTTAGGACGTAGGAAAATGTTCAAGATGCACATTTTTCGACGGAGGACTACGTCGGTGATTTCTATATGGGGGTACACTTTGTGAAAAATGAAAATGGAACATGTAACGAGATTATGAAAGATTTTGAACGTTGAACTCAGCTGTTCCTGGACCAATTTCAATAATTTTATCACCAATTGATCAGAAATATTTCTACGCATCAATAACAATGCCTTAATAATTTAAAAAAAAATGTCAAGAATTGATAAAAAGCGTCGAAATAACTAACAAATCCACAAATTACGTACATGCATATGCTGCAGATGCACAATCCTTAACATTGTTAATGTTAAAATAAAAATAATTTGTGATCCCAAACCCATATGTTTTCAAGATTTTGTAACTAATAAAAAAGGATATTTGAAAAGAAAGAAATTTATACATATTAGGAATATGCAGAAATTGACGTTTCTGCCCGGAATTTAGCTGCTGGAGTGCAAATTTGTGACAATATAGCTAAAACATCAAGGCACGGGTCTTCCCTATAGAGAATGTACAAATATGGCCATAAAATCAAGATTCATCATTCAAGATTCCATCTGATTCCATTAGCTGGAAAACTTTTGAATACTTCCTAATCAAATCTTTCGAATATTTCCTGATGTCTAGGAAGGATGTTTGAAAGAATATCCTGTAACATATGCAACGTTTCCTGAACATCTACAAAACTTAGGTTTTAAAAAATTTCCCCAACTTCTACGAAGTTCCCTTAATTTTTTCCACATTCCATTTTTTTTTCATTTCTTCAAATTCTACAAAGATTTCTGAACTTCTTTGTACTTCTGGAAAGACACCTAAGACATCTACAAATATTCTTGAACACCTTGAATTTAGCGAAGTTCCCAAAACCTCCAAGAAGTTCATGGAGCTTTTTTCGAGTAAGATCTCTGAAAAACTGCAACAAAGTTCCCTAAACAGAGGCGCAGATCCCTGAAATTCTTAGAAGTTTATTGAACTATTTTTAAATCTTTTAAATAATTCCCTAACTTTTTCAAAGTTCCTTTCACTTGTATGAAATTTTACGCAGTTCTTAAAAATGCTACGAAATTCGAAAATCTTCTACAAAATTTGCTGTTGAATTTCCACAACTATTTCAAGTCCATGAGGCTAAAATAAAACTGAAATTATGTAGAGGTTCCCGATCAATAATGAGCTTCCCTAAAATAAAATAATGTTCCTTTAACTTCTACGAAGCTCCTCAAATTTAAATGAATTTTCTACTTCTACGCAGTTTTCAGAACTTTTTGAAGTTCCATTTTTCTGCGAATTTTTCTGAAGGTCTATGAATTTCCCAAAATATCTACCAAGATTTCTTAATTTCTACGATCTTCCCTGAATTTCTATTTGAAGTTATACGATGTTTCCACAAGTTAAAGAAAAATTCCTGTGCTCATGACTTTTTTTGTAGAGCCTGAAGACGTCTTATTGCCATCGATTTGATATAATATAATTTCTCAAAATTGTTTCTTCTAGTCCAGAACATAACAAAAGTAATCAACATAAAGGACTTTAAAAAATCTTTGTTGGTGATCCAATTTTATTAATCACTGTTAAATAGTAGCATTGAAAGCTTGGAAAAATACCGGTGAGTCAAAAACAAACACCAAAAATTCTGGAGGGGGCCTGGCCCCCCTGGCACACCCATAGGTCAAAATCAAAACTACTTTTTTTTATCTAGTTCGTTTATTTGGAAGGCTCAATCACGTTAGCTTTACACTGTGTGTAACAAAATTCACTTAATTCTATGTCTAGTAGGAGTTGGGCCGATTACTCGCGGCTTACTCGAGGTTAGAAGGGTACATTTTCGAAGGATAGGATCAGGGGAGGAGCTTGGGGTAGGGTTTCGTTGTCTCATCAGAGCGTTGTCGCCAGTATGAACGGTAGTGCTGTTCTAGCTTCGTCCGGAGTTCGACCGGCTATGGTGGGTGACCAGTGGGCGACGATGAGACTCATCGAGACGGGGGGACAAGACAAACAAAAAATAAATAAAGAGAGACAAAAGGCAAAAGGAATTAAATTCTTATACTAGACATTTGAAGAAAAACATAAACAGACTGCATATAGCAGAGATCACGGGTTGCCAACACGTCTCTGATAGGAACATAAGGTTGTCTTCCTTGGGCCTCGAGGGTATTCAAAAGTCGCTCTCTGGCGGCGTCATTATCCGTACATTGCCAAACTGCGTGTTCGATGTCATCGTAACCGTTTCCACACCAAAAGATGTTGCTGTCCACGAGGTTTATTCTATTGAGATGAGCATCTAGCGAGTAGTGGTTGGACATAAGTCTACTCATCACGCGAATGAAGTCACGACTTAAGCCCAAGCCTTTAAACCACGCTCTCGAAGAAACATTAGGAATAATTGAATGTAACCACCGTCCAAGATTTCCAGTGTCCCAATCGGTTTGCCAACTCGAAAAGGTACTCTGACAATCAAAACTACTTGAAACACGTTTAATTTTTGATTACAAGCACAAGTGCAGGTTCTTAATAAAGTATGGATTATGATTGATTAGGTGAATTAGAGATTTCAATTATTTATTAAATTAAACCAATGAGATATCTTCATCAATCGAACTTAAATAAGAAAATTCAGAAAGCCTAATAACATTAGGTAGAGTAACAAAATAATATGGATGCGGGGGATCCGCTTAGGGAGGCAACTAACCTTCAAAGTAGTAGAATAAATCTTCCTATTTAGTCTTGATCTTCAATAAGAAAACGCAAGCAAACCAATAGAATTTTGCAAATTAACATTTTTTGTAGGTATTGTTTTCCCCTGAGTTTATTGTACTCGATATATTATTCTGTCAATACGCGAAATCTCTTATATATGCGGTTAAAGCATTTGAGTTAGCTTATTTCTTAGTGTTCAAGTACTTACATTTCTAAACAGCAGTCAATGTTAATCTATGAACTATAGATTAAGTGACTGTAAAATCGATCTTTTCTTATGTGGTATTGATGCATGTTTAACTTTTCGCGGCTGTCGGATTCAACGCGCCTACGTCTACGGAGCTTACGCAGAAGTGATTCGCAATTCGGTAGAGCTTTCCAAAAGTGTTTTGAGCTTATGTAGTTTAGAATTTGTTTGGCACGGCTGCGAAATTTTGAAATGATTGATACGTGCAGTAAAATAACTAAATTGAAACAAAGTTCAATAGTAAAATAATTAGAATATCTAGGGAGGAAACCAAAATTAATCAACTTGCCAACATAGGCTATCACATTTATTTTGGTGGCACTCAATAAGTGATAATAAGCTGTTTTTTCTCTACGGTTGTCTCGCGCGGCGTTCGCAATTTGCGCGTTTTTCGTAACTTACATAATTTAGGTATCTCGTTCGAAACGGATATTCTTATTTTTTTTTTATTTAAATTATGATTAAAATAGAGTTTGTACATTGGTTCACAATTACAGTTAACATTTTTTCTTCCATTGACATTTTCGTTAACACTTCACTTTTGTCCCTTTTTCCTTATTCAAACCTTAACCTATCTTAACCTAACTTACATTCTAGTATTAGAAAAACCGTTTACCCGCGGTGGACTCGGGGTTAATTTATCTCACACACTCTCATTCACTCTTGCATTCATCCTCTCAATCATTCACATCCTCAATCACTCTATCACGCATTCTTTCAACGATTACATCAGTTTTCATTAACAACATGTTATCTAACCACAATTTAAGAAACTACCGAAGCATTTCTTAAAAATATTTCTATTGTTCCATCTTGCTTCTCTAATTGACTTTCTAAAACAATAAAGGCTACCATTTGCTTCATTTGAAATGCACCAAGCTAACGTATGTATCCCTAACCACAAGACAGCACAGTTCTGCTGATTTTTTTTGTTTAATATCCATTGTAGTAAATGATCAAAATGTTCAACTTCTGTATTCATATTTTTCCGCATGATATTTTTTACCCAATCTCGAATTTCTTTTGTGTTTTTGCATTCACGAGTTTTATGCAAATTATTATCAGGCACGCCACAAACTTCACAATCAACATTGGATAAATTTCCAATATTATATTCCAACAGCTTTTCCTTGTTTGTAATGATATCGTTGACTAATTTATAAACAATTGATTTATCAGCTGAAAGTAAGAAATTTTGATTTATATTTTCCCATACAACATCCCATTTGACTTGAGGAAACCGATTTTCTATTCCTACTGTAATCCTTTTATCATTAATCAATTTCCAATACATTGTTTTCACAGTTTTCAAAACAGATTCCTCCTTTATACGGATTGCGTTTTCAATCCATTCCTTCCCATTGCGTGTTAGTTGTCCTTTGTTTCTGTAATTCATTGTCATTAAACAAAATATTTTTCATGAACAGTGCTTGACATTTAGATTCAGGATCAATTAATTTTAAGCCTCCTTTTTCATAATCTAAGCATAATTGATCTCGTGAAACTTTGAATATATGCCCGTTCCACAGGAACTGTCCAACAGCTTTCTTAATCTTTGCAAGGTGTTTATTTTTCGGTGGCAAAACTTGGCGACATACCACAATTTTGAATGAACAAAAGTATTCATAAGCCATGCTTTTTCGTATAAATTTAAATCAATAATAACTACACGTCACTCCGATTCCAAAAATACCCATATTGTGGGGTATTTGGAAGAATTTCGAAGTTATTATGTTACTGGAAGCCGCCATCTTGGATTTCAAAATGGCGTCAGACATCGATTTCCGGTCCGTACACATCACTCCGATTCCAAAAATACCCATATTGTGAGGTATTTGGTAGAATTTTCAAGTTATTATGTTACCGGAAGCCACCATATTGGATTTCAAAATGGCGTCAGATATTGATTTCCGGTCCCTACACGTCACCTTGATTCCAAAAATACCCATATTGTGGGGTATATGACAGAATTTCCAAGTTTTTATGTAACCGGAAGCCGCCATCTTGGATTCCAAAATGGCGTCAGACATTGATTTCCGATCTCTACACGTCACTGCGATTCCAAAAATACCCATATTGTGGGGTATTTGACAGAATTCGAAGTTATTATGTTACCGGAAGCCGCCATCTTGGATTTCAAAATGGCGACAGACATCGATTTCCGGTCCCTACACGTCACTCCGATTCCAACAATACCCATATTGTGAGGTATTTCACAGTTTATCCCAGTTTCCCAAAATCACAAAAAAAAACTCGTTATTTGGAATTTACTTCGTAAAAAGAAACCTCGTTATTTTGGATTTACTTCGTAAAACAAAACCTCGTTATTTCGGATTTACGTCGTAAAAAGAGGGACGTAAATTGAATACTGCGTAAAAAAAGACTTCGTAAACGGAGGTTTCAGTGTATTACCCAGACAATCAGAAGTCGTATAACAATGCACAGACAGTATCGTAAATTGCTACAGTTTAAGTCAAAATCGCATATAAGAATGGCATACCTCGTATTATGTTTAAGTTAAATCGTATAAAATGCAAATTTCTGACTTATATGCGATGACTCATTTTTCCGTCGTACTGTATCACAAATTAAATCAGATTACATCGTAAGACTTTTCAAAATGAATTTGTTATTACAGATTAAATCGTATATGATGTTAAATCAACTCGTTTAAAAATAAACGAAAATATGCACCTATATGGCCTCCACTTTTGTACGTATAAGCCATTTCTTTGCATTCTATACGACTTATTTGTTTGTATATCACGAAAACGACTTTGAATATACGTGCATTCTGGTTGTCTGGGTATGTTTGCATCCATTGTATAGAAGAAAACTCAAGACGAAGAACCGTCAAGTCAGATTACTTATGCTATTTCTGTACGGAAAACTCATCACAATGTCGAGTAAAATGTAACGCTTGCGGAAACACCATTTGCTCTGCACATCGATCATGCTATATTAAATATAGATGAATCACTGAAAAATGGTGTTCAAATAATCAAAAGAAAATTTCATCACCTTTAGTTTGACGTTAAAATAATTAATATAACTTCATTGCAATCGGAGATATTTGTATTTAAGTAAACACATTTTTAAAAAGTTTTTAGCTGAGATTTGTTTGGACTACATTTTTGGATTCAGCGCAAGATTTTACATGGAAAATGACCATCAGCGTACAAAGTTCAAATATGGTGCTATGCTCAAGATTGCATGCAATTTAGAAAAATCGCGAATCACTAGGATAATCGATTGACCATTTTGCCAGTAAAACTGGATATCCAGAAGCGCACTTTATGGCTACTCGGGGATCGAATCAATATGGTGCTGAGATAGATTTGTTCAACTAAGGGCTTTATGCATTTTCTAAAAAAAAATCGCAGAGCTCTTGATCCACTTCCAGAAAATGACTAAATTTCCGGTGATTTCAGATATCTTGAGAACCGTTTTCTGGCAACCCAGTGAAGAATCTCTATGGTGGTGATATATGTCCTCTATACTCAAGATTGTATGCATTTTAGAAAAAAAAAATCGCGAATCTCTAGGACTACTTTTAAGAATTGACCATTTTCCCGGTGAATCCGGATATCCAAAAAGGTGTTCAATAACCACCGGGGGACCAAATCAATATGCCACTGAGATATATCTTCTCAACTAAGGGTTCTTCACATTTCCTAAAAAACGCGGATCTCTAGGTCTACTTTCAGGAATTAACCATTTTACCGGTAAATCCGGATATCCGCAGGACCACCTTCTAGCTATCCATTAGCAGAATCGATATGGTTATGGCATATTTTCTCTTTGCTCATGGTTGTATGCAATTTAGAAAAAAAAAACATCGCGGATCTCTAGGTCTACTTTCAGGAATTGGCCGTTTTCTCAGATATTCCGGATATTCAGAGACCCCTCGGTGACAGAAACGATATGGTGAAAGCATATTTCATCTATGCTCATGATTGTATGCAATTTAGAAAAACTCTCGAATCTCTGGGACTACTTTTAAGAATTGGACATTTTCCTAGTGAATCTGGAGACCCAGAAGGGCGTTTAATGGCCACCGGGGGACCAAATCAATATGGCACTATGAGTTCTTCACATTTTCTAAGAAGTCACGGTTCTCTAGGTCTACTTTTAAGAATTGAGAATTTTCAAGGTAACATAATCGATATGTTGATGTCATATTTCCTCTTTGTTAATGATTATATGTAAGTAAGAAAAAATTGCGGATCTCTAGGTCTACTTTCAGGATTTGACTAATTTCCCGGTGATTTCGGATATCCAGAAGACCGTTTTCTGGCTACTTGGTATCAAAATCGATATGGTGATGGTATATTTTCTCTGTGCTCATGATTGTTTGCAAATTAGAAAAAATCGCGCAGCTCTAGGACTACTTTTATGAATTGACCATTTTCCCGGTGATTCCGGATATCCAGAGAACCGTATTCTGGCCACTCGGTAGGAGAATCGATATGTTGATGTCGTATTTTCTCTATACTCATGATTGTATGCAATTTTGAAAAAAATCGCGGACCTCTAGGTCTTCTTACAGGGATTAAACATTTTCCTGGTGAACCGGAAATTCCACAGAGCCACCTTTCACAGGTTTTATTGTTCCGATTGGCCACCCACAACTCCAATCGGTTCCTTGTCTGTTCCGTTTGAAAGTAGATAGTCATACCTTTCAAGTAGTGGCTCAATCTTAAGATGTGGTAACCATATTGCCGAGAACCAGTCATGTCAACATGAATCGACACGCATTTTGCTCGGGACTTTTCCGGGTTTTTCCGTTCCGGCTGGCCAACTACAGGTTCAATTGGGTTTCTATCTATTCAAGGACTACGATTGGAAACTCGGAACACGGAACTGCAAATCGCTCGGCTTCCCGGGCTGCGATAGGTTAATATATGACGAACTTCAACCACGCAACTTCGAAGTCGTAGCACTGCAGGAACTTTGCTGGACGGGACAAAAGGTATGGAAAAGCGGGCATCGAGCGGTTACTTTCTACCAGAGCTGTGGCACCACCAACGAGCTGGGAACCGGCTTTGTAGTGCTGGGTAGATGCACCAACGCGTGATTGGTTGGCAGCCGATCAACGCGAGGATGTGCAAGTTGAGGATTAAGGACCGTTTCTTCAACTACAGTATCATCAACGTGCACTGCCCACACGAAGGGAGACCCGACGACGAGAAAGAAGCGTTCTATGCGCAGCTGGAACAGGTGTACGACGGCTGTTCGCAACGGGACGTCAAAATCGTCATCGGCGACATGAACGCTCAGGTAGGGCGGGAGACAATGTATAGACCGGCAATCTGGCCAAACAGCCTGCATGCCGTATCGAACGACAACGGCCAACGATACGTGAACTTTGCAGCCTCTCGAGGAATGGTAGTTCGAATTACCTTTTGCCCCCGCAAGGATATCCACAAAGCCACCTGGAGATCACCTGACCAACACACAGAAAACCAAATCGATCACGTTCTAATCGACGGGAAATTCTTCTCCGATATTATCAACGTCCGCACGTACCGCAGTGCGTACATAGATTCGGACCACTACCTAGTTGCAGTATGCATACGCTCAAAACTCTCGACGGTTCATAACACCCGTCGAAGTCGAACGCCGTGACCCAACATTGAGCAACTACGGGACGCCGGAGTTGCCCAGGACTACGCGCAGCAGCTGGAAGTTGCACTACCCACGGAAGAGCAGCTTGGCGCAGCTTGTCTTGAAGATGGCTGGAGGGAAATCCGTTCCGTCATAGGTAGTACTGCTGCAGCGGAGGAGGAGTGGATGGAAGGTGTCGTATGCCCAATCTACAAAATGGGCGACAAGTTGGATTGCTGCAACTACCGCGCGATCACACTGCTGAGCACCGCCTACAAGGTACTCTCCCAAATTCTATGCCGCCGCCTGTCACCATTTGCAAGAGAGTTCGTGGGGGCAATACCAGGCGGGATTCATGGGTGCCCGCGCTACCACGGACCAAATTTTCACGATACAGCAGGTTCTGCAGAAATGCTGCGAATACAATGTGCCGCCACATCATTTGTTCATCGATTTCAAATCCGCATACGACACAATCGATCGAGATCAGCTATGGCAGATTATGCACGAGTACGGATTTCCGGATAAACTGACGCGATTGGTCAAGGCGACGATGGATCGAGTGATGTGCGTTGTTCGAGTATCGGGTACACTCTCGACTCCCTTTGAATCTCGAAGGGGGTTACGGCAAGGTGATGGACTTTCGTATCTGCTATTCAACATCGCGTTAGAAGGTGTGATCAGAATAGCTGGGAAAGACACAAGTGGCACGATCTTCAGGAAGTCCATCCAGGTTCTTGGCTTCGCCGATGACATTGACATCATGGCACGGAACTTTGAGACGATGGCGGAAACGTACATCAGACTGAAGGCTGAAGCTAGGCGGATTGGACTTGCCATCAACGCATCAAAGACAAAATACATGAAAGGAAGAGGTTCTAGGGAAGACAATGTTAGCCTCCCACCCCGAGTTCAGATTGACGGTGACGAAATCGAGGTGGTCGATGAGTTCGTGTATTTGGGCTCACTGGTGACCGCCGAAAATGATACCAGCAGAGAAATTCAAAGACGTATTATGGCAGGGAATCGTGCCTACTTTGGACTCCGGAGGACGCTCCGGTCGAATAAAATTCGCCGCCGCACGAAGTTGACTGTCTACAAGACGCTGATTAGACCGGTGATTTTCTAAGGCCACGAGACCTGGACTATGCTCGTCGAGGACCAACGCGCCCTTGGTGTTTTCGAACGCAAGGTGTTGCGTACCATCTACGGTGGAGTGCAGATGGATGACGGAACGTGGAGGAGACGAATGAACCACGAATTGCACCAGCTGCTGGGAAAACCATCCATCGTCCACATTGCAAAAATTGGGTGACTACGGTGGGCTGGGCACGTCGTAAGAATGCCGCACGATGACCCAGTGAAAATAGTTCTAGAAAGCGACCCAACAGGAACAAGAAGAAGAGGCGCGCAGCGGGCAAGGTGGATCGACCAAGTAGAAGGTGACTTGCGGACCCTTCGCAGACTACGAGGTTGGCGAAGTGTGGCCATGAAACGAGTAGAGTGGAGACGACTTCTTCGGACAGCAGAGGACAACAAGGTCTTAGTCTGATTGGTCAGGTAAGTCATACGTTACGTTACCATCATCATGGTTTGCCTATGAGATCCGCCCATCCGAGAATGATCAATCGAAAGCACAGTCATTGGTATTTGAAGCCACCGTGAATTCAATTTCACGCACTTCTTTCATATAATTCATGTCCTGTGGGCCTGTAGATTTGAAGACATACTTCAAATCTCCGCGTACATCGTACGGGTTAGGCAAAAAGTGTGCGTTTGACTAGCACTGTCACATTAATAGCCCCTCACTCATTTTCAACTTCTTTTCAATTTTCATACTGCCGTACTCTAACGGAACTATCTAACTACCCTCTTTCAAGATCATTGTTTAGCTAATAAATTATCACACTAAATCTTCATGTTAGATAGCATTTCCAACCAACTCTGAAAATCGCAAACTTCGCATATGAAGTAACATAAAAACACTTTGAATGTATAATTTCATGTTTTTAGAATGAAAAGAAACAACTGAAATACACCGAGACAACCATAGAAAACACCGAGCATTTTAAAAATGTTCTCCTATACCGCAACGTTACCATGGTTGTTCAAACAAAGACATAAAGGAAGCTGTAACTCGTTATGTTTACATCAGCTCTCAATGGCTGACGTATAATCGAACCAAAACATAAAAAATCGCCTTCAAACAAAGTGTTCTTGGATGCCTTTTCTGCCACTGAAGTGCTTCAGTCACTCCATTTGTTGAACTTTCAAGCCATTTAACATGCTCGAATTTCTAAACAATATTCTGATCAGCTATTTTTTTGTGTGACCAATTTCATACGGTAGTAGGAAAAACAAAACAGCTGTATCCTGATAGCCCGAGTACCGTAGCTCGAGTTCTGTGTGGTGCAACATGAAGCGATACAAAGCGTTAACATTACCGCAAATTATTCAACATGATATCAACTCGAAACCGGGCATCCACCAACCGTGTCTGCCCGGCCGCCGTCGCACTGCACTGTGGGTTTCTTCAGGAACAAAAAGGATTTAAATTGATTGTTGCTATAATTTTCAAATATTTTAAATATGAAATATATATGTTTTCACAGCGGAAAATCCGCTTGTCCACACTGTGGTCAGTACGTGTTTTGATGCTCATTTTTTTTCCCATGCTTCCGTTAACTAAAGAGTTTCATTTAAACGCGTTTAATAATCTAATTATTCATTACATTAGAGTAGAATTTTCCAAATTATATTTTTACGGTCAAAAGGTGACCATTTTGTAATTATTGGGAAATTTATAGAAACATATGGGAACAATTAAGCCCCATATGACAAATATGTTTAGAAGTGGATTTTACCCTTCATTTTAAAAAACAATGTAGGCGTAAGTTTTGAGCTCATTTTGCACGGGTATCCCATGTCTGAAAAAATCGCCTAATTAACCATTTTGTCAAGCTTCTGAATTCATCCAACATCAGATGCAACTGCTGTTGTTTGCGGTGACATCTATCAGAAACTGTACATAACCTGTCTCTGTTAACAGCGGACAGCGCACTTCATTTAGATTAACATCCGAAGTCTCTCCTTTTTTTAAAACTTTATTAAGGAGATTTGTATCCGCTAGTTAGTTCATCTCCAAATAAAAAAGAGGCCTCAGAATGAGGACCCTCAAATAAAGAGCTTGTTACTTAGAAACCTGGCTCTTCGTAGTTCAGTCATTCAAGTGTTGTATTTGATAAGGCTCAATCGAATTAACTTAAGATAGCCGAGGCTTCTTGTTCACTATACAAAACATCTTAAAACTATAGTCGAAAGTTACAACACAATAAACACTGTATTTTTCGCTATCTAATACGCCTCCTCCATCAGAACGAGATTTTCAGTGGTTTGATTGTATGGTAGTATCGCCAACGGAGGGCAATGCGCTTCTATTGCAGCAATGGACGGAAATCGTGGTCAGCACTCACACAATCATCACGAAACGGTTGCTTTTCAAAGTCGTCGACGCATCGACCGAAAGAACTGGTGATGAAGAACAATGAGGAGGACCACATAATGGTTGCTGCCGAATAAACAGACGAGTGCGTGACACTCATTGAGAGTGGCCTACTTTCGTCGACAACCGAGTGAACACTGAAGACGCACTGATGTAAAATGCAGAAAAACAAACTAAGATACAGAAAATTAAATAGGGGAGAAGAAGTTGGCCTTCTTTAAAACATCTAATAGAGCTGCAGATGTAAGGGTTTCGTCCCCGAGCAGGTCCCGGATGCTCGATATCAGGCCGTGGAAGTCCTTGAGGTTCTGAAACTCCGGGCAGCTGCACACAATGTGTTCCACTGTTGCTGGCATGTCGCATATGACGCAGGTTTTTCTGAAGGGCACCCCTCCGGAATTGTAATAATTTTTTGAATGCCCGTTCCGGAGTCTTGATAAGACTCGCTGCGATTGCAGTTTCCTGCGGTCGGTCCATGCCCTGGTTGTGACTTTGATTTTTCGTATGAACGGCGATCATCTCTTTTTGCTTGTGGTGTTGTGAGGGGGGGGGGGGGGGGATAGGAGGAATATACCCCTCACCATCCCTCTCAAACTGGGGAGTTTGGTAAAGAGAGATGATCAACCCGATTCGTTCCATCTTCAAAGTAGTTGTCCTTGCTCGCTTTCTACTCTCTATATACAATTTTCACACTACTGTACTCCAAAGGAACTATCAACTCTATACTTTCATCTCCTCATCTACCTATCGTTTAAAATGACCACTTTATGTCTGTTATTTGAAGCTTAGCATCTTCAACTATGTAAATCGTTAACTTCACGCAGAAGTAATACAAACAAAATAGTTAAAGCGTTATGTTGCCAAATCACTCGGCCTCCCATGCAGCTCGGATGGTCTGCTTGAACCAGCGCTGGACGTCCTGCAGTGGTACTTGTTTTGTGAACCTGGGCTTCGATTGCCTGAATCCAGCCAGGTGATCAGCGGCTTCTTTCTCTGGTACACCGCAATGTCTAGTAATCCAGGTGTACACCGTGGGGTTTTTTTTTATCGTGGTCTGAATTCAAGGGTGCACCGGTGCTTCGGATGTGAGGGGCTGAACTACGCTATACGAAACCGTTGACACCAGTAAAGGGCGAACACGAAATTATTGCGACACATTCAACAGGGCATAACTTTTTTACCATTGGGTAAAACTCAAACAAATTTTGCACACTTTCTCATTGATGTGTATTGTGTACATGCTGTCAAACTCGAAGTCGTGTTTTTCGATTCAACGAAAATGGAGGTGAACCAACGCGAGTTGAGAGAACAAATTCTTTCCAAACACCTGGAATTTCCTGACCTGTCGCACCGGCAGTTGGGAAAAATGTTGAACATTCACCATTCAACCGTCTCCAGAGTGTTGAAGCGGTTCCAGGAGCGGTTGACGTTGGACCACGGCAAAGGAGCTGCAAGAAAACCGGGACCGGAGAACAAAAAGACGGAGGGAAAGGTGAAGCGGATGATTAAAGCAAATCCCAACGTCTCAAGCCGTGATTTGGCTAAAAAGATCTGCATGTCGCAGAGCTACGTCCAGAATGCAAAGAAGAGAGCTGGACTACATACATACAAGGTACAGAACTTCCCAAACCGCCATGAGCGGCAACAATCGACGGCTAAAACTCGGGCACGGAAGCTCTACGAGAAGATGCTGACAAAATATGGCTGCTGTGTGATGGACGACGAAACGTATATAAAAGCCGATTTTAAGCAAATTCCGGGGTTGGAGTTTTTCACCGGCAAGAGCAAGTTCGATGTGGACGACAAATTTAGAAGAAGAAAATGTCGAAGTTCGCCTCCAAATATCTCATTTGGCAGGCCATCTGCTCTTGCGGAATGAGGAGTGAGCCTTTCGTGACAAAGGGCACAGTAAATGGCGAGATCTACAAATCTGAGTGCCTCGAGAAGCGCCTTTTGCCGTTTTTGCAGCAGCACGACGAAGCTCCGCTATTTTGGCCAGATTTGGCATCATGCCACTATTCTAAAAGTGTCCTGGAGTGGTATGAGGCCAATTCTGTCCATTTTGTTCCAAAGGACATGAATCCGCCAAACTGTCCGGAGCTGCGCCCGGTGGAGCAGTACTGGGCAATAATGAAGCGGGAACTTCGGAAGAGCAAGAAGACAGTCAAAGACGAGAAGGACATGTTAAGAAAATGGAAAAAAAACTGAGAAACTGGTACCGGATGACACTGTAAAGACTTTGATGGAGGGCATCAAGCGAAAATGCGTTCAATTTTACACTCAAGGCTCCATCGATTAACTTTTCTTTTGATTTTTGAAGTAAATATATGTATAAATCTACCCTAAAATTTTGGTTTGATTCTAAACATTATAAGAAAATTGGCATGGCATTTTCGGTGTCGCAATATTTTCGTGTTCGCCCTTTATCATATCGTCAGCCGGTGTCATGGTGGCGTGGAAACCATCGGTGGCTTCGGCGGAGAAAACCGAGCATCTTGGTGGAAGGCTGTTGCTTATAGTGATGCCCTCCCCAGATATCCCGATGCCGACACCTTCCGTGGATCGCGATCCGTACGTGTAACGATGTGTATAGTTACCAAATTTTGCTCCGAGGAGCTCAGCTACCGTTCTACGTGCACGTGCTCAACTTTTTGGCTTAGTTCTAGTACTCTCATCGGTCCCAAGCTAATCGATGCACCACTCGAAACATAGGAAAATCCACAAACCCCTCATTTTATCAGTCAAACTTTCATAGCGAATCAAAACAAGTGTAGACTAGAATTTCAACTAGAATGAGCACAAGTAACAATTCAGTAACCATTTGGCATCCACTCTGATTTATGATGGTTTTATAACGGCAATGAACAATCCAGCATTTGAAAGTGTAAACCACTCCTACTTAGTAATTCAGGTTTTGCTGTTTTAAAAACCTTTTATAGGCTGGCAAGAAAGTCAAAAACTGTATTGTTTTAAAATAAATTTAAATCTGTTCTTAATCCCTTCTTAAAACTGTTCTGTAATTCAAGCATAAATGTCATTAGCAATTGTTTATTAATGTCTTGATAAAATACTTTATAAACGTGTTCTATCATTATTAAAGCAACCTTAAAACCATTAGCTTTTGCATTAGAGGAAAAAGCATTTATTGTTGCTTTTTAGGCTTTTTAAAGTGCATCAAAAACTCCCCAATTACTCTGTTTATAAATTGAGCTTAAAAGATGGTTCCTCACAGTTAATAAAAGCCAAATTTATGAAAAGGAAATCTCGAAGGATAGACGAAGTAGGATGAAAAATTCAAGTCGATTTCAGCAAAATTTACTTCTTTAGAAGAACCAGCACACCATCAACGACTGACCATCTGGCGGAGAAGAGCAAACTGAGCGGGCCCCTCGAGTTCATAAAACATTGTCGAATGTTTAAACAATAGACCGGTCTTCTCCAGATCTTGCGAATAGAAAACAACCGACAGCAAACAACTGAAACTGTTAGTTAGCGGAGATTAGCTGGTTTCCAATCCATAGCAGCGATTTTATTCGACGAAAGAATCAACTCCTCGAAAATTTCATTCAAGCGTACATCCCCGCCTTCTTGAATGGTGCACTTCTGTAACCATCCAGAAGAAGGGGATCTTTTTCGGGATTGCGCTTCCAGCTGTTCGAAATGCGAAATTTTGTGAAACAGTATCGCAAACCATCTGAGTAACTGCTCCCAATCTATCGGGAGAAAACCACCTGGAAGAACCCTGGATCCCACAGCGCCACTATCGAAAGATAAACAAACTTTGGCGTTTAACTTTTTGCAGGCAATTTTGCCCTCCCCTTGGCTAGTTTTTGCACCTTGATGCTGGGGGGCGGGCTTAATTTCATGCTTTTTAGTGGAGTGTTGGAGACGGTAGGTTTATGGCCGGCGTTGCTGGCTCATGCCGCGATAGAATGGCGCCATGGGCAGGCAATGGGGATTACTAAGCTTCCCCTCTCTGATAAACCACTGCATGAGAGAACCAAAGATCTAGTCTAGCAGTGATAGTATCACACTTGTTACTCCTTCGATTGAAAGCCGCGTCGTAGTACGCTTACGTATAGGCACTGACGTTGGGTGTGATACTGGCGGGTTTTGCCGCAAATCACTCTTAATTTATTTATTTTTACGCAGATAGATTTATTTGGGTTTGCAAGGGAATTATACTATTGAAATATTTCAGAAAGTGCCCATCGATGCTCCTTCTATTTGCGTGACAAGCTTTCATTGTTGTTTTCATTGAGGTATTACTCAGGGAACAATGTTAAACACCATTTTTGTACATGATATTGTAACTAATATTATATGTTCTTCATTTTGATTTGGGATAAGTGTTTGAACTATGATTCGGGATTTCCACTGTGGTGTGCTTCTATTGTGACATACCCATATGTATTTTTGTGGTGCGACATAGTGGAAACGTGAGAGCGTAATTGGAACATTTACCCTATACAATATACAATTTAAAATTAGCTTGGAAACTTACTTCAAAGTGAAGCATTTTAGTCACTAGAAGGTCAAAGCCAGAAGTACTTGAAACACGTTAAATTTAAGTTTAAAAGCATGGGTTATGATTGTGTGGGTAGATTAGAGATTTCAGTTATTTATTAAATAAACTTCAATTAGAGAATTCAGAAAGTTAATTAACATAAGAGATAGGACGCGGGGGGTCCGCTTAGGGAGGCGACTAGCCTTTGAAGTTGTATAATAAATCTTCCTATTTAGTGTATTTGTTAATTACAGGCAATGTTAATAGCGAAAGTCATATCTTCAACCAGACGCTTACGAACAAGTAAAGTTTTAGGAAAGATGTGTTAATTATGTTGATAGGTTTGAAATAAGAATTAGGATTGTTGTGCTTTAGGTAAGGTATGATGTGTCAACAAAACCCTTTTGAGCAAATTTTCAGACATCAAAGTGATTGAGTGATTTATTGAAAGATATTGCGTTGCGAAAATTGACAAGTCATACCATCTAACATAGTAGTAGTAGCAGTGTCGCATAATCTTATCACAATTGCTGCAAATGGAGGGGCCGGTAGGACTGAATACGGATCAAAACTAACATAACTACTAACACTAAAATCATCCCGGAACTAACACTTATCCATTGCACTAGTTATATATTAGTTTTATTTTCCTACTAAGTTATCTATGTTTCTTTCTAGTGTTTGGATCAAATACAACTAATACTAATCTACCTTTATGTATGTTTTACTCCCTTTTAACCCATTATCTTCATGAATGGCGAATCATATGCCGTGAGACACGGGGATTTCAATTGACTAAGGAGAAGGAAAAGAATAACTTCGAACAGGATATCAAACAAATTCAGGACCAATCCAAATGAGACCAGAAATCAACAAGGCATCGGGGCGTTATATACTCCGAGAGGTATTTGATAAATAATCAAAAAGTGGTAAGTTAAAATCATAGTGGAGCCAAGGATCATGAGAGGTAATTGTCTATAATTCATTAATTAGTAGAAATCTCGATAACTTTTTCAAGGGAGCGTATCGGCTTTTGTAGGCGGTGCGTTTGCTCGTCGATTTGGCGTAGCTGGTTGCGTGGGCGATGCTAGCACTATCATCAGATAGGAAAATTTTCCTCTACCTGGTAGTGGTGTTGGTAGGCGTGTGCGAGCTGCCGGTTGCGCCGGATCGACGATCGGATGCATTGTTTGCAGGAGCTGGTGCTTCCCTTTGAAAAAGTAATCGAGAAACAACCATATTATCCTGTAATTGATTTTACTATTGTTATATATCAATGAAATTAGTCATGACAGAGTAGGAAGTACAATAGACACAAGTTGACACAATAAACAAGACAAGTGGGGGTTAATACACAAGACAAAATGACAAAATAAGTGACGACAGAAGACAAGACTGGGACAAAAATCACCCTTAAAAAAAAAAAAGAATGCGCAATTATATTATCAAAACTATTTGGATCAGCACAAAAACAACAGTGACCAAACGGGCACCATAGCCTAGGAACGTCTGTGTGTTGATTTAAAATAGAGGCTCATAGAAGCAAAATTTATCAATAAAAGGGGTCCAGTGTAGAGTTTAAGCAAGTGCTGCCACTGGATCACTAAAAAAAAAAAACTTTTTGCAGGCAACTTTGCCTCCATAAATGCTGCCATAAATCTGAATGGGTTAGGATCAAGCAAAATGGCTTCAGATAAATACAGTTCAGCGTGCAAGCTTTCTTCATAAAAGCCATTTTAAAACCTTATTAATTTGTTAAGGTATTCTTGAAAGCAAAACATCTTTTTCACATATGACCCATGAAAATCAACTTTTATGCCACCGCCATGTTGCAATTAGTTTGCTTGTTTTTTACAATCTTTGATTTTCTATCTATATTTCCTTAGATATAACTATGTTTTGGTAAATTCAGCAACGAGCAAACATTTAAATGCGAAAATAATAAAAAAAAAATCTCGGCCAAGCTCGATCTGAAGAATTTTTTTTTTTTAAATCGTTAGTTTCCACCGGTTGGTAATACTGTTGAGTTGTCTCCTGCCCTGCAACGGTCCTTAATCCGCTGTCTGTTTTTGTTCTTGAAAAGAGTCAACTTTTCTCTCCGCGCCAATGGCCTTCGGCCACTGGAGGGAAGTCGACGTTGGTAGCCGTCCAGAGGACTCTGTTCCCTTAGTCGAGGAGAGAGATCCTTACGTTGCCGAATGTTTTGGCACCGGCTTTAGTGGCAATGGCTGCGTTAAGACGATGCCGGAAAGGAAGAATTTCAGCCTCCACACACACGCAGCTGGGGTGAAAGGCAGGAGATCAGATACTTGTCTATTATATTTAGGTGTTGTAGATCGGAGATAGAACTTCTACGAGCTTCTCGTAGACGATGGAGGTGAACCTACTGTCAATGACGGCACGAGCTACTCTAAGGCGGATATCATGGTTGTTGGAGCAACCATCAGATGGTCCTGATGAGGTTACCTATGCTGCGACATTCCTTCTTCACTTACTGAAAGTGTGGCACAAAGGATAGTGTGCGGTTTATCGTCACTCCCAGCACACGGACGGTTTTCTTGGTTGGAACTGTCGGACCGTGATGCTGACTCGGTGAAGAGATGAATTTTCTAGCTGATAGCATGAAACCAATCGAGTTGGCCCATTTGAAGACGGCGGATGTATGCTTTTTCAAGCTGTTATTTATTTATTTATTTATGTTATGGTCAACAGGTAAAATATTCACCCCAATGACAGTGTACTTACTTACTAGACAAGTTAACATAAAATACTCTTGAAATTGCACTTATTTCTAAAACGGGAAACATTAAAGTCAAATACATTGTAGCATCTGCACATCCTCCGCATGGGCTCATTCCATTCGTAGTTGATTCGTGAAGGCGGTTGTTCAGGGAAGCATGCGATCGTAGATTACGGCGGCGGGTATTGGTGTCGATACTACTCAGCAGTGTAGAACAATCAACGTTTCCATGAAGAAGATCACCGACGAAGCTCGCCATTGCTACGTTACGTCTCGCATCCAAAAGCTCTAAGTTGATAAGCATACAATGGCTTTCTAGGGTCATTCCAGCGAAAATGCCATACAGCATACCGGGTGAACTTCCGTTGAATAGCTTCAATACGCATGGTTTCATTTTGGTAGTATGGAGACCACACGACCGTCGAATACTCCAAAATATGTCGCACCAACGAACAGTATAATGCTTTTAGGCAGTATAAATCTTTGAATTTTTTTGCGAATCGGAATATGAACCCGAATTGTGAGGAAGCTTTGGATACTACGTATGCCAAAATGATCCTTAAAGCTGTGTTGCTGCTAGGGTGGGGTACCTAGGCGGTTACCAGGACAAACACCTCGGCGGGCTTGGCTAAGCAACGGCCTAAAAATGAGGGTGATGGCTAGCTCGATCTGGTGGTCAATTCTTAGCCTCAAGGTAGGCTGGAGTGATTTATCGGGCTAATCAGGACTCGGATATAGTGTGATTGAATGTAAAAAGCTACTGAATTACACTTTAGAGGTTTATTTCCCTGCAAATTACATGTTGTATGTGTGCGTGTGTGTGTGAGTGTGTGTGTGTGTGTGTGTGTGTGTGTGTGTGTGTGTGTGTGTATGTGGCGTGTATAGTGTATGGTTTCTACAACTACCTGGCCGGCCGGCGACTGCTGGATCTTTTGTGCGGTGATGCTGCACGTGGTGGTTGTGGATTCGGCGTTGTTGACGTCCGCCGTCGGCGACTACGGCGGTGACGCTGGCCTTGGTTACACCGGAGACTTCGGTGTTGGTGATGGTGACGGTGGTTGAGTAAGGTCGTTTGGTGGTGCCAGTTGGTATGCCAAGTCACAATGGTGGACGGTGGAGAGGTGGCTTCTTCGGTGGGAGGTTATGTCCCGGCACCTTACACGAGGTACTGGCGGGTCCCTCTCAGGATTCTGTGACCCTCCGGGAACGATCGGGGTACGAATCCGGTTGGAACTCGTTCAGATGACTTCGGGCCTCCAACCCCTGGTCGGTGAACTACCACTGGTATAACGGAAAGGTCCAAAGTGGTCCTATCCTCCGGGCCGTCGAATGGAACTGGCTCTCCAACGGTCAATCGCCCACGGAAGGCCTGTTGGCGTAATCTGGCCGAACACCTCGATCGAGCGTACTTAGCACGAAAACTTAACGGGTCCTAAAGAAACGGTCTTAGGCCCGATTGTGACATGTGACCTTTTCAATCCCTGTACCATACCTGACTCTCTCTCTATCCACTCCTGCTACTACGACACTCTTACTTTTCTTCACTATAATTTTACCGGTTTTTTTTTTAGCTTGTTCAACTGCTCTCGTTTAAGGTTACTAGGCAAGTGGCGGAAGAAGTTGCTGTGCTACTCGCCGTTCCCTTTCTCTGTACTTCTCGTACCCATTCTCTTATGTTCCACTGAACTCAAATTGTTGGCTCATCACCTATTCCAGCAGTTGGTAGCAAACTGTGGTACTGTATAGTGTACTTAAACTAGGGGTGTCAAATTGGCAATTATTATTTAAATTCAAATGGACATGCAAAATACGATAAACATACAGAAATACATCAACAAATGTTACAAACGGTAACAGCTGAGCTTGGAGTCGATCAGTATTCCCAGATCCTTGATAGTCGATTCACGTTTCAAAGCTATGCCCGTCAGGGTGTAGTCATGGTGAAGAAGCGAACGCTTGCGGCCAAAGGAAATTACAGAGCGTTTCGAGAAATCCAGTGACATGCGATTAATACGACACCACTCAGCGAAGACTTGCAATTTTTGCTGCAAGAAAATGGCTTCACTAGGTTATTTTATCACGAAGTAGAGTCGTTGGAGAACGCCGGATGTCACGGGGAAGCCTACACCTATCCTGTCGTATTTAGCCAACGCAATGTCATGGTTCATTTGGTCAAATGCTGCGGAGAGGTCTGTGTAGATGCCATCTACTTGATGGTCACGTTCTACTTCATGAATGATGAACGAAGTGAACGTAACTAAATTGGTCGTCGTGGCACGCTTAGGCATGAAGCCATGCTTATCCGTCGAGATACAGTGTGCAAAACTTTGAACCAATTTTTCGAGTACAATCAACTCAAAAAGTTTGGAGGTAGCACTTAACGAAGCTATTCTACGGTAGTTTGAAACAGTCCTTTTGCAGCCTTTCTTGTGGATTGGGAACACGAAAGACTCTTTCCAGCAAGCTGGGAAAACCCCCAGACATCAAGGAGAGATCGAAAACGTTACTTTACCAGACGCAGCAATTACATCCTGAGTGCTGAGTCGTTCGTCGTTGAACACACTGCTGAATTGTGTGCGAAACAAGTCGGCAATACCCACGATAGAGTCCAGTTCCACTTACTTGAGGGTAGTCCGCTTTCCTTTCTTTGGGCATTCACATGGCGCCAACAGTTCTTACGATTTGATGTCAGACGACGCTGAAGCTGGCCTTGCTGTGCATGGTACAGTTGGTTGTTAACTCGCGTGTAATCCATGTTCGCTTTAGAATAACATGCTTTCGTGGAATCGGTTCAGGATTTGCTGTGTTTATGAAGAGCAGCCCTTTTAATTTTTTTTTCAATCGCTTAAGCTCTGAATTCGACCAGGCAGGTTAAACAGGTTCGCGACTGATTCACTTAGGTACGAATTGATCGATTACGTACAAAAGAATATTGGATATCGTCGATGCCGCGAGATTAGAATCACAGTCACGCAGTGCCTCTTCCCAGCCGACATTTGAGAGAAAATCATTCATTTCGCTGAAGTTGGCTTCGCCAAAGCTATAGATGACGCTCTCTACAGTGTCTTTGAAATTACGATGAACGTTGAGCTTGATGCTCACCAGCAGAGGAGGATGATGTCTACAGTTTTTAACCAATCCTCTGCCATGAGGAAGGGTTGCTGAAGCCACCACCATCGGTGGTGTCAGCACTGTAGCCTACAGTTGTTATGCTTTGTTTATATGTGCATTGACGACACGTATGCGTTACAAAATCTTGTGTGAATAATCATTAATGAAACTTGAATTTTCCATGATTAGCTTGCCTAATTAAAAAAAAATAATATAATGAATATTTAATTCCTACAAGTACGAGTTTGTTGAACATTTATCACGATTGTTTTGCCACGCAACAAATCGAACATCTATTTGAACGGAGCATAATTTCTCAATGTTTGCATCAGCTGCCTTAGATTGGCAGATAATCGAGCCAAAGAACCAACAACTTTGGCTTCAAGCCAAATGTTCGTGGATGACGTTTCTGCCACCGGAGTGTTTTTAACAAGCGCGGAGGGGGCTGATATGATGGAACAATCAGTGCACATCTCCTCACTTATGAAACAGAGATCGAGCATGCGGTTGTTATGGTTTGGAATTCCATTCATCTGTCCGAGTGTTGCAGTGCAATAGGCATCCAGCAAATAACATGGTGCCTGACCAATCGACGAACGGGATGCACAAGGAAAGTGAAATCCTGCAGCATTGCGCTTCCAGCAGACGTCGCGTAGGTTGAAGTCTCCCAGAATGATTAAGTTGCCATTGGCGCCCATGTGCGAACCAATCCAATCGAGTGACAGCAGGTGCTTTTCGGGTTAGCAGTCAAAGACACCATTCATCGCTATCAGGAATAGGGTGACCGCAAAAACCGATCCCTGTGGAATACCTGTCTCCTCGCGAAAGATCCTGGACTGGGTGTTTCTCATCGAAACTCGGAACGATCGATCGATCAGAAAGTTTTGGGCAAACTACATTACGTGCCCCTTCAATTCCCAGCTTATTATCTTGTTCACAAAGGCGGGTGTCCATGTCTAGTTGAAAGCTTTTGAGATGTCCAGCCAGACGATTTCCACGTGATGTCTCTGGTCGTGTTCCTCATTAAAGACATCTCCCAGTGCCGAAACCTTGTCTGAAGGCGTGTTGCCGGTGATCCAGCAGCCCATTTGACTCCAAGAAGAACTTGAGCCTGCGGTTGATCATTCGTTCGAGCACTTAGGCCATCTACACGGCAAGTGCGGAGATGGCGATCCCATCCATTTGGAAGTAGAATGGTGTTAAGAGTCGCTTTCCGTTGAGCGCGTTCGGCTGAGGATTGCGAGGCGTTAATGCTTTCCAAGAAGCCCAGCTTTCTTGCTGGGCGTTGCATATTTCTTGCCTACATTTGTTCTGCAGCGCCCGGTAACGCGTGAGCGCTTCTTCCCTGTGCTTTGACTGCGCTCTTGGTGATATCGTTCCACCAACGGAGAGCCTTTCGTGCGAGTACACTGCTGGTTTTCGCTATCTTGGCGGTAGCTGCGTCGAATATAACCTTTGTAAAGTCCTAATTGTGCTCTGGGTTGCGAGCCTGATCCAGGGAATTGTAAGATTCCCTGAAGCCTTCCCAACTAGCTTCATAATGCCGCCAGCGTGGCCTTCGTGTGACTTTTGGCACCGTTGAGGCGGAGAGCTGAACCTGAACCGGGTAATGGTCACTGCCATAGAGATTTGAGTTGGTGCACCAGGTGATCTTCCCCGCTATGGAGCGACTGGCCGTGGAGATGTCCATGGCACTGGAGTTGAAGAAAGTAGGACTTCCGTTATTGAGTATTGTCATGTCTTCCTGTTCGAAGATGTCCATTAAGGTGCCTCCTATGGGATCTGAACGGGGGCAGCCCCAGGTGGAATGATGCCCATTGACGAACATCTTAGGTTCGGAGAGTTAGCTGAAGGCGTTGTTGATTTGGTTGTCCAGGTTCGCGATTCTACCACATGGCAGGTAGAAACATGTGACTGCAATGTTTGTAGGTTCCTCCAGTTGAACCGCGATCACACGGAAAGGTATTTGTTTCAATACGCCGATAGCAACGCCAATTCTGCACAAAAAAAATACTTTCATAGCCCCGCCCCTGACAGAACTTCCCACCATTTTTTATGAATGGGGTGAGGCAGAAAGTATCTTTTGTGCAGAATATGCAAAAAATAAGGGACTTGGGATGTTAATCTTAATGCATATTCAGAGGTACCAGACATGTTCTGCAGTGTCACATACTCTATTTTGTAGTCTGTGAGAGGAAAATCATAAATCGTGTCATCAAAATACATTACATGTTGACAGATTGAGCTCGTGAGAGTGAATTTTTGACTTATGATTACGTCTTTCGGCAACATATTGGGGTGCAATTTCAAAAAAGTTTAATCGACCGCGTTACGAAAACTGGTCAGGTTTTGACCACTTATAACTCTGTGAATGGTGGATGGATTTTAATTCTAAACAAGCCAATCGATTGGAAATTTTTCTACAAATCTGCTTTAATGAACATTTTATCAATTTTCACTAAGTCACTATTGAAAATCACGCAAAAGTCCAACAGTTGCAATGGTGATCAAAATTATCACCAATTGCCTGCAAAAAAGTGGTTTCCCTAGCACAGTCGCCGAATATTGATACCGAGCATGTAATCCTACTTGTTCAATAAAATTTGAATTATTTGGCTCTCTGGGGCTGGTAGTAAAGCGGTTCGAAAATGTATGAGAAAAAACATTTTTTTTTTATTTAATTATAGCTTGTTTAACAATAATTTCCAAGACAAATCAAATAATTGATTTCTTAAGCTTTTCGACATTTTTATTTACCTGAATATCATCATATGCGTATTATGTCCACTTTTACAAATTTATATATGTGGATTTTTATTACTTACTACTGTGAAAAATAGCCTTGACTTAATGGTTCATTCGTGAATTTTCAAATCTTTCACATAGTTTTGAGGTGGAATATGCGCAAAACACATAAATAAAATTCCCCAATTAAAAAAAAAAAACATGTCGTATCGGGATTTCAGTGGCAAACAATTTTAATCCTTTTTTGTCTTCATAATCCCCACTGTGCGCCGGTTTGAATCGGTGTTCTTGTGGCACCGTTTTGCATCTGAGGTTTCGGTGGTTTTGCTTCACCAATTCAAATCAAACCCGAGCCCGAACCCGGTTGGAAAGCATTCCGCATGCGTGTATGTGTCGGAATTGTGGTACGGACATTTCCCATGGATCGGGGTTCCATTCTATAGCAACTTTGAGCAACAGCAGCAGCAGCGTAACATAATCCGTCTGTGCATTGAGTGATGTTTTTATGCACATTTGGTTTCATTTACGCTTCGGGTAAGGCACACCTAAACCGAACCACGGAGCAATCCGAGACACAGGCAGACAGAGACAAAGGCGCGAGACAGAGAAAGAGCTTCACGTGTTTGGTTTAAATGATAGAGTTATTTAAGTTTTGGCTCGGATAACACAAGTTCTACATCGTTTGAGTGTTGGATGCGCTTTTCAGGAATTGTCAAAGAGATTTTTGTTGTTGCACTTTACATATTGAGGCCAAATGGTGGTCTTCTTTGGTTTATCAAAAGTGCAATAAAGTTGAACGTTTAAGAGCAACAAATGAATTGCATATTTGCACAGTTGTAAGCTCTTAAAACATAAGATTGTTTGATTGATTTAATTTGATACTTAAAGATTATTAGATTCTATCAGAATTAACGTGAACCTTTTTGTTGCTCTAATTGAACTTAATATTAAAATGCTGAAATTATTGGTTTTTAGAACGTTAAAACTGGTTTTACACGGTATTACCGATAAAACAGGTTTCTCTGTGAACAAGCAATTAACGGGCTTGATTATTACTTGAGGAATATTGCACTTTCCACACAACATGCAAATTCATGCAGTGTGTTCGTGTGCGAATATACTAGCGCTACCTTGTTGTCGATTCGGTGCATCACCCTTCGGAAAGATCCCTTGTTCGTCGATCAACGAGCTGTCAACCTAACGCAGTCGTCCTAACGGTTACATGGTATGTACAAAGATGGAGTTGACGTTTGTTTACTTCCTTCTTCCGTCACCGAAGGGAACCCTCCACTGTATAAAAGGGACGATACCACATGGATATAACTCTCTTGTTTTTCGGCTGCTAACACGGAAAGAATAGTTTGCGAAGACTTTCGAAGAGTGAACCGCTAGTGAAGAAAGTTAATTGAATGTTGTAGTTAAGCTAGAATAAAGTTAAGTAGTAGTTAAGCTGAAATAAAAGTGAATTAATGTAGAACCTGAAAATAAAGTGAAATTAATAGCATGAACTGTAAATAAAGTGGACTTAATGAACTAGTGATCTGTGGAAGAAAGTACTGCGAAAGTGATTAAACTGCTGCTGCTTTCCGCTGACATCGACACAGTGTTTGGCATTCAAAGCATTCAATAATTAATTCTGGAAATTCTATTTGAATTGCAGTTTGTTGTTGTTGCCACTTTAAAATTTAATAAAACTCTTACATGATTGCACAATCAGTAATTCGATTATCTTTTAAAACGTTCCAACAATCTATAGCATTTTTTAGTGTAGTTATTGCTCAAGAGCAGTAAGGTTTGTTGATCACTTCGTATCAAGCAATGGGATTTTTGCCATCTTTTATTTAGTGAGCGTCCATTAAGGATGCCAAAGTAAAACTATTAGATTTCGCATAATTCTTTCAAAGAGGCTTCTCCCATTTTCTGTATTCATGAGTGCCGACCGCATGCTGAAGCCATCCAACCGCGAAGAAAAGTTTCCAACTCCCTGGTGTGCCATTTCACACCGGTCCGGTGTCGGTCGGTGGTGGAAGAACACAATTTCGCATTCAGTCGTCTCACTCTCCAGCTTCGTCACAAGGCACGGTGGGTCCAAAGAAAGGCAACTTTGTTGAAAAATCCATCATCTGAATAGGATGTCGTTGCGGTTGTAACAAAAATGTAGAATTCCCAGAAGGAAGTATGTTTAAACTTTACTCGACAAACTCACCAGATGAGCACGGACCAGGAGCTTTCACATCCGTACCTACATTGTGAAAAGTGTAAATGTTGAAACTCTGTGTTCCCACGCTGACCGTTGTTCCTCTAGAGGGATTTACCGGATTTATTCCATTCACCGTTAAGTGAATAGCTTGTCCTTGCCGGTTTCATTTGCTTTTACGGTTACTCGTCTTTAGCGACGCTTTATGGAGTTCGCAATTCTGTCCGGAGCAAAACGAAACGTTTGTCTTCGTCACACAGTTTACACAGTGCTCTGTCTATTATATACGCTGGAGTGGGCAGAACCGACCAAATGACTCGCCTGCAGCGACCGATTTTCGTCACATTCTCGTCCCGCTGAACATCAATGAGGAAAGTTAAACTTAACATTTAGCGTTCACGATCTTTTGCTTTTTAACCTCAAATTATACTTATGCACAGTTTAAATCTAAATTGTTCAACAAACTCATACCCATCAATTTATCTCACAAATAATATAAGCGTCCCCGTGTTATTAAGGGGAATGCAGACCAGTTTGGAGTGACTAACTTCGTCGTATTTTGACGTAGGATTACGTCTTTTCACAACATATTGGGGGTTCAATTAAAAAAAACCAAAATCGACCGCGTTACGAAAAATGGTCAGGTTTTGACCACTTATAACTCTGTCAATAGCAGATGGATTTTAATTCTTAAGAAGCCAATAGATTGGAAATTTTTGTACAGATCTGATTTAATGAACACTTTATCAATTTTCAACAGGTCAATATTCAAAATTACATAAATGTCCAACTGTTGCAATGGTGATCAAAATTCTCACCGATAGCCTGGAAAAATCACTTTTCCTAACACGGATTTCGAAATTGAATTCCATCCGGTCTCGCCGAACGGTGCTTTTCAATCAACGTATTTGTTGGTGTCCGGTCGGTCGTCATCATCAGCAGCTATAAAGGCTGCCCTCAAGAGCTCTAGATGCTGTGTTGCCAGGTCATTTTTCAAGAAAAATGTTGTTCCAGTTAGAATATAAAATCTGGAAAAATCCGGAATGCCAAATACGTAAACATTCTATTCTAAAATATTGTTGCTACAGTTGAAAACCGGAATAACCCACCGGCGAAAATCGATGTTACTCTCGATCTATACGTTATACATATTATCGGAAGAAGTGCGCATTATAGCGCATCATTGTGCGATTCAAGCGCACTACTTCCGACGCTATGTATAACGTTTAGAAAGAGAGTAAAACTGATTTTCGCAAGTGGGTTATTTCAGTTTTCAACTGTAGCGACAATAATTCTTTTGAAATCAAATTGATGTACCATAACCATGAAAAGGCTAAGAAATGTATTTTCACAATGCGTCCAAAAAGTTTGAATATCCGTACAGAATTTAAAAAATGGAGCTAAGTCTTATGTACATATTTTTACAATGATTTTTTAATTGTAACCTAGAGGAAACGTCGGCCTCGGCAATACCTTAACCCAAGGTTGCAAAGGCTCATTTCAGCTAAAACAATGTTTTTCTAAATTATGAAATAATTAGATGCCATGATCAAATTTTGAATTGGTAGGATACAAGAAGAGATTGCAAAGAATGTGTTTGACATATTAAACCTGTTTATTTCACTTCATGAGAGTCACAATCAGCGATTTTTCACAAACTCACTCACTCAGCGATCAGCAAATCGCTGATTGTGACTCATAGAAAGCAAAATTTACAGGTTTTATGTTTCCAACGCATACTTTGTAACCTCTTCTTGTAAGTTACAAGTAAAACATGCCATCATACCATCTTTTGGTTTTATTATTCCGAAAAACATTATTTTAGCTGAAATGAGTCTTTGCAACCTTGCCTTAACCTATTATCATCAGGGAGGTAAACAACGTCCTTGAAAGCTCAAATTTGACATGTGGATACATCGTGTTTGAGAGCATATATTGGCCAAATTTGAGTGCTTTTGGACTTTGTTTACCCCCTGACGATAATAGGTTAAGGTAGTCAAAGCCGATATTACCCCTATTTTAAAATATTATGAAGCAAATAATCGAGCAAGTTAGAATGGATGGGTTTTTAAAGAATAATGAGTTTAAAACTAATTTTTTTTATTTAGCCTTTATTATGTCATGCATCCTAGTGTCTCAAAGATTGCCCAAGTAACATTTCAAGTTTTATCGTGGTTTTAAAGTGTTCTACAAGTCTAAATCATGGTCTTCAGAACCCTCATAAAACCCAAATTACTACTTGGGTGGGTTAGTTATTAATAATACTAAAGGTTTGACAACATCTTTATCCAGAAATTACGCAGACTGAAAATTTAATAGAGAACGTACACACAAGACACAACACCAAGTAGACCACTAGACAATTTTATTTTTATAAAAATTCATCATGCAGACTCGGAAATCAAATCCTTACTTTGTGACACGCATACAGTTTGTCTAAACTACGGATAACTACACTAACTGCATGTCCTCTACGTCAGCATAATCATGATTATTTCACGATGCCAAAGAATTAAATCACTATATAACTCAAATGGCAGTCTGAAGGCGTTTTTTTCTTATTATTTTACCTGTGTCTTAGATCACGGAAATGTTCGCTAGTCTGAATTTCCTTGGTTTTCTTCACAGGATATCTACGACAATTTTTCAAGAGTTCCCTTTGAATCATCCTAGAATGTTATCATACTTATATTCTGAGTTTCCTAGCAATAATCTACATAATCTCCATATGTTTTACATAACATTCTGGGCGTTCTCTGCAAACCACATGAATTTTATAACGAAATCTCACAAACTGGTAATAGTTCCCAAGATTCGCTATACATTGTCTCCATCATTCGCTACGAACTTCCCTTGGAATATTCTTTATAATTTCATTGTTACACCCTTCTCTGAGGTTCTTCTCGCAGAATTAATTTTTAATTCGTCAACATTTCATTATAATTAATCGCAGACCCAAGTAACCAAAAGTTCTGATAAAAGGCTATTTGTGGCTTAAGCAGCTTGGTTGAAGGTGGTCTATAGAATTCTAAGCAGCCTCATTTTTAAGTCGTTATAAGAACTTGAATGTTCCGGTACCATAATTGAGAGCATTCTAAGCAGCCTCTGGCGGAACTTGAACAAAAATTTTTCCTCTACACCAATCTATATTAAGTTCGCACTTTTATGAAACTTATTTCTAAAGGCAGGTATTCATGTGTATTAATTATAAGCATTAGTAGTAGAATTGAAGTTGTTTGAAAAATTAAACTAAGTAATTCTGCGTGAGAGTCCCAGCGCGAACCGCTACGTCATCTGAGATATATTAAAGTGAGCTGTTGTCCCGCCTACTGTTGGAGTTTTCAGTGCCAGCCGACTGACTTGAATACGAAATACACAACACCTTGATGAATTTTAAATTGGTGTTTGCCCGCATGGTATTCCAACCCACTTGTGGCGCAGTGGTTAGCAATCGTAGATCGCATGCCGAATACACGGGTTTGAATCCTGGAAATTACTCTTTAATTTTTTTTTTTTTTTTTGTTTCGATAGAATGTTGTTGCACTGCATAAATATAAGAATTATGTTTTATTCGGGCCACTGATCATTTCATATTTACGTACATTAAATTTTGGTACTAATAAAGACTTGTGCGGATTGCTTCATGTGGCTTGAAAGTTCTGTCGGAACTTTAATTGAATTTTATGGAACTTGGGGGGTTCCATTGAAAGTATTTAAATGATTCCCTTGTGGATTCTCTTCAGCATACCCATTATATTATTCTCAGATTTCCTTACAAATGCTCTCCGGAATTTCTTGAATTCAACGTTCCTTAAAAGTCATCTTAAGAAGTTTGTAAAATTTCTCTCCAAAATCCTATTCGCTTTCTCAACGCAATCTCCTTTCCATGCAATTATCATCTGAGTTACGATGAAACTCTACTCAGAATTTTTTGGGATGCTCCACAAGGTCCACCGATCAACTCTTTGCAGAATAAACATAAAATACAGAAAATCTAAGGCAAATCAGAATTCAAAAATAATTGATAATTCTAAGGTAACTCAGAATTCTAGAATACTTAAAAAATGCTAGGAAATATCAAATGCCTTTAAAATTCTCCTTAAAAGATTCTATGAATTATCCTCAAAAATTCTTACGGCCTTGGTGCCAGGATCCCGAAAGTTTGTTTAGATTCTAAAACCTTGCTTATTTTCCAAGACTCATTTTTTTTTGTTTTACGCTCTATTTTTGTTTTGTATATCTCTAAGTTTCAAAATTTTAAAAAAAATCTCCTTGATGTAATTTTTTTCCAAAATCTTGGATTGAATCCAAATAAAAAAAAATCATCCAAGCTTAATGATTTTTCTTTGTCAATAATATTCAAAAAAAATCTAAATTTTCATGATTCTGCAACCCATTAATATTTTTTTAATATTATTCATCGGGATCTCAGCCTTCAAAAAATTATCCAAATTCATAAATTTGGAAGCTTGCCAAATGTTCATGGTAGACGAACTAACAAACATTATAAAAATGCTGTTGCAAATTTTTATTTCTAACAGATTTCAAGATCATTTCAATCTACAATGGCTCAAATATCAGCTCCCACAAAACATACCACAATGATCATGATATTCCACTAGTGCAACAATTCCATGTACTATGCTGCAGTAGTGTACAATGGAGATTGATGGAATTTCAGTGGTGATTGATAACCGTGACCTCTTGTTACTTTGGTCAAAAACGAGTGGAGGCCGATCATAAAAATTTAACTGCGTTTATGATAAGGTACTTCAGTGTTATGCCATAAGTTTGAATACTATGCCGGATGTGGCTGCACATATCGACTAAGGTTGTCAAGAGTCACGTTGAGTATGGCAGTAAGCTGTTCACGCTCCCGGAAAATGTTTTGAATTTGCTTCCATCTACTTCTGAAAATGCGGAAAGTGTGGCAGGACGGAAGGTTGCTCCTTTCGAATAATGTTGTGAAACAACGAAGAGGAAGACAACTGCAGAGGTTCGGAGTAGCTTCGGGCTTAATGAACTTGCAACCCTATGCCCGAGTTTACTTACTTACTTATCCTGGTCCGACATCCGTCAGGATTATACCTGCATCACAATGTTACGCCAATTCACTCGGTCCGTGGCTGCTTGTCTCCAATTTCTTGACCGTCCCACACTTCCAAGATCCTGCTCCACTTGGTCTGACCACCTTGCTCGCTGTGCTCCTCTTCGTCTTGTACTGGTCGGATTCGAAGCAAACACCATTTATGCGGGATTTTTGTCCGGCATTCTTGAAACGCGTCCCGCCCATCGTACCCGTCCAGCTTTCGAAACTTTCTAAATATAGGGTTCGCCATAGAGTTGCGCTAGCTCGTGGTTTATCCTTCGCCTCCATGCACCGTTCTCACATACCCCGCCAAAGATGGTCCTAAGCACTCGTCGTTCGAAAACACCCAGTGCTTGCCATAGGGAGCTACCGGTCTTATCAGCGTCTTGTACATGGTTCATTTAGTACGGAGGTGAAGTTTACCCGACCTCAGGGTCTTGTGGAGTCCGTAATAAGCACAACTTCCGGCAATAATACGCCGACGAATTTCTCTGCTGCAGTTGTTATCCGACGTCACCAATGATCCGAGGTACACAAATTCATCCACCATCTCGAACTCATCTCCGTCGATTGTCACACTTCTGCCTATGCGAGCCCTATCCCGCTCGGTTCGTCCAGCTAACAGATACTTTGTCTTCGACGTATTCACCTTTAATCCAACCTTCTCTGCTTCACGTTTCAGCCAGGTGTACTGCTCCACCACGGCCTGAAACGTTCTCCCGACAATGTCCACGTCGTCAACGAAGCAGATGAACTGGCTGGACTTATTGAAGATCGTGCCCCGCATGTTAAAGGCCGCACGTTTCATAACACCTTCTAGCCAGGAAAGACCATCGCCTTATCGAAGTTCTTTGCGTCGTAGCCCTGATAATTCTGATCAGCTTCCCGGGAAAACCGTTCGCGTCCATAATCTTCCATAGCTCTTTACGGTCAATAGTATCATAAGCGGCCTTGAAATCGATGAATAGGTGGTGCGTAGGGACTTGATATTCACGACACTTTTGGAGGATCTGCTGCAACGTAAAGATTTGGTCCATTGTCAATCGCCCGTCCACAAAACCGGCTTGATAACTTCCCACAAATCTGCTGGCTAGCGGCGATAAACGGCGAAAGATGATCTGGGAAAACACTTTGTAGGCCGCGTTAAGAATAGTGATCACTCGATAGTTCTCACATTCAAGTTTGTCGCCTTTTTTTATATACTGGGCATATTACTCCCTCTTTCTACTCCTCCGGTAGCTGTTCTGTGGCCAACTTATCCGGGCCCATTTTGATAAGTTCCGCTCCGATACCATCTTTCCCAGCTGCTTTGTTGTTCTTAAGGCGGCGGATAGCATCCTTAACTTCACCTATCGTGGGAGCTAGCATGTCCCCCTCATCCGCTGTACCGACGAAGCCATTCTTCCTGTCGCCTCGGTCCTCCACCTCTAGGCCGTTCAGATGTTCATCGTAGTGCTGCTTCCACCTTTCAATCACCTCACGTTCGTCCGTTAAGATACCCCCTTCCTTATCCCGACACATTTCGGCTCGCGGCACAAAGCCTTGGCGGGATGAGTTGAGTTTCTTGTAGAACTTGCGTGTTTCTTGAGACCGATACAGCTGCTCCATTTCTTCGCACTCCAGCTCTTCCAAGCGGCGCTTCTTATCGCGGAAAAGATGGGTTTGCTGTCTTCGCTTCTGTTTATATCGCTCCACGTTATGACGGGTTCCTTGGTGCAGCATCGCCGCCCGCGCTGCGTTCTTCTCGTCCAAAACCGTCTGACACTCTTCGTTGAACCAATCGTTCCGTCGATTCCGCTCCACGAACCCAACGGCGCCTTCAGCAGCGCTGTTAATGGCTGCTTTCACGTTGCTCCACCAGTCCTCAAGAGGGACTTCGGTGAGCTCTCCCTAATCCGGCAACGCTGCGTCCAGGCATTGCACGTACTCAGTTGCGACTTCGGGCAGCTTCAGTCGCTGCAGATTGTACCGTGGCGGGCGTCGGTACCGAATGTTGTTTGCAACGGAAAGTTTTTGGCGCACCTTGACCATTAGAAGGTAGTGGTCCGAATCGATATTTGCGCCGCGATAGGTCCTGACGTCGATAATGTCCGAGAAGTGCCTTCCGTCGATCAAAACGTGGTCGATTAGCGATTCTGTCTGCTGCGGTGATCTCCAGGTGTACCGATGTGGGAGGCTATGCTGGAAGTAGGAAAGTAGGTACTACGTACGGCCATGTTCTTAGAGGCGGCGCAATCGATGAGTATAAGGCCGTTGGCGTTCGTTAGCTGGTGAGCGCTAAACTTTCTTATAACCGGTCTGAATTCCTCCTCCTGGCCGACCTGAGCGTTAAGATCTCCGATGACGATTTTGACGTCATGGCTTGGACAGCTGTCGTATTCCCGTTCCAGTTGCGCGTAAAAAGCGTCTTTATAGTCATCGTCACTTGCCAAGTGGGGGCTATGCACGTTGATTATGCTGATATTGAAGAAACGGCCTTTGATCCTCAACTTACACATTCTGCTATCGATTGGCCACCACCCAATCACGCGCTTCTGCATTTCGCCCATCACGATGAAAGCTGTACCCAGCTCATGTGTATTGTCGCAGCTCTGGTAGATGGTATACCATCCCTATACGTATGTACCGACGATTTTTTTTTTCGTGTTGGGTGTATTCATCACTGCGACCATTACTTTGATCTATTGTGATATTCCCCGTTTTTATACTGCTTTATCAGTTATGTCGTATCACTATTTTGTGAAGCGACCGACATAGACTGACCAAAAGCATTTTCCCAGCCAGGTATTACATTTCGAATGAAATGTACTACTTTACTGGGACCTGCATTCCAAATATCAAAGGTTTCTGCCAGCCCCTTATCCAGAAAAATACGCTTTTTATTGAAGATTGCTGCACAAGAGCATAGCAGGTGTTCAGAGTCTTCCTTTTCTATACCACAGAATCGACACATATCCTCTTGAAGTTTTCCTATTAGCTTCAAATGATATTTACATGGACAATGTCCTGTTATCAAACCAGTATAGACACTGAGATCTTTCTTTGATAATTCAAGAATTTTGCTAGTCATTGAAATGCTCGGAATTATGAACCGTTTCAACTGCCTAGCAAAGGAAGTGTTGTTCCAATTGGTCTCCACTTAAATTTTTTTTTCCATTTCTTGATCTCCATTTGAAGAGAACAAGTAGAAACTCCACAGAATGGTTCTGATCCTAAAGGGTGATACGGTCAAAATTTGGTCAAGGGAAAACGCGTGTAAATCGGTGAAATCGTTTATTTAAAAAATCAAATTAAATTTCTTTTTCAAGTTCAATTAGTATAAAATTCAGGAAAAATATTCAGTTAGGCTTCCGCTTTTCCAAATCCAAATTGCCGGGCCTTACGCTTGACCCCTGCCATCAGATTTTGTACAGCCACCTTGTCCACCTTCTTTGCCGCAGAAAGCCAGTTTGCCTTGAACTGCTGCTCGCCCTTAGCAGTTTTTTTGGTCTTCTTTAGGTTCCGCTTGATAATAGCCCAGTATTTCTCAATTGGGCGGAGCTCTGGCGTGTTGGGAGGGTTCTTGTCCTTGGGAACCACCTGCACGTTGTTGGCGGCGTACCACTCCATGGCCTTTTTACCGTAATGGCAAGATGCCAAATCCGGCCAAAACAGTACAGAACAACCGTGTTTCTTCAGGAAAGGCAGCAGACGTTTATTCAAACACTATTTCACGTAAATTTCTTGGTTGACAGTCCCGGAAGCTATGAAAATGCTGCTTTTCAAGCCACAGGTACAGATGGCTTGCCAAACCAGATATTTCTTTGCGAACTTTGACAGTTTCATGTGCTTGAAAACATCTGCTACCTTTCCCCTTCCTTTTGCCGTATAAAACTCCTGTCCCGGAAGCTGCTTGTAGTCGGCTTTGACGTAGGTTTCGTCGTCCATTACCACGCTGTCAAACTTCGTCAGCATCGTCGTGTACAGCCTCCGGGATCGCGCTTTGGCCGTCGTATTTTGTTTATCATCGCGATTTGGAGTCACTACCTTCTTGTAAGTCGATAGTCCGGCTCGTTTTTTGGCTCGATGCACGGTTGTAGACGATACACCCAGCTTATTTGCGGCATCTCGGAGAGAGAGGTTAGGGTTTCGCTTGAAACTACCGGCAACTCTCTTTGTCGTCTCAGCGGCTTCCGGTTTTCGATTTCCTCCCGATCCAGACTTCCTGGCTGTCGACAAACGTTCCCCAAACACTTTAATTACATTTGTAACGGTTGATTTGGCAACTTTTAGCGATTTTGCCAACTTTGCGTGCGAGTAGCTCGGATTTTCGCGATGCGCGAGCAAAATTTTGATACGCTGCTCTTCTTGCTTGGACGGCATTTTGACAACTGAAGAGTGAATTCCAAAATCAAAATAGGAGCAACATTCTACACACACACACCTTCAAAATGAGGGGTGTTCAGGTTTTTTAAATGCAAAATTGAAAGAAATACGTCAAGTTGATATTGACCAAATTTTGACCGTATCACCCTTTATGAATTGCTGAGATGATCCTAGCCTGGCTAACGTATCGGCTTTTTCATTCCCTTCAGTTCCACAGTGGCCAGGAACCCAATATAAGTTTACTTGGTTTTGACAGGCCAATTTCTGAAGTGACATTGCACATTCCCATACGAGTTTGGAATTGCATGTTGCTGATTTTAAAGCATTTAATGCTGCTTGACTATCAGACATAATGCAGATATTCGAATGTTTATAATTCCTGCGCAAGCATATTACAGAGCATTCAAGAATTGCTTGAATTTCTGCTTGGAAAACGGTTGGCCAGTAACCCATGGACATTGAGATATCAATCCCTGGACCAGTTACCCCTGCTCCCACACGGTTGTTCAATCTTGAACCGTCTGTATAAAAAACAGTTGAACCTGGACGGATGCTTGGTCCCCCACTTTCCCAAACATTACGATCAAATTCTGCTGCATTGTATAAACGATCGAAATTATATTTTGTCTCCATCCAGTCTTCATTTTTTAATACAAAAGAATCAATATCAAACATTTTTAAAATGCTAAGGTTTCCTTAAGATCACCTGCAAGGAAGTACTTTGTTCATTGAATCCTTAAAGCGCTCCTTTCAGCTTCTAATTGGATAAATTGATGCAACGGAATCAGATAAAGTAGAGCATCTAGTGAAATACTCGGTGTGCTGTTCATTGCACCAGTTTTTGAGAGAGTAACTAGTCTTTGCAGTCTCCCCAGCTTCTTCTGAGCCGATTTTTCATAAGTTTTCGGCCACCAAACAAAAGAGGTGAAAGCACACCTCCTTGAAAGCACACCTCTTTTAGAAAGCATCTCATTAATCCACTTAACGATGCTTTGGTCGAATCCACGCTTCAACATATTGTTTTTCATGGAGTTATAAGAATTGTAAATAAGAAGAATTATCAAATGCTCCTTCAATATCAATGAATGCTGCTAGTGACATTTCTTTTGATTCAAAAGATTTTTCTAGTTTTGTAACAAGCGTGTGAAGAGCTGTTACTGTTGATTTACCAGCTTGATATGAAACTGTTATTTATTCAAAGGAATTGTTATCAAGTACGTTGATTTTATATGCTGATCTATAATTTTCTCCATTATTTTTAGCATAATGGATGATAAACTGATCGGCCTGAAGGATTTAGAAGAAGTTTTATCCTTTTTATTAGCCTGTTAGAATGGTTGTCAAAGTTTCTTTTCCTTTCTGAAGTAGTACTGGAAAAATTCCGTCCCGACCTGGTGATTTGAAAGGAGCCAAATAATCAATCGCCCATTCGACTCCTTTTTCTGTAAAAATTCTATTGGCCAGATTACGAGCGTCTTTCCTGGCAATCTCTACCCCAGTCGATTCATTCATTGGTGTCTGAACTTCCGTCCTGATTTTTCCAGAGCCAGTTTGCGCTGCACGTGTATTTTGGTCTTCATTTATGTTGGTAATTGAACATGGAAAGTGTGTTTTCATCATTGTTTCTAATGTTTCTTCCACAGACTTAGTAAAAGTGCCGTCTTCATTTTTAAGAGTTCCTAAGCCATTTGAATGATCTTTTGAAAGGACTTTTTGCAATCTGGCAGCATCTGGGGTATTTTCAATGTTTTCACATGTATGCCTCCAGTTTTTCCTTTTAGATCTTCGGATTTCCTTATTATAACATGTGAGGGATTCCCTGTATTGATCCCATTGTATTGTTATTTTCGCCCGGTTAAATAGCTTCCGGGTTTTCTTCCGAAGTTTCTCTAAGGTTTTATTCCACCAAGGTACATCCCTATTCGTAGAGCGTTCCTTTGCAGGACAGCTGTCGTAATAAACTTGTTGGATTAAGCTTGAAAGCTGATGAGAATTTTTCTCAAGTTCATTGCATGTTTTCGAACATCCTCTTAAGTTATTGACTCCAACTATAAGCTTTGAGTTGTATTGCTTTTCCTGGGCTCTTATAGTTTCAATGGTTTGTTGATTAACTTCAAAATCAAATATAATTTGCTTATGATCGGACAAATATACTTCATCCGATACATGCCAATTCTTGATTTTGTCAGAAATCGTTGGACTACATAGTGTTAAGTCAAGAACTTCTTGCCTAATTGTTGGATCATCCCCCTTATTACATAAATCTATTTCATGTTTTGAAATAAAGTCTAAAGGGCACTCACCTCTGCTGTTGATGTCTGAACTGGACCACACTGTATGATGGGCATTTGCGTCACATCCAACTATGAATGCTTTATTTTATTTCTTGCAGTAAGACACAAAATGTGCAACCTCTGGTGGCGGTACATCTCCCACGTCTCCAGGAAAGTATGCTGAAGCAACGTAAATTTCCGTTTTGCCGTGGGTTGTTGGCACCTCCATCATGATTGCAACGATGTCTCTTTTAATAAATTCTGTAATCGGAAAAATTTTAACTTTTTCATTTACTATAATGGCAGCTCTTGGAGATAGCTGCCCTTCATCATAAATTAACTTACATGATTTTGTAGGAATTCCTAGAATCCTACTTGTGTTTGCCCATGGCTCCTGGATTAGCGCTACGTTCAGTTTACTTTCTGTGAATCGTTTGTAAAGTACAGCGGTTGCTCCCTTTGCATGGTGCAGATTCACTTGAATACATTTTATTTGCTTACTTACTCCGACGATATGTAGTGGTGGTAGATTCTCATAAATCGAGATTGTGTGTTCAGCCCAAGAATTTCTTCAAAATTTTCAATTATAAGTGTGTTTGTCACTCCGCATTTGATTAGTATTCTGAGAGAGAGCTCCCAGAAACGGTTCTGGAGGGGTGTTACTCCTGCCAGAACCTCGAGACTCATGTTATGCGTTGAGTGCATACAGCCTAGAGCAATACGCAGACAACGATATTGAATTCGTTCCAATTTTATTAGGTGACATTTTCTTGCCGAGAGGAAGCAGAAAGAGCCGTACTCTAGAACAGAGAGAATTGTTGTTTTATAAAGCGTTATGAGATCTCCCGGATGAGCACCCCACCATGTGCCGCAAATTGAACGGAGAAAGTTGATCCTCTGCTGACATTTTTGCTTCAAATACGTAATATGGGTATTCCAAGTGCACTTTGAATCACAGTACTTGAAAGACAATGATTGAGTAATGTTTCTGCCCAAAAGATTAAGCTGCATTTGGGCTGGGTACCGCTTTCGAGTAAACACTACCAGTTCAGTTTTCTGCGGCGAGAATTCGATCCCTAGATTCCTAGCCCAAGAAAACAAGTTATCTAAGGAACGTTGCAATGGTCCTTGCAAGTCAACGGCATGTGGACCTCTAACGGAAACCGCACCGTCATCTGCAAGTTGTCTTAGCGTGCATTGTTCTGCCAAACAGTTGTCGATATCTTTGACATAAAAGTTATAAAGAAGAGGGCTGAGACATGAGCCTTGGGGCTGGCCCATGTAGCTTATTCTGGAAGTTGTCAGTTGTCCAAGGGAAAAGTTCATTTGCTTTTCTGACATCAAATTGTACAAGAAATTATTTAAAATTCCAGGAAGTCTACATCTGTGCAGATTGTCTGACAGAATTTCAATGGAAACTGAATCAAAAGCCCCGTTAATGTCCAAGAATACTGAAGCCAATTGCTCCTTGTGCGCAAAGACCAGTTGAATATCTGTGGAAAGCAGCGCTAAACAATCGTTTGTTCCTTTGCTCTTGCGGAACCCAAACTGTGTATTTGATAACAAGTTATTTGTTTCGACCCAGTGATCGAGTCTCCGAAGGATCATTTTCTCCAACAATTTCCTAATGCACGAAAGCATCGCAATCGGACGGTATGAGTTATGGTCAGACGCTGGTTTGCCAGGTTTTCGAATGGCTATTACTTTGACCTGTCTCCATTCAGGCGGTATAATGTTGTTTTCTAGTAAGGAATTGAATAAGTCTAGCAACCATCTTGTAGCGATATCTGGGAGATTTTTTAGAAGATTGAATTTAATCATATCGCTTCCCGGTGAGGAGCGGTTCGATGAAAGAAGAGCCATAGAGAATTCCAGCATTGTGAATGCTCTATCCAGAGAGCTGCCGCTCGGAGACGCTTCTCGAAGAATGTGTTGTGCTGGAACTGAGTCCGGACAGACCTTTTTAGCGAAATCGAATATCCATCGGTTGGAGTATTCTCCACTCTCATTAGAAGATGAGCGGTTACGCATGTTGCGAGCCACCCTCCACAAGGTATGCATTGAGGTTTCTCGTGAGAGTCCTTCGATGAAATTGCGCCAATAACCGCGTTTTTTTGCTTTGATTAATTGTTTCAGCTTTGCCTCAAGCTTTGAATATTCCTCGAAGTATGTGGAGGTATTGTGTCTACGAAAAGCTTTGAAAGCATCAGATTTTTCTACATACAATTTTATGCATTCTTCGTCCCATCCAGGTGTGGCTGGTCTACGTTTAAAGGATGCACTTGGAACTTTTCTTTTTTGTGCTTCCAGAGAGCTTTTGTATATCAAATCGGTGAGGAATCGATATTTTTCCAATAGTGGGAGCGTATCTATCGATTCGATACCGATTGTCACCACCGTTGCATATTTCTGCCAGCCGATGTTCCTTGTAAGATCAAATGGAACTCGAGATGGTTCTGCAGATTGAGGGCCACACTTAATTGAAATGATGATTGGCAAATGATCGCTACCATGGGGATCATTGATAACCTTCCACAGACAATCCAATGATAGTGATCTTGAACACAAAGATATGTCGAGTCGGCTTTCTCAAACCGGAGGTTTAGCTATACGTGTCACTTCACCAGTGTTCAAAATAGTCAAGTTGAAATCGTCACATAAATCGTAAAAATTTGCCGCTCTATTGTCATCGTATAGATCGCCCCACCCAGTACCACGGGAGTTCAGATCACCTAGAAATAATACTGGGGATGGAAGAATCGAAACTAGATTCCAGAGTTGACTACGGTTAATGGAGGTTCTTGGTGGAACGTACACTGAAGCTATGCAAAGATCTTTGTTCGTCACATTTATTTGGCAACCAACGATTTCGACGCCGGATAGAGCAGGAAGGGAAATTTTGTAGAAAGGGTAGCACTTTTTGATCCCTAAAAGTACTCCTCCATAAGAATCGTCTCTATCCAGGCGAATAATGTTAAAATCGTGGAAGTTGAGTTCTTTATCGGAAGAAAGCCATGTTTCACAGAGAGCAAATATATCACAATCAGAATTGTGAAGTAAAAATTTGAACGAGTCTAGTTTAGGCACTAGACTACGGAAGTTCCACTGTAGCACAGTGATCATATCTTCAACCTCGTTCGACGAATTATCCATCGAAAGATATGATTGATGCAAGGAGGGTCCATGAAACAGTCAATTGCTTAAGATATGATTCTAATGTTGGAAGCAAGGCAGAAACTAAGCTTCTAAGAGGGTATTCAAAGTTGAACATATTTAATATGAATTCCACAATGTCCGAAAAAGCTAGCAAACCGCGTTCGGACTTGGATTTCTTTTGAGAAGTTTGAGGAGCAGCTTTTTTGTTTTTCTTTTCTTTGTTGGGTAATGGCGGAAAATCCTTACTGCAGCCAGGAAGTGGAGCAGTGCGAGCCTTTGATTTATTTTTTTCATCCCCATTACCCTGGGAATTTTGCAATCCTCTGGGAGTGACTTTAGTTTTCTTACGGCGCACTTTCGGGGAGGAGCATTTTCGTTTTGAGGATCCGTTCGTTTTCAAAGGTGCGTGTACCACCGTAGAGTCACAACTCCCCAGCAGACGGTCGGGACGGACAAGTTTACCACCATTTGAAAGTTCTTTTAATTTAGTTTTAGATGCATTTGATCGCGTCTGCACCTATATGCATTAATGAAAGATACACAAACTCAAAGTATGAAGAAAATTGAAGAAAATTTCTAAGAGACGAACCAGCTAAAGGCTGAAATACCTCATTGTATTAAAATGATACAGGTATGTATAGCATGTTCTCGAAAGTTTTGTATTTTAGTTTGACAAACAACTTTGTACAACAGAGTGAAGGCCGGAACAAATATCAAGTTTTTCTTTTGTCACCCCCCCCCCCTTCAAAATTTTGGAATATCACCAAAGGGGAAATAAAATAAAACTTTCAGTGTATATTTATTTTTCGCAAATTCATTTGGGTATGGATACTCGCTTTGCTAGATTTTATTATGTTGTTGTTGTTGTATCATCTTTTTCTTTTAAATAATTTTCACATAAATTGGTACTTAACCAGTACGGCATGACAGGTCCTTGAAATCGGATCAGCCGGTTTCAGTTGTTGAAAACGGATTTCATCGAACATCATTCCTAATCTTGTTTGGCAACTCACTAGGTAAGCCACCTTCAATCTGATCGATCCCTCTTGTTCGCTGCGCACATCTTCGTCTTGTCCCAATCGGATCACTACAAAGAACCATTTTCAGTGGGTCGTTATCCGACATTATTACGATGTGCCCCGTCCACCGTAGTCACCAGATTTTTGCATTCGATCAACATTTCTTAACTTACAAACCTTCTGCAATGATACTTAATGATTCACTTCTTTTCTTCAGTGATTCAACAATTTCCAAGCTAAATCCAATCTTTTCAAAATTGGTTTAACATTTTTAGAAGTGAGACCAAATCAGAAACGATTCAGGACATTCCTAACTGAGGTGACACTTTTCAAAGCAGATTCAAAACTGAGTCTGAACTTTTTTGAAGTGAGTTCAAACTTTCGATTAAGTCATCAATATTTTTCTAACTGAGTCTAAACTTTTCTGTTATGCTATTCAATCCTTTTTAATGTTGTCAATACTTTCCTGAAGTGATTCAACATATTCCAAATCCAGTCTTTAAAGAATTGGTTTCGCATTTTCTGAAGTGAGGCAACATTAGCTGATTAATCCTTTTCCTAAATGAATCCAAGGTTTCCTGCATTGATTCAACTTTTTCCGAACTGAAACCAAACTAGTCAGAACGGGTTTGATACTTTTCTAAGTGAGCTCCAGATTTTTGTTAACTGCTTTGGCATTTGGCAAGGACACAATCTTGCTTAGTGAAAGTGTAGGAAGTTTTCCGAAGTGAACCGACAATTTTTTGAACTTAAATTTTCCAAATGGTGTCCAACCTTACCTTCCTTAGGGAACCCAAACTTTTCTGTTGAGTGATTGAATTATATTGCATGTTAGTCTGAGCTTTCCTGAAGTCATTTACCTCACTTTTAACTTAGATTCCGCTCCCTTATATCCCTTCCTCGTTCTTGTAAGATTCACATCCTTTGAAAATTAGGCTGAGATTTTAAAGAATGGACTTTCGTGTGTTCATACCTGATGGTAGATTTTTTTTAAAGCAAACATAATTGTTGAGAAAACTGGGTTTACATCCACAAAAGTACGTATTTTTATAGAAATTTGAGTTTCTTGAACGGCCAAGTTGGATTTTGCTCCGTCCTTTGAAAAACAGGAAAAGATCTTTGTGAGTTCATAAGTGATGGTAGATTTTTTTGAAGCCAGATTAGATTTTGGTTCAATTTTTTGAAATTTGTGCTTGGCATTTATAGAATGGAATTTGCTGAATACCGGAAGGACGAACCTGGTTAATATTCACAAAAGAAGGTATTTTCTTAGAAAATTAACTTTTCTGTTTTTCCAAACTGAATTTTGGCTTCTGTCTTTGAAAAATAGGCTTGTATTTTAATAGAAGTTGCTGAATCCATACGTGAGGGTTCAATTTCTTCAATTTTTGAGAATACTGAGTTTAAATTCACAAAAGTACGTATTTTCATAAGAACTATGATTTACTGTTCAGCCAAGTTGAATTTCGTCTCCTTCCTTTGAAAAATAGGAGTGGATTTTACCGAATTGCTGAATCCATAGGGGTAAAAAAATAGAAATTTGGTTTTTCGGTTCTGCCACATTGCATTTTGGCTCATATCTTTGAAAAATAGGCTTGTATTTTTTTAGAATGGACCTTGCTGAATTCATACGTGAAGGTTGAACCGGGTTTGTAATTCAAAAAGGTTTTTTGGTTTTCCTTTTCTGCTAAGTTGGATTTTGATACTGTCCTTTGAAAGTTATGCTTAGATTTTATAGAATTGACCTTGCTGAATTCATATGTGATGATTATTATTTTTTAAGCACTCCCAAAGCCAGGTTTAAATTGACAAACTACGTATTTTTGTTAAAATTTGGGTTTTATGTTCAGCCAAGATGGATTTTGGCTCTTTTCTTTGAATATTACGCTTGGATTTTGTTGAATAGACCTTTCTGAATCCATACGTCTAGTTAGATTTTTTGAAGCACGAACAATTGTTGAGAAAACTGAGTTATATTTGGATAGGGAGGAAGTATCGAAAACAGAACGTTTTTTTTTTATAAGAACTGTTACGTTTGTGGTATTCCGCTTGATGGTTTATCCGGAATTTATCAATACCCAGAAATCAATTGCTTTGATCCTATTCATCTACATTATTACCAATGTTCTTCCTTGAAGGAATACCAAAAATAATACAAACCATGAAAGAATACATACCGTTCAACCACCACAAACCTTTTTGAATTTGTAGACTTTGTATTAAATGCAATGGACAGAGGTAACCAAGTAGAAGCTCTATTTACAGACTTCAGCAAAGCGTTTGACAGAATTGATATCCCAATGCTGATTTTTAAATTAGGAAAAATGGGAATTGAGATGGAGCTCCTCACCTGGATTAAATCGTATTTAGTTGATCGCCAGCAAATTGTAAGATTCAACGAGATAACATCTAAGCCAATTCATGTCACGTCAGGGGTTCCCCAGGGCTCGCACCTAGGTCCCCTTCTTTTTATTTTGTACATTAATGACGTCTCTCTTATTTTAAAAAATATCAGGGTACTTATATACGCTGATGACTTGAAGCTTATACAATTAAATCACTTTACGTTGCTTATGTGAGGTCAATTTTAGAATATTGTAGCGTTGTTTGGTCACCGTATATGAAAAAGCATGAAGAACAAATAGAATCAATCCAAAAGCAATTTTTATTATATGCACTACATAAGTTAGGTTGGACCGCTTTTCTTTTTTTTTTTTTCATTTCGTTTATTTGGCAGGCTCAAATGTTATAAAAATAACTTAGCGGAGCCGAGTAACATAGAATACCAATTATGGTACTCAAAATACAAAAAAAAAAATATGTACAAATATATTTTATCATATGATTTTTCTGGGTGGCGATCGAAGCGGCGACAGAGCGATCTTCTCCCGTGCACGCAACTTCTTTCTTTCCCGAATTTGTTCCTCATTTTCATTGAACCCGAATCGTGATCGCTGCTGCTGTTTCTGGACATCGTTTCCCGTTGCATGCTCTCCGCTACTCTCGTCGGTCGTCGGGGTAGTCACGTCCATTTCGTTATCTGCATTCAACATCTCCAACCCCGTATCCGTTTCCTGATCGCTAATGACAAACGACGCACCTTCCACCACTACACCAGCATACGTACTGCTGCTGTTTTGTTTTCTTTCGCTTTGCTTTCCTTTTTCCTTCAGTTGCTTCTCCGGTTCCTTCCGAGCCTTCCGCTTGGGACAGGAAAGCTTCCGGTGTCCGTCCGCCTTGCACAGAAAACATTTGTCTTTGTTGCCATCATAAAAAAATATTTCCTTTGCGATTGAAGAAATGTAATGACGTGGGGATTTCCTTCTTCACATCCATATATACACCGCGTATCCCTGTATATACCTCAAAACACAGATCAGTTGGAAATTTCTCCCGGATGATGCGTTTAATTTTCCCATATTTCCCCAGCACTTTATCCAGCTCGTTGTCGGGTACCTCTGGTGGCAAGTCATACACACGCACATACTGAATGAATTCACCAGCATGCGACATGCGTACCTTTGCCGTCGTTCCATTCGCATAATGGAAGATTAAATCCTCCGAATTGAATGTCAGAGCATGGAGCATCGCTTCCTCTGATTTGAACTTCATGAAGACTCCCCTTTCCTCACCAATGCGATAAACAGCTTCCATTTCAGCCGGATCCGCGTCGAGTGCTTTGGCGAAATTTACTATCTCTCCGATGTTTGGTTTGGCATCACAATGGCTGAAGCTAAACTTGATGGTGTTTTTTACTTCACACATCTTGCACCGTAGCAACAAAAGGCACCGAACTGCTAGCAACGAACAAAGAGCAACTATATAATAGCGAGTCTCGAAAACAGGCTATCGTGTGGTTCACAACGAAATAAAAAATCGACTGCTGCTGTAGACAGCTGTGGGACAACTGGACCGCTTTTCCTCTCCTATCATATGAAGCACGTTGCTTGCTGATCAGCATTCAAACATTAAAAGAACGTCGGGATTACGCATTGACTCAGCTGATCTATTGTCAAGGTTAAATTTGTATGCACTTTCCTGACAATTACGCAATCGACAGTTGTTCGCAGTAGATCGCCATCGGACCAATTACGCTAAATTTGGACCGGTAAATCAGACGATGACTTATTATAATCATCATTGTGAAATGATTGACCTAAATATGCTCTCAACAGAATTAAAAATATATTTCAGAACCCTGCGAAGTCATAGAACATAAGTCCTAATGTTAATATGTAGTCTACGATTTGATTGATTGACGAATAAATAATTAAATAAATATGTTTTTTTGGTTAAAGTTTTATCCCCCCCCCCCCATTGACTGGTGCGAGCATCGAGTGACAAAAGAAAAACTTGTGATTTGTTCCGGCCTAAAAGTGTTTTTGTGGGTCCGTCCTCAATCAACCCTCTTTATCTCGGTTTAGGTAAAATATACGACTTTTATGTTTTCAGAAAAGTAGTTTGTAACAATTTCTGTAACTTTGCTGAAGATGTTCACCGTTTATATCGACATTGTGGACAAATTAATGCTTCATCACACTTTTATGTGAATTAATCACACAATTTATATCTTTCAAAGATGAAGCATGTCATACCCATCAACTTTGCTCAAGCTTTCATTGCTATAAATCCACTCTTCACGGTGCTATTAATTAAGAGCGTCAAAATAGACTTTTAAATAACTGTGGTTGGTTGTACTGCGATAATATCCCTAAATTCCACTTATTTGCGACTCGTTTGGCAGAGAACTGAACGTAATTGTAACTATGAACGAATCGTTAGCAAGAATTCTCGAATTATTCCCGTATTGTACTATAAGGCTGATTCAATGTCCATACGAAGTTCAGTTCTTGTGCACATTGTGCGTAATGTTGGCATTTTACCTAACGACATGTAGGTAATACGAATTTTTCGCACAGCTAACGAAAAAAAAAAATGTTTTATCTACGAAAGCAATTTTTACGAAATGAGCCTAGCAGAATTAACGAACCGAACCATGGTCCCGACGTGGATGATTCAGACTCCGAAAGGGGTAATTTAATCTTCATCTTTTCATAACACTCTGCTCTGCCAACTAAAACCGTCGGTAGAACAGCAATCCGGGCCTCCGACGTTCATCGGTCCCAAAATGCCCATTTTCGTTGTCAGATCGAATCCACCGAAAACGAGGCCAAAATGAGCCCCATAACGGCAATCAGCTTCAATAACAGATATCATCAATAGCAGCAAATCGACCACTATAATACGCTTCCAACCCCAACTAACCAGCCCAACGAGGGGTCAGAGCTGTCAAAATTGATTTAAATCCATATTGCCATTCAGTGCCTTGTTTTCCCAAAAACCCCGTCCATATATGCGGATCTGCCGGCCGATACAATCTTGTGTGCTACGCTATCAACATTGTGATAGGTACATATACCGAACCGGGGCACAATCTGTATCAAATAGGATTGGAAAGCCTTCCAGTTTTCCATTCATAGAAAAGGGTAGCCTATAATCCAAACAGCAATAAAATGGTACGTAAATCATATCGCAACGGACGAGTAACAAGATCTGACAGCCATTTTCTTAAACCACCGACCGTCTCCACTCACATTTTTCCCTCGATCATGTTTTGATTCACTTTGCCAAACGGTTGGGGGGGGGGGGGGAGGGGGGCTACACAGCAGAGCGGAATGACAGAGAAGGGTGTGCTGTGTTTCACCGAACGACGGCGACCGACCACGCCGAGAAGGGTCGCTTCAAATTGGAATCCTTTTTCTAAATGCTCTACACGGCGAATGAGAACGCTGCAAGTTTGAGTTTAGTTCACTCATAATTGCCTCCTGTGGAAAACCACAAAAATCTGCCGGAAAATGAGGAAAATTTACGAAAAGTCTAGAGTCTAGGAGTAGTATTAGTAGACTGAGTGAATCCATTCTTTACTTTTCTCATGTTCGGGAAGTTTTCACTGGAAAAACCTGGAAAAACATTTGGCAAATTTAGTCATCGCTGAGTTCCTGCACCTTATGTGAGTTAACTAAACTTGAATTTGGGTCGTTCTCATTCGCCGTGTAGCCAAATGGATGCCATCACACAGATGACGATGGTGACAGCGGCAGGATTTGGGAGGGAGAGTAAGAAGATGCCAGTTATTGTTGAAGGTGCTTTTTGTGCATTCATTCTCCGAAGCGGAAACCCGGAACGGAAGGCGCAAAACAAAAGCATTAATCGTACCAGCAATTGGAATCGGGAGGCCTTCGGTTGGAGCCAGTCGGGCGAGCGTGCGTGTGTGGGAGGGGGTGGGATGTAGTGGTAGGTGTCTATCGTTTTTTTTTGGTTTTCGTTTCTTCCGCTTTGCCATCACCAAATGTGTTCGCAGAAGTAACGAGATTGGAAATGGAATGAGCGAAAAAAAAACAAATCGATCGTTATGATGCTCCAGTAAGCACTTTGGAGAATTTTGTTTGTACTAACCGGTGAGTCAGTAAAAGTATGAATTCGATTGTAAATACGCGAAGGACATTCTCGGGATGGGGCAGAACGAAGGTACAGAGTTTAACTTTTTCTGTGCAAATATTTCATTGGTTACATTACGTCTGTGATTTTATTTATTTTTACTTTTCTCGTACACCTAAATGTACCGATAGGCGAGAGACTACACACTACGAAAAAGTAATGTAAATTTCACAATTAAACACATGCTAGGAGCTGCCCTTATGAAATTATTTGATAAGGCTCAATCGAATTAACTTTACAGAGCCAAGGTTCATAATACAAAACATCTTAAAACTATAGTCGAAAGGTACAAGACAATAAACACTTTATCATCCGCTATCCAATAAGCCTCCTCCATAAGAAGGAGATCCGCTTCCAGTGGTTTCATTGTATGGCAGTATCGCCAACGGGGGGAAGGGCGCTTCCATTGCAGCAATGGACGCAAAACGTGGTCAGCAATCACACACTCATCACGAAACGGTTGCTTTTCAAAGTCGATGACGCATCGACCGAAAGAACTGCTAATGAAGAAAAATGAGGAGGACGACACAATGGTTGCTGCCGAGTAAACAGACGATCGCGTGACACACATTGAGAGTGGCCTACTTCTGTTGACAGCCGAGTGAACACTGACATAAGAATCAGTTGAAAAAGCATGAGCAGAGCATGAGCATTATTGACCAGCCACGGTTGCTACTCTGTTATTGCTAGACCAGCTGTAATTACGCAGAGAACCAATAGACGATGTTTGAGACTAGAATTAATCCTCAATGTGTAAAAACTGGTGATATAAAACTAGGCAATAGCCGCACCCGAACACAGGTCAAGAAAGGAATGGGTAGAAATGTGTTGACATGACACTGGCTTTGATGGAAGCCGAGAACAACTCTGCACTTCCACGAGGAATCACTGGGAAATTGGGTAAAAGGGTTCTTTTTGGTAAACGATAAGCTGAATTGACGATCATATAACGCGAAGGAGCTTGGGATTGAACCCATGATATTCTACTCAGTAAGTAAAAACGTTTGCCACTAGACAAACGAACTCTTTTTATTACAACACACCAATGGTCGATTTGTTGTTATTCCAATGTATTTACATTAACAAATAAAGCAATTAACGATTCTTGAATGTGGAGGGGCTTGAGATTAAACTCATGATGTTCTACTCAGTATGCAAAAATGGTTGCTCTAAGACCACCAAGCCCCACATATCACATCATACAAACTAAGATCGCATTGTTATTGCAACCATTCAAAACCGGCCCAATACGGTGACGTTGATTACGGTGTTAAGTTTCACAAAACAAACGATAATCAAGTAATGTTACTATCAGCCTCTTTAAAGGAGTATTATGGGTTTTGCAAGTGGTCTAAGATCCATACATTAGATTATTGGGCACAAATGTTCATAATTAACCTCAATACAGCCATGGTTCCATAAATATGAAACCTGGAGATAACGGAACGGTCCTCAAAAGATCCGTAACATCCGTAAAAGTGGTCTATCCATAAACCCCTGATCCTAGAACTCCGTGGTTTTTTTTTCGAAAGCATTAGGAACTGTGAAATAAGAAAGAATTTGGGGTCATAACATAAACATGGACCCGAATGGCCATGAGGCCGTCCTCTGGTAGGTCCGGAACATCCGGAAAAGAGGTCAACCAATGAAACTGATCCTAGAGCTCCGCAGTTTTTTCAAAAACATTAGGAACTGTGATATAAGAATGTTGGGTCATGGTATGAACATGTACCTGCATGGCCATGGGATCGTTATCTGGAAGATCCGGAACATCCGTAAAATGGTCAATCCATAAAACTGATCCATTAGATCCACGGTTTTTTTTTTTCGAAAACACGTCGAACTGTGATATAAGAATTAATTTGGGGTCGTAACATAAACATGAGCCCGGATGACTATGAAACCGTCTTCCGGAAGACCCGAAAAAGTGGTGCATCGATGATACTGATTCTAGAGCTTCGCGATTTTCTCGAGAACACTTCGAGCTGTGAAGTTTTCGAAGTATGTTTCATGTATGAAACACTTTTACGGATGTTCCGGATCTTCCGAATGACGGTCCAATGGCCATCCAGGTTCATGTTTATGTCACGACCCCAAATTTATTCTTATAACACAGTTCCTAATATTTTTTGTAATAAACTGCGGAGCTCTAGCATTAGTTTAATGGATTTACCACTTTTAGGGATGTTCCAGATCTTCCAGAAGACGGTCTCATGCCCATCCAGGTCCATGTTTACATAACGACCTTTCTTATATCACAGTTCCAAGAGATTAAAAAAAACTGCTGAGCTCTAGAATCAGTTTCATGGATGAACCACTTTTACCGATGCTCCGAATCTTTCGAAGGACGGTTCCATAAGCATTCGGGTTCATCTTTATGTCGCGACCCCTAATTATTTCTTATAAAGGGTGATACGGTCAAAGTTTGGTCAATATCAACTTGACGTAGGGTAAATGTCGGCTTCGGCACCCATTGACTGTTTTCGGCAACCAAAATTTAAACGATAATTTCACTATGTTTTCCCATCGACACACTTCCCTGAATGTATCCAAACGATTCTTTAGTCTTTCAGCTTCAATCTGATTATATTTGTACGACCGAGCAATCCTATTATGCCAGATTTTTCTTCAAATGAAGCATACGCACTACAAAATGGGGCTGATTTCGAGTTGCCGATAATAGAACAGCTGGTTAACACGCAGTTCTAATGGGAAGGTTGCCGAAGAAAAAGAGGCTGCCGACAATAGTCACACTCACCTGAGAAGTTTGGAGCGTTCTAAAAACGCTTTCAAACCGTTTTGAAAAATTCTGTCGATTGGAATGGATAGAGAAGCAAGCAGCAGATGAATGTTATCAAACAGACACGTGATATATGTGCGTGACGCTGAAAAAATGCTAATAGAAGTGCGGACGCTGCTTAGATTGACGAGAATACGTAAATTCCCCTATTTCTTTCAATTTTGCATTTAAAAAACCTGAACACCCCTCATTTTGAAGGTGTGTGTGTGTAGAATGTTGCTCCTATTTTGATTTTGGAATTCACTCTTCAGTTGTCAAAATGCCGTCCAAGCAAGAAGAGCAGCGTATCAAAATTTTGCTCGCGCATCGCGAAAATCCGAGCTACTCGCACGCAAAGTTGGCAAAATCGCTAAAAGTTGCCAAATCAACCGTTACAAATGTAATTAAAGTGTTTGGGGAACGTTTGTCGACAGCCAGGAAGTCTGGATCGGGGGGAAATCGAAAACCGGAAGCCGCTGAGACGACAAAGAGAGTTGCCGGTAGTTTCAAGCGAAACCCTAACCTCTCTCTCCAAGATGCCGCAAATAAGCTGGGTATATCGTCTACAACCGTGCATCGAGCCAAAAAACGAGCCGGAATATCGACTTACAAGAAGGTAGTGACTCCAAATCGCGATGATAAACAAAATACGACGGCCAAAGCGCGATCCCGGAGGCTGTACACGATGATGCTGACGAAGTTTGACTGCGTGGTAATGGACGACGAAACCTACGTCAAAGCCGACTACAAGCAGCTTCCGGGACAGGAGTTTTATACGGCAAAAGGAAGGGGAAAGGTAGCAGATGTTTTCAAGCACATGAAACTGTCAAAGTTCGCAAAGAAATATCTGGTTTGGCAAGCCATCTGTACCTGTGGCTTGAAAAGCAGCATTTTCATAGCTTCCGGGACTGTCAACCAAGAAATTTACGTGAAAGAGTGTTTGAATAAACGTCTGCTGCCTTTCCTGAAGAAACACGGTTGTTCCGTACTGTTTTGGCCGGATTTGGCATCTTGCCATTACGGTAAAAAGGCCATGGAGTGGTACGCCGCCAACAACGTGCAGGGGGTTCCCAAGGACAAGAACCCTCCCAACACGCCAGAGCTCCGCCCAATTGAGAAATACTGGGCTATTGTCAAGCGGAACCTAAAGAAGACCAAAAAAACTGCTAAGGGCGAGCAGCAGTTCAAGGCAAACTGGCTTTCTGCGGCGAAGAAGGTGGACAAGGTGGTTGTACAAAATCTGATGGCAGGGGTCAAGCGTAAGGCCCGGCAATTCGGATTTGGAAAAGCGGAAGCCTAACTGAATATTTTTCCTGAATTTTATACTAATTGAACTTGAAAAAGAAATTTAATTTGATTTTTTAAATAAACGATTTCACCGATTTACACGCGTTTTCCCTTGACCAAATTTTGACCGTATCACCCTTTATAACAGTTCCACGTGTTTTCGAAAAAACTGCGGAGCTCTAGAATCAGTTTCATGGATGAATCACTTTTACGGATGTTCCGGATCTTTATGAGGATGATTCCATGGCCATCCGGTCGATTTTTATGTGACGACCCCAAACTCTTTCTTAAATCACAGTTCCAAGTGTTTTGGAAAAAACCGCGTAGCTCTAGGATCAGTTTCATGGATTGACTACTTTGACAGATGTTTCGGATCTTCCTGAGCACGCTCCCATGGACATCCGGGTCCGTGTTTATGTCATGATCCCAATTTTTTTTTCCTATATCACAGTTCCTAATGTTTTCGAAAAAAACGACGGAGCTCTAGGATTAGTTTCGTGGATAGATCAATTTTACGGATGTTCCGAATCTTCCGGCGGACCGTTTCGTTCTCTCTATGATCCATATATAGGAACCATGACTGTATTCTGGCTAATTATGAACATTTGTGCCCATTAATCTAATTTATGGCTCTTAGACCACTTGCAAAACCCATAAACACTCCTTTTAAAAAAACGTGTAACGACTCTTTTCGCTTTTGAATAAAGTAGAGGACCCTATTTTTAATCTTTTTACAATCAAAATAATTTACAGACCCTAGGAATTCTAGAGGTACCACAATTTTTGAAATTCACCGCCGTTACACGTTTTTCGGAGGCATCGTATTCGGAGTGTTAAAACGTCTGTTTTCTCCTTCCTATTTCACTGGACCGTCCCGATTATGCGTCAAACTACCGCATCAAAACCACCAAACTACCGCCGAGACTACCGTCAGTCTTCATCCACCGCCCTCATGATAGTGTAAGGCAGACATCTAACAACACATCAAAAACTAATCGGTCAAGTGTCAAGCTTGCATGTTCGATCGCGGCATTTATTTTCTTAACGAATTATGCTTGAACATTAAAATAATGTATATCTATCTATGTATATCTATCTATCTATCTATCTATATATATAAAAATGAATTTCTGTCTGTCTGTCTGTCTGTCTGTCTGTCTGTCTGTCTGTCTGACCCTTATAGACTCGGAAACTACTGAACCGATTGGCGTGAAAATTTGTATATAGGGGTTTTTGGGGCCGTGGAAGGTTCTTATGATGGTTCGAGACCCCTCCCCTTTCTGTAAGGGGGGCTCCCATACAAATGAAACAGAAATTTCTGCATAACTCGAGAACTAATCAAGCAAATGGAACCAAATTAGGCATGTGGGGGCGAGTGTGGGGTTATAAGGAGATAATCATAGGGGGTAGCCCCTTAGATAATAGGGGGGGGGGGGTACGTACAACATAGCATGCTTTTTTTTTTTAAATCGGCGCATAAACTCAAGCTAATATTGAATCCCGAGCAAGACCGGGCACACTCAGCTAGTAATTATATAAACTTCACTTACACCCTGTCCAAGGATGAGGGGCTTGATGATGATTTTTCAAGTGTCGCTATGATTTGTTTTTGCAATTTGTTAAAATTGTAGTTTTTCTCCGGTTCATTGATTTGAAAGGTTCATGCAAATTAATTTCACGGAGCCGTAAATTGTAGTTTTATCATAATTTTAATATTAGCATAAAATAAAATAGTAATTTTAAATTCGCTTTTGTAATGCTAAGGTAAATAGTTTGCTTTCAGTGTAAAGTTAATTTAAAAGAAAGTTCTAACAGTTTTTTTTTTGCACTTCGAAACTTGACGGGTCATACCTCTAACATAGTAGCAGTGACAGTGTCGCATGTCCTAACAACAACTGCCTGCGACTAGTGTTCGAGGGGCCGACAGGGCTGAATACGGGTCAATACTAACAAAACTCTAACACTTACATGACCCCGAAACTAACGTTCATCCATTGCACTAATAGTTATAATGTAGTTGTAATTTCCTAATAACCCATCTATCACAGACAAACAGACATAACACTCGGATTACGCATTTGACGGTCAATTCGAGTGTTTTTGGTTGGTGGTGCCGCCACCTGTGGCGCGCACGCTCGGTTCCCTTGCGTTTGACGTCTGCACACTAGCGCCATCTGTTCAGCGTACTATCCATCACATGATACTCAACAGATGGCGGTAGTGTTTTAGTGACTATGTTTTGTTGAGAAAAATATTAAATGTGTTATTTCTGTTTGTCTGTGCATCTATGTTTCTTTTTCGTTGTGTGTGTGTGTGTGGGGGGGGGGGGGGGCTTAATGTAACCAATACTAATACCTTTCTTTCTGTTCTTTTATTCGTTTTCTATATCCCTTCGCCATCACCCCATATCCCATCATTTTGACGAGAGATGACTTACTTACATGGTGCATGCCCAAGTCGTACTACAGGATAATATGCTGAGCGTGGTTCTATCACAAATCGATAGAACTGAGGAATAATGAGGTAAATTCTACACAGTATTTCAAAGGAGCCAACTCTAAGCAGGTAATAATAGCAATTAATAATCAAACAACCATAAAAAGGTAAGAATGAATTTATTTATTTTAAATACAGTAATGACCCGATTTTGTCAGCCCCTCCGCGCTTCAGACTTTTTTCTTTCAATAATTTCACATAATCATAAATCTAATTTTTTCTCATTCGTCATTCGTTAAGAGGGATATTTAAAGTATACTTTGGTGCAATAGGTTCAAGAAGATTACTGAAAAAGGGCATGGGTTTTGTAGAACATTGGAAAACATTTTCAAAAAAGGGGGCTGACAAAATCGGGACATTACTGTATTCCATTTACATTTACATGATTTATCACATATTTCCGGAGAGCTTCGAGGTTGGAGCGTAGTTGCTTTTGTAGATGGGCACGTCATTTGTCGGTTTCTCGCGGATTGGGGCTCAGTATGGAAAAACTAATAACACAAACAGGTAGAAGAATAGTTCCTCTATGATTTGTTATAGTTTGTTTGCAGGATTGTTCTTTTGTTCGCGGGAGGCCGACGATTGACGAGTTTGTTTGCAGGGGCGATTGCGCCCAGATCTTGGGGTTCTCCGGATTTATGGTCGTAATCTAATACACACAGTTGATCACAATACGAGCCTAAAAGCTGCAGTGACCTAGTGAGCACCATAGCTCGAGTCGTCTGAAAGTATTGTGTATCGCATGGAGAGCCCAACCGAGATGCTAGCCTATTAAGACTGCAGTTGGTCAACTCTCGAAAAAAAAAATATATATATATATATATATAAAGGGCAAACACGAAATTATTGCGACACATTCAACAGGGCAACATTTTTACCATTGGGTAAAAATCAACCAAATTTTGCACACTTTCTCATTGATGTGTATTGTGTACATGCTGTCAAACTCGAAGTCGTGTTTTTCGATTCAACGAAAATGGAGGTGAACCAACGCGAGTTGAGAGAACAAATTCTTTCCAAACACCTGGAATTTCCTGACCTGTCGCACCGACAGTTGGGAAAAATGTTGAACATTCACCATTCAACCGTCTCCAGAGTGTTGAAGCGGTTCCAGGAGCGGTTGACGTTGGACCACGGCAAAGGAGCTGGAAGAAAACCGGGACCGGAGAACAAAAAGACGGAGGGAAAGGGGAAGCGGATGATTAAAGCAAATCCCAACGTCTCAAGCCGTGATTTGGCTAAAAAGATCGGCATGTCGCAGAGCTACGTCCAGAATGCAAAGAAGAGAGCTGGACTACATACATACAAGGTACAGAACTTCCCAAACCGCGATGAGCGGCAACAATCGACGGCTAAAACTCGGGCACGGAAGCTCTACGAGAAGATGCTGACAAAATATGGCTGCTGTGTGATGGACGACGAAACGACGACGAAAGCCGATTTTAAGCAAATTCCGGGGTTGGAGTTTTTCACCGGCAAGAGCAAGTTCGATGTGGACGACAATTTTAAGAAGAAGTAAATGTCGAAGTTCGCCTCCAAATATCTCATTTGGCAGGCCATCTGCTCTTGCGGACTGAGGAGTGAGTCTTTCGTGACAAAGGGCACAGTAAATGGCGAGATCTACAAATCTGAGTGCCTCGAGAGGCGCCTTTTGCCGTTCTTGCAGCAGCACGACGAAGCTCTGCTATTTTGGCCAGATTTGGCATCATGCCACTATTCTTAAAGTGTCCTGGAGTGGTATGAGGCCAATTCTGTCCATTTTGTTCCATAGGACATGAATCCGCCAAACTGTCCGGAGCTGCGCCCGGTGGAGCAGTACTGGGCAATAATGAAGCGGGAACTTCGGAAGAGCAAGAAGACAGTCAAAGACGAGAAGGACATGTTAAGAAAATGGAAAAAAAAAACTGAGAAACTGGTACCGGATGACACTGTAAAGACTTTGATGGAGGGCATCAAGCGAAAATGCGTTCAATTTTACACTCAAGGCTCCATCGATTAACTTTTCTTTTGATTTTTGAAGTAAATATATGTATAAATCTACCCTAAAATTTTGGTATGATTCTAAACATTATAAGAAAATTGGTATGACATTTTCAGTGTCGCAATAATTTCGTGTTCGCCCTTTAAACTTCACTTACATCGCTCTAACTATGATTCTTTTTGTCCAAATACTGAACAAAAAAAATGGGGTTTGCTATGACCATCAAGTTACGGTCAGTTTGGCAGTAGTTTAATAAAGATAAGCATTTCCAGGTGAAATCTGTCAGAAAAAATCTGGCACGATTCTTTCCGGTCTGGATGAAACTTTCAATATGATAGCAGCTTGGAGATTATGATTTTTCCACAGATTATGAGACCATTTGACCAAAGACTATTTTTTGAAAAGGGCGTATATGTTTTCACATATGAATTTAGCTTTAAAACCGTTTATTGTATCAAAATTGTGTCTGAGAGGAAGTTCTACAGAATTGATTGGACTTTGAAGAAAAAAAAAAAAAAAACACTGAGAAAAATTGATAAAATTTAGAAAAAAAAAAAAAAAAAATATTATATCTCTCTATTCCAACCTACGATTTTTTTAATTTTTTTTTCTGCGGTGACCTTGGGCCACATTGCGCATCTCGAAACGAAAAACTTTTTCATACAAGCGATCGTACAAAAAGTCTTTCGTTTTGCGATGCGCAATGCAAAGGTTCATGCAAATCGGAGAAGGTCAAGTTTTTTTTTCCGATTCGTCATTTGGCTTTTACCTGTTCAATGAACCGAAGGAAAGGATTTCTGAACTTTTTTTTCCTCATTTCATTTGATTTCTTAAATTTTTGAAAACTGGATTAGAGGCTTGGCCATTCCAAATGAGTGCTTGTACTGTGCACTAATTACATTAATTGACACGTCTGAGGACGGCCCCGGCATAGTGACTTACATACACGCCTCTTTCGCTTAAACTCACGAGTTCAAATCTCATTCCGGACAAGTCGCGAATGACCCAAAAGTGTTAAAGTGACTTTAATAATTATAAAAAAAATATACTGAATAGCAAATTGAGAACAAACCTCTGATGTAACAAATCAGCACCAGTTGGTGGTGAGAGTTATTTTTCCTCAACCAGACAGTAATGGAAGCTGAATGAATAGGCAAATATTTCAGACAGTCAGCAACCTAACCAACGACGCTGTATAGTGCTGATTCATGATCCTCATTTCCGGAAAGCTGTCTCATAGCTCAGCAGCTTTGGCAAGGTCAGAAAAATACCAACTTGCAATCCCATCCTTGGCTTAGAAGAGAAGTTTGCCTTTTGGGAAACTCATAAGATTTCAGGCAGAAAAAGTACCAACCCTAAGATACTGTCATCTGGCGATGGCTTCGTTATGTGTCTGAATTTTTAACGTTGGGCTCTGGAGTTTACTGAAAATACTGTTCTTAAATCGATGCTACTTAGATTTAATTGATTAATGGACCATGGGACCATCATGCTATGATTGTTTCACAGAAGCGGTAGATTATTGGTTTTGAAACTCATCGTTTCGACGAAGCAGTTTTGATTCGGAATTATCATGCTTACATTGGCATAAATCGTATGAAGATAGAGATACAGAGTTACAGATGATCTTACAGAGATAAATCCAATTGAAATGCTTTTATCTTTTTGTTATCAACGATGGTCGTGCTGCATGGAAGATTTTGCGTGCAAGGTGTAGATTGCTGTGTTCACTATTCATCTCTATTGAAAGTATCATCGTTGTGTTGTAAATCACAGCAGTGATTGAGTAAAAAATATAACTGAATCCTATGACTCTGTTTTGTTTTTTTTTAATAACCTGCGAATGAAAATTGATCCTGAATGGCAGGGTGGCATTGGAATCTTCTGTTTACAAATGTTATTTGCATTTGAATCTGAATACAACCTTTATGCTCGATTTTTATTGAGTAAAGCATATGCATAAAAGTGATTGGATCCAAGGGACGGTAAAGCACGTGGCGCCCAACACTGTATTCACGTGGGTACCAGGTCACTTCGGGATCCAAGGGCAATGAGCTGGATTATCGAGGTGAAGCAATCGTTTAAGTTGTGTGAGTAAAACCCCTGTACGATACAAGCAATTAGTGACGTCACTACTTGCGTTTACGTTGATTTTTTGGTTTACTAATACAACCATATTTCACGATCTGCTTCACCTCTCTCTGTACCTCATTGATCCAAGGGAACGTAATAGCCGACCACCTCGCCGGCTCAGGCCACACTGGACCCAGGTCCACCGGCAATATACCGCTCCAAGATGTCAAAAAGTGGATCAAGCGGACGGTTCGGAGAGCCTGGGACACCGAGTGGAGGAACAACAGGACACACCACCTTCGGAAGATCAAGGCGACCACCGGAACCTGGAAGGATCGACCAAACCTAAGAGAACAACAAGTGGTGTCAAGGCTGCGCACCGGGCACAGCAGAGTCTCCCACAACTTTGGAGGAACACCGTTCCGGAGGACCTGCGAAACCTGCAGAGTGCCATCCACCGTGGAGCACATCCTCGTGAACTGCGCGGTGCTGGAGACCTTCGGGATGCCTTCGGCTAGGAGTCAATCAACATTCGGGGCGACGAGTCCCCGGTACACCCAACCGGGGGATGTAAGATTCGCTTACAATTATGTGGGATTCATCATCAGAGGATGTTAGTGGAGACCGCATGAACCGAGAATGCGATATACCTAGCTGCGGTCCAACATTCATTGTAATAAATTTTTGGTTTGCGTGTAGCAACCGCCCTTATCACCTTCCTAAAGGAAGCGAACCTTTACAACAATATCTGAGGGTTCCTTGTTTGTATTTCTAGTTTGTTGGCCCTTTTGGCAGTTTTCTACACCTTTTCATTCTAGCAAGATAAATTAACCACAGCCAAGATTGGGAATCTCCTTCTGAGAACCCAATATTTTCTCTTTTCTCTTTTTTTTTTCTTTTTTTTTACAATCTTAAGAGATGAACTACACACTTAGAAAAAATCATGTAAATTTAGGTGCTCTGAGACTGACATATACGAGCGTCAATTTTGACATAAAATTGAGTCATAATAGACGCAAAATTCAGCTCAATCAAACGTACTTTTCGTCGAGTAACGAACTTTTCAGTCTCAGAGCACCTAATTTTACATGACTTGTTTGTTTGCGTCGTATGCTTTATGTCAAAGATGGATTCCGTCACGTGTAAAATTAGGTATTTCTAATTGTGTAGCCATATGACTACAATTCTTTATAATAAAGACTAAAAAAAAAGTGATTTTGTTCCACAGAGCTCAAACGGTTTCAAATCAGGTCTGGTGCTGGCAACGCTGGTACTATCGCAAAAACAGTAAAAAATCGATGAACAACACTAAAAACGAAACTAACACAGAGAGTGAGTCTCCGAGGGAGTGCATAGGAATGAGTAATAATCACTCACCTCTGAGTAAGATTCGTTTTCAGTAATGGCAGTAGATTGCTAACCGTAACTAGCATCACAAGTAATTTTAATAATTTTTTGCTGTGTATTTGGTTCGCTAACAATTTGTCAAATTATATTCGTCCAATCAAAAACTACCCTTAACAAGTGCATCCCGGATTTTAAAATTTATTTATTTCACCAACCGACGTAGACTAGTACAAATACATATACAGTTTGAATACCGTTTCTCATTCAATCAAACATTTCCGTTCCATTTCAGAACACATCAACCATGCCGGTTCACTCCAACTGACATCTTGGTTCACCGGTCATCCGAGAGTTGGAGGTGGGCCAACGGCAACCGACAGCCACCTAGCATGGACAACGACCAGCCCTGGTCAGATTGGTGTTCGGGGAACTACTGGTCGACGGTACGCTATCTGTTGTCCTGTGCCAACTACAACAACACCTGGACCTCCTACTGGGGGCCAGATATAGTCTGTGATTACAATAGCATTGCTCTCTCCTCGGCCGAACCGAATCCGGTGACGGACGTGGCAACTGCGGTACGAAACTCGTTCAAAGGTAAACCGCCGGACCCACCATCGATCGATTCCGTTCTTCGCGTTGGCATCCAATGCTACCAAACCTTCAAATGCATTCTGAAAACGGTCACCCCCGGAAGTGACGGCGGTAAACAGTGAGTAGTAGTGTACGCTAATGAGTAAACGTTCACCCATTTTGAAGAAAAGTGGCTAAACTCGTCAATGGGTAAGTTGTTTACCTTTTTAATGAGTATCTGTTACCCATTAATGAGTAACTGTTATCCATTAAATATACATAAGTTCCTCGTTAAAAAGGTACACTTTTTACCTATTAATAAGTTAAGCCACCTTTCTTCAATATGGGTGAAATTTTTTGCTCAATAATGGGTACCATCAAATTAGCGTGTAGACTTAGGTTACAAGAGCAATCTTAAAAATCATTAAATTCTCCTTCCTTCCGTGCAGATCCAACACGAGTGATGTGCGGTGGACCGATGCACTTTACGAGTGCAATCCTTTGATGACCACAGACGGGGCTGAAAACCTGTTGAAGGAATGCATCCCCGGCGGCTACAACACCACCATCGTCGCCCGTAACATAGTCCAACCGGTGTCGGAGTTGCTTCTCAAGTTGCCCAAGCTGTCGCTGGAAATGATAACCAGCAGGACCGATTCCTCGTCCAACGATACGATGCTGCAGCACCCGTGTGGGGTGGACATGGCCCGAATCAGCTACCACCATTACCAGCTTATATGCAACAACAGTGCCGGTCGGTTTACGTTCTACGAGAACGATTCGTTCGACCTATTCAACTCGTCCGCCGCTCATCTCCTGGAACCAGTCCAGTGTTTGCTGAATGTCGAATACGATAATGTGATAAACCAACTGTCGGGCATGGTGATTGCAAATGCTACAAGCTCAGGGACGACGGTGGCCAGCTCGTTGATGACATTCAACACCCGGTACGAGTGGAGCTTCCTGTTTGTAATATTGTTTATCTTCGCCGGTGGACTCGGTAACATTTTGGTCTGCCTTGCCGTGGCACTGGATCGGAAGCTGCAGAATGTAACAAATTACTTTCTCCTATCGCTGGCCATCGCCGATCTGCTGGTGAGCCTATTTGTGATGCCGCTTGGAGCCATTCCTGGTTTTCTGGGTAAGTTTTATGTAAGCTATCTTCGTGTCCTACTTGTTGGTCCTACGCTGGGTGTTCACAAATACAAGGCACATATTTTCGGTACAGTTGAAAACCGGAAAACCTAACACGCGACAATCGATTTTAATCTTGTTCTGTTCGTTAAACATAGTGTCGGCCGTAGTGCGCCTGATTCGCACAGTGATGCGCTATAATGCGCACTATGTCCGACGTTATGTTGAACGTGCAGACCGAAGGTAATCACCTCTATTCCCGTTTTCGTACGAACAGGATTCGTTCGAAACGAAAGCAATTTCCCATTCCCGTTTTCGTTCGAAGCAATTCTAACTTTCGAACATCGTTCGTTCGAACGATGTTGCTATTCCCATTTTCGTACGAATGCGTTTTTTGTTCGCTTTCCAAACGTCACTCCAAACTCGCGAATCGCGAGACAGCCAGGGGATAAAAACATTGAAATTTTTTGTAATCTCTAATAAAAATGTTATGGTTAATGGGGTTGATTGATTGATTTATCTTTATTAAGGAGGCTGGTTCGCCTCCAACGTGTTCGGGGTATCATCCAAACTATTTTTGGAATAGTTCAATCATTTGGGTTATCGTTCGTGTATGGTATTTTTTATAAGGGATGGCCTTAGTGTACAAAAAAATCTAAAAGAGATCTTAAAGATCTCATATGGAAATTGATTGAAAAATCATGCAATAAAAATATAATTAAGATTAAAAAAGGATCGAAACAACTAGAAAATTTTGGACAAAGTCATTTCTGTAACAGCTTATATAACAAATATTTATATATTTAATTATGACTCCAAAACATTGACAGCCATATACAGTCAAGATTCCTATAGTGCGAATTCGTTCTTGCCGGATTCCTATAGTACTGATGCCACTGGATTCCTATAGTACGGTCGATCCGGCATTAACGAATACACGTAGCATATGACTTCCTGATGTCTTTTGAGAAGTTGTTAAGAAGAAAGTTGGCCACCTTTTGGGACGATTCAGTTTCCGGTAATACACAAGTCTGATCCTGTGGAAGATCCGGAATATCCGTAAAAGTGGCCAATTCATGAAACTCATAAACGTCTTATCAGAATGAATTTGGAGCTGTGACCGGAATATGGGCCCTAGGGACCACGGGATAGTTCACCGGAAGATCCGGAACATCCGTAAATGTGGTGAATTCACGAAACTGATCCTAGAGCTCCGCGGATTTTTTGAAACCACTCATAGACGTCTTATCAGAATTAATTCAGAGTTGTGACTGGAATATGGACTCTGGGGACCACGGGATTGTTCACCAGAAGATCCGGAATATCCATAAAAGTGGTCAATTCATGAAAATACTCCTAGAGCTCCCCGTTTTTTTTTTTAAACCACTCTTAAACGTCTTATCAGAATGTATTCGGAGTTGTGACTGGAATATGGGCCCTGGGGACCACGGGATGGTTCATCGGAAGATCCGGAACATCCGTAAAAGTGGTCAATTCATGAAAATACTCCTAGAGCTCCGCGGATTTTTTGAAACCACTCATAGACGTCTTATCAGAATAAGTTCGGAGTTATGACCGAAAAATTGACCCTGGGGACCACGGAATGATCCATTATAATATCCGGAACATCCGTAAAAGTGGTCAATTCATGACACTGATCCTAGAGCTCCACGAATTTTTTGAAACCAGTCATAGACGTCTTATCACAATAAAATCGGAGTTGTGTTCGGAAAATGTACTCTGGGGACCATGGAATGGTTCACCGGAAGATCCGGAACATCCTGAAAAGTGGTTAATTCATGAAACTGATCCTAGAGCTCCGTGTTTTTTTTTTTGAAACCGCTAATAGACGTCTTATCACAATTAATTCGGAGTTTTGACTGGAATATGGACTCTGGCGACTACAAGATGGTCCACGGGAAGATCCGAAACATCCGTAGAAATGGTAAAGTCATGAAACTGATCCTAGAACTCCGTGAACTTTCCGAAAACACTCATTTACGTCTTATCAGAATGAATTCAGAGTTGTGACCTGAATATTGATTGTGGGGACCACAGAATGGTTCAAAAGAAGATCCGGAACATCCGTAAAAGTGGTCAATTCATGCAACTGATCCTAGAGCTCCATGTTTTTGTTTTAACCTTTCATAAACGTCTTATTACAATTAATTCGGAGTTTTGACTAGAATTTAGACGGAAAATGGACCTTTGGGACCACGAGATGGTTCACATCCATAAAAGCCGTATTTATGAAGACAAAAATGGTCCTTAAAATTGGTGAATTGAAAATTCAACCTTTTTTATTATTTGAGATAGACTAATGCAGTTTTTTAAAAGGTCGTAGAATAATCAATTTGAACCAACTTTGCTCATGGCATCAAATTTTTATCTCTTATGGTTCATGACTTATGGTTATTTTAAGCAAGTAGGTTGGAGTGGCCCCTAGAAAATCTTTCTTTAAATATTTTTATTGGTGATTAACGTATAAACAATATTTAAAGAAATTTCTAGGGGCCACCCTTACCTCTCGTAAAAACATTATTCTAAATACTTTTAGAACTTTTTATGACGCATATTTTTGCAGAAGTCACTAATATGAATCTCCTTTATTTAAAAGTTATGGCTAGTTTTTGATAAAACAAATAATTTTTTTTTAAATAAAATAAAATACTTTAAACAAAAAACGCTCTCACAGTTTTTCCACAAATACTGAAAAAACACAATCTTTTAAATGACATCGAAAGTTTGAAAATCAGTTTGCTCCATTTAGAGACATCATTTTAATAGAGCCATTTTTTCGAAGAAAATCTCCATTAAGTTTCTAATAATAAAAAAAAGATAGCAGCCTGGTTGCTTCAGCAAAAATATGCGTAATCATAAGTTCTAAATGTAACCAAAACAAGGTTTTTACGAGAAATGAACTAATGAAAAGATATTCGAAGAAATCTGTTTTTTATGGGCCATTCTAACCTGCTTGTTTAAAAAATCATAACTCATGAACCTTAAGAGATAAACATTTGGTGTCTCGAGCAAAATTGCTTCGAATTGATTGCTCTACAACTTTTAGAAAATTGCATTGGTCTATCTCAAATAATTAAAAAAAGTATGTATTTTCAAATCTCCAATTTTGTGGACCACCCTAATTTCACAAACATAAAAAGATCGGCCAAACAATATGAAGAAACTTACCCGAAAACACTATATACCTAAAGCTGACGGTTTGGGCGCAAACATTTTTGTCTTCCTAAATACGGCTTTGGGACCATTGTGCAGTGGATGGTCCTCCGAAAGATCCGAAACATCCGTAAAAGGCTCAATCGATGGAACTGATCCAAGAACTCCGTTTTTTTCGTAAACTCTCATAGACGTCTTATAATTATGAATTCGGAGTTATGATTGGAAAACATACCCTGGAGACCATGAACGCTCCTCTGGAAAATAATAGACAACTCATCAGAATGAACTCGGAGTTGTGACTGAAAAATGGACCCCAGGGTCCATTGGATGGTCCTTCGGAATATCCGGAACATCCATTAAAGTGGATAGGTCATGAAAACTGATCTAAGCATTCTATGGTTTTTTAGAACTGCTCATAGACACATTTCTCTGTGGTATTTAAGTAATTAATAACTTCTAGACACTTTTAACGGAATTTTTGATGATCTTCCGGATGTTTTAATGGACCATCCCATATACTGGGGACATAAACTTTCTGGTCAAAACTCCGATTTTATTGTGATAAGATGTCTATGAGTGCTTTCTAAAAAATCGTGGAGATCAAGGATCAATTTCATGAATTGAGCACTTTTAGGGATGTTCCGGATCTTCCGGTGGACCATTCTGTAGTCTCCATATTCTTATTTCTGAACACAACTCCGAATACATTCCGACAAGACGTTTATGAGTGATTCCGAAAACTCCGTAGAGCTCTAGGATCAGTTTAATGAATTTACCACTTTCACGGATGTTCCGGATATTCCGGTGGACCATCATGTAGTCCCCAGAGTCCAAATTAAGGTCACAACTCCGAACACATTCTGATAAGACGTCTATAAGTGGTTTGAAAAATCCACGGAGCTCTAGGATCAGTTTCATGAATTGACCACTTTTCTGATGTTCCGGATCTTCCGGTGAACCATCTCGTGGTCCGCAGGGTCCCAGTCACAACTCCAAATTCATTCTGATAAGACGTTTATGAGTGGTTTTAAAAAAACCGCGGAGCTCTAGGATCAGTTTCATGAATTGACCACTTTTACGGTTCGCATCGGAACAAACCTATTATTGATTTATGCACGGTGAAATCATTGATATTATTGATATTTTCTGATCGATAGAACGGAAATGGGCGATTACGACGAAGTAGCGCTTTACCCTATATACATTATGTTTATTTGTATGGAAAGAACAGCATGTAATTTCAAGCAAAACCGGACAAAATCTCTCTTTAAATTACCCACGTTAAACCGCAATTATCATCTCGCCAACACCAACCATCACGTAAAACCTCCGAGTGCAACCCCGATGTTCGAGCCAGGGGCCTGGCTGGCGGCCATGTTTTTAATGCTTTCATCTGCTCTTGTCTTTCTGCTCACAACACGATTTTGCGTCCCTTTCCTTCATGTATACGTTAGGCGGGCCGTATTTAAATAAGGCCCGTGATCTTGCCTACTGTCAAACGTATAGGATTGATATGGGGTTGCCAGTCTCCTGGTTCGAGCACAGGCGCAAGCACGAAACATCAAGCCTGAGTTCATTTACGCTGCGCTCACCCCAGATGTTGTTCATTTCTCTCAAGTTCGATGTTCGTGTGTAAACATGAGCCTGAGAGAGAACACGCGCTCTGAATGAACTTGCACTTCTGAAATTTGAACTTACGCTCAGCGCCGTGCATGTTTACGTGAAGACTGGGTACTAATCGTTGTTGCTTTTTGGCGCTATTTTTGATATTGCTGTTGTATTTGCTTCAGTGGATGGAGAACTAACTTGAAATGCATAAAAGTGGGAAGGTGGGAAGGATGATTTACGCAAGTTTATTCTCCCACGGAGACTGATAATGATTTTCCGATCACTGCTATTGGCACTGATTTATAATTCTTTACTGTTATGTCTCTCCATGGTTCAAAACTATTTACATTTTGTGAACTTGTTTTACCCGGTACAGCGTGTTTACACCATTGCACATTGGCTGAAACTTTGCAGGGAATCATTGTTGTAGTCAGCCTAACGGAACAACCCAACAAACAATTGCCTATTGATGAAACGACTTCTTGACGATTTTATTCCACTTCATGCTTAATAATACTTGCACTATTTTTAATAATAACTTCTGTTCAGGCTTTGTTCACACAAATCTGGAGAATTAATTCAACCACAACATCGAAATATTTGGTGTTGATAAGGTATGTCGAGAAGCTTTTATTCGACTTACAAGAGTTTATACAACACAACAGAGCTTATTCGATAAAATTTTTGATTATTCAGCGTTTATTAGACATCATATTACTTCCTTAAACAGCGATGGTATAAACACAAACGAAGTGACAGACGGAGCGGCTCGAAAACTTTGGTGACTAACCTGCTATTTAAATTTTTCAGTGTATTACATGGCAACACCACTACTACTGGATTGTACCACATGGCAACACTACTACTGGATTGTACTAGCATTTTCACCAAATGTGTCAGAATGTTTTGGTTTTATCTCTTTCACTCTACTCAAAACTGAAATGCATAAAAAAATGACAAAATGATACACTCTTTGCACACTATCAAAGAATCATTGTACACAAAATCCACTTTGTTCAAATCAAAACAAAAAAACTAACCCATCTGGTGGATGATGGCACAAGCTTCCAAGAAAATTCTATTACAGTGAACCACATTATTTTAATGGATTTCTTCGCCAGTAAGTCGTCTGTCACTTCGTTTGTGGTATAAAGGTGTTTTATATAGACGCTTGGATTCTCATATGAAATAATGTTTAATTAGACATAATTATACACAGAGAAGGGTTTGTGTTCTCGTTAGTGATTGTTGTGTCATTTCATTATTTCTGTCGAAGCATGCACCCAAACCACACCACACAGATCTAGAAAACACACACACAGGTCGTTACACACATATGGGATTCGAACCATGACCTTCCGATCACCAGCCGCTTGCCTTGCCATCTGAGCTATCCTATAATACATCATATGGGCAGCTAAATAAGCAATACAAGATTGAATCTGAAAACCTATCAGCACTTCCAGCCGTAACTCTAGCTAATTCAAGGAGATGTGAGAATGATTAATTCATTCATAGCTGTTTAACATTAGACCAACGTTACCTCTCCATCTCTCTAATTTCGATGGAAAGGATGCTATTCTTTTCGATAGATCTATGAATTGGTTGTCGTGAGTGATACGATTTATGATTACGATTTAAATTAATTAGGCGTAGAAAACAAATAAAAAAAAGGGTTGAGGTTGGGATTGAACTCGCGACCTTCTACTTGGAAAGCGGAAACGGTAACCACTATGCTACCAATTTCGTTTTGTTGTTAGCCGGAAGTTATGAATCTAATACGTCGTTTATAAAGCATTTACAAAGCATTCAACTAAAACATGAACGCAGAGTGGTATCAGAGCTATTTTGCTGACTGTATTCACCTATATACAGCAATATTATAAAGCAATGCAATGAAATCTAATAATGGAGCTAGAAAACATTTATAAGACGACTAATAAAGCATTTTATTAAAGCAATTGAAAACTGTCGAATTAAAGCGACAATGTATGTGCAAATTACACTTATTCAGTTTGTTATTAGATCAAACTTCTGGTTCTGAATCAGGAAGACAGTCAACGTTTATAAAACTTTTAATAAGTAAATTAATCATATCAAAGCAAACGGCGGAATAAAGGCGCATATATCGATCTCAATGAGCTTTTTTCAGCACATAATCCGACATCCTGTTTTATTCAGCATTGTACACTGTTATACCGCATTTATTGAATGTGTATGCTTATTTGTGACTGTGAATTGTTTGTTGGGAACTGTAGTGAAAGATGGTGAAGCACTCAGAGAACCTGCGATGTCCACATCCTTCAGGGTCGTCCCAAATTTGTGGTGACTATCTCCGTCGCAAATGAAACAGCCATTTTGGATCGAAGCGAACAAACTGGTGTACTTGGGTATCTCCAGAGACAGCGTGCTCAGATGGCTTTCCTGGCAACAGCATTACGCAGGTGATCATTGTAGTCAAACTCAGTTATGTAAGGTTCGAAGGATGTCGTTGCCGTTGGTAATGCTTCTCATTCCGATGTCCGCGTCCACTTTCTATGTCTTTTAAATAAGTTGTGACGACTGTCCCCACAGCTAATGGAATTGCCACTGATCACGTCCACTTTTTCACTTGTTTGTTCACTTTAAATGATCTATATTTCTTGAATTTGTGTGTTTTACATGTATTACTTTTCAAGTGACACATATGCGTCTTTTCAATTTTAGTTCCTTTGAAATTTAAATTATTATTAATTACAGTTCCTAGTCCTATCAGGCCTGTTTTAAGAATGACCACCTTCGTGGGATTGGTTTGTTTTAAATTGAAACAGAAAACTACTTATGACTACTATTTACAACTACAACTAACCTACAACTACTATATACACCTAATCTACTATATACAAATTGCTTGTCAAAGCATATTCTGATAAAATACATTTTTGTGCAAACTTAGTGTTGATTTCGTTAATTCTGGAATCTATTTTGGAAATGCCTGCCTCTTCGTGTAAATTTGTTATTCTAGTTTCGAAAGGACGATCAAGAACCATCCTCAGCACTCTATTCTGAGCGACCTGGATTTTGTTACTGTGAGTCTTTGCACTTGATTCCCACACCGGAGCTGCGTAGAGGATGGCAGGTGCTATGATTTGTTTGTAGACAGCCAGTTTGTTCACCCTTGAGAGGCGGGATCTGCGCCAATCAGCGGATACCTATAGGCACCTAACCAAGGCGGAACACTTGATTACGGTTTTCTCCACATGCGAGCGGAATAGGAGCTTTTCGTCAAACAACATCCCGAGATAGGTTACTTCGGCAGACCACTCAACCCTTGTGCCATCCATGGTTACAGTACAAGATGGAGCCGGTTTCAGTTTTGGCGATTGCCGATGGAGGAACATGATCGCTTGTGTTTTGGAAACAGGAAAAACACGCAACCGTCTCCGAGGGGAGGAATGTCGGAAGTGTAGATGCTGTAAAGCAACGGGCCCAACAGACTGCCTTGCGGGACTCCTGCTGGGATGGAAAACGTGTCTGAAAGACAACCATTCAACGATACCTTAAACGACCTTTGCTGAAGGAAGTTACGGGTGATTTTAACCAGATGTAATCGGAAGTTGAAGTTACAAAGCTTGTACACAAGTCCTTCATGCCAAACATTGTCAAACGCCATGGCTGTGGACTTGGATACAGCTTTGTTACTTCGGATGTTATTCATCACCCGTACTAGCTGATGATTGGTGGAGTGCCCCTTTCTGAATCCAAACTGTTCCGGAAGGAGAATGTTGTTTTCCTCGACAAACTTGAGCAAACGATTGAGAATGAGTTTCTCGAACAATTTGCTCAGCACTGAAAGGAGACTGATTGGTCTGTAGTTTGAGTATGATTTTTGTTACTTTCCAGATGCTTGGAAAGTAGTGCAGTTCCAAACATCTGTTGAAGATAGCGGTTAGGAGAGACTGCACTTTCATGCTGAGTCTCTTCAAGATCAAGTTGAATATATCGTCAAACCCGGGAGCCTTCATGTTCTTGGTGCGTTTTAGCGCTGAGCAAATTTGTTTTACTGTAATCAAGGCAAGGCAGCTAGGTTTTGAACGCATTGCGCAACCTGATCATCGAGCGGACTTTGGATAGTCGAGCCAAGCAAATGCGATGAAGCGACATGCTTGCATATCGCATTTGCTTTCTCCTGTGGGTTGATTAAAAGACGATCGTCATCATTTTCGACTCTGAGAGGTGGTACGGGTTTGGGATGAGTTTGGCTACCTTCCAGAATGGTCTGGAGCGGTCGTCCAGATTCTGGACAACACGCCCGAAACTTTCATTTCGGAGTTAGTTCGTCTACGAACATTTCTCAACCGAATCAGTAATTGGGTGTGGGAATCAATAGCAACAAACTTACCCCTCACAGGAACTTGTCGAACGTATGCTTCGTCAGCCATGGATATGGCCTGTTGGAGTCCTTCCAACGCCCGGTCGATGTGGTGTCGAGCGGTGGATTTTCATTGATGTTGCTGTTCACCATTCGTCCGTACCGCACCCAGTTGACATAGTCTAGCAGGAACCACGTTGACACCGACTTCAGTCACCACCGGTTGGTGGTCGGAGCTGAGATCGTTGTGCGCCTCCGGCTTGGATAGTACGATGTTTGACAGGAAAAAGTTCAGGGTGGACGGATTTCCCGCCGGAGAGATAAAAGTTGGTTCGTCTGGAAATTGCACAGTGTACAGTCCATTCTGTGCGTGGTCCAACAATAGACATCCGTTCCAGTTCCTCTGATAGTTCCACCAAGCTACATGGTGGGCGTTCAGGTCGCCCCCAACGATGGAAGCTAGTACGGGTGATGGCGGTTAGGTCCTTCTTGAATTGGATTCCTAGTCCGTTGCTTGCGGTACACTTGCGTGGGCAGTAAACAGCAATAAACCGGACGTTTCCAGTTGGTGATTCCACCTTCACACTAATGGCCTCGATGATAGAAGTGCGGATGTGGGGCAGAGTGCAAAACTTGATTCCCTTTCTGACGACGACCGCTACACCCCCCCTCCCCCACTTGGAGCTGGTGCGATCAAGCCGGATAATGTTGTGGTCAGGCAACCAGAAGCTGCCGAAATTTAGATGGGTCTTGGTTAGTAGGCCCACGTCGATGCTGTGCTTGCGGAGGAAGTCGGCAAGCTCAATCTGTTTTGCTTTTACAGAGCAAGCGTTCCAGGTAGCGATGGTTAGCGGTTTAGACACCATACTGGACGATGAACTTACCGAGAACTTGGATCTGTTCGGGCTTATTGCGGCACTTACGTAGAGCACCGTTCATGTTGATGAAAATCTCCATCAATTCATCGGCTGAGAACAGATCGGGATTATTTGGTTGAGCTGTTGGTTGTCTCCAGAATCCATGGGGGATGGAGAGCTTTGTTCGGCCGAAGATCTAGACGTTTCGCACCCTTGGATTCGCTTGTCCATAAGGAGGCGGAAAGTCCTCCGCCCTGAAAGCCGGAGCCTTATCCTTCCTTCGTCCTGATTAATTGTTGGTGGACGCCTATCTTCGGAAGCGCTTGAAATTCTCGCGTTTAGGGCACTGCTTGTCAGATCCTTGGTGAGCACCACCACAGTTGGCACATTTGGACGCCACAGCTTCATCCGCAGCACATGCGGAGGTGGCATGGTCTTGAGCGCATTTTCCGCAGTGTGGCTTAATGTTGCAGTTGCGGGTGCCGTGTCCGAAGTTCAGACACCGCTGGAAAAGGCTATCCGGATACGCCTTCATATTCTCGTCTCTTCTTTTCATTCGATACACGGCACTTGGGGCCAGCTTGTACCGGTCCCTGATTTCTGATTCGATAAACTGCAGGTTGAAGTTTGGTAGGCCCCTGATGACGACCTTGAACGGCTTCTCACCGGGAATGTCGTGGCTAAAGAATTCCACCTTGGAAGTCCTCAGGTGGGTGACGACCACGTTATACTCCGTTTTGGTACGGAGCACCACTTTACTGCCGACTCTGCCCAACTTGTATTCGGCTTTAACACCCAGCGGCGCTAGATCCGCGATGAGAACATTAAGATGGGCATTTTTCACTACCAATGGAGGTAGCTTCACTTTTGCCGTGCTCGTTTCGGCAGTATTCTCGGTTTTGGCAGCGTCACCGAAATCTCCAACATCACTGTTGTTCGTCGCAGTGACATCGAACTGGCCTCGATTCTTCTTCCTCTTCTTGCTGCGTTTTTCCAACACATCTGGCTGGATATTCCCATCCATGGGGAGAACAGCAAACCTGTTGGATGTAGGTACACCCGGGCTTCCTTCACCGGGGTTCTTGTCTTTCATCGGGCTTCGCGAGCGATGCTTCCCCATTCCAGGGCACGCACACACAAAAACCGCGAAAGAGAGAGCGCGAACACTATCGCCACGAATTTTTCACACAACTCGAGAGAGCGAGCCATACAGCAGCGCTGCTTTATATCTTTTCAGGTTAAAGCAGAACTATGTGCAACCAAGTGGTACTCGATTATGAGGTTTGGGTTTGGGAAGAACGTTTAACAGTTATAATATAAAATTATCACTTTTTTTTTGTACATTGGACAATGCTTGACATTACCACTTTTTCAATAGCTTCTCATCAATCTGAAGCATGCGTAGAAATATTTCTGATCGATTGGTGATCAAATTATTGAAATTGGTCGAGGAGCAGCTGAGTTATTTATGTTCAAAATCTTTCATAATTTTGTTTTATCTTCCATTTTTGGTTTTCACATAGTGTACCCCCACTATAGAAATGAAAAACGTAGTCCTACGTAAAAAAAACTATCGCCACTTGGATAACCAATTTCAAAATCGCCTACAACTACGCAGAACCGCACTGGCAATTATTTGCAATTCATTTCACAAATCCATTTCAACCCCTCTTTACCCCCGAGAGAAATAATTCCTGTTGGGTAATAAAATAGCCATTCACGCTTAAACGGATTTTTGGGGCCACGTACTTAGTACAGGGAGTGGTTTTAATTTGCGTTCGATCGGAACAGTCGGTGGCTTAATTGGGAAATTGGCGCTGTTTCGGTATTAAAAAAAAAAAAAAAAAAAAAAAAAAACCCCATAAAAGCGTTCCTACCGTTCCAACCTACCGCAGCAAGCACTGAAGAAGCGAGCGTGCAAGAAACTAAATTTTGTGAATATACAACATCGTAAAACTTGCATTCGAGTGGCGATTTTATGTAGCAGAAGATATAAAACCTTGTTTTGTGCTAGGGGACTGGGGTAGAGAGGAGTTTTCTGTTAATAGTCGTGTCATTAAAAGCGATGCATTTAATGTCGAAATTAATCCAAACGATCATTTTTGTGTAAGTAGGTAGATGAGGGTGCACCAACCTGTGTGTACTAAAGAGGATTTTATCGATCGACCCTACCACATCGATGACAATGACCCAGCCAGCCGATGATGGTCAAGTATATTTCTAGATAGAGTTAGAATTAGGGCGTAACAGCTTTTGTAAGCAATGACTTCTCTCTATAATTTCTACAAAATCAAGGCTCGCCCACGCAAATTAACTTCACCATCGGGTAGATCAAGACTTCCCCTACCCGATGGTTGCATTGGATTGCGTGGGCGTGCCTTGAACTCCTAGAAAGCTTTGAAAGAAGTCATTGTTTACAAAAGCTGTTACACCCTAAATGCAGCTCTATCTAGATTTTACAATAGCAGCCAATTCACCTGTTTTCGATTATGAAATTCAATTCAAACTCGTTTGTTGCTTACGATTGTCCGTTTATGACACAACTACTAAAAAGGATTACATTTTCGCCTCGTTGCGTTCATTGTCATTGTTCGGTTGTTAACGCGAGAACCGCAGTAATTCCTGCTAACATGACCATAATAATAGATTTACATCGGTGTGGTTGTTTTTGACAAGAGCCCGTAGCCTGATTGTATTTTGTTCGATAGTGGAGTATGCGGTTAACCAAAACGTTGTTGTTCCGTTCAAGAGACATTTTCCGTGGCTTTCAAATTGCAGGCTCGGTTTAACCGACATATGGTGGTTTAATTAAACGATTCGAATCGCTCGGATCTCGCAGAACAAATGGTGAATCAAGCGCTAATGGTAGCCAAAAATGGAATTCGTGTACGAATGACAAGCGTAAAGTTTCTGTTTGCATTCAGCATACAGCTTGCCAGTGTTTGCCCTGGAGCAGTCGACACATTCGGATCCATTTAATTTGAATCTTTTTTTTTCTCCCTTCACGATAAGAATAAAATACCCATTAATGGGTAAAATGTCACCCATCTCTATTAATAAAAAAATAAATGCTGTAGCTCAAGAACGGATTTTCGTATAAGATTTTTTTGACGTATGATTTCGTCTTTCTTTTCTATACTCTGGGCGTCACATTACGAAATCAAAAAGGAGACATGTAACGAAAAAGGGGTCAGTTTTTAAACGCATATTTCTCAAAACCATTAAAGGGAAATATGTCATGCAATTTGTCATACGACGGAGAATTTATCCAAACATTTTTTGGAGTATAGTAAAGCTTGTAAAAATAGTTAAACAGTTAAGAGGATATTCTCACGCACAGCTCGTGCTCAAATTTGCCTTCCACAGCGTTTTCTGGCAGACGGTCTATCTAATCGGAGCTTGGTGAAAACTGATTACGCAAGAATAGTGGAAGAGGAAGAGAGCAGCCAAAATGTTCATCCTCAAATGGGCTTGCCAAATCGCTTCTACCATCAGTTGTTGCCATCAGTGATGCCATATATACAGATTCATCAGTAATCCTACAGATTTTTCTCAATATTTTGATTCTGATATCTGTACATACAGATTACAGAATTTTTTTTAATATACAGATTTTTAAGATATTTCAAGTAAGCGGAAAATATTTTTTTTAATTATGAATTACATAGTTGAAGATGCTAATTTCAAAAAACAGACAAGAGTGGTAGTTTTTATACGATAGATGAAGAGATGAAAGTATAGAGTTAATAGTTCCGTTAGAGTACGGCAGTGTGAAATTGTATATATAGAGAGTAGAAAGCGAGCAAGGACAACTTTTATTAATGAAGGTACAAATTGGTTTGATCATATATTAATTCTATAGAAAGCAAACATAAATAATTGCTCGTGATTCTAAACTTTGCACAAACTATTTCTGTACTTTGAATGAACCTAAATAATATTTACGAAGATTCGCACTAAGATCTTAAAAAATAAATTACATAGATTATTTGACAGATTTTTGTCAGCCAACTACAGATTAAAAAGATTTTGTGCAGTGAAAATACAGATTGAAATTAAAAAAAAATGTGGCGTCACTGGCTGCCAGATAGCCGAGCTGGTTGAAGCTAGCAATAACGTCAGAGGATCAGCGGAAATGGATCTTCACACTACACCGTTTAGTGTCCAGGCCGGATGGGATTTGCGTCGGTAAGAAAGAGGCAGCTATAGCTAGTTTACTATCTCATACCATCACTAATACCGTCCGGCCCGGTGTAGTGTGTAATGTAGTGTAGCGTAGTGTGGTACAGGCTGACTAAAAGAAAATTATTACACAAAAAGGCCTGCAATTCGTGATTCAATAAGTTTAAAAAGTCCATTAATGGTTGCCTTGAAGTGCTTTTATTAGAACTTCAAAGTTACAGCATAAGATGGTTACATTTCTCTAGTTCGAACGAAATCTCGCACCTTCCTCTTGATGGAGCTCATCAGCGCCCGTACAGTGGAAACGGACATGGAATTAGCGCATTTCTTCCATTTTTCCCGCATTTGCTAGATGCCCTAGACTGCCCCACCACTTCGTCGAAGTCGCTGCTTTGAAATTGCCTAGTATTTTTCGATTCGTAGAAATTCTGGGCAATTCGGAGGGTTCATTAGCTTGGGGACAAAATCGATCTTGTTGGCAGCATACCACTCCAGAACCACCTTGCCTCTATGCTTACGGATGAACGGCAATGCACGCTTTTTCAGGCATTCTTCGATGTAAACTTGGGATGCCATCGTCGAGGATGTGACAAATGGTTCCGTTTTCAGGCCACAACTGCAAATCGCTTGTCAAATCATGGTCTTCTTCGCGAACTTTTCGGCAAACACGAACTTGAATCTTTTGTAAAAATGTATGATGTATGTATGAATGTAAAACTTTTGACCGGAAAGCTGCTTAAAATCGAGTTTGACGTATGTTTCGTCATCGATCAAAGTGCAGCCCTTGTGGTTCATCAAAACACGTTCGTACACTTTTGGCTACGGAATTCTGCTTCATGTGCCGGTTTGGATGTTTACTGGCTTTGTACGACTTGTATTCTTCCCTGGCAAGGATGTTCCGCACCGTTTGAAAGTTGGCGTTGTACTTTCTGGCCACATCTTGGATCGAAAGACCGGGGTTGGCTTTAGCACACCTCAACACCTTACTGCGCAGCTGACAATCCTTATTTCTAGTTTTTTCGTAGGTCCGCTGATTCTTTTCTACACTCAGGGTTTCGTTGCAGGTTTTGAGCACTCGACAAACTGTTGTTTTCGGCATCTTCAGCACTTTAGCCAGCTTGGAACCGGACCACTCCGGATTTTCTAGGTGCACAATATTTCTTCTTCTTTCGAGTTCCATTTGACGTTATTTCTGAACGCGATCGACTACTGTGATCAAACTTGCACCAGTTGTTCTCTATAGAAGTGTAAACAAACCACTGTCAAAGATTTTCGATTCCCAACACTACAGGCGTGCTAGCGGCGCGCGAGAGGCGTACAAATTAACTTTAAGTCAGCCTTTCGCGTAGTGTAGTGGGAAAAGCTCTTCGTCGTTCTCAAATTCTTTTGCCAAATCGCATCCACCATCAGTCCCCGCCCGACAGTGGAGCAAATCCCGGTGATAATACTTAACGGAGGGAGAGGAAGAGTAACGGAAACCTTCATCCATACTCCACGTCTGTTAAATCGCTTCCACTTGTTCAGTCAGACAATCTAGCTGGTTGAAGCTATGAGGCATTACTCAAGGAGACCAGCGAATCAAAAAATAGGGAAAAAGCCAGGAACTCGAATTCACCAGGAAAACCTGTGAATTTCGATGACACAAATGGAGAAAAATGTTCTTTGTCCTTTGGATTTTGGACCTTGAAAAAATGTCAGGAATTTAGACCTGGACTAGATTTGCTGGATACAGGCACTGAAGAATTATTACGAGAATTTTAGAAAAAATAAATTCCAAATCATCTTTGAGCAGATTTTGAAATGAATTCTAGAGATGAACTTTTTGACTAAGACTTCAAGTCAATTAACCATGTTATCATGTTTCTGTATTAATTTTCCTTTAGATGTCACTGTTTTTCGTAATGGCGACATCTATCAGAATTCACGCATACAATTAGTTCCGATAATTTTTTACAGAGGGCAGTGTGGTCAAAACATGCATGGTACCTTTGTTTATTATTTACATTAACATCCGAAGTCGCACCTTTTTTACATATTCTGCACAAAAAAATACTTTCTAAGCCCCGCCCCTAAAAGGATTTCCCACCTTTTTTTTAATGAATGAGGAGGGTAATAAATAATATTTTGTGCAAAATATTTAAAAAAGGAAGAACTTCGGATGCTAATCTTAATGCAATACTAGAGGTTCCAGACATGTTATGTAGTGTCAGGTACTCTATTTTGTAGTCTGTAAGAGGGAAATCACGAATAGAGTGTCTTCAAAATACATGGCATGTTGAGAGATTGAGCTCGTGAGAGCGAATTTTCTCTCTCAAATTTGATATTTTTGGCTCTCTATGGACTGGTAGTAAAGCGGGTTAAACTGTATGGGAAAAAATCATTTTTATTCAATTGTATCTTGTTTAACAATAACTTTCGGGAAATAAGTTAATTACCAAGTCGATGGAAGAGTTTTTAATGCTGTCGCTCACTGTTTTTGACTTGGATATTCATCGAAAGCGAATTATTCCCGCTTCTCTCAATTTATATATGGATATTTTTGTTATTTCCTACCAGCGGTACAGTGCCATCTCTATGGAAAATGACCTGACGATATGATTCATTATGTGATTCTCGAATGTGAGAAAAATATCAAGGGAATCAAAATTTAAGAATACAGTTTGAAAGGAATTGCGAAGAGCTTCAAGGAAATTCCGTGGATAATTTCAAGGGCATCTCGAAAAGAATTTCTAGATAACTTGAAGGGGAGTTCCAAGTGAATTATCAGAACAATTTATAGTGACCTATTAGAATAATTTTTAGAAGCCAATTAAAAAAATGTGGAGTCAGATCACATTTTTATGATTCCCTTCGGGCTCGAGGTAGACAACCTAATGTTCCAGTTCGGGATGTTTTGGCTAGACGCGATCTGGAGTTTATGAAACTCATATATGTTTACTTTGAGGATATTAACCTTAGATTGTAAGTTTGATTAACCTTGTGTTTAGTTTGTGTTTTGTACGTCTGGGGGGTTTTTTTTTTCAATGTTTGTTTTCAAGATGAATAGAAATAATTTCATGCTTTAGGATTAATTAAATAGTTATATCGTAAACCACATTTAAAACCTCCTTCTTCCCTTTTCCCATCCAAAAAATTGTAAATCTCCACTAACCTCGAGACAACCGCGAGTACTCGGTCCAGTTCCTTTAACTTTGAATATAAGACAGTAACAATGTATAACGCAAAGGATAACTCGGCTCTGTAAAGTTTATTCGATTGAGCCTGTACAAATAAAGTAATTACAAAAAAAAAAAAATTAAAAAAATGGAACAGTGAAATCTTCGAAAATGTTTACAATCCAATTCTCATTCATTGGATAAATTTCATGATTGCTATGGAGAGCTCTGCAAAGAATTTCTGGATTTAACTAAAAGTAGTTTCTTTTGGAAGCTTATCCCTGACGCTTGCCCGTCGCACCTCAGACTAAAAAACACAGACTGGACTAGAGCTGGTAAACATCACGACAGTCGTGTGGCAATGAGAAAACAGGTCCTCTAAGTATGACGAGACGAAACTACATATCATGAGCCTTATTTCTAATGATCAAGCACTCTAGAGAATCATTCGCATACGGTTTTGACGTCAACATTTCTAACTGATTTAGATGAATTTAGGCAAACAACAGTATAGAATCGGTAGAGTGAAAATACTTTAAAGATTACCACGGTACAAGTAACAATAGAATCAATAAACGAGCTAGTAATTGCGATGTTCACAACACTGTCAGGTTCTGCCAGTACTAAAAAATCGAAGAAGTTTTCCACTCTAGTCGATCCATGGCCACACTTCGCCAGGCTCGTAGTCTGCGAAGGGTCCGCAGGTCGCCTTCTACTTGGTCGATCCACCTTGCCCGCTGCGCGCCTCTTCTTCTTGCTCCCGTTGGGTCAACCATTTTCACTGGGTCGTCGTGCGGCATTCTTACGACGTGCCCAGCCAACCGTAGTCACCCAATTTTTGCAATGTTGACGATGGATGGTTCTCCCAGCAGCTGGTGCAATTCGTGGTTCATTCGCCTCCTCCACGTTCCGTCATCCATCTGCACTCCACGGTAGATGGTACGAGAAATCTTCCGGTCGAAATCACCAAGGGCGCGTTGGTCCTCCACGAGCATAATCCAGGTCTCGTGGCCGTATCGGACCACCGGTCTAATCAGCGTCTTGTAGACAGTCAACTTCGTGCGGCGGCGAATTTTATTCGACTGAAGCGTGCTCCGGAGTCCAAAGTATGCACGATTCCCTGCCATAATGCGTCTTTGAATTTCTCTGCTGGTATCATTTTCGGCGGTCACCAGTGACCGAACTCATCGACCACCTCGATTTCGTCACCGTCAATCTGAACTCGGGGTGGGAGGCTAACATTGTCTTCCCTAGAACCTCTTCCATTCATGTATTTTGTCTTTGATGCGTTGATGGCAAGTCCAATCCGCCTAGCTTCAGCCTTCAGTCTGATGTACGTTTCCGCCATCGTCTCAAAGCTGGATGGATTTCCTGAAGATCATGTCTTTTTGTGTCTTTCCCAGCTCTTCTGATCACACCTTCTAACGCGATGTTGAATAGCAGACACGAAAGTCCATCACCTTGCCGTAAACCCCTTCCAGATTCAAAGGGACTCGAGAGTGTCCCCGATACTCAAACAACGCACATCACTCGATCCATCGTCGCCTTGACCAATCGCGTCAGTTTATCCGGGAATCCACACTCGTGCATAATCTGCCATAGCTGTTCTCGATCGATTGTGTCGTATGCGGATTTGAAATCGATGAACAAATGATGTGTGGGCACGTTGTATTCGCGGCATTTCTGCAGAACCTGCCGAACCGCGTAAATTTGGTCCGTGGTAGCGCGGGCACCTATGAATCCCACCTGGTATTTCCCCACGAACTCTCTTGCAAATGGTGACAGGCGGCGGCATAGAATTTGGGAGAGTACCTTGTAGGTGGCGCTCAGCAGTGTGCTCACGCTATCTACTCCTCCCAAATATTGGCAATTACCCAGTGCAGCGCTCTAGCCAGTGCTTCACCACCGTATTTTAATAGCTCACTTGGTAGTTGATCTACACCGGTTTCTTTGTTGTTCTTTAGCCGACCGATCTCTTCCTCAATTTCTTGAAGGTCAGCGGGCGGTAGCCTGTCGTCTACTGTGCGTGCTCCAAGGTCTGTTGCCGTGCCACCTTTGTTTTCTGCTGCATCACCGTTTAAGGGGCTCGTCATAGTACAGCTTCCACCTCTCAATCACCTCACACTCGTTCGTGAGAAGGTTACCGTCCAAGTTCTTGCACATATCGGCTTGCGGCACGTAGCCTTTGCGCGAACTATTTAGCTTCTCATAGAACTTCCGAGTGTCGTTTACGCGGTACAGATTTCCCATCGCCTCGCGATCTCGGTCTTCCTGCTGACGCTTCTTCCTTCGGAAAACCGAGTTTTGTCTGTATCGCTCCACATTCAATCTCGTGCGGTGATGCAGCATTCTTTTACTCTACTATTTAACAGTTTGCATTCGCCGTCAAACCAGTCATTTCTCCGGTCCGGAAACGCAGTACCTAGTGCCGCTGCAACAGTACTACCTATGGCGGAACGGATGTCCCTGCAGCCATCTTCAAGAGTTGCTGCAAAATACTTCGGTGGGTAGTGCAGTTTCCAGCTGCTGCGCGTAGTCCTGAGCAACTCCAGCGTCCAGTATTTGGTCAAATTTGGGTCGCGGCGTCTGACTTCGACGGGTGTTATGCACCGTCGAGAGTTTTGAGCGCATGCATACTGCAACTAGGTAGTGGTCCGAATCTATGTTCGCACTGCGGTACGTGCGGACGTTGATAATGTTGGAGAAAAATTTCCCGTCGATTAGAACGTGACCGATTTGGTTTTTCTGTGTGTTGGTCAGGTGATCTCCACGTGGCTTCGTGGATATCCTTGCGAAGGGAAAAGGTACTTCGAACTACCATACCCCGAGAGGCTGCAAAGTTCACGCATCGTTGGCCGTTGTCGTTTGATACGGCATGCCGGCTGTTTGGCCCGATTGCCAGTCTATACATTGCCTCCCAGGTAGGACTGAGCGTTCATGTCACCGATGAATATTTTGAAGTACCGTTGCGAACAGCTGTCGTACACTTGCTCCAGCTGCGCATAGAACGCTTCTTTCTCGTTGTCGGGTCTCCCTTCGTATGAGCAGTGCACGTTGGCGCATCTTACCCAGCACTACAAAGCCGGTTCCCAGCTCGTTGGTGGTGCCACAGCTCTGGTAGAAAGTAGCCGTTCGATGCCCGCTTTTCCATACTTTTTGTCCCGTTCAGAAAAGTTCCTGCAGTGCTACGACTTCGAAGTTGCGTGGTTGAGTTTCGACATAGATTAACCTATCTTATCCTAGGAAGCCGAGCGATTTGCAGTTCCATTTTTCGAGTTTCCAATCGTAGTCCTTATTTTGTCGTGTAGGGCTGTACCGCTTGCTCCGATCCGTATTTCTATCTTCAGTATTTGCAACTTTATGTTTTTTTTTTCAGGGCGGCTTGTTGGGCCTGCAAAAACCCCTATCTCTCTGGGGTACCATCGTGCACAACTCTGTTTAGAGTTCCACGCTGGCACTAGAACGGTGATCAGCCGCACCTAAAATGGATACCAGATGTCGTTTTGAGCCGCACCTTCATGGTGAACTCGGATTTGGTGAAGCATTTCCTCTATCACCGTACTATGGTTACCGCGCCAGTGATCGCGTCGCACCTCTTCACTTTGCTTTTGCTGCACTGGCAACATTGCCCAGGCTACCCCACCCAGCTGTGTCTATGTGTCAGCTGGTAGTCTTTTATTATCATATGACTCGGGGAGGTGTGAAGTTGGAAATTTTGAGGACCAGAGCTAGGTATTCCGCTCCTTCCAGGTTGTCAACTCACCCTTTTGTAGCCCCGTGTTTGATTCTGCGGGTCATCAAAAGGTAATTTGATTTACCCATTAATGAGTAGCTGCCACCAAAAAATGATCAACAGTACCAGTTACTCATTAAAAAGCAGCGAATCCAAACACATAAAGCAACCAACGATGAAAACAAAACTTTTGTTACCACTTCCACGATAAACTCTCTCTGTAATATAGCTTGATCGGAGTTGTCGAAAGATAATGATATATTCCTTTTTTTTTATCTAGTTCGTTTATTTGGAAGGCTCAATCGCGTTAGCTTTACGGAGCCGATAATTCATTGTTCACTGTGTGTAACAAAATTCACTTAATTCAATGTATAGTAGGAGTTGGGCCGATTACTCGCGGCTTACTCGAGGTTAGAAGGGTACATTTTCGAAGGATAGGATCAGGGGAGGAGCTTGGGGTAGGGTTTCGTTGTCTCATCACAGCGTTGTCGCCAGTATGAACGGTAGTGCTGTTCTAGCTTCGTCCGGAGTTCGACCGGCTATGGTGGGTGACCAGTGGGCGACGATGAGACTCATCGAGACGGGGGGACAAGACAAACAAAAACTAATAAAGAGAGACAAAAGACAAAAGGAATTAAATTCTTATACTAAACATTTGAAGAAAAACATAAACGGACTGCATATAGCAGAGATCACGGGTTGCCAACACGTCTCTGATAGGAACATAGGGTTGTCTTCCTTGGGCCTCGAGGGTATTCAAAAGTCGCTCTCTGACGGCGTCATTATCCGTACATTGCCAAACTGCGTGTTCGATGTCATCGTAACCGTTTCCACACCGACAGATGTTGCTGTCCACGAGGTTTATTCTATTGAGATGAGCATCTAGCGAGTAGTGGTTGGACATAAGTCTACTCATCACGCGAATGAAGTCACGACTTAAGCCCAAGCCTTTAAACCACGCTCTCGAAGAAACATTAGGAATAATTGAATGTAACCACCGTCCAAGATTTCCAGTATTCCAATCGGTTTGCCAACTCGAAAAGGTACTCTGACGCACTAAATGGTAAAATTCATCGTGTGAAATTTGCCTGTCATACAATTCGCCTTCCTGCGCGCCCACCTTTGCGAGAGAATCCGCCTTCTCATTGCCTGGGATTGAGCAATGTGAGGGGACCCATACAAAGGTAATCATATATGATCTTTCAACCAGCACACACATCTGCTCCCTTACCTTTGAAAGGAAATAAGATGAGTGCCTACCTTGTTTCATCGACCGAATAGCCTCAATCGAGCTGAGACTATCCGTGAAGATGAAGTAACGGTCTGCATGCATGTTGGAAATCATCCCCAATGCGAAGTTGATTGCTGCCAGCTCAGCAACAAAAACGGAACAAGGTTCCTGAAGTTTGCGGAAGGCGCTAGAGTTTTCATTGAAGACACCGAAGCCAGTGGATCCATTGAGACGGAACCCGTCTGTAAAATATCTTTTCATGCAATTGACTTGTTGGTACTTTTCAGTAAAAATACGCGGAATAATAATAGGTCGAAATCGACCGGGAATACCATGAGTTGCTTGTTTCATGGTCAGATCATATTCAATTGAGGAACTGCGATTGGTGAAGTGAGCACGGTCTGGAGTGTAACAAGGAAGACACATATCTGATGATATGTAGTGGTGGTAGATTCTCATAAATCGAGATTGTGTGTTGAGCCCAAGAATTTCTTCAAAATTTTCAATTATAAGTGTGTTTGTCACTCCGCATTTGATTAGTATTCTGAGAGAGAGCTCCCAGAAACGGTTCTGGAGGGGTGTTACTCCTGCCAGAACCTCGAGACTCATGTTATGCGTTGAGTGCATACAGCCTAGAGCAATACGCAGACAACGATATTGAATTCGTTCCAATTTTATTAGGTGACTTTTTCTTGCCGAGAGAAAGCAGAAAGAGCCGTACTCTAGAACAGAGAGAATAGTTGTTTTATAAAGCGTTGAGCACCCCACCATGTGCCGCAAATTGAACGGAGAAAGTTGATCCTCTGCTGACATTTTTGCTTCAAATACGTAATATGGGCATTCCAAGTGCACTTTGAATCAAACCAGACCCCAAGGTACTTGAAAGACAATGATTGGGTAATGTTTCTGCCCAAAAGATTAAGCTGCATTTGGGCTGGGTACCGCTTTCGAGTAAACACTACCAGTTCAGTTTTCTGCGGCGAGAATTCGATCCCTAGATTCATAGCCCAAGAAGACAAGTTATCTAAGGAATTTTGCAATGGTCCTTGCAAGTCCACGGCATGTGGACTTCTTACGGAAACCACACCGTCATCTGCAAGTTGTCTTAGCGTGCATTGTTCTGCCAAACAGTTGTCGATATCTTTGACATAAAAGCTATAAAGAAGAGGGCTGAGACTTGAGCCTTGGGGCAGGCCCATGTAATTCTGGAAGTTGTCAGTTTTCCAAGAGAAAAGTTCATTTGCTTTTCTGACAACAAATTGTACAAGAAATTATTTAAAATTCCAGAAAGTCCACATCTGTGCAGATTGTCTGACAGAATTTCAATGGAAACTGAATCAAAAGCCCCCTTAATGTCCAAGAATACTGAAGCCAATTGCTCCTTGTGCGCAAAGGCCAGTTGAATATATGTGGAAAGCAGCGCTAAACAATCGTTTGTTCCTTTGCTCTTGCGGAACCCAAACTGTGTATTTGATAGCAAGTTATTTGATTCGACCCAGTGATCGAGTCTCCGAAGGATCATTTTCTCCAACAATTTCCTAATGCACGAAAGCATAGCAATCGGACGGTATGAGTTATGGTCAGACGCTGATTTGCCAGGTTTTTTAATGGCTATTACTTTGACCTGTCTCCATTCAGGCGGTACAATGTTGTTTTCTAGCACGGAATTGAATAAATCTAGCAAGCGTCTTTTAGCGATATCTGGGAGATTTTTCAGAAGATTGAATTTAATCATATCGCTTCCCGGTGAGGAGTTGTTCGATGAAAGAAGAGCCATAGAGAAATCCAGCATTATGAATGGTCTATCCAGAGAGCCGCCGCTAGGAGACGCTTCTCGAAGAATATTTTGTGCTGGAACTGAGTCCGGACAGACCTTTTTAGCGAAATCGAATATCCATCGGTTGGAGTATTCTTCATTCTCATTGAAAGATGAGCGGTTACGCATGTTGCGAGCCACCCTCCACAAGGTGTCAAATTGAAATCGTCACATAAATCGTAAAAAATAGCCGCTCTATTGGCGTCATATAGATCACCCCACCCAGTACCATGGGAGTTCATATCACCCAGAATTAATACTGGGGATGGAAGAATCGAAATTAGATTCCAGAGTTGACTACGGTTAATGGAGGTTCTTGGTGGAACGTATACTGAAGCTATGCAAAGATCTTTGTTCTTCACATTTATTTGGCAAGCGACGATTTCGACGCCTGATAGAGCAGGAAATTTTGTAGAAAGGATAGCACTTTTTGATCCCTAAAAGTACTCCTCCATAAGAATCGTCTCTATCCAGGCGTATAATGTTAAAATCGTGGAAGTTGAGTTCTTTATCGGAAGAAAGCCATGTTTCACAGAGAGCAAATATATCACAATCAGAATTGTGAAGTAAAAATTTGAACGAGTCTAGTTTAGGCACTAGACTACGGCAGTTCCACTGTAGCACCGTGATCATATCTTCAACCTCGTTCGACGAATTATCCATCGAAAGATATGATTGATGCAAGGAGGGGCCATGAAACAGTCAATTGCTTAAGATATGATTCTAACGTTGGAAGCAAGGCAGAAACTAAGCTTCTTAGAGGGTCTTGTATGTTGAACATGTTTAATATGAATTCCACAATGTCCGAAAAAGCTAGCAAACCTCGTTCGGACTTGGATTTCTTTTGAGAAGTTTGAGGAGCAGCTTTTTTATTTTTTTTTATCTTTGTTGGGCAATGGCGGAAAATTCTTGCTGCATCCAGGAATTGGATCAGCAGGAGCCTTCGGTTTTGTTTTTTCATCCCCATTACCCTGGGAATTTGGCAATCTTCTGGAGGTGATTTTAGTTTTCTTACGGCGCACTTTCGGGGAGGGGCATTTTATTTTTGAGGATCCGTCCATTTTTGAAGGTGCGTGTACCACCGTAGAATCACCTTCATCGGATGAGTCAGAGTTCGATTCTTCAGCTGACAAAATCGAAAATTGGTTTGCATCTTGGACGGCTGATGCAGCCATCACCATTTGAGCATATGTCTGCTTGGAGCGTCCAGAGATTGAACGCTGCATTTTATCGGAGTGCTGTTTGTACATCGGGCACTCCTGCAAGGGGTGAGGATTCTCGCCACAGTAAGCGCATTTTACTGATTCTTTGTTGCAAGAATCCTCTTTGTGGTTTTCACCACATTTGCCACAACGAGTTTTGTTGCCGCAATGGCTGGCCGAGTGTCCCAGCCTTTTGCAGTTGGTACAATTATATACCCTCTGAACAAACAGCCGCACCGGAAAAAAAGCACCATCAATTTTAACAAAGTTTGGGAGAACTGAACCTGCGAAAGTCAACCGGAACGAGTCTGAATGTTTATAAACTTTTTTACCGTCTAGCAAAGATGCTGAATGCAGTTGCCTTACATCCAGTATCTTCACTAGCGCGGTAGCGAATGTCGAGTTTTTAAAAGTTCCCGAGGCATGTTTCAAGTCCTCGACAGTCAGACTCGCGTCGGAGACCACGCCTCCTATCTCCACATCTCGAGAAGGGATGTAGATGTTATACTCAACACTAAAAAGCTCGTGTTCTGCAATTTTATTGGCCACATCATAAGTCGGTGCTTCTACACGCAGTTTGTTGAATCTTTCTTTGTGTACCAAGATTCCCGGATACTTACGCAGCAAATCTCTCGTTATGTCGAGAGTTTTCAAAGGTTTATTTTTGGGCCGAAAAAAGACAACCCATGGTCCTTTCGAAGACGGTTCATAGTATCTGGTTCACGTAACGCAGGCATCGGAAGATGCCATAAGTGTTGCGCAAAAGCGGTGCGCAACCACTTAAGAAGGAAAAAAAAATAAAACCTTCACTAATAAATTAATTTTAATTACTAGTAAATTTTTTGCCCGACGTACAAACAAATCAAAAAGAAAAAAAAATCGAAACAAAAAAAAAAAACTTATATCTACTTGCAAAAAGTTGTCTCACTATGACCCATACATAGAGACAGAGTCACGCGCCACGAGGCAAAATTAAACTACAATAGGGAGGCAATGGACTTGCAAAATGTATTGTCTAATACTTATGCCGGTTGTAAACAACCTATCAGCCGTTGCAGCTAGATGGTCCGTTTGCTGCTGCTGGTGGTGATGGTTGGTGTTGGTGGGTCGGCACGATGATGAAAAAATGGCTTGACGACCGGATGGATTACCGGGGTGAATTAAAGCTGGATGGCAACTCCAAGGGGCTCGGCCCATGGAATTCCACTTCCTCTGTTGCACACTGGTCACTTGGGGCACCCAATGGGGGGGGGTGAAAAAACCGCTCGGGCGGAAAAAAAAACACCGAAAAAAACTAGATGCCGCGCGACTGAGACCGGGACGTTGTTAACCGACTGAGTGTTCAACTAGGAATGATGATATATTCCTTGCCCGAGCAGGAGAAAATAACTAATGAATACCCAATTCTGATCAGATGCCAAAAATTGGTGTTGATCAGCATGACATAAGAGGTAAAATACCAAAGAATAATTCCAAAAAATTACATGCAGTACTTTGTAAATCACAAAAAATGATATTTGGATAGTAAATGAATACCTTTGTGGGATGATAGTAATGGGAATTTTTTCAGTATTATTTTTTTGGTATTTTACCTTTTAAATCAGGCTCATTCATACCAATTAAGGTATCGAGATATTCGGTCCTGTTCGCGTGCCCACTTTGTTGTAATACACATGGTTGAGGACATAGTTTGATCTGAATCGAGAAAATACATAACACAAAAATTCCCATTAACATACGTGTATTATCTTCGGCGTTACTTCGTGAAGCAGCTTGCCAACAATTTGGTCGTTTCCTTCTACCGACCCGAGCGAGAGCTATTGGCAAAGGCCGTTTGTCATAAAAAAGGAAACAGATTATATCATTAGGGAAAATGCTCCTATAGTCGCGGTACGTTAGAACCGTTAGGTTCCTATAGTTGTGCATGGAGACTTAATACACAACTATAGAAACCTAACGCTTCTAACGTACCGTAACTATAGGAGCGTTTCCTCTATTGCTTTCCATTGCTGAAATAGCGTTTACATTCGACTCGTTGATCGCTTGTCATTTAGTCATTTAGAGATATTTTTGAATTCTTGTTAACGAGTAAAATAAAGTACCATTATGAAAAGGGAAATTTTTTTGCCATAAATGAGTATTTTATTCTTACCATGCATTGCTCTGGTAGTGTGCTTGTTTGATCCTGAAGAAAAATATTACATCCGTAAAAGGGTCGGCTTGGATTTATTTGACTTTTGTAACGCAATTTGCTGTTTGGTTAACATACTTGAATTTTTCTTTTTACTGCATGATGCCACACAAAGACATTTAGATGAATAACTGATGCCAAAGCTTTTTCTTTGTTATTATTTACTTGAGAGATTTTTAGCCGTAGTCTTATTTATCTCAGTGATACCAAAGCTGATTTTACTCACAATGGCGAGGAAGATGATGAACGTTCAGAATATTCCATCCGTTAAAAGCATTTCACAGCAAGTGTTGTGTATCGACTAGCATACCTTGTTGTATTTAAATATGATTGTTACAACTGAAAATTGGAAAAACTTACCCAAATTTCAAATCTTTGCACGGCAAGGTATGGGAGAGAAGTTTTAAAATGCTTACATTTTTCGAATGAAGTACACTGGAGTCGGTTTTTACGCGGGTGATACGTCACGCGTAAAAAAAAACCGTGTAAAAAAAACCGCGTAAATTCCGGAATCCCCGTAAAGAAAACCGCGTAAATTCCAAAATCCGCGTAAATTCCGAAATCCGCGTAAAAAAAACCGTGTAAAAAACCGCGTAAAAGGCGACTCTAGTGTATAACTATAAACCTCGTAAATTCTGAAATCCGCGTAAAAAAAACCGAAATCCGCGTAAAAAAAAACCGCGTAAATTCCGAAATCCGCGTAAAAAAAACCGTGTAAATTCCGAAATCCGCGTAAAAAAACCGCGTAAAAAAACCGTGTAATAAAAACCGCGTAAAAAGCGACTCCAGTGCACTTACAAATTGATTTTAGCGTTACTGTGGGAGATAAAAAGTCGTAATCTACCTTTTGGAAAATCTTTTGACCGATCCTACTATAGTATTCTAAAAACATCATTCGTTGTGCCACACTGACATGACAACCTGCATAGTTACTTGTATCAGATTAAGTAGAGCGTATCAAGTACGAACTTCACTCCTCGTTCTTCAAAACGGTTACGTTAAAAAGTCGTCTCTATTCCTGCCGGCACTTATCAAATGCAGATTTCCCCAGTTACACAACACGCTAATGCTAATGGCACCCGGTTATGTCGTCGCGGTAAAATACTTTCCCACCCACGCCCCCGCGTGCTTTCAGGACGCCATTTTCCGTACTTCTTTTTATCCATTTCAATTTTTACTTTCAATAATGGCTTGATAATGAAATTGTGGAATCCATTTCGCGACGCCACCACCAAGGGCGAAGCATACTGCAAGTGTGACAGAGGCAGGCAGTCTTTCTCAAATAAATCTTTGCTGCACGAATGTCACAGCTGTGCCTCGGGGGATTGAGAATGGAGGTACTTTTAGACACGGACTCGGAGTGTGTTACTAGCTTGATGGGAATCTATTGGAGAATCCAATTTTCCCGATCATATCATCACCCCATCCCGGTGGGGATTCAATTCCGGATCCGACAATGGAAACTCGGTGAAAGTTGGCTCTTGTAGCTTTCCAATTGGGGCTCTTTATGGCTTTTCCATAACTCTTCTATGGTGGTTTGAGAGTGGAATGTGACACATTTTTAGATATTATGATTTAATATTAAAGCGAGAGTATAATGTCATGTTATGGACTCAATATTCATTTCACAAGCATTCAGTGTTTAAATGCAGCGTTGCTTACCTTTTACTGGTAGCAATGGAGTATTTACGATTTTTTCTTCTTCTTCTTCTTAGGATATTTCATCCTACATACTTAAAGGGTGGAACGGTCAAAAATTGGTCAGTCATGATTAACTGAATTTATATGTGCATTTTGTTCGTATATTGCGACAAAATACAGGCAGCTTATAAAACGTATCAACTAGATTACAACTTAAACAATAAAGGTTAATATTTTCAACAGGCCAACATCCTGACTCGTGTCAGTAGGTGAGATAACCAAACTCTGAATGTTTCAGCTCTTTTTGACGTTACACGAACTGGCGCTTTTGGTTTAGTGTTCATATAGGAGATTTGGTTGAAATTTTCATATACAAAATGCTCATATACATTCAATAAAACTAACTGGATTAGTGATGCAATCTTCAGCAAGGTTGTTACTCATTGTTTGAACTACAAGTTTTGAAAATCTGAATCATAATGAGAATAAGCGAACTTTTTTATGATCGATAGAGTGTAGGTGAGTCATTTTTCCATGTATTTTAACCAAATTGCCCATACAAAATTCAAACTAAAAGCGCCAGCTAATTTTAAAACCAAATGTGCTGATACTTTCCGATAATGGTTTTCTCACCCAAAGGCACAAGTCTAGAGGTTGACCCGTGGAAAATTAGAAATTTTATTTTTGTGGGCCAGTCTAATGCCTTACCTTTACCCTTTAGTATGTAATCTATGTAATCCTAAAGCACGGCAAAAAAAAAATTACAAATACATTCATGAGAGAAATTATCCACCATAATCATCATGATCTGCACGGACTATTGTGAAATTTGGCTGACAAACATAATATCACGTCCCATTAAGGAACTTCTAAGATGCCAAGAAACATTTATTTGATTTCAGAGAACTTCATAGAAGTTCGTGGTACTTCGTAAAAGTTCAGGGACCATCATCCATTTTCAGGATACTTCGTAGAATGTTAAACAACTTCGTGGACGATGATTACGGAACATCGCATGAATTATTTGAAATTCGTTCAAGTTCAGCAAGCTGGGCAAACAGTTAGTTGTACCTATCGAAAAATTAAAAAAATGTAAGCTATGGAAAAATCTTTGAAGTACTGGGAACTTCAAAGAAGTTGACGACAAATCCCAGGACTTCGAAGAATATTCTACATATTCAGGGAACTTTACAAAGGCTTTGAGTACATGGAACTGAGTTTAAGTTCAAAAAACTTCTTGAAAGTACACGAATCTTCGTATAACTGATATTCACGGATTTGTGATGATATCTCAGGATAGTATTCAAGACTTTCCAACTTAATCAAGTAATGTTCTGAAGATATGCAAGTATTAAAAAATTCAAAAGACGTCTTTTAGACATCCTTCCCAGACGGAAGTTTGAGTAGAGAGTATTTAAAGGACATACAGCTGGTCGGAGATTTGAAGACCTCTGGATATTTTTCGAGACTTCAGGTCGATCAATTATTATTCTTAAGATTTTCAACTGTTCGTAAAATTCAAATAACGTTTCTAGATAGTCTCTCAAGATTACTGGTTGGTCAGATATTAGTAAATTCAGATTGATCAGAAAATCTGAAGATCTTAAACTGGTCAAACATTCAATTGGCTCTCTCAAGATGGCAGATCGGTTAGGCAGTACTTAAAAGATCTCCAGCTGATCGAAGATTTTAATAAAGTCCTCTGGATATTTTTCAAGGCTTATTGATCAAGTATTATTGGCAGGTTGATCAAGTATTATTGTGAAGATATTCTCCCAAAACTGAACGTTGATCAGGAAGTATTCAAAAGATCCCCAGCTAATCAAATATTCCCGTAAAGTCCTGTGAATATTCATTTGGATCAAGTTTTATTCTGAAATATCCGATTTTGGCTACATTATTCATATTCAACATATTCAGGAAGAAGCTTAAAATATGAAATCAAAACTTCATTTATTTAACAAAAATCATCATATGCCAGCTCACAATTTAAAAAAAATCCATCGGAAGTCTGCTTCAGCTTCCGCATGTCTTGAAACAACTTCACGTACCATGAAATGTCTTCAAAATGTCTGCTTGAAAAAATACCTTCACAGGATTTTAAATGTCTTTGAAATGAAGATATGTCGTTAAATCTGGTGTCCCTAGTATTGAAAAACCCTCCTTTTTTAATCATTCTTCTAAAGAGATGAACATACATTTCAGAACATCGTTAAAAGAAATTAGAAACATACGAATATTAAGACAATTTACTATATTTATTGACTTCCCGGGATCCCGGAATTTCCCGGGATATCAAATAAATATTTCCTGAATCCCGGGATGGTGGAAGCCACCGGGAAATGGAAGCTTTAGCAATAAGCATGAAAAAATACCTTTTATATGAACCTTTAATTTTATATAGTTAGTGGTACCTGGTGATATTGGTTTGAATATAAGTTGGAAATTGAAATATAATGAGTTATCTTTTGAAATGATGAACATATTTAAAGCTTAAAGTTAATATTGCCTGCACTACTTAGTTTCGAACCAAAGATCTTTAGCTCCGTAGTCCTGCTGCGATCCTCGCTGGCATATGAGCACGTATATACGGAGCAATAATTTCAAATTATGATGCCTCGCTTGTATACGTGATTAAATCTAATTCGATCTGGTGTATTATATGATATCATTCCTCCTCTAGCTGAAACTGCTCAGAGCAGTGCAGATTGCATTATACAATCTTGTTCTGCATGATATATGACTTATTATCTTATATAATTTCAACTGTACATTAATGTGATTCGTAATGGACTATTAGACTAATTTGCAACAAACATGGTTCCCAGAGAAACAGCAATGAGTACAGACTTGGGTTTGGTTGGTTGGTGTGAAGTGCTCGTAATATCTGGAAGGTAGGTGATATTTGAGCATAACTACACCTACATAGTTGTGAGAGATTATGTATTCCAAACCCATCCAAAGAGATAGGTGGTCCAATGAGCGCATACGACGATGAATTTCTCTCGGAAACCACAATATTTACAATGGAAACCACAATATTATTTGCTAAAATTTCTTGCTTCTCGTTGACACTCCATTTAACTTTTTTAGCCATCGATCCGGTTCGCCTTGCATTGAGTAATTGCCGCAATACTCCTAGTTCCTTTTTTTTTTCTTTATTAAGGAGATTTTTAGCCGTAGGCTAGTTCATCTCCGTCACACTCCTAGTTCCAGTAAATGTTATGCATCGGCAATAATTACCGCGTTGATGATCTGGATATTTACCGTCACGGAATAGGTCATGAGCTCTCAGCTCCGCATCTACTTTTGGAAACACCATGGCTCTCCTATCTGGAGAATATTTCCCCTTGCTTAGTGCATTTAATCCATGTTTCCCGTTTAAGTTTTTAACGCTTTTTATAAATTTTCGAATTTTCAATTCAAAGTACTCCAGAATCCAAAAGTAACAGTAGCTCTTGTATCATCGGTGACAACAATTCATCAGAATCGCTCCATAGTAAATTCCGATAGTCATTGGCTGAATGTGCGGAAGATCATGAATATTGGCAACAATTGGCTGTTACTTTTTGTTTGTTATGGTCGAATATTTTGTTTTGACAATATGACTGAAACTGATCTTATGTACACATATATAAGATCATCAACATTTTTAAAATAGAACGCGTTAAATAAATCCTTATTGACATCAAACGCACTCATATATAATCTCGCAAAGAGGATTATAATTGAATCATAATTTTTCATCTTAAACAATTTCAACCAATTTGGAATTCCATCTGATGCAACTTCAACTTGATTTGGATATTTATACGATTTTAAACGAACATCCTTATACGATTTGTGGTTTGCTGGGCAACTCAGATCTATCATCGCTCGTTGCGGTGTCAAGTTCTGGTTCGTTGGTCACTGGTTCGTTTGTTTTAAATATTGTTGCCACTAACGTGAGCATTAAGTTGCATTCTTGATCGGGCTGTTCTCATAGATACGTCTTGGTCAGTCAGATGTTCCTGTGGTTTAGATTTGAAATTTTCAGATTGCTTGATGTTTTGATTAAGATATGGTTACTGAAACTGGGTGCTGCACGTAGGATTGTAATTGGCACTATGAGCAGTATTTATTTGGCAATTGAATCCGATCCTCAGGAATGCCAAGCTCAAACAAGCTGAAAAGGGCTGTTGGATTTTCTTTCGATTCCACCCTCCTGTTCGAGTCCAAGTATGAAGATACAATTAGTTACTAGAACAATAGTATTCTATCCAATATCGTGTCAAAAGAAATTGACTTTTCTGACACAGCTTAAAGAATGGAAATCCAATTTCGTGATGTAATTGATTTTCTTGTCCAACGTACTTACATATCTCCTTTTTCACTATCTATCTTCTTTCCCATCCAAAACAAATACAGGTTATTGGCCATTCGGTGTGACGTGGTGTAACATTTACGTAACGTGCGATGTGCTGGCCTGCTCGGCAAGCATTTTACACATGTGCTTCATCAGTTTGGGACGCTATCTGGGCATCCGGAATCCACTCGGCAGCCGGCATCACTCAACCAAACGCTTAACTGGCATCAAGATAGTACTGGTGTGGCTGCTGGCGATGCTAGTTTCGAGTTCGATTACCGTTCTAGGTAGGTTTGTGCCCTTATCAAAAGCAAAAGCAGCAGCAGCAACAGCAGGTACCACCTGTTAATCAATAATCTGCATGTTCTGTGATAATCACTTGGAATCAGTTTTAATTGCTATCAGCCTGGGATAAATTGTTCCACTTGCGCTCATGCTCCGTGTCGATGCCACGACGACCGTCAGCTGCTGCTTGTATACTTATTGATTAAGCCATTTTGTTAAACATTTCATCGATCCCACGCCATTAGGTATCATCAACAAGAACAACATCATGCCCGGTCCCCAGGAGTGCGTTATCAACAACCGAGCGTTCTTTGTGTTCGGCTCGCTGGTGGCCTTCTACATCCCCATGGTGATGATGGTCGTTACGTACGCTCTGACGGTACAGCTGCTGCGGAAAAAGGCCCGCTTCCTCGAGGAACATCCGGAGGGAGAACTGTTTCGAAGGTAAGGAAGGCACCGACCGGCTGAAATAGATGTGAAATTTACTCCATCTGTGCGGCTTTATCCAGGGGCATTCGGGGACGGAGACGTGGCTCGCTGAAAGTTCAAGCTAAATAAATTATTACTCAATTCTTATACGACATGGAAGGCTTTGCGCAACAAGTGATTAATAATGTATTTTAAAAATCCAAATTTAAACAGAGGCCTGAAGAATAACTTGTTTGAATTGAATAATTGAATGACACCTGAGACAGAGTTGTAGGGGAAAATAAAGTGTTTCTGGGAAAACTATACGCTGTAATTTGTTTTAAGTTATTTTGACTAAACATTCAAAAAAGTGTTAAATATTCAAATATCTCAAAATGCAAACTAATGGAATATTGAAAACTATGGAAATTCAAATATTGACAACAATTTCAAAACAAACACTTTTGGGCAAATTTTGTACACAGTCTGTTGCTATTGAAAAATAAAATTATATTTTTCTTTTGTAATAATTGCAATTTGGTCAGCTCTCGACTCTTACCAATTGTGACTGTGAAAATCAAACCAATTTATTTTGCAGATGCACGAAGGAAAAAGATAAAAAATGGAATAATGACATTTAAGTGAAAAGGCAACCGATATACTTTCAAAAATCACTTCAAAATAGTTACCATAATCTGAACATGTTCTGTTTCACCGGTGCAATACAACCGCTAAGCTTCGCATAGCTCTCCATTCCAATTGGTATAGAAAATCTAAAAAAAAACTAACTACCTCGTCCACTAAGTTACGAGAAAATCACGCATTGATTTGTTTTGTTAATCAATTTGAAATCAATCGCAGTTGTTTGAAGATTACTGCGATTTGTCTTTGCCAGACCCCCCAGACACATTTTACAGTCTAGGTCTGGCGAAGACAAATCGCAGTCATCTTCAGACTGCTGTCGTGGATGTTAAATGTATATGTGAAATTGATAAACAAAACAGATCAATGCGTGACCCTCTGGTAACTACAATTTAGTTGATGAGTTAATTATTTTGATTTCGTTTTTTGATACCAGGTGCAGCTACAAAGCAAGACCATGCTGGTGGTGGCTGGGTTCGATTCCCGATTTGTTCTAGAAATGTTTCAGTTTGGAAAATTTCTCGACTTCCCTGGGCATAGAGTATGATTGTACTTGCCACACAATTTTACTAATGCAAAAATGGTACAGGCATAGAAAGCTCTCAATTAATAACTGTGGAATGGCAGCTCGCAAACTGCTTGAAATCCGAAGAAGAAGCAGATTTGTTATAACACAGAATTTCAGCAATAGGCATTCCCGAAAACAAAACAAAAAACTACAAGGGGCAGCCCTATGGGGTTGTACGCAATGGTGACGTAGGACTACGTGGTCTTATATAATAAATCTTATTTGTTAACTGCAGCAGAAGCTTGTGTTTTGTGTAGGAATAGGAATTTGAGCGGGGTTCTCTCTGTTTATTCTCTTTAGTATGACGCGTTTGACAAAGATGGCCCGCAGCGACTCTCGAAGAGCTACTGATTCCGATCAATAGCGCTTCGGCTTTTTCCTCCTTTTATTAAAAAAAAAATGATGATTGTCCCACCTCTTACTCCTACAAAGGTTTGAGCTGGACGATTTATCTTTAAGATAATTAAATATGACATTTCAACCAGGTTAGCAAACAAAATCGAATTGGTAACTGTTACAGATATAAATTCCCTCTAGAGTTTACAGTTGCTTCACAGCGATATAAATGTGGAAAAGTTCAGGCGTCCTAAGAGGTGGCTCGCCTTTTTGTCCACCTAAAATATTCATAAGTATTACAAGCAATCAAGAGTTAGTTAACAATCAACAAAGCATCCTATTACACTAGCAACCCCGCAATCTGATGATTTCATAATTTTCAGGAATGTCAGGAATGCTCACGAACTCCCAACATTTGCCAGAAAACTTACTTCTAACTCAAGGTATCTTCCAAATAAGCTTCAAAATTGCATTTTTTTTTTTATCAAATGTCAAATTCAGTCCTCTATATCTGTAATACGCGCGCGAGGCTGAAACCTTTGTAGACTACTTTTTAAAATTAATCTAATATTAAATCAAAAATTAAAAATCCATCATCACCATCGTGGCGAACAGAAATAGTTTTTGCAGTGCTACAATAATTATTAAAAAAGTCGTTATGACAGCTATCCATATAAAATAATCCGTTAGAGATAACTTCGTCAAGATACATAATTTGTCAATTCATAAAAAAAATCACTGGATAACTGTTCAAAAGGCAGTTTTAACGTGTGAAATGCAGTGTATTTTAAATTCTGTAAGTGTTGCTGAACGTTTGATATGTCTAGGCATCGAATTGAAAACATTGAATCCTTTAAAATTGAATGAATTTTGTGAAGCACAAGTTAAGAAATGTGGAAAGCTGCGTTTCTAGTATTATCTCTATGAAAGTCACTTCCTCTTTCAATTCGATCACACAAATATCGAGGCAGCAAATCGTTAACTACTTTAAAAATGAACACCATAGTCAAATATACAATTCTTTACTTCACCGACAACCATTGTAAGGCGTCTAGCATCAAAGTTGAGGAAGTGAATCTATTACATCTCAAAATCAAACGCATTATTTTACTCTGCAAGCGCTGAAATCTCGATATTTGTGTTGCATTGGCCAGAAATAAAATGGAAGGGCAAAAGTCTAGATGAGGAGATATGATTGATTTGTATAGTTATATTTTACTGGCAATATTTAAATCGCAATATTTAAATCGTTTTTCAGGCGACAAAGAATTCCATACTTCTTGGCAATTTATTTAATCTCCCGAACGCGATCAATAGCCTCATCATAATTTACAAGAGAGACGTTCTCATTAACTCGATTCCGCGAAATTACCATAAATTTAGTTTTACTTGTATTCAATTTCAACTGCTTATACTTCAACCATCTACTTAGAGAACGCAAATCTTCATTCAAGTGTAAAACGGCATCAATTTAATCCTTAGCTGCAATGAATAACAAAATCGTAAAACACGTCGCAAGTCATTAATATACATAATAAATAACAGGGGCCCTAATACACTTCCCTGGGGTACTCCAAGGTTATTCCCGACTGGACTGCAAACAGAATCATTAAAAACAGTCCGTTGAGTTCTGTCAGACAAATAGCTTTCAAACCATTTATATGCATTACTCGTAATTCCAAAGCGCTTGATTGATCTTAACAATAAGGGCATAGAAATTGTTTCAAAAGCGCGTTTAAGATCCAAAAAAACCGCAACAATCGTATTTTGACATTCCAAGTTATTTTTCTACTTCGCTAATACCAAATTCAACGCGGTTTCAAAAGAATGACCTTCCCGATATCCCGATTGTTCTGGTATCAACAAACTATTACTATTTAAATACTCCAACAGCTGGCCTTCAACAACAGGTTTTAAAATTTTCTCTAATGTGTGCAACATGTTGATGGGACGAAACTCTTCGGCTTTAATCGTTCCAGCAACTTTTTGAATGGGGGCGAGCTTGGCGTAGTGGTTAGCATCCATACCACTCACGCCAAAGTCACGAGTTCAAATCTCACCCCCGGACAAGTCACGAATGACCCAAGAACGTTAAAATGACTATAATTAAAAAAAAAAAAAAAAAAAAACTTTTTGAATAGGGACCACTAAGGATTCCTTCCAAATTTGTGGTACATGTCCAGTTTGTAATGATTCATTAATAAGGTCCAGCAAGATGTGGCCAATGACATGAAAGCAATCTAGAATAACTCTAGCATTAACGTTATCTACTCCAGCCGATTTTCCTAATGAAAAACAAATAACTCTAAGTTCGCCTAATGTAATTGGGTGAAAAACTTCAAATCTCAACTACTTTTAACTGGCTGTTTTATTTAGTCAGGTTCATCGACCAATTCAATGGATTGAATAATCAATGAAACACTTTCGACAAAATAATCTTTAAACTTAGATGCAATTACTTGTTCTGACTGTTCTAATGTGCCATTAAAAGTTATGAGCCGCGGTTTGCAATTACTAGGTTTTAATAAAGATTTCAAAATTTTCCATAACTCTTTGCTGTTGTTTTGATGCTGATCAATCTTCCTTTGAACAAATTCACAACGAGTTTTCTTTACCGATTGTGAATACTTATTACGCACGATTATGTGATTGTCATTATTAGATCTACAAAACTTTTTGTACCATTTGTCCCTTTTCCGTTTAAGACGCAAAAGATCCAAATTGTACCAGCTGTTTGAGTTTTTCAAAGAAACAAAATTTTGCTCAACTAGTTGATTGGTACACGTTTTCAAAGCATTATTAAGATTCATCTAAGTTTCCGGCCGCGAATGAAAATCCACGCTCCTCTCAACAAGATTCGAAACAGCTTGCTTCGGATATTTCCTCCAGCACTTCAATCATACAAAATTATCGTTATCGTTAGCATGGTCTAAGACATTAATCACTAAGGTCTCATGATCGGTTATTTCCAAATCAGTAGCCGTTACTGAACAAATGGAATCAAAAGTGGAATAAACGTGGTCAATTAAAGTGCTACTGTGCCTCGAAATACGCGTATATTCATTTACCGTTTGCTTTAAATTAAAAAAAAAACTGAGCTAAATGCTTCAAATGATTAGAATTATGGTTATCATGCCAATTATTATTAAAATGGATTTTATGGATGCTCATGTGGGCTGCAGCTCACTGCTTGCAGGCAGCCTTTCGTTGTGTACTGGAGAACACCACCACTCACCACACGGTGATTGAATAAACACCGTTCGGTGAGACCGCATGGAAATCAACATTGAAATCTGTGCTAGGGAAATCGTTTTTAGCAGGCAATCGGTGATATCATAGTAAGAGTTGCACATTCGTGCTATTTTCAATGGTGATATTTTTAAAAATGATAAAGTCTTAAATTTAACAGATACGTAGAAATATTTCTGATCGATTGGTGATCAAATTATTGACATTGCTCCAGGGGTAGCTGAGTTATTAATGTTTAAAATCTTTCATAATTTGGTTGCATGTTCCATTTTCGGTATTCACAAAGTTACCCCGATATAGAAATCACAGACGTAGTCCTACGTCAAAACATAAAAAACACGACTAGCTAAAATTATTTGGATACGAACACTTGTTTTATTGTAAGTAATCGTAGAATCTTCGAAAATTAAATTAAAAATTGTAGATCCACGAAGAAGGTCCAAATCCGAGACTGCCAAGCCAGAATCAGAAAGATCAATGCATAATTATTAGGTCGTAGATCAGTAACCTAGGTTTGTTTACGTTTGATGAAGCACAGACTTTAATCCGCCCCCCCCCCTTCCACACTAAAAAATGCTAAGACATTTATACAATTTCCCTTGTGAACTTCACAGTGAAGGTTTTATACGAAAATATGCATTTTGTACATGCTTGTATGCTGCAATCTATTGCAAGAACTGCCATAACATTTGTTCTATGAAACTTATGCAGATGATGTTATAAATCCAACCTTACATTGGATGTAAGCGAATCTTGTTTGCATGATGTGGAGGTTACGAAACAAAAGTCACAGCTCCGATTGTTCTCGTTGACTACGGGGTTGACTTTTGATAGCGTTGTTGCCAAGTTACCCTTCTTGTCTGACTCGATTGCATTTTATCACACACCCACAAACATAGCAAGTAATTTGACATTCACAGCGGAATACAAAGTAAACCTTTTCTATTCCTAGACTAGGCGGCCGCTTGTCCAAGACGAAGCAAACATCTACCGGAAACGGCGGAAGCGGAGGCATTGGCACCCAAAGTGATGACTTGGTTTGCTTGCCCTTGAAACACCCTCTGGAGAGGCGACAGAGCAATATCAACAACAACAGTAAACTGCTACCTTATGGCGGGACATCACCCTGGCGACTTCATGGGCCCAGCTCCGACAGGTAGGTAGGTAGCATAAGAGTTTGCCGTGGATGAGGGACACCTTGCTTTCCATCATACTTAGAATGCGACCAGTGCACAATAATGGTTTCAAAGCCGTTTTTAGGAAGACAAAAATGTTTGCGCTTGTAGGACCATCATTTAAAGGTAAATGGTGTCTTCGGAAAAGTTGGTGTCAGAGGAATTAGGGTGGTCCCTATATTTATTGAGCTTGTTCAAAATATCAACTTTGAAGTTATTTGAGATGGGCCAGAATAATGTTCGACACATTTAATTCTTCAGCAAAGTTGCTTCTAACAAATTGCGATACACACTCAATTTATTCACCGAATGTTTTATAAGTAAGTTTTCCTGAGATCTCAGCAAACATGAGGAAAAAAACTATCCTGAAATTCTGCAAAACATATTCTGAGACTCAGCAACTAAACGTCACTATTGCTGAGATTTCGGCAAAATATGCTCAACAGTGCAAATCTCGAAAAAAAAAGTAGCAGAGATTCGGTTCAAACAATTATTTGTAAACACAACAAAGCTCGAAAAAGTTTTAGAAACTAATTTCTGAAGCAACTTTTATTCAAATAGTTTTCTTTGTTTCAAATTCAAATAAAATTACATTTTATTTTAACCTAGGTGCTCTAGCTACTACAGTAACTATCCAGCCTTAATTGTTATGATACATATTTAAGTGTTTTTACATTGTTCCTGCCTTGGTAATTCAGTAATTAAAAAAAGGTTTTTTAAACCTGCATGTCAGTAAAACAATTGAAATCTTTAAACTAAAAACTAAAACTAAATCTTATCTTGGTATAAAGGGAATCAATCGTTGCAATTGAGGATTGCAACGATTTTTGCCTGAAATTATTAATTATTTTGTTGGAAATTTGTTCTAGAGTCTCAACATTCGAATTCAATGTACCGCGGTAGTACCATACAGGTAACTCTAAGACTAGAAGGTCCCGAAATAACGTGCTCAACTTTTTGGCTCAGCTCTGGTACTCTCTTCGGTCCCAAGCTAATCGATTCACCCCTCGAAACATAGGAAAATCCCCTCAAATTATTTGTCAAACTTTCATAGCGAATCAAAACAAACATTGCGTAGTACTAGAATTTCGACTAGGATGGGGTACGTTAATCGTTTGCTTGGGACCAATAGGCTAGTCAAGTAGTGAGCCAAATTAAAATCGTTAGTTTCGTATTGATTGTTGGTAGTACTGTACCAAGAAGGCAACTTCAAAATCATCTTCAAAATTTTGTTCTAAATCCTTTGAAGTACTTTTTCCTGCTAGTGCAACAGCTAGACCATATTGCCACAGCGTAAAGCATCGCCGGTCTAAAAATTTGTTTAAATATTAGAAGTTTGTTCGTCAGGCAATGTTTTAATTTCCTGTTTATACGAGCATACAAACATTTTATATATTTGTTACATTTGCCTTGAATGCCCTCAATGTGATCTTTAAAAGCTAATTTTTGATCTAGTACTAATTCAAGATATTTCACTTGGTTTGACTAGGAAATTAGAACTCCGTTCATAGTCTATTGGCTCATAAATTACACCTCTAGTAGCATCTCTCCTAGATTGTCACAATACTGCTGATCTTCTGCAACGGAACGGGATCTTCAATGAAAATCATAGACTTCTAGATCTATGTTTCCTTAGCGGTGAACTCGCTTCTAATTGCTCGGTTCAAGAGGCACCCGAACCACTAGTTAAACGTTGTAGACACCATTACACTTGTATCAGGCTTGCACTTTTCGAGTTACCGTGGACAGTGTATCGTATGACTACAGTAGGACTGACTTCGAGGGAATGGCAACCTTTTTCGAAAACATCAGCTGGGACGATGAACTCCGAGATCGTGACGCGAATGCTTCCTATTCTATTTTCTCGCATATTGTCGTGTATGCGATCGACCAGTTTGTACTCATGACAACTCCACCCATATCTAGTAACCTTCCTTGGACCAACCGCCGACTCAAGCGGCTGAAGTCATCCAAACGAGCTGCCTTGAAGACATTTTGTAAGCTTCGAACGGATACCTCGAAGAGGCAGTACAACCTCGTCAAGAAACAGTATAAGTGGTTCAACAAACAGCTTTATCAAGCCCATCAGCGCCATCTACAAACTAAACTCAAAGCAAATCCCAAGAGCTTCTGGAATCATGTGAACGATCAACGGAAGGAATCGGGCTCACCTTCTACAATGTACAATACGGATCAAGAAGAATCAGATACGGAGGGAATCGCTGACATGTTCATGTCACAATTCAGCAGTGTCTTCGTCAAAGAAAATTTACCTAACGAGCACATCGTAGTCGCCGTAAGTGATGTTCCCGTACTTTTTGCTGATGGGTCGCATTCGCCTATCTCGACTAATGATGTTCGTAGAGCAGGCCTTCGTTTGAAAAATTCTTTCAGCACTGGCCCTGACGGAATCCCTTCCGCGGTTATTAAGAACTGTATTGGAGTGCTGGCCGCACCTTTAGCACCCATCTTCAACCTCTGCCTCTTTGGATTCTGGGCTGGAAGGATTCTTTTAATTTTCCTGTCTTCAAAAAAGGCAATAAGCAGTCGGTGTCCAACTACCGTGGTATCGTTGCCTTATGTGCAGTCTCAAAACTTTTTGAACTATTGGTGTTAGATTATTTAAAACACACATGCTCTAGTTACATCGCGACTGAACAACACGGATTTATGCCGACGAGGTTGACCGCTACAAATCTCGTTCAATACACATCATCAATCATACACGAGATGGAAAGAGGTCATCAAGTGGATGCTATCTACACCGATCTTTCTGCTGCTTTTTTTTATAAAATCAATCACGAGATGGCAGTGGCCAAACTAGAGTGACTCGGTTTTCACGGTTCCCTTCTTGATTGGCTTCGTTCATATCTCACCGGTCGACATATGTCAGTGAAGATTGGAGATCATTTTTCTCAACCGTTCGCTGTTTTTTCTGGTGTACCTCAAGGCAGTCATCTGAGACCTTTCATATTTTTGTTGTACTTTTCGATCCGTTGCCTGAAGCTGTCTTATGCTGATGATTTCAAACTATACTTTGTCATCAAAGATCGAAGTGATGCATTGTTTCTTCAGCAGCACCTGGACGTTTTTACTGTTTGGTGTGACAAGAACAGGATGGTATTAAATGCTTCTAAATGTGCCATTATAACGTTTTCCAGGAAAAAAAATCTATTCGTTATGCTTACAGCCTGCAGGAGCAAATATTAAACCGTGAATCAACCATTAAAGACTTAGGCGTCCTAATTGATTCACAACACACCTTCAAGGACCATGTGGCTTATGTTTCCGCAAAGGTGTCTTCTTAACTTGGTTTCATTTTTCGTTTCACCAAAGGCTTTAGGCACATTTTCTGTTTAAAAACACTCTATTGTTCGCTAGTCCGCCCTACATTAAAGTACTGTTCAGTAGTATGGGCTCTTTTTTACAGCAACGGGTGAATCGTATTGAGGCCATTCAGCGAAGATTTGTACGTTTCGCCCTACATTGGCTATCCTGGAGTGATCCTTTCAATCTCCCTAGTTATGAAAGTCGCTGTAATTGGATGTCCCTACAGTTACTTAGTGTTCGCCGAGGCGGAACGGAAACGGAAAGTTTGACAGTTGTCACAAATGAAATCAAGATGCCTAACCGAAGTCGATTTGATTCTAACTAGTTTTCAATTCGACAAGTAAGCTTACTCAGCTCGGGCTTTTCCGCTTCGGCTGCCATTCCGCTTCCGCTGTCATTGCGCTTGGGCCTTAAAGCTACCTTCATCGCTGATCTTCTACGTTCTGACATAAATTGCGGTTCACTTCTGCAGCAGTTGAATGTCAATATCAGAAGCGTAAATTTACGTTCTTATTATTTTTCAATATCAAGGCATAAACTACGGCGCTAATGAGCCGCTAACTAGCATGTGCAAAATTTTCAACAAATGTTATAACTGCTTTGATTTTAATATCTCCCGTGTTAGGCTTAAGGTGCTACGATACGTCATACTTTTTTTCTCTCCTTTCTATGTGTCAGTGAATTGATTATCATTGATGCTGTAGTGGTGTGAGTGTACATCATGCACTACCGAAACTACCGAGAACATAGCTGCTAGAGTTCGTTATTATTAGGTCGAATGTGTAACAGTTGATAAAAAATAAGAAAGGTAAAGAATAAGTTGTACCCATCTTACTATAAATTTCAACCTTCGTCATTTTTAAAAAGGTAAAGATATCTCTTTATCATCCAATATTAGGGTGTTTCGCTGTGGGATCCTTATTCTCGTAACCACTTCGAAACTTTAAGTGCACAAATATCAGCTTCCTCGAAACGTACCACATTGGAACTGGTACTTCACGTTTGCTGACCGGCAGCAAACATGAAGTAACAATTTCAGGTGAAATGGTGCATTAATTTTCGAGATCTGTGTAATTGAAAATTCGTAGTGGAAGTGCATGTATAGCCTACGTGGCGGCCATTTGTGGACTCTACAAGGAATCACCTTAAGACTATCACTACATTTCTATTCAATTTGCCAATATTATCGACCTACCACCTCCTAGGACACCCCTTCCTATGCAGAAAATAATTATGCGCCTAGCCACTAAAACCAACAAGTCAAGTCATCATAGTAGTTAATTGATTCAACATCACACTTTGTACAATTTGGTTACATACGACCTGTCCAAAAGTGATTCCAGAGCTCACACCTCCAGGTACACGGTAAGAAAAAAGATCCCAAAGTGACTCATTTTCACAAATCTTGGCACTATATTGCAGGAAGCCAAAAGTAGGTAATGTGGGTCGAAGAGTTTTCATTTAATTGTGTTCAATTAGTATGGAATTGACAGTTCGCTTCTACCCAAAAATAGTTAATTGTACCCAAAAGTAGGTGAACAAAGTCAAAAGTAGGCAAAAATGAACTGGCCGCTGGATATTTTTTCTTATCGTGTATGTTTTTGTTTCTGAATCATCCTTTTGCCGCCTTCTGCATATCAGCTGATGGCTTCGAGCAGTGCAACCAGAACGACATATATGTTTTCTATAGAAGATTTCTAGGTTCATTCACTTTAATTTTTTGTCTTGAGAAACAAAATAAGAAATTGTTTTAAACATTTATTAAGGATGCTTTCTATATTTAACACAGTTTAAGCACCTTAAAAAACAATTAAAGCTTTGTTTCAATTAAATCGACAATACTATATTCGATGATAGATGATTCGTACACAAACCTTCGTAATGCGGTGTGTGGAAAAAAGGTAAACAAAACAATTTCAGCTTACAAAATTATTCACGGCTCACGTTTTTAACGATGCAAATGATATTATTTAAGTAAATATCGTCTTTATAAGTGAATTAACTTGAAAGTGCTTGTAGAAGCACGTGTCGTAATTGTTTTTAGTGTGGTTCTGAGAAGTGAAAGCTAGTGAAAACAGTTATTGAAATTTCATGCCCTGAGCAGAACAAAATCGACTGACCGTACTTATTGATGCAAGTATTACCAATGCGTGAATGAATTGGCAATATTTTGGAAGAAAAGTATTAAAATATGTTTCCAGATCTTATTCATACAATTCAGGCCCATTTTTTTGTAGGAGTGAGATGATTACAGCGAATCACCCCCCGAAGAGATATAAGTGTGTAGAGTTAAATTCATTATTTTTGACAACACTGTTTTCTATTTCCGTTTCAATCATTAAAGTGAACTCGATACGAATCGAACGTGTTTTTCTGTTTTCTCCGAGTATCCGCAAGTTATTCTCGAGTGGTTCCTTTTTCTTCTGCTTCGGTCGCGTTCTGCGTGTCTCTGCTGTCCTGTTGGTCCATCAGGTTATGGGCCCAGGTGCCGGAGGAAGAATTAGAGTGTGTTTTGTCGAGAAAATTCGTGTTCCGGGAGGCTCGCCGGTGCCCTTCTGAAGAAAAGTTTTGGTTCGGAGAAAACAAGATGGCCGACTCATTGAAAGTGATGTTCCCCAAGCTCAGCAGCGGAAACTAAAGGGTGATACGGTCAAAATTTGGTCAAGGGAAAACGCGTGTAAATCGGTGAAATCGTTTATTTAAAAAATCAAATTAAATTTCTTTTTCAAGTTCAATTAGTATAAAATTCAGGAAAAATATTCAGTTAGGCTTCCGCTTTTCCAAATCCGAATTGCCGGGCCTTACGCTTGACCCCTGCCATCAGATTTTGTACAGCCACCTTGTCCACCTTCTTCGCCGCAGAAAGCCAGTTTGCCTTGAACTGCTACTCGCCCTTAGCAGTTTTTTTGGTCTTCTTTAGGTTCCGCTTGACAATAGCCCAGTATTTCTCAATTGGGCGGAGCTCTGGCGTGTTGGGAGGGTTCTTGTCCTTGGGAACCACCTGCACGTTGTTGGCGGCGTACCACTCCATGGCCTTTTTACCGTAATGGCAAGAAATCCGGCCAAAACAGTACGGAACAACCGTGTTTCTTCAGGAAAGGCAGCAGACGTTTATTCAAACACTCTTTCACGTAAATTTCTTGGTTAACAGTCCCGGAAGCTATGAAAATGCTGCTTTTCAAGCCACAGGTACAGATGGCTTGCCAAACCAGATATTTCTTTGCGAACTTTGACAGTTTCATGTGCTTGAAAACATCTGCTACCTTTCCCCTTCCTTTTGCCGTATAAAACTCCTGTCCCGGAAGCTGCTTGTAGTCGTCCATTACCACGCAGTCAAACTTCGTCAGCATCGTCGTGTACAGCCTCCGGGATCGCGCTTTGGCCGTCGTATTTTGTTTATCATCGCGATTTGGAGTCACTACCTTCTTGTAAGTCGATAGTCCGGCTCGTTTTTTGGCTCGATGCACGGTTGTAGACGATACACCCAGCTTATTTGCGGCATCTCGGAGAGAGAGATTAGGGTTTCGCTTGAAACTACCGGCAACTCTCTTTGTCGTCTCAGCGGCTTCCGGTTTTCGATTTCCCCCCGATCCAGACTTCCTGGCTGTCGACAAACGTTCCCCAAACACTTTAATTACATTTGTAACGGTTGATTTGGCAACTTTTAGCGATTTTGCCAACTTTGCGTGCGAGTAGCTCGGATTTTCGCGATGCGCGAGCAAAATTTTGATACGCTGCTCTTCTTGCTTGGACGGCATTTTGACAACTGAAGAGTGAATTCCAAAATCAAAATAGGAGCAACATTCTACACACACACACCTTCAAAATGAGGGGTGTTCAGGTTTTTTAAATGCAAAATTGAAAGAAATACGTCAAGTTGATATTGACCAAATTTTGACCGTATAACCCTTTATGTGTCATGGAAGTTCCGCATGAAATCGTTGTTGGAACGCGAAGAGCTATGGTAGGTTGTTGAACAACCGAAGCCTTTAGAGGCAAGTCAAGAGTATCCACAGTGGAAGAAATGTGACACCAAAGCTCGCGCGACAATTGCTCTATTTATCGATGACAGCCAGCTTCGTTTCGTGAAGAAAGCTGAGACCTCGCGGGATATGTGGCAAAATCTGAAAAGCTATCACGAGAAGGCCACTATCGGCACTCAAGCGATGCTGTTGCAGCAGTTGTGTGCAATTAATTTGCGTGAAGGTGGTGACGTTGAAAAACATCTTGAAGAGGTCGAAAATTTGGTCGAGCGGCTTGATAGTGCAGGTGTCGAGTTGAGTGAGCAGCTGAGAGTTATTATGATGCTGCACAGTTTGCCTTGTCCTTCAGCAGTTTTGTCACTTCGCTGGAGAATCGCCCAAAAGGGGATCTTAAGATGGACCTGGTGGTGGCGAGATTGCGTGACGAATGTCAGAAGCGAGATGGTGCTAGCGGAGGTGTCAACAAAGAAGAAAAAGTGCACAAGGCTGAAGCGAAAGTGAAGGATGAGCAGAAACAGTGTTTCTTTTGTCAGCGTCCGGGTCACTTCAGAAGAAATTGTCGCAAGTTTCTCGTAACGAAGAACAGTGAAATGTCGACTGAATCCAATAAGAAGTCGGCTCCGGAACAGTAAGCCAAGCAACTGCAAGTGGACAGAGCTGAAAAATCAAAGCCGGTTGCGGCGGATGATACCGTTTGTGGTGCCGTGTGTTTTGTGGCTGGAGGCTCTATTCCGAGTGCTTGGATGATCGATAGTGGATGCACCTGCCACATGACAAACGACCGGCAGTTTTTCGCGGAGTTCAAAAGTGGCGTAGTAGTTGAAGTGACTTTGGCAAACGGGTCGAAAACCAAATCCTCTGGATGCGGAAGTGGTGTTGTCATGGGCGTAAATGGCAGTGGTCAGCGTATTGCAATCACGCTGGAAAATGTGTTTTATGTTCCCGAGGTTTGGAAGGAGGTTTGATTTCTGTGCGAAAGTTAGCAGCAAAAGGTTTCTCAGTATTGTTCAACGAGAAAAGCTGTGAGATCAAAAATGTTCATCACACACCACTGCGTCCTAGCAAGAAGTACGGTCGGCTTGTTTCGCGCTCCGTTAATTTGGAAGTTTTCTCGCTATTATCTGACGTAAATAATCAGTTTTTCTCGCTAAGTGATTCCTGGCATAATTCCCGATAAATTTATCAAAAAGTGAGTTTTTTTCTGAGAAGAAAGTGTGTTTTCGGCATCATCGATAATTGGTTTTGCGATTGGCAATTCGCCAATCATTTTGCGCACCATCGGTGCGTGGTCACGCATACCTGTGCACACGGATCATCGTCAACGAGTGTCAGCATCTGCCTCCACATTCAAGCCGCTCATCCATCATCGTGTGTTCAGCTGAGTGCCGAGCTTCATACAAGCACACACCAACGAAGACCGCCCGCATACGCGGATCGAAGATCATCCAAGCTGCGCATCGCTCCGCTGCTGCTGTGTAAACGCTCGGTGATAGTAGTATAGGATTATCAGATAAGTTTTTGTTTCTTGTTTCTTTCTTTCTCCCATCTGTTAAATTTTAAGTTTGTGTTTCTGTGTTAGTATTTTTTTTCTTCGTGTATTGTGTCCGAGTAATTTTGATTATCGTTGCAGTGGTAGAGCGTTTTTCGCTCCCACTAGTACGGCAAAATGGACATTTTGTCGGAAGACGAAATGGACGTTTTGTCGGAAGATGACACCACTTTGCCACGCGATAGCAAGAAGGGTCGAAAACGTCTGTCATCCAAGAAATCAGATGATGCCATCCCTGCTTCGTCATCTCAGTCTGGTAATGGACAGGGACAGATAAGCCCCCGATCGCGAGCCTACCCAGAAGACTCGACTGGCCCATGGGTTGTTTACTTTCAGCCCAAAAAGAAACCTTTGAATGTAATGCAAATTACTAATGATCTGACGAAGCGGTTCTCGGCCGTGACCGAAATCTCGAAGGTGAGGTACAATAAACTTCGCGTTGTCGTCTCTAACCTGAAACAAGCTAACGAGATTGCTGCCTCCCAGCTCTTTACACTCGAGTATAGAGTGTACATCCCAGCTCGTAATGTGGAGATCGAAGGTGTGGTCACCGAAGCGAGTCTGACCCCCGAGATCTTGGCGAAGCAAGCGGTTGGCCGTTTCAAGAACCCCTTGCTTCCCACGGTTGAGATACTGGAAGTCCAGAAACTGAACTCAGTATCTTTCAGCGAGGGTAAAAAGAGCTTTACCCCCACAGACTCGTTTCGGGTGACCTTTTCTGGTTCAGCCCTTCCTCACTACATCGAGTTGGGAAAACTTCGGCTACCTGTGCGTTTGTTTGTTCCTCGGGTCATGAACTGCCAAAACTGCAAACAGTTGGGACACACGGCCTCTCACTGTGGCAGCAAGGCACGCTGTTCCAAATGCGGGGAGAAGCACGAGGATGGCGCCTGCACAGTCACTGCACCAAAATGCGTGTACTGTAAGGGAACTCCTCATGGTCTCTCGTCGTGCCCGGCGTACAAGCAACGCGGGGAGAAACTAGAACGCTCTCTTAAGGAGCGTTCCAGGCAGTCTTTTGCAGCCATGCTAAAAACCGCCACACCATCAACCAACGACAAAAATCCCTTTGCTGTTTTGTCTGATGACGAGTCTGACTCTGACTTGGCTGAGGAGGGAGTTTCTTTCAGTTTTCCGGAAGGTTCTGCACGGAAACTAAAACGCATCCGTTCGCGGAAAGTTGCAGATAAGGAACCCCAAATCAGCTTGCCCAAATCAAGGAGTGATGGAAAAAAGGAAGTTTCAACTCCTCCTGGTTTCCGCAGAACTGACTATAACCAGAATTTTCCATCTCTCCCGGGGACATCAAAAACCCCTGATGGCCCATTTTTAAGAACAGAAGCCCCTTCTTCATCCGGGTTGTTCTCATTTGATAAAATTGTGGACGATATTCTCAAGTACCTCAATATTTCTGATCCTCTCAAAAGCATTGTTCTGGCAATGCTTCCTTCTGTGAAGACCCTATTGAAGCAATTGACATTGAAGTGGCCCCTCATTGCAGCAATCATTTCCTTCGATGGATAATTTTCCAAACGAGGTCGGGGATTTGATCACTATTCTACAGTGGAATTGTCGAAGTCTTATTCCTAAATTAGACTCTTTTAAGTTTTTAGTTCACAATAATGATTGTGATGCATTTACTCTTTGTGAAACTTGGCTCTCTTCAGATATCGATCTTCCTTTTTATGATTTTAACATTATTCGACTGGATCGTGAGGATTCGCGTGGAGGAGGGGTACTTTTGGGGATCAAAAAGTGCCATTCTTTCTATAGAGTGAATCTTCCACAATTTCCAGGTATTGAAGTTGTCGCATGTCAGGCTATTATTAAAGGTAAGAGCCTTTGTATTGCTTCTGTTTATATTCCTCCTAGAGCCGTTGTTAATCGCAAACAACTTTCAGATATCTGTTCGGTACTTCCTGCTCCACGGTTGATTATGGGAGATTTTAATTCCCACGGTACAGGCTGGGGGGAACTGTATGATGACAACCGTTCTACTTTGATATATGACCTCTGCGACAGCTTTAATATGACAATTCTTAACAATGGAGAAGTAACACGTTTGGCTGGCCCATCCTCGAATGGAAGCAGATTAGACCTCACACTTTGCTCTAACTCAGTATCGTTGGATTGCACGTGGAATGTGATCCAAGATCCCCACGGTAGTGATCACTTGCCGATCAAAGTTTCAGTTGCCAGTGGGTTCAATCCGTCGGAACCCGTTAACGTCGCGTACGATCTTACCCGTAATATCGATTGGACAAAGTTCAAAAATGTGATAGAAGATGCCCTAACGTCGGTAGAAGGGTTTCCACCGTTGGAGGAATATAACTTCCTCTCCAATCTGATCTTGGACTGCGCGCTTCAAGCTCAAACTCGGCCGGTTCCAGGAACGTCTTTCCGTAGGAAACCTCCTTCCCCTTGGTGGGACCAGCAATGCACTGAGGTTTATCGTAAAAAGTCCGACGCGTTTAAGCTTTTCCGGAAACGGGGAACACCCGTACATTTCGAAGCGTACTCGGCTCTTGAACGCGAACTCAAGAGCCTCATCAAAGCCAAGAAACGCGGATACTGGCGGCAATTCGTGGACGGTTTATCGTGCGAAACGTCGATGAATGCGCTTTGGAACACGGCGCGAAGGATGCGTAACCGGTCTTCAAACAACGAGAGCGAGGAGTACTCGGATAGTTGGATTCTCAAGTTCGCGCGAAAAGTATGTCCTGATTCTGTGCCGGCACAGATGATTCCTCGCGAAACGACGAATTCGGTAGACGAGATCAGCCAGCCTTTTTCAATGCTGGAGCTCTCACTCGCGCTCCTTTCGTGTGGCAATTCGGCTCCGGGGGCTGATAGAATCAAGTTCAACTTGTTGAAGAACCTCCCAGACGTCGCTAAGAGGCGCATGTTGAACTTGTTTGGTCAGTTTCTGGAGCTAAATATTGTTCCGGATGATTGGAGGCGGGTGAGAGTTATAGCCATTAAAAAGCCTGGAAAACCCGCGTCAGATCACAACTCGTATCGTCCCATTGCGATGTTATCGTGTATTCGAAAATTGTTGGAGAAAATGATCCTTTTTCGCCTGGACAAATGGGTTGAGTTGAACCACCTACTCTCAGATACTCAATTTGGTTTCCGTAGGGGCAAGGGAACGAACGACTGTCTCGCGTTGCTTTCCACAGAAATCCAGTTGGCTTTTGCTAAAAAAGAGCAAATGGCTTCTGTCTTCTTGGATATTAAGGGGGCTTTTGATTCAGTATCGGTTGAAGTCCTTTCAGACAAACTCCACGCTTGTGGCCTTTCTCCATTAATTAATAACTTTTTGTACAATTTGCTGTCAGAGAAACATATGAGCTTTTCTCATGGAAACTCTACAGCTTCACGATTTAGCTACATGGGTCTCCCCCAGGGCTCATGTTTAAGCCCCCTTCTGTATAATTTCTACGTCAGAGAAATTGACAATTGTCTAAGGGACAACTGCACGTTGAGACAACTTGCAGATGACGGAGTAGTGTCTATGACAGGACCCAGAGAGGCCGACCTGCAAGGACCCTTACAGGATACCTTAGACAATTTGTCTACTTGGGCTATTCAGCTAGGTATCGAATTCTCCACGGAGAAAACTGAGTTGGTCGTTTTTTCTAGGAAGCATAGCCCAGCACAACCGAAGCTTCAACTTTTGGGTAAGCCGATCACTCATTCCATGTCTTTCAAATATCTTGGGGTCTGGTTCGATTCAAAATGCACCTGGAGATCCCACATTGAGTATCTGAAGCGGAAATGCCAACAAAGGATCAATTTTCTCCGAACAATTACCGGAACGTGGTGGGGAGCCCATCCGCAAGATCTTCTAACGTTGTACCGGACAACGATTTTATCGGTTTTAGAGTACGGTAGTTTTTGCTTCCAGTCGGCGGCTAAAACGCACATCATCAAACTGGAACGGATCCAGTATCGCTGTCTTCGTATTGCATTAGGATGCATGCACTCGACTCATACGATGAGTCTCGAAGTGTTAGCGGGCATGTTGCCACTCTCTGATCGGTTTTCGGAATTATCCCTCAGGCTCCTCACCCGTTGTGAAATTATGAACCCACTGGTGATTGCAAACTTTGAGAAGCTTCTTGAGCTAAACCCTCAAACTCGTTTTATGTCATTGTACTACGTGTACATAACACAGGATGTCAGCCCTTCGCAGCATAATCCCTATCGTGTTTGCTTCTCCGACTTCGACAATTCTGTTCATTTTGATTTATCGATGACGCAAGAGATTCGCGGAATCCCAGAGCATCATCGTTCCATGATTGCTCCGTCAATTTTCGCTGCAAAGTTTGGCCAAGTTGATTCCGCAAGATGGTTCTTCACAGATGGATCACTAATAGAGGCGTCCGCTGGTTTTGGTATTTATAACGAATTTCATAGCGCCTCTCGAATGCTTCATGCTCCTTGTTCCGTATATGTTGCTGAACTGGCGGCAATACATTATACGCTAGAAACGATCGCCTCACTTGCACCAGATCATTATTTTATTTTTACGGATAGTCTCAGTTCTGTCGAGGCTATTCGCTCCATGAGGCCGGTAAAGCACTCCTCGTATTTTCTCATGAAAATACGAGAGCTTCTAAGTGCTTTATCTTTAAGATCTTTTGTCATCACCTTTGCATGGGTCCCATCTCATTGCTCGATTCCGGGCAATGAGAAGGCGGACTCGCTTGCAAAGGTGGGCGCTATGGAAGGCGATATTTACGATCGACAAATCGCCTACGACGAATTTTTCTTCATTTATCGTCAACAGTCCCTCGCCAGCTGGCAAAATAAATGGAGTGAAGGGAGTTTGGGACGATGATTATATTCAATCATCCCTAAGGTGTCGAAGTGTCCTTGGTTCAAGGGGTTGGATGTGGGTCGAGACTTCATTCGTATGATGTCTCGCCTCATGTCCAATCACTACTCGTTAAACGCTCACTTGTTCCGTGTTGAGCTGGGGGACAGTAATCTCTGTGAATGTGGACAAGGTTACCAGGACGCAGATCACATTATTTGGTCATGTGCTGAGCACCGTGGAGTCAGATCCGAGTTGTACGATTCCCTTCGGGCTCGAGGTAGACAACCTAATGTTCCAGTTCGGGATATTTTGGCTAGACGCGATCTGGAGTTTATGCAACTCATATATGTTTTCTTGAAGAATATTAACCATAGATTGTAAGTTTGATTAACCTTGTGTTTAGTTTCTGTTTTGTATGTGTGTGTGTATTTTTTTTTTGTAGATTTGTTTCTGTAATAATTGTATAATTACAGAGTTGATATAACGTCGATAGGATTAAGTATATGTTTTAGAAATAGTGAAATTTTAGAATCATATTCCAAATCTCCTTTTCCCTCTCCCGATCCAAACAATTGTCATCCAATAACCTCGAGAAGACCGCGAGTAATCGGTTCCAATCCTTTAATTTTAGATTTAAGACATTCATAATGTATAAAGAAAATGATAACTTGGCTCTGTAAAGTTTATTCGATTGAGCCTGTACAAATAAAGTAATTAACAAAAAAAAAAAAAAAAAAAAAAAAATGTTCATGACAATGCAATGTTATAGCTGTCGGTGAACTAATCGGGTGCCAGTATAAGCTCAAGCTGGCAGAGCAGTATTTGGTGGCTGTTAGTGGAAACCACACGGAACGGTGCCAGCACACATGGCATCGCCGTTTTGGCCATCGGGATATGAACGTGGTACAAAAGATGCAGTCGAAAATGCTGGTTAGCGGATTGGAAGTGAAGGATTGCGGCGAGCGCATCGTGTGTGAATGCTGTTATGAAGGTAAATTAGCACGTAAGCCATTTCCCTCTCTAACAGAACGGAAGTCGAAACAGGCCATGGATCTCATACACAGTGATCTGTGTGGTCCAATGGAGAACGCGACTCCGAGCGGTAATAGGTATTTCATTACCCTGATAGATGATTATACCCGTTTTTGTGCAGTGTTTCTCCTCAAAACGAAGAATGAGGCGGAGCAAAGGATCAGAGAATATGCTCGGTAGAACGAGAACGTATTCGGAAGAAAGCCTAAAGTTATTCGATCCGACGGGGGCGGCGAGTTCGTAGGGGAACGTTTGCAGCAGTTTTACAGAGACGAAGGTATCCAGTCACAGTTATCCACTCCCTACTCCCTACTCCCAACAAAACGGAGTAGCGGAGCGGAGAAACAGATCGCTGCAGGAGATGGCCAACTGCATGCTGTTGGATGCGAGGCTCCCAAAGTGCTATTGGGGTGAGGCGGTCCTTACAGCGAACTACGTACAGAATAGGTTGCCATCAAGATCTGTTGATAAAACCCCCTACGAGCTGTGGACGGGTACATCACCGAACTTGACAAATCTGAAGATATTTGGGTGCGCGGCTTACGTCCACGTTCCCGATGCGAAACGGAAGAAATTCGACGCGAAGGCAAGAAAGTTGTTGTTTATCGGTTACTCCAGTCAGCATAAGGGCTATCGGTTTCTCGACCGGGCAACAAACCGAGTAACAATGCAGCAGCAGACAATGGAGACAATGAAGTGTTAAACAGAGCGTGCCGCTAAAATCGTGGTGCATTGCCGAAGAGATACGAAGACTTTGTGGTAGGGCAAGTGACTCTTGATGAAGAACCTTGTGACTTTCAGGAGGCAATAGTGATCCCTGAGTGGAAGTGTGCTATGATCGAAGAGATGAAGGCTCATGCCGAGAAAAATACCTGGAAGCTTGTGCGACTACCTGCCGGGAAGAAACTTATTGGTGCAAAATGGGTTTATTAACTGAAACTTGACGATACGGGTAGAGTAGTCAAGCATAAAGCTCGCATAGTGGCGCAAGGGTACACTCAATCACGTGGAGTGGATTATGCGGAGGTGTTCGCTTTAGTGACGCGGCAAACGACGTTGCTCGTACTGTTGGCAGTCGCCGGACAGCAGCGGTTGGAGCTAAAACACTACGATGTGAAAACTGCTTACCTTAACGGTACAATTGAGGAGGAGTTGTACATGAGCCAACCTCCAGGCTTCGTAGAAAAGGAGAAGGAAGGCTTTGTGTGCAGACTCCGGAAGAGCATTTACGGATTACGTCAATCTGCGAGGTGCTGGCATAAGGTGCTACATGCTGCACTCCTTGAGCTGAAGTTCGAACCATGCGAGACGGATGCGTGTCTGTATATACGCCGCGGAGAGTGTGTAGTATATTTGCTGGTATATGTAGACGACTTGATTATCGGATGCACCAATGAGGAGGAGATCGACAGAGTATTCGAGAGCCTGCGCCAAAGATATGGCATGACGGCGCTTGGTACAGTTCGGCACTTCCTAGGGTACGAAATAGAGAAAGAAGATGGATGTTACACGCTCAGACTGACACCGTACATCGAAAGCTTGATCCGGAAGTTCAACATGGAGAGCGCACGACCTGTGAAGACCCCCATGGATACTTGATATAGTTTGGAGAATCCTGACAGCAAGCAATTAGATGACCCGTCGTTGTTTCGAAGCTTGGTTGGAGGGCTATTGTATCTGGCCGTCAATGCCAGACCTGACTTGTACTGAGTGTCGGGCTTCTAGGTAGAAAAGTTAGTCAGCCGAACAACATGGATTGGTCAGCGGCAAAGCGCGTTCTGCAGTATCTAATCACAACAAAGGGATGGAAGCTCCGGTATGGTTCAAAGGAAAACTGGACACTGGTTGGATATACTGATTCAGACTGGGCTGGTGATCGGAAGACCAGACGTTCGACTACTGGTTTCGTTTTCTTTAACGGTAGCGGTCCGGTCAGCTGGGTGAGTAAGGCACAAGGCTCGGTTGCTTTGTCATCTCTTGAGGCGGAATACAACGCGCTCACCTTGGCCTGCCAGGAAGTGGTATGGTTGAGGCGACTTCTGAACGAGCTTGGACATCCACAAAACGAACCGACGACAATTTTCGAGGATAACCAAGGATGTCTTAGTTTCGCCAAGGCGGAGAGGTCTAGTGGTCGAGTAAAGCATATCGACACCAAACGACATTTTGTACGGGAACTGTGTGAGCAGAATATCGTGAAGCTTGTGTACTGCCCCACCACCGAAATGGTCGCCGATGCTTTAACGAAGCCTGCTGGACCTACAATGCTGCAAAAAAAATCCCCAGAGATCCCCGAATCAGGTTTCTCAATAGGACTATTAAGACCCAAACTGAAATGATGGGAGCTCTCGAATTGCTTAGCATGTTTCTGTGTCTTTTCCGAATTTGTGATAAAAGTTTTACTACCTTCTTTAAGCTTTGTAAATAGGCTTTTGAGGTTTTTTTTTTGTGAGCTTCCAAAAGGGTTAGGAACTCGGGTCTAATTTCGAAACATTATTTTCATCAATTTTTTTCATCAGGGCAGAGAATCGCATTTCAATTTGATTTTGCAAATCCCGTCAGATAATTTTCATGACACGATCGCGTGTTATTTGATATTGCCTCCTACGGATATTTTTCAGCCGGACCAAGAGTTGAAGATCATCATCTGCAATTGAATCGAATTTAACCTCGCATTTTGGTACTGAGGCAGCTCTTGTTTCAACTTTAGAAGTAGTCAGAGATTCAAGTGCATAATTAGCATCATCTTTGGTTTGCAAAGGAATGTCTGGATCGAAGTTATATTCCATAAACGTTCGATATTGCTCCCAATCTGCTCTATCGATATTTCAAAAGTTACTGGAAGGTGATCAGCACCGAAGTCAGCATGAGTAAACAATTGGCTACAAAATTGACTTTTTTTTTTTATTATAGTCACTTTAACACTCGAGGGTCATTCGTGACTTGTCCGGGGGTGAGATTTGAACTCGTGACTTTGGCGTGCGAGGTATGGATGTTAACCACTACGCCGGGGTCGCCCCCCAAAATTGACTTGAATCAGTTAAGACCAAATCAATAGTTGAGGGATTTCTTGCTGAAGAAAAGCAGGTTTGGCTGTTCATATTTCCTAATGGTTTAATAAATGTTGAACTTCAAGTTAAATATGAATAATCCATCTATAAAAAAACAGAACATTTTTGAAACATTGGATTCATCGATATTAATTATTCATGTTATTTCAGCTCTTCGTTGATTGATACAATATATATATAAAAATACAAAAATTAAAGTAATTTACCTTCTACAGACTACTACAAGATCAACTTAATCAATATTAACTAGACCTGTGCGCCGATCAAAATATTTTCGGCGGAGGCGTGAAATATTTTTTTCTGTCGGCGGCGGCGGCGTGGCGGTGTGGCGGCGTGGGTCGGCGTGAGTTTATTTTTAATGATTTAGAAAAAAATACTTTCCAAACCAAACGCACATGGACAAATGCTACCCACATTTAAATTCAGTTTATTCAAAGTTGCCAAAAAATGTGTCACCTGTGTGGGGTCGTGATTATTATTTGACAGTTCGCATGATTACAGCTGTAATCCTCTGCTTATTTACATTTGGTCCCACCCTATATATATACCGTAGCCATGCTACACAGCCCTACTCAACTCTATACAACTTGTGCCTTGCCCGCCTCGCTGTTCGCCCAACCCCGCATCCGCTCACTTGACCGCGCAGCACTGAGCTCCGGCCTCTTTCGTATCTTGGCAGCTGTGAAGGTAAAACGTGCGTCCCGTCGTGAAGGGGAAAACCTAGGGCAAAATGGCTGGTCTCCGACAGCGTAAATTGCACATCACCCATGGTTTGAGTGAATTTTCGACGCTTTCCCGGGGAAGGCTTCTCGAATATGGGGAAAAATTAAAAAAAAAATTGTACGCAGGTTAGAAGTGTACTTTTTTTTCCTTGATTTGTTTTCCGCCGATCTTGTTTTCCGTGCTGAGCACCAATGCTACCGACGCCAGGAAGGCAGCTCCTACACCTGGACCCTACCTACCAACCAATCAACTCATGAACCGGGGACCAAAGGATGTGAAAATGGAAAAATAAAAAAAAAATAGCTTAGACATTAAAAAGTTTTTGTTAGTATTTTTTTTCCTTAAAAGTGGCCATCTTGCGATGCATGGACAGTTGGTACTAAACACAATTCTTGAGACAAAGTTTCATCCAAATGAAACTAGCCTTTTTTTAAATCGACTTCAAATTTTAAAAAATTGAATTTTTTAATGTATGTCTCTAATGGATTTTTTTCAGTATTTTTTTTTAGATAATTTGGACACTTTTGTAGGTAGGAGTTGTAATTTTTCCATATTAATTTTTTGAAAAAAAAAATCGGCAATAAAAGTTTGGTCCTTCTCAAAGGTTAGTCTAGATAAATTTTTCAAAAACTAAGTGTATGCAAAGTGGCTTTTTTAGTCAAGATCCACACATCCAGAAAGTTTCATTGCAATCTGAGAGGGTGCTGCCAGCTCCGAATACGATTTGGCGCGAAATTCGTATATAGGGTTTTTCCAAATGGCTTCTATAATCGATTTGTCCCAGTTCTTTAGTTCCGTTTTGAGAAAACAACACTTTACATAAATAAAAGCACGAACATATTCAACCTTACAAAATGCAACTAATAACATAAAAATCCACTTACTTCTGTTTGAGATATTTATAATTTTAAACTGCTTATTTTTCAACAAACAAGGATTATAACTTTCCAACAGAAAGGGATAGCAGCTTACTTACTTGCTTCAGCAAAAAACAAAATGCGCTATTCTTCCATTATCTAGATCACATCTTTTGTGAGAAATGAATGCATGAAAAGTAAATTTAAAAAATAAACTGTATAGGAGTTACTCTAAGTTACCTTTTAAGCTAAACAGATTTTTTTTTTTAATTTTAGTTGTGATGTAAGCATTTAGGCATGCAAAGATTCATGCATGTAGACTTCCTTTTCACGTAAAGGGTGATACGGTCAAAATTTGGTCAATATCAACTTGACGTATTTCTTTCAATTTTGCATTTAAAAAACCTGAACACCCCTCATTTTGAAGGTGTGTGTGTGTAGAATGTTGCTCCTATTTTGATTTTGGAATTCACTTTTCAGTTGTCAAAATGCCGTCCAAGCAAGAAGAGCAGCGTATCAAAATTTTGCTCGCGCATCGCGAAAATCCGAGCTACTCGCACGCAAAGTTGGCAAAATCGCTAAAAGTTGCCAAATCAACCGTTACAAATGTAATTAAAGTGTTTGGGGAACGTTTGTCGACAGCCAGGAAGTCTGGATCGGGAGGAAATCGAAAACCGGAAGCCGCTGAGACGACAAAGAGAGTTGCCGGTAGTTTCAAGCGAAACCCTAACCTCTCTCTCCGAGATGCCGCAAATAAGCTGGGTGTATCGTCTACAACCGTGCATCGAGCCAAAAAACGAGTCGGACTATCGACTTACAAGAAGGTAGTGACTCCAAATCGCGATGATAAACAAAATACGACGGCCAAAGCGCGATCCCGGAGGCTGTACACGACGATGCTGACGAAGTTTGACTGCGTGGTAATGGACGACGAAACCTACGTCAAAGCCGACTACAAGCAGCTTCCGGGACAGGAGTTTTATACGGCAAAAGGAAGGGGAAAGGTAGCAGATGTTTTCAAGCACATGAAACTGTCAAAGTTCGCAAAGAAATATCTGGTTTGGCAAGCCATCTGTACCTGTGGCTTGAAAAGCAGCATTTTCATAGCTTCCGGGACTGTCAACCAAGAAATTTACGTGAAAGAGTGTTTGAATAAACGTCTGCTGCCTTTCCTGAAGAAACACGGTTGTTCCGTACTGTTTTGGCCGGATTTGGCATCTTGCCATTACGGTAAAAAGGCCATGGAGTGGTACGCCGCCAACAACGTGCAGGTGGTTCCCAAGGACAAGAACCCTCCCAACACGCCAGAGCTCCGCCCAATTGAGAAATACTGGGCTATTGTCAAGCGGAACCTAAAGAAGACCAAAAAAACTGCTAAGGGCGAGCAGCAGTTCAAGGCAAACTGGCTTTCTGCGGCGAAGAAGGTGGACAAGGTGGCTGTACAAAATCTGATGGCAGGGGTCAAGCGTAAGGCCCGGCAATTCGGATTTGGAAAAGCGGAAGCCTAACTGAATATTTTTCCTGAATTTTATACTAATTGAACTTGAAAAAGAAATTTAATTTGATTTTTTAAATAAACGATTTCACCGATTTACACGCGTTTTCCCTTGACCAAATTTTGACCGTATCACCCTTTAAACAAGCAACTTGCAAGAAATGTTTCTTACAAAGATGTGTGGTTGCAAACAATATTTGGAATATGCATAATGTAAACTTGTAAAATATATGACGCTCCATTTATGTACATCATAGTAACAGAAGTTAACACTTCTTTTTCGAACTGTGTAATTCATTGTTCAACAATGTTGTTGTACACTATGCTGGTGTATTAAAAATAACTAAAAAGATGATGTTTTGAACTCAATAACCATAGGGAACCACCCTATTTTTACCAAAAGATGGGCCCAAAAAATATGAAGAAACTTTCCCTAAGATACTATTTACCGAGAACTCAAGGATTAAGCGCAACCATTCATATGTTCCTAAATACAGCTTTGAGAGCACTGTTTAGTGTTGGGTTTCAGTGGAACAACATTTTTGCATTATCTCCCGCATGCAAGTGCAACATTTCCCACCCGCTAATAAATATTTTTTTTTTTAGAATCGGCACCATTTCGGCGTCGACACAGGCGGTCCTAGCTGGAAGCTACAGCAACGGTGGCACCAATCCAACTAGCATCGTTTCTTCGCCGTCGTCACCGTCGTCCTTCGGCAACAGTGGTCGACCTGGAATGGCCCGGAGAGCCCATAACAACCACCATCACCACCATCACCATAATCATTACCGTCGCCATGACATTGCAGGTCAGCTCGGCAGGGCTGGAGTGGGTGGTGGTGGCACCTGTGACCAGAGCACCCAAACGCCGGACAGCATCGAGAGGGAGACCCGCCGGCAACGGTTCTGTTCCTTTCGGTTGCATCTCAACAGTGTGCCAACGCCGAGCATAAATTTTAATTTGAAGTTTCTAGCTAACAAAAAACGCACCAACCTTTCAGCGAATGCCGTTGCCACCGAGCAGAAAGCTACCAAGGTATTATTGATGGCATTTTCTTCGATCCCTGGTTTTTCTTTTTTTTTCCAGAGATAGTACGGGCTGTTCATAAACCACGTATATGCTGGGGGGAGGGGAGTTGGCGAATGTCTGCCGTCAGTACAAATAAAAAAAAATGGGGTAGGTCTAAAACCTCTCAAAACGGTCTTCATAGTTTATGAACATCCCTGTATATTTGATCTGGTTACAGGGAGCAAACTGTTTTGCCGAAATTTAGTTTTCAGGAGAGTAACTGGAAAAATGTTAGCAATGCAATATCAAATTTTAATCTCTAAGAACGCAAAACTGTTTCCTTTCGTATGCTTGATGAGATTCCTCTGCACTTTAAATAGCTCTCTGAAAAAATCTGCCAAATTTTTATAAACTGGCAACTCTGTGAAGTATATACACTGAAACAAATCAGCATGGACGGTTTATTGGATCCATCTTACAACTCAATGTCAGAAGCTGTATGCATTGTGATGTGATGATCGATAGATCCCATTGGATTATCAGTTGAAAACTGCGGCAGCAATATGGAATGATTTCAATAGTAATTTCACATAATTAGGGGAAATGGCTCTAATGGATCTAAGATTGGGCCCATCGGTAAAAATCTGCTATATATCAGTTTTATCTAGATTAACGCGTCATTGGGACGGTACTTATGGATATTCTTGGTCGCTATTGAAAATTTAGTCGATTGCTGAATTTATGTATGGGCCCAAATTAGGGACACTTAAACCGACATTACATACATTTCCCCTAGTACATGATATTGCTTTGCACATTCAAAATGTGGTAAGCGAAGGATAAGATGTATATCAATATTGTCCGATATATTTTAAAGTAAAGAACTGTTAATATGCAATGGGTGGAAACAGACATCTAGCAACTATTGGACAGTCATGTAAGTTTGTACTTTAAAAAAAATCCAGTAAAAAATACCAGTGTTCCTGATGAATATCGCTCACTAAAAGATATTTTTTTTTTGTTAATTACTTTATTTGTACAGGCTCATTCGAATAAACTTTACAGAGCCAAGTTATCATTTTCTTTATACATTATAAATGTCTTAAATCTAAAATTAAAGGATTGGAACCGATTACTCGCGGTCTTCTCGAGGTTAGTGGATGACAATTGTTTGGATCGGGAGAGGGAAAAGGAGATTTGGAATATGATTTATGATTCAAAAATTTCACTATTTCTAAAACAAATACTTAATCCTATCGACGTTATATCAACTCTGTAATTATACAATTATTACAGAAACAAATCCACAAAAAAAAAATACACACACACATACAAAACACAAACTAAACACAAGGTTAATCAAACTTACAATCTATGGTTAATATTCTTCAAGAAAACATATATGAGTTGCATAAACTCCAGATCGCGTCTAGCCAAAATATCCCGAACTGGAACATTAGGTTGTCTACCTCGAGCCCGAAGGGAATCGTACAACTCGGATCTGACTCCACGGTGCTCAGCACATGACCAAATAATGTGATCTGCGTCCTGGTAACCTTGTCCACATTCACAGAGATTACTGTTCCCCCAGCCCAACACGGAACAAGTGAGCGCTTAGTGAATAGTGATTGGACATGAGGCGAGACATCACACGAATGAAGTCTCGACCCACCTCCAAACCTTTGAACCAAGGACACTTCGACACCTTAGGGATAATTGAATACAACCACCGTCCCAAACTCCCTTCACTCCATTTATTTTGCCAGCTGGCGAGGGACTGTTGACGATAAATGAAGAAAAATTCGTCGTAGGCGATTTGTCGATCGTAAATATCGCCTTCCATATAGCGCCCACCTTTGCAAGCGAGTCCGCCTTCTCATTGCCCGGAATCGAGCAATGAGATGGGACCCATGCAAAGGTGATGACAAAAGATCTTAAAGATAAAGCACTTAGAAGCTCTCGTATTTTCATGAGAAAATACGAGGAGTGCTTTACCGGCCTCATGGAGCGAATAGCCTCGACAGAACTGAGACTATCCGTAAAAATAAAATAATGATCTGGTGCAAGTGAGGCGATCGTTTCTAGCGTACAATGTATTGCCGCCAGCTCAGCAACATATACGGAACAAGGAGCATGAAGCATTCGAGAGGCGCTATGAAATTCGTTATAAATACCAAAACCAGCGGACGCCTCTATTAGTGATCCATCTGTGAAGAACGATCTTGCGGAATCAACTTGGCCAAACTTTGCAGCAAAAATTGACGGAGCAATCATGGAACGATGATGCTCTGGGATTCCGCGAATCTCTTGCGTCATTGATAAATCAAATAGAACAGAATTGTCGAAGTCGGAGAAGCAAACACGATAGGGATTATGCTGCGAAGGGCTGACATCCTGTGTTATGTACACGTAGTACAATGACATAAAACGAGTTTGAGGGTTTAGCTCAAGAAGCTTCTCAAAGTTTGCAATCACCAGTGGGTTCATAATTTCACAACGGGTGAGGAGCCTGAGGGATAATTCCGAAAACCGATCAGAGAGTGGCAACATGCCCGCTAACACTTCGAGACTCATCGTATGAGTCGAGTGCATGCATCCTAACGCGATACGAAGACAGCGATACTGGATCCGTTCCAGTTTGATGATGTGCGTTTTAGCCGCCGACTGGAAGCAAAAACTACCGTACTCTAAAACCGATAAAATCGTTGTCCGGTACAACGTTAGAAGATCTTGCGGATGGGCTCCCCACCACGTTCCGGTAATTGTTCGGAGAAAATTGATCCTTTGTTGGCATTTCCGCTTCAGATACTCAATGTGGGATCTCCAGGTGCATTTTGAATCGAACCAGACCCCAAGATATTTGAAAGACATAGAATGAGTGATCGGCTTACCCAAAAGTTGAAGCTTTGGTTGTGCTGGGCTATGCTTCCTAGAAAAACGACCAACTCAGTTTTCTCCGTAGAGAATTCGATACCTAGTTGGATAGCCCAAGTAGATAAATTGTCTAAGGTATCCTGTAAGGGTCCTTGCAGGTCGGCCTCTCTGGGTCCTGTCATAGACACTACTCCGTCATCTGCAAGTTGTCTCAACGTGCAGTTGTCCCTTAGACAATTGTCAATTTCTCTGACGTAGAAATTATACAGAAGGGGGCTTAAACATGAGCCCTGGGGGAGACCCATGTAGCTAAATCGTGAAGCTGTAGAGTTTCCATGAGAAAAGCTCATATGTTTCTCTGACAGCAAATTGTACAAAAAGTTATTAATTAATGGAGAAAGGCCACAAGCGTGGAGTTTGTCTGAAAGGACTTCAACCGATACTGAATCAAAAGCCCCCTTAATATCCAAGAAGACAGAAGCCATTTGCTCTTTATTAGCAAAAGCCAACTGAATTTCAGTGGAAAGCAACGCGAGACAGTCGTTCGTTCCCTTGCCCCTACGGAAACCAAATTGAGTATCTGAGAGTAGGTGGTTCAACTCAACCCATTTGTCCAGGCGAAAAAGGATCATTTTCTCCAACAATTTTCGAATACACGATAACATCGCAATGGGACGATACGAGTTGTGATCTGACGCGGGTTTTCCAGGCTTTTTAATGGCTATAACTCTCACCCGTCTCCAATCATCCGGAACAATATTAAGCTCCAAGAACTGATTGTACAAGTTCAACATGCGCCTCTTAGCGACGTCTGGGAGGTTCTTCAACAAGTTGAACTTGATTCTATCAGCCCCCGGAGCCGAATTGCCACACGAAAGGAGCGCGAGTGACAGCTCCAGCATTGAAAAAGGCTGGCTGATCTCGTCTACCGAATTCGTCGTTTCGCGAGGAGTCATCTGTACCGGCACAGAATCAGGACATACTTTTCGCGCGAACTTGAGAATCCAACTATCCGAGTACTCCTCACTCTCGTTGTGTGAAGACCGGTTACGCATCCTTCGCGCCGTGTTCCAAAGCGCATTCATCGACGTTTCGCGCGATAAACCGTCCACGAATTGCCGCCAGTATCCGCGTTTCTTGGCTTTGATGAGGCTCTTGAGTTCGCGTTCAAGAGCCGAGTACGCTTCGAAATGTACGGGTGTTCCCCGTTTCCGGAAAAGCTTAAACGCGTCGGACTTTTTACGATAAACCTCAGTGCATTGCTGGTCCCACCAAGGGGAAGGAGGTTTCCTACGGAAAGACGTTCCTGGAACCGGCCGAGTTTGAGCTTGAAGCGCGCTGTCCAAGATCAGATTGGAGAGGAAGTTATATTCCTCCAACGGTGGAAACCCTTCTACCGACGTTAGGGCATCTTCTATCACATTTTTGAACTTTGTCCAATCGATATTACGGGTAAGATCGTACGCGACGTTAACGGGTTCCGACGGATTGAACCCACTGGCAACTGAAACTTTGATCGGCAAGTGATCACTACCGTGGGGATCTTGGATCACATTCCACGTGCAATCCAACGATAATGAGTTAGAGCAAAGTGTGAGGTCTAATCTACTTCCATTCGAGGATGGGCCAGCCAAACGTGTTACTTCTCCATTGTTAAGAATTGTCATATTAAAGCTGTCGCAGAGGTCATATATCAAAGTAGAACGGTTGTCATCATACAGTTCCCCTCAGCCTGTACCGTGGGAATTCAAATCTCCCATAATCAACCGTGGAGCAGGAAGTACCGAACAGATATCTGAAAGTTGTTTGCGATTAACAACGGCTCTAGGAGGAATATAAACAGAAGCAATACAAAGGCTCTTACCTTTAATAATAGCCTGACATGCAACAACTTCAATACCTGGAAATTGTGGAAGATTCACTCTATAGAAGGAATGGCACTTTTTGATCCCCAAAAGTACCCCTCCTCCACGCGAATCCTCACGATCCAGTCGAATAATGTTAAAATCATAAAAAGGAAGATCGATATCTGAAGAGAGCCAAGTTTCACAAACAGCAAATGCATCACAATCATTATTGTGAATTAAAAACTTAAAAGAATCTAATTTAGGAATGAGACTTCGACAATTCCACTGTAGAACAGTGATCAAATCCCTGACCTCGTTTGGAAAATTATCCATCGAAGGAAATGATTGCTGCAATGAGGGGCCACTTCAATGTCAATTGCTTCAATAGGGTCTTCACAGAAGGAAGCATTGCCAGAACAATGCTTTTGAGAGGATCAGAAATATTGAGGTACTTGAGAATATCGTCCACAATTTTATCAAATGAGAATAACCCGGATGAAGAAGGGGCTTCTGTTCTTAAAAATGGGCCATCAGGGGTTTTTGATGTCCCCGGGAGAGATGGAAAATTCTGGTTATAGTCAGTTCTGCGGAAACCAGGAGGAGTTGAAACTTCCTTTTTCCATCACTCCTTGATTTGGGCAAGCTGATTTGGGGTTCCTTATCTGCAACTTTCCGCGAACGGATGCGTTTTCGTTTCCGTGCAGAACCTTCCGGAAAACTGAAAGAAACTCCCTCCTCAGCCAAGTCAGAGTCAGACTCGTCATCAGACAAAACAGCAAAGGGATTTTTGTCGTTGGTTGATGGTGTGGCTGTTTTTAGCATTGCTGCAAAAGACTGCCTGGAACACTCCTTAAGAGAGCGTTCTAGTTTCTCCCCGCGTTGTTTGTACGCCGGGCACGATGAGAGACCATGAGGAGTTCCCTTACAGTACACGCATTTTGGTGCAGTGACTGTGCAGGCGCCATCCTCGTGCTTCTCCCCGCATTTGGAACAGCGTGCCTTGCTGCCACAGTGAGAGGCCGTGTGTCCCAACTGTTTGCAGTTTTGGCAGTTCATGACCCGAGGAACAAACAAACGCACAGGTAGCCGAAGTTTTCCCAACTCGATGTAGTGAGGAAGGGCTGAACCAGAAAAGGTCACCCGAAACGAGTCTGTGGGGGTAAAGCTCTTTTTACCCTCGCTGAAAGATACTGAGTTCAGTTTCTGGACTTCCAGTATCTCAACCGTGGGAAGCAAGGGGTTCTTGAAACGGCCAACCGCTTGCTTCGCCAAGATCTCGGGGGTCAGACTCGCTTCGGTGACCACACCTTCGATCTCCACATTACGAGCTGGGATGTACACTCTATACTCGAGTGTAAAGAGCTGGGAGGCAGCAATCTCGTTAGCTTGTTTCAGGTTAGAGACGACAACGCGAAGTTTATTGTACCTCACCTTCGAGATTTCGGTCACGGCCGAGAACCGCTTCGTCAGATCATTAGTAATTTGCATTACATTCAAAGGTTTCTTTTTGGGCTGAAAGTAAACAACCCATGGGCCAGTCGAGTCTTCTGGGTAGGCTCGCGATCGGGGGCTTATCTGTCCCTGTCCATTACCAGACTGAGATGACGAAGCAGGGATGGCATCATCTGATTTCTGGGATGACAGACGTTTTCGACCCTTCTTGCTATCGCGTGGCAAAATGGTGTCATCTTCCGACAAAACGTCCATTTCGTCTTCTGACAAAATGTCCATTTTGCCGTACTAGTGGGAGCGAAAACGCTCTACCACTGCAACGATAATCAAAATTACTCGGACACAATACACGAGAAAAAAAAAATACAAACACAGAAACACAAACTTAAAATTTAACTGATGGGAGAAAGAAAGAAACAAGAACAAAAACTTATCTGATAATCCTATACTACTACCACCGAGCGTTTACACAGCAGCAGCGGAGCGACGCGCAGCTTTGATGATCTTCGATCCGCGTGTGCGGGCGGTCTTCGTTGGTGTGTGCTTGTATGAAGCTCGGCACTCAGCTGAACACACGAGATGGATGAGCGGTTTGAATGTGGAGGCAGATGCTGACACTCGTTGACGATGATCCGTGTGCACAGGTATGCGTGACCACGCACCGATGGTGCGCAAAATGGTTGGCGAATTGGCAATCGCAAAAACAATTTTCCTTCCGATGATGCCGAAAACACACTTTCTTCTCAGAAAAAAAACTCACTTTTTGATAAATTTATCGGGAATTATGCCAGGAATCACTAAGCGAGAAAAAACTGATTATTTACGTCAGATAATAGCGAGAAAACTTCCAAATTAACGGAGCGCGAAACAAGTCGACCGTACTTCTTGCTAGGACGCAGTGAGATGACACTAAAAGATATATCTTATATGAAAAATATACATGATTTTGGCGTGGCTATCGACGATTTTTGACGTTTGATGATATAAATATTTTAGACACTTTCACGCTCTTGGGTCATTCGTGACTTGCCCGGCGGGGAGATTTGAACTCGTGACTTTGGCGTGAGAGGTGGCGGTGATGCTAACCACTACACCGGGGATGTTTGTTTATATGTCTAGCGTGTAAACAGACATGTCGAAGCTGGACAGTCATTTAAGTTTGCTCTATAGGAAAACCCAATTAAAAATATTTGTTTTTGGGATGAATACTGCTCGCAATAAGGTATATCTTAAATATTCATCAAGCATATCTCACGAGAAAAGCTAAAGACGATTGTTGACTTTTGTAAATTGTAAACAGATCTACCCATACATGAGAGTCAAATTAATTTGTCTTTTAAGAAAACAAACAGCAAATATTTGTTATTGGCATGGTTTTTGGAATTAATATTGCTCCCAATAAAATGTTCTGCATAAATTATTGCAATTATGTTATCGTACACTTAGCGAACACGATAGAAATGAACAGCAAAATTGTAAGTCGAACTAAATATTGCTAACTGTAATGATAGTGTATTGAATAATCTTTATTTGTTATTGTCCCATAAGATACGAAGTTCCGTAAAAGAATGTGTTAGGAATGATTTTTTTTTTACTATATTATTTACTTTTAGCCTTCTTTACGACTTATTCAGATTCCAGCACTATAGTATGGGAACTTCATAATCCAGTTCCATTAATTTATATAATGTAGATGTTGTTTAATTGCACACATCGGCATTAAGAATTATGTGAACACATGACACCCGAAGCGGAAAATAAATGTGTCAGAGCTCTGTTTCTTCATTCTAGCAAAACTAACTTTACGTTGCACTACATTCCATGTCGGGAGAGTTGTTCTTACTTCATGCTATATGAACGAGCTCAATTTCGAAGTCAGCCGTGGCCCAGTGGAACCGAGTGCAGACATCGACAGCATCACACCTTTAACGACCATGGAACGAAACCCAAATCAGCTACAATAAAAATCGACGCAACTATGAAAGCTCCCAATGCTTGTGTTTATTTTAAGAATCGATAAATTAGGGGAAATGGCTCTAATGTTGGCCTATGGATCTATGATTGGGCCCATCGCTAAAAATCTGCTGTTTATCAATTTTATCTAGATGAACGCGTCATTGGGACGGTACTAATGGATATTTTTGGTTGCTATTGAAAATGTAGTCGATTGCTGAATTTATGTATGGGCCCAAATTAGGAACACTTAGGCCGAAATTACATACATTTTCCCTATATGTGTCAGAACAAGAATTAAATTTGATGTGATTTTCATATAAATTTCAATTAGATTGATTTATGACATGCATATGATATTTGCGGTGAAAAGTAAAGCTTGTGCTTGTGGGTTTCAGATCCATCTAAGTTAATTCTTATAATTTGACCACACACTTAGAAATATCTAATCTTACATGTGACGGAATCCATCTTTGACATAAAGGATGAGACGTAAGCAGACATGTCATGTAAAATTAAGTGCCCGAGGAGACTGAAAAGTTCGAAAGTACGTTTGATTGAACTGAATTCCGCATCTATTATGACTAACTTTTATGTCGAAATTGACGCTCGTATATGTCAGTCTCAGAGCACCTAAATTTACATCAATTTTTCTAAGCGTTTTTTTAAATAAATATTTGACACTTTTTATGCCATTCTTATTCTGTACATGCGTATTTGAATATGAAATCAGAAGTTGCAAAACTACTGTTTGTATTTCGTTTATTTTAGAACTACTAAATTTACTACACTTAGAAATAACTAAATTAACACGTGACGAAATCCATCTTTGACATAAAGGATCAGACGTAAACAATTATTTCTTGTAAAATTAAGTGCTCCAAGACTGAAAAGTTCGTTACTCAACGAAAACTACGTTTGATTGAGTTGAATTCCACATCTGTTATGTCTCAATTTTATGTCAAAATTGACGCTCGTATATGTCAGTCTCAGAGCACTTAAATTTACATGATTTCAAACTTTAAATAAAACAAATTTCAGGTATTTTTAAAACATTGATTATTTAAAACAAAAAGTACAGTTTGTAGACAGAATACATTGACAGAACACATGAGCATATTAAATTTAATCCATTTAGACGAAATGACACTCAGACGGTTGTTTTAACTGACTCTTAACAACGATGTTTGAGGATTACACCAAGATATTGGGGTTTTGTGAGTGGTATATATGATGATGATTTTTTTCGGTGTAGTGATGTGGAAGATAAGTAGAAACATTGTATATTTCATAAACGTTCAAGTGAAAACAAACGTCATTTTTAACTGCTCGAATGAGATGAAGGATAACATATCATATGACATTTCGACCATAGGAACAATTCAGTAGGGCTTCCAGTCATGTAAAACTGTTTTTATTTATTTATTTTTTTGTAACACCAAGCCAATAATTATGATTTATGTACACTACCGCTATACACATAACTGCCCCATGCGATCTATGCGATCCTTATGCACCATGGGAACCTTATGCGTAGAACGGCAGTACAATTTTTAACAAATATTTAATCCCCTGCCGTCCGAAACTTGTTTTGATTAAGAATGCGAAGATCCCGCTAATATGAAAAAAAAAATTATCTTAATTTATCTAGATCAAACAAACTTGTCTAGATCAGTTAATGTGAAGACATTAATTAATTGTTCTTTCCAATTTTCCCACAAACGGTTGCAGTATTTCTATCCAAACTTTGCCAGCTGAATACTGTTAAGGTTAAAGATAAATATGAAGGATTTTTTTTTTAAAACAGTAGCATTTTTTTTCATTGGCATATTTAATTTTTTTCTGAAAATCATAGAAAATATGTTTTAATATAACTTTAAGTAATGCGTTTGTAATCGATTTACTCCAAATGTTCATGTAAATTCTAGATATATAGTGTATCTCTCCAATGATTGGAACAATATTTTTGAAAAAGCTGATTTTAGTTTGTTTAGCGCTTAAAATTTACCTCGTCAAAAGACGGGCTTGGCGATAGGAAGATAATTCAGAAATCCGTAAACTAGCATCAATAATTTAAACAAATGATGAAGTAATGATAATTAGAGAGTTGTATTGATTTTATCTCCTTTACTTTACTTTACTTTACTTTACTTTACTTAAATCTTTGGTTTTTATTAGTTAGGTAGGTTCCGATTCAACACATTGCAGTTTCATTTTTATACCTGTGATCTTGACTTTTTTTACCTAGGAGATGAGTACTATAGGGGGTTAGATTTTCATAAGTTCTTTAGAGGGAATGACACTGATGAAGACTGCACATTGTAGACGTATCTGTCTTGAATACCAAAATTAATTAAGTGGAATTAAATGGAAGATAACCCCCCTTCTGTTTTATTTCAACAAATTAATCGATCCATCTACGCTGTGCTTCAGTCCCCATCTGACGGTTAGAGCTCAAGTGCCTTTTAAGCGGACAGAAAAAGTTGGACATCAACCAGCTTACTCAATTCATAGTTCAAGCCAATTCACGAGCTATTCGTTTCTTTTTTGGTTCGGTGGCGTGCCAACATGCTACACTACCCATAATCGCATATCAGTCCCATATGGATAGGAAATTAAGCAAAGATGGGACTGATATGTGATTATGGGCTGTACACCGTCACCAGGTGCTTTTTCAAAGAAACCCAGTGCCGTGCATACATGAGTAGGCTGTCACCGAGTCGCAACGAGCTGGGTCGGAAGGGGCACATATTTTGGCCATGTTTTGATGATGTTTCACTCTTTTTTTGTGCGTTTATTTTTCCAAGCTCATTTGCCGTAGCTTTGCGGAGCCGATATTCATCGTCTGGGTTACAACATTACTTAAAACTAACGTTAGTAAAGCAGGGGCCTGCTTTACTCGCGGTCATCTCCAGGTTAGGGGTAACAAATTGTAACAAGCGGATGGCAGGGTAGGGATTGAAAACACAAGGTTGTTTCGAGCAATGTGCCACGTTTTTTACATGTTTGAGATTTTAAGTTGTATTTAGATTGTTGCCTTAAATCTTATTCATCGGTGTACATATATTGTCGTTACAGTTGAAAACTGGAAAAACCCACTACCAAATATCGATTTTACTCTCGTTCCATACGTTAAACATATTTTTCTTCGTATTTTTTTTTATATGGCCACTTTAACACTCTTGGGTCATTCGTGACTTGTCCGGGGGTGAGATTTAAACCCGTGACTTTGCGTGAGAAGTATGAATGTTAACCACTACGCCGGGGTTGCCCTCTATTATTTTTTTTATTCTTCTTTTTGTTGTTCTTCTTCATCTTCGTATTATCGCGAATTAACTTATTTTGTGCTCTCAAATAAGTGTTCTTGGTTCACTTTTACAGCTATTAATTAAGAGCTTTCGATGCCTGTACCATTTCTGCATTAGTGTATTTGTGTGGCAAGTACAATCATACTCTATGCCCAGGGAAGTCGAGAAATTTTTTTACCCGAAAAATTCCTAGACTGGACACATAACAAATGTGGAACTCGATCATCAAAAATCGACCCCATTTCAGTGATTGCAAGTGGTATAGAAGGACATCGATCTGTCAAATTGATTATACCAGCTGTAAAATGAGAAAGGGAATCAAGGGGTTTGTCAATTTTTTTGAATGATTCTACCGTGGTTTATAATTCTATGTGTTCCTAGCACTCCTGAACTCATGTCTTACTATTTCCCAAACCGTGTATGTGCTTTATTTATAATTATATAGCTAACTTTAACAAATTCATCACCTTGATTCACAGAGCAAAACTGTGGTAAACTTAGAAGAAACATGTATGTATCATTTCCAAAGCGTTCAATTCTATTTTTTTTGGAACCAATTGCATCAAACTTTGATTTCATTAGGTTTCGTAGGAGGAAAAACATGACCACGTAAATTTGGAATGCTTACATTTTAAAGTCCAGAGAGCAAGAGTCAGAAGTACCATTTGAAAAATATTCATTGTTTTGAGATGACTTTGCATCGTTCCATTCGCAAAACAATTGAATTCAGAACGATAAACGAAATCGAGTGCTTATCGATATCTGCAATATCCAAGCTTTTTCTATGTTTCTCAATTGCCGTCAATTGAAAATTTCCTCAAAAATCCCAACATAAAGAACTAATCCAATTACTTTTTATCAAAAAACATGGTAAGGTTGATCCTTGTTGATTGAAAAGGCACAAGAGGAGCTACACACAATAATAACAAAAATTTTGTCGGCCACTATGGCTAAGGTCCCAGAGTGGGACTCCTAGCTAGCTGTATCAAAGTTAAGCACTATTTACTAACGAAGATAATCGTTAATATGCATCAACTCGATATTTCGTGATGTAATCATAAGTTGACTCACTAAAAGCACAGTTAACAATATTTCAACATACCACGGACAAAATGATAGTTTTACACGTATTCAACGTAATCATCAAATCTTCGAATTCGAATGTTTGCATTAAATTATATTCAATTAATATAATTTCTGTCATGAATCCAATGCAAACCAATAAGACGAAGAAATAATGCATCTATAAATAGGCAATAATACTGATAAACAATGCTGATTGGCTTCTGACCGCCTAGAAAATACTAGCTAAAAATCTTTGGAAAAGCCCCCTGTCGAGCTAGTCGAAAAAAGAATGCCCACACGTCAAACTCCGTCAAGCATTTCAGGGGAAACATGTCAGAAGGGTATAACTGGAAACGCAAACAATCACCTTGAACGTCGATTTCTCTTGAATGACCACACACCCACGAAATCTGACTTCAGCTCATAAAGGGTGTCCACGATGAAATTGCCACACTATGAAATTGCTCTAACTTTTTAACCGTTGGGTAGAATTTAATGAAAATTTGGGTGGATTTAGTTCATAGTGCATTATTTAGTCCTGTCCTGTGATCAAAACTCGCGGAAATGGAGTCGAAAGAACAGCTCGTGCGTGATAAAATCTTGCGCATTCATCACGAGAACAAGGATTTGGGAATCGCGAATTCCACGGTGTCGCGAGTGATTAAGCGGTTCGAGGAACGGTTCGGAAGCCCAGAAGTGAAGGAAAAAGTATTCCGTACAACACCAAAAATCACAACCGCGTAGTTGGGGCCTTCAACCGAAATCCGAACGCCTCCGTTAGGGATGTGGCTAAGAAGCTGCACCTAAGCCGAAGTTTTGTCCAGAAGGCCAAAACTAAGGCTGGGCTTCGAACGTTCAAGGTACAAAAGGCCCCTAATCGCGACGAGAAGCAGAACAAGTCCGCCAAAACCCGTGCCAGGAAGTTGTACCTCAACATGCTGACGAAAGTTGAATGCTGCATCATGGACGACGAAACATATGTGAAGGCCGACTTCAAACAGATCCCCGGCAACCTGTTTTTCACGGCCAAGGATAAGTTCAGCGTTCCGGAGCATGTCCGCACTCAGAAGATGTCCAAATTTGCGAAGAAATTCCTGGTTTGGCAAGCCATCTGCACGTGCGGGAAGCGGAGTGCACCTTTCGTGACCCAGGACACGATGAACGGACAGGTGTACATAAAAGAGTGCCTCCAGAAGCGGCTGCTTCCTCTCCTGAAGGCCCACAACGTCCCAACAATCTTCTGGTCGGATTTGGCCTCATGCCACTACTCCAAGGACGTGCTGAAGTGGTATGCGGACAATAAGGTCAATTTCGTGCCGAAAATGTTCAACCCTCCCAACACTCCGGAGCTCCGCCCCATCGAGAAGTACTGGGCGATTATGAAGCAGCACCTTCTTAAACGACCTAAGGTAGTGAAGACAGTCGAGGAACTGAAGAAAGTATGGGTTTACATGCAAAAAACGGTTGATTCACAGGTTGTGCAGAATCTTATGGCCGGGGTTAAGGCCAAGGTGCGGGCATTTGCGTATGAACTGTAAATAAAATACGAGTAAAATGGTAAAATGAAGTTTAATAGTTATTTCTCAATCCCTGAAAATTTGATGGCAATCGGATGAAAACTCGAATTTTGCGAATCAATTTTGTGTGTGGCAATTTCATCGTGGACACCCTTTAGGACAAACATTTATCTGTCAGATGATTTAGTTAGTTAGAGTGGATGTGTTGTGTTGTCATTCGTATGAAACCGACGATCCAAGTCATTGTTTACGTTTCGAGTTAGACCTTTCTGACATGTTTCCCCTGATTTAAACAGCGGACGAACACCATCTCATTACGCATTACCGTGACTATTGACAATTCGCCTCTTCGGTCACTCTGTAACTCTTTACTCCTATGGTAGAATCCCATAAGCAAACATCAGTCTGTGCGTGAAACTTGGTGAACATTTCCTTACCCTTTCACTCCTATGAAAATCCCATATGATTCTGTCAATCTTTGCGTGAAGAAACGGCGGTATGCTGGAGGAATGAAGAGATAAGACAAAGTCCGCTAGATTTCATGCACAGATTGTCAGATGCTTATGGGATTTTACCAGGAGTAAAGAGTTGCAGAGTCGCCGTAAACGCCATTGCTTACTTTCGTAAGGGGCCCATGCTGCAAACGTAAACAATTACTTTTTGTGTGAATTTCTCGAAAATGAAAACTCCTTCAAGATAACCAACACCATGATTGTGTAGAGAAAGAGTCCTCCTATCCGATAAAATTAGTGGGTTACATGGATTGACTTTGACCTACGAGACATTTACGCAAGAAGCCATTATTTATGTTTTCGACATTGGTCTTTATGAATGCTCAGTGTCGATATCAAGAAAATTTAATTTTGACAGATCGATGTCCAACTACCCGCATAAACAATAACCATAAGAAGCGCCTAGCCACCAATTCGGGTTATCATCCCAACTTTATGTGGTATGGTCGCACCATCCATGATATTGTTAGTGTATGGTATCCGTTTATTAGGGTATGCCAGTTATACCACTGAGGCAAAACAAAAAAGGGGTCAGATTTGAGTCAGCTTTTTGCATGAAGTTCCACATATGTTATGTGACTGGACCGGAAATCGAACCCAGCCACCTCAAGCATGGTCTTTATTGCAGCTACGCCTTTACCGACTGAGCTAAGAAAGGCCCCGTTATATATAGTGCCGGAAGTAATGCGGTGTAATAGCACAATGATGCGCTATAATTCGCACTACTTCCGAAGCTATGTATAACGTATAGAACGAGACTAAAATCGATTTTTGCTGGTGGGGTTTTCCAGTTTCAGCTATAACGCCAATACACATCGCCCGCAAAACGCACAAGGATTGTAGTTTAATAGTTTTTTTTTCCGGAGGTATGTCCAAAACAGGAAACTATGGCCAAAACTGGTACACTCACCCTACCAAATCATCAAATGCCACATCACTGAAATAATTGATTATAATTACTCTTTGCAGGTCCTCGGGCTGGTGTTTTTCACGTTTGTATTCTGCTGGGCTCCGTTCTTCATCCTGAACATCATCTTCGCCGCCTGGCCAGAACTGGAAGTACCTGAGCGAATCGTCAACATCTGCCTCTGGTTGGGGTACGTTTCGTCAACGATCAACCCAATCATCTACACCATTTTCAACAAAACGTTCCGGGCGGCATTCATCCGTCTGTTACGATGTCGTTGCGAAAGGTAGGCTCCTCAATCAAACTTTCCAATCGAATCGATAAAGAACAGCTGCCCACTTTTTGTTTTCTTTCTTTCGCTCTCGTAGGTCCCGCCGACCTTCCCGGTACCGCTCGGTGACCGACAGCCGCGGAACGATTAGCTTGTGTACGCCATCGGCACTACCGTTGGCGATTTCCTTGCAGGGAGCTCCCCTGCTGACGCCAACCAGCACTCAAGTGACACCGCTCAGTGACTTTCGTGGTACATACGAAATCACCGACGATGATTGTTAGATATTTTTTTTCTGCTGTACCTGGACGCAATATCCGTTGCACAAAACGGCCATCCACAGGCGCCGCATTTTTAGGGAAACCGAACGGATCATAGACAGACTTCAGAGCTTACGTCAAGGAACAAAGAGTTCACTAGTCAAGAGCCAATCAACATTTTCCACACACACACAGAAGCAATGTATACCAAAAGTATTACAAGTTAGGAATTCGAATTTTAGGAGAATATCTATATCAATGTTGCGGCGATAGGACTACTGAGATAAAAGATCTGTTATGAAAACTTTTGCTTCTGGGTGCGTTTTGTGTCTTCAGGAAAGAAATTCCGGGTTGTTTTTAGTTTGGGAAAATATACTGCAAGCATGCCAGCTTGACCAGTGCACATAGGGGCAGAATGGTACTTTTGTCGGACAAAAATCGTAGCGCGCCACCCCTGCATCTTAGAGGTTTGGTGCCTTTGGCAAAGTTGTTTAAGTGGTTAAGGACTATCTAAGGACGTCAATATGTTAGTTCTAGATCACGCCGTTCAGGTGGCGCCACCTCTAACTTTTTATAGAAGCATCATAGCGAAAAAGTTTCTTAGGTAAAGTTGTTTGTTTTGACTTTTTGAACAACTCTTCTCAAGACGTCAAAAATCCAATACTTCAAGCGAGATATTTGAGATTTTTAGTAATATTCATTGAAAAACAGGTTTTTCTTCAATTTAATGTACTTACGCAGATAAAGTAAACTTAAATGTTTTTTTTTAAATAAAAATATGCATTTTCTCAAGCAATTATTGGGACACACTTGTTAAAGTAAATGATTGAACAGCATATTTCATCAAAATAAGCGAAAATTCATGCAAACTTCTATGTTCTATAAAACAAAAATGAGCAAAAAGTAGCAGCTCATTTTCACCTCACAAGCTCTTCAGTGCTTACCGATTACTATTCTGCTGAGCACTGGACCGGGCACTACAAGGCATTTTTATTACACAGTGTTAAAAATACTTGATTTTCATATATAACAAAAAAATCAATTTTTTTACATTTTACATTGTCTCTACGTGACATTTCGAAATCATCAGGTTAGCCTTGAATTGTTTGTTTGTTTTCTCAGACAGTGATTGTCATTAAAAAATGGTTTGCTTCACAAGAAGAGAAGTGTTCAATCTCTTGAGTGAAAATATATATCTTTCCTGGAAGCTCAGGTATAAATATATCTGCGAGAGATTACAAACGTCCACTTCAATTGGGGTAAACCCTGAAATCTTGAAGCTTATAAGAAAGAATTATAACGTTCGGTGTTGTCTAGAAATAAAAAAGAGATGGGAGAAAAGTGGTCGTAGGGGAAATGGATGTAATGTCGGCCTAAATGCCCCTAATTTGGGCCCATACATAAATTCAGCAATCGACTAAATTTTCAATAGCGACCAAAAATATTCATTAGTACCGTCCCAATGACGCGTTCATCTAGATAAAATTGAAAAATAGTAGATTTTTAGCGATGGGCCCAATCTTAGAACCATAGGCCAACATTAGAGCCAGCCAACATTTGAAAAGAGTAATGAGCTGTGGATGATAGGATGTCTTGACGTGGGAAGATCGGAAGCTATTAACGATATGTCTGTGCAATCAAGTAAGTGGTTGCATGAATATTGCATCACAAAACGCAATTGGTGAAGGAAGCTATTGAGAAACGAAAACGGATATCCAGAACAAGCTCAAAGCTGAATGTGGGCTGTTAGTGAACATCGTTAGAGATCGATCCGGAACGGTGAACGATGGCAACACAGTGCGGAGATTTTTTTCGAATCCATCGAAGACAAGTGAAATCACAAGTATCATATCTTATATTTTCATGTTTTAGGTTGTCGAATTGAATTACATAAAGTATGACACACAATGTTTATTGCTCGATAAATTTCAGGTATTGATACTTTTTTATAAACGCTGTCCTGTGGGTATGCTATTAATGGGGAGACCTTCCGAACATTCACTTTAGATACAGCGAAACTTTATGTAAAGTTCTGCTGTTGGTATCCCATGCCAGCAAAGTGTTTATACACGGATCAAATGCAATCGAAATTGCATTACTACCATCGGCATGCTGTCAGAGGAGGCACAAAAGGCCCGAAATAAGGATTTCTGAAATCTCCGGGAATGGAAGATTTAATGATAACTTCTGATCCTGTTTTGTCATCAATGAGAACTCCCGTGATCAATAAACACAAGGATCTCAAACCGACTATGGTAGCACTTTTCTGCAGCTACCAAATGATGCAAACAGTGTTAATTATATAGACGATAGTGATGCTGATAACGAGGATATTTCTGTAGATTAAACTTTATTTTATAATATAATAAATATTACAGATGCATTTTATATTTTATTTCTACTACAACAACAACAACAACAAATGAACTTGAAATCTAATCATTTTAACGATTCAAACAAAAAACAAAATTGCTTACTTGATTATATTGGTATGTCATGTAGAGAAAATAGCAATCCACAAGTGCAATGGTGCTTTTTTTTGTAAATCTTGTATTTTCAACACGCTGCAATAAAAATGCCTTGTAGTGCCCTGTTCAGTGCTATACAGGATATCAATCGGTAAGCATTGAAGAACTTGTGAGCTGAAAATGAGCTACTACTTTTAGCTCATTTTTGTTTTATGTACCATAGAAGTTTGCATGAATTTTAGCTTGTTTTGATGAAATATGCTGTTAAATCATTTACTTTAATAATTATGTCACAATAAATGCTTGAGAAAATGCATATTTTTATTTAAAAAAAAACATTTAAGTTTATTTTATCTGCGTTTAAAGTACCTACATTAAATTGAAGAAAAAAAAAAAACGGTTTTTCAATGAATATTACTAATAATGTCAAATATCTCGCTTGAAGTAGGCTGTGGATTTTTGACGTCTTCAAAAGAGTTGTTCAAAAAGTCAAAACAAACAACTTTGCCTAAAAAACTTTTTCGCTATGATGCTTCTATAAAAAGTAAGAGGTGGCGCCACCTGAACGGTGTGATCTAGAACTAAAATATTGACATCCTTAGATAGTCCTTAACCACTTAAACAACTTTGCCAAAGGCACCAAACCTCTAAGATGCAGGGGTGGCGCGCTACGATTTTTGTTCAACAAAAGTACCATTCTGCCCCTATGTGCAGTGCTGTTAATTTTCATATCATTCGATTGAAGATGAACCAATTCAACCATTCAATCAATTCTGCGCAACCAGATTTACTAATGCCCAGCATTTGAAGAGGCACTTTCTCAAACGAACAGATAAATTGTCCCGAACAGAAATGCGAAGCCAATTAAAGGTCGATGTCGACCCAATGTTAGGTCAATGTCAGATCTACGTCGGGTTGGGACTTTTTTTTCCTCTGTTCGGGACATAACACCACTGCGACCAGTAATTTGATCTATTTTAGTATATCCCGTGTTCTTGGTTTATTGCATGTCGTATTACTCCATCGCTATTGAGAAATGATGAAATATTCGTTTTTTTTACAGTTGTTATTCTTGGATTTATCGCAAGGATCCGACTCTAATTGAAAGGTCCCGCTATTTATACCCTTCGGAGTGTTGGCACACCCTCCAAAGGCGCCCCCCTTTGTCAGTCAAAATTGAATCGCTTAGCAATAAGGAATAACCCTGATAATGACCATGCATCAGAACCCTAGTCTCAACCACTTCAAACTAGGGAACAACGACTTCAATATTAGGAATCACATAGATGAAGACTAACTAACTAACTCAGGTCTTTAGAACGCCCGCCAATTACCAATCCCCACCGGAGGTGACCTCCTTTCGATGTGACCCCAAGCAGCCACAGAGTTCACACACCAATGAAAAAAATCTCAAATGTAGAGGAAGATTTAAGCAATCTAATGCAAAAAACCCCAAACGTTTGCGTTGTTTCATTTGCTCACAAAAAAATTCCGAAAATCGTCGAGTTTTTGACGTGTTACTTGTATTTCCCCCTTAAACACTTCAAACTAGGGAACAACGAATTGAAGATTAGGAATCACATAAATAGTTAGTCTTCATCTAATTTTTTCCTTGTTTCAAGATCATCCTCAGTGGACAAAGCCGAGTCTTGTCGCTATGGACAAGGCATAAAAAGTAACAAGGACTAAGATGTGTTCCTTTGATTACTGAAAAATCCTGTTCCCCTAGTTTGAAGAAGTCGGGACTAGGAATCAGTGGTAGATCTTACATCCCGTAACGTACCACGAAAAGGTGATCTACCCACGTTACGGGGTGGGTTGGGACTTGGTTGGTCAGGTTTGTGTTGGGTTGGCTTAACTTTTTCTCTGGAATGTCGACCAGAGCTCCGTTTGTGCGTAGGTTACACTCAATTGAATGATATCAAGCGTTTCTTAAATGAGAATGATTCATGCCTTCGTCAAATGACTAAGCCAATTAATATTACCTATTCGAAGGAGGTCTTTCCTTTGGTTTGTTTTTTCCGTCGATCTTGTTTTCCGTGCTGAGCACCAATGCTACCGACGTGCCAGGAAGGCAGCTCCCACACCTGGACCCTACCTATCGACCCATCAACTCATGAACCGGGGACCAACGGCTTTACTTCCCATCCGAAGGAAGGCGTGATCAGAGATGTTATGCCTCAGAACATCCCGGCGGCGCCGACTGGGATTGAACCCAGGCCTGCTGGGGTGAGAGGTAATCACGCTTACCACTACACCACCGGCGCCGTTCTGGAGGTCACTTTGATAGCGGGCAGTGTGGCATCTGCATAACAGACGCCATCGAATTCTTTCATTTCCAGCAGATCGCATTTGTTGCGCCACTGCTGAGTCGAAATTCCTTAACTGTCGCCAGTCATCGACCCTACAATAAGTGTCGAGGTACTGCATAATCAATTTCCGAGGAAAGGATCTAATTACTAAGCCAATGCACTACGTCTGTTTCCAAGCGGCGTTGTCACCATGCGACATGTAAACGTGGGAAAGCCGCAGCGCGGTTTCTCTCTTGATCATTTCTCTCCCTCTATTGGTCGATCTATGAATTGATCGCTGATTGGCTAGCAAATACATAATGACTTCAATTACCTCCAGTTTAGGCTAAGTTAAACATGAACAATAAAATCAATCTAACATAAACCATCAACAAGTGAAGTTGAATAATTTAATGAGAAACACAAGTGACAGATAGCAGGATACTTCACAGTAGCTGCTGTCCTCATTTTCATCAAAAATGTTCAATTGATGTTGAGAATTTACAGTACTGCCGTAGACACTGGCCTAATCTCCCCACCATAAAGTGTTAGTGAACAGCACCCGAGGACTAAAACCAATCATGCCACACATCAAAACACATGTGAATTCAAAAACAAATCTATGGTGATCATATTGAGTTTCCTGAACCATATCCCAAGTAACAAATCTAGAGCGGCTTGGCTATATTCAAAATTTATAAAGGTTTTATTGCAGCTGCAACCATTACCTACAGCTTTATGACGGTCATATACAATGCAAGTCATGAAACATTCTTATAGCTATCTACAAAACCCCTATAAAGCTAATTAAAAAACCAACTGATGCTTATGCTATTTTCACTTATGAAAGGTTTTATGATTGCTTTGAAGTATACAAAAAAGTAATATAAATTGCCCTTATAAAACCAAAAAATAAATCCTATCGTTGCTTTATAAGTAAGCGCAATAAAACTAGTTGGCCATGAAACAGTTATTTTAAAACAATTATAAGCATTCAGTTGCAACTTGTCAGAAATGTAAATAGGTGGTTTATTTTTACAACATAGAAAAGAATAAAAACTTTCCGGTACTTCCAAGCGGAGCGCAAAGAAAATCAACAAAATTGTTAGCATGAGCATGAAAACATTTCGTGTATACGTATACGCGACGTAGTGTGCGTAAGAAAAACGTCAGCAATCTCCATGATTCTTCCGTTCTCGCTCGCATATACATGGGGTGACACGGTCGAATCTTGGTCGAAATACATGGAATGGGGACAGTCCTAGGTTGAAATCACGCATAACTTTTCATAAAGGTTAATGTACCATTCAAAACTTTTCTAAATGTTTTTAAAATTCATCGGTTTTTTTTTTTTGTTAATTACTTTATTTGTACAGGCTCAATCGAATAAACTTTACAGAGCCAAGTTATCATTTTCTTTATACATTATAAATGTCTTAAATCTAAAATTAAAGGATTGGAACCGATTACTCGCGGTCTTCTCGAGGTTAGTGGATGACAATTGTTTGGATCGGGAGAGGGAAAAGGAGATTTGGAATATGATTTATGATTCAAAAATGTCACTATTTCTAAAACATATACTTAATCCTATCGACGTTATATCAACTCTGTAATTATACAATTATTACAGAAACAAATCTACAAAAAAATACACACACACATACAAAACACAAACTAAACACAAGGTTAATCAAACTTACAATCTATGGTTAATATTCTTCAAGAAAACATATATGAGTTGCATAAACTCCAGATCGCGTCTAGCCAAAATATCCCGAACTGGAACATTAGGTTGTCTACCTCGAGCCCGAAGGGAATCGTACAACTCGGATCTGACTCCACGGTGCTCAGCACATGACCAAATAATGTGATCTGCGTCCTGGTAACCTTGTCCACATTCACAGAGATTACTGTCGCCCAACTCAACACGGAACAAGTGAGCGTTTAACGAGTAGTGATTGGACATGAGGCGAGACATCATACGAATGAAGTCTCGACCCACATCCAACCCCTTGAACCAAGGACACTTCGACACCTTAGGGATGATTGAATATAATCATCGTCCCAAACTCCCTTCACTCCATTTATTTTGCCAGCTGGCGAGGGACTGTTGACGATAAATGAAGAAAAATTCGTCGTAGGCGATTTGTCGATCGTAAATATCGCCTTCCATAGCGCCCACCTTTGCAAGTGAGTCAGCCATCTCATTGCCCGGAATCGAACAATGAGATGGGACCCATGCAAAGGTGATGACAAAAGATCTTAAAGATAAAGCACTTAGAAGCTCTCGTATTTTCATGAGAAAATACGAGGAGTGCTTTACCGGCCTCATAGAGCGAATAGCCTCGACAGAACTGAGACTATCCGTAAAAATAAAATAATGATCTGGTGCAAGTGAGGCGATCGTTTCTAGCGTATAATGTATTGCCGCCAGTTCAGCAACATATACGGAACAAGGAGCATGAAGCATTCGAGAGGCGCTATGAAATTCGTTATAAATACCAAAACCTGCGGACGCCTCTATTAGTGACCCATCTGTGAAGAACGATCTTGCGGAATCAACTTGGCCAAACTTTGCAGCGAAAATTGACGGAGCAATCATGGAACGATGATGCTCTGAGATTCCGCGAATCTCTTGCGTCATGGATAAATCAAATAGAACAGAATTGTCGAAGTCGGAGAAGCAAACACGATAGGGATTATGCTGCGAAGGGCTGACATCCTGTGTTATGTACACGTAGTACAATGACATAAAACGAGTTTGAGGGTTTAGCTCAAGAAGCTTCTCAAAGTTTGCAATCACCAGTGGGTTCATAATTTCACAACGGGTGAGGAGCCTGAGAGATAATTCCGAAAACCGATCAGAGGGTGGCAACATGCCCGCTAACACTTCGAGACTCATCGTATGAGTCGAGTGCATGCATCCTAACGCGATACGAAGACAGCGATACTGGATCCGTTCCAGTTTGATGATGTGCGTTTTAGCCGCCGACTGGAAACAAAAACTACCGTACTCTAAAACCGATAAAATCGTTGTCCGGTACAACGTTAGAAGATCTTGCGGATGGGCTCCCCACCACGTTCCGGTAATTGTTCGGAGAAAATTGATCCTTTGTTGGCATTTCCGCTTCAGATACTCAATGTGGGATCTCCAGGTGCATTTGGAATCGAACCAGACCCCAAGATATTTGAAAGACATGGAATGAGTGATCGGCTTACCCAAAAGTTGAAGCTTCGGTTGTGCTGGGCTATGCTTCCTAGAAAAAACGACCAACTCAGTTTTCTCCGTGGAGAATTCGATACCTAGCTGGATAGCCCAAGTAGACAAATTGTCTAAGGTATCCTGTAATGGTCCTTGCAGGTCGGCCTCTCTGGGTCCTGTCATAGACACTACGCCGTCATCTGCAAGTTGTCTCAACGTGCAGTTGTCCCTTAGACAATTGTCAATTTCTCTGACGTAGAAATTATACAGAAGAGGGCTTAAACATGAGCCCTGGGGGAGACCCATGTAGCTAAATCGTGAAGCTGTAGAGTTTCCATGAGAAAAGCTCATATGTTTCTCTGACAGCAAATTGTACAAAAAGTTATTAATTAATGGAGAAAGGCCACAAGCGTGGAGTTTGTCTGAAAGGACTTCAACCGATACTGAATCAAAAGCCCCCTTAATATCCAAGAAGACAGAAGCCATTTGCTCTTTATTAGCAAAAGCCAACTGAATTTCAGTGGAAAGCAACGCGAGACAGTCGTTCGTTCCCTTGCCCCTACGGAAACCAAATTGAGTATCTGAGAGTAGGTGGTTCAACTCAACCCATTTGTCCAGGCGAAAAAGGATCATTTTCTCCAACAATTTTCGAATACACGATAACATCGCAATGGGACGATACGAGTTGTGATCTGACGCGGGTTTTCCAGGCTTTTTAATGGCTATAACTCTCACCCGTCTCCAATCATCCGGAACAATATTAAGCTCCAAGAACTGATTGTACAAGTTCAACATGCGCCTCTTAGCGACGTCTGGGAGGTTCTTCAACAAGTTGAACTTGATTCTATCAGCCCCCGGAGCCGAATTGCCACACGAAAGGAGCGCGAGTGACAGCTCCAGCATTGAAAAAGGCTGGCTGATCTCGTCTACCGAATTCGTCGTTTCGCGAGGAGTCATCTGTACCGGCACAGAATCAGGACATACTTTTCGCGCGAACTTGAGAATCCAACTATCCGAGTACTCCTCACTCTCGTTGTGTGAAGACCGGTTACGCATCCTTCGCGCCGCATTCCAAAGCGTATTCATCGACGTTTCGCGCGATAATCCGTCCACGAATTGCCGCCAGTATCCGCGTTTCTTGGCTTTGATGAGGCTCTTGAGTTCGCGTTCAAGAGCCGAGTACGCTTCGAAATGTACGGGTGTTCCACGTTTCCGGAAAAGTTTAAACGCGTCGGACTTTTTACGATAAACCTCAGTGCATTGCTGGTCCCACCAAGGGGAAGGAGGATTCCTACGGAAAGACGTTCCTGGAACCGGCCGAGTTTGAGCTTGAAGCGCGCTGTCCAAGATCAGATTGGAGAGGAAGTTATATTCCTCCAACGGTGGAAGCCCTTCTACCGACGTAAGGGCATCTTCTATCACATTCTTGAACTTTGTCCAATCGATATTACGGGTAAGATCGTATGCGACGTTAACGGGTTCCGACGGATTGAACCCACTGGCAACTGAAACTTTGATCGGCAAGTGATCACTACCGTGGGGATCTTGGATCACATTCCACGTGCAATCCAACGATAATGAGTTAGAGCAAAGTGTGAGGTCTAATCTACTTCCATTCGAGGATGGGCCAGCCAAACGTGTTACTTCTCCATTGTTAAGAATTGTCATATTAAAGCTGTCGCAGAGGTCATATATCAAAGTAGAACGGTTGTCATCATACAGTTCCCCTCAGCCTGTACCGTGGGAATTCAAATCTCCCATAATCAACCGTGGAGCAGGAAGTACCGAACAGATATCTGAAAGTTGTTTGCGATTAACAACGGCTCTAGGAGGAATATAAACAGAAGCAATACAAAGGCTCATACCTTTAATAATAGCCTGACATGCGACAACTTCAATACCTGGAAATTGTGGAAGATTCACTCTATAGAAGGAGTGGCACTTTTTGATCCCCAAAAGTACCCCTCCTCCACGCGAATCCTCACGATCCAGTCGAATAATGTTAAAATCATAAAAAGGAAGATCGATATCTGAAGAGAGCCAAGTTTCACAAACAGCAAATGCATCACAATCATTATTGTGAATTAAAAACTTAAAAGAATCTAATTTAGGAATGAGACTTCGACAATTCCACTGTAGAACAGTGATCAAATCCCCGACCTCGTTTGGAAAATTATCCATCGAAGGAAATGATTGCTGCTATGAGGGGCCACTTCAATGTCAATTGCTTCAAGAGGGTCTTCACAGAAGGAAGCATTGTCAGAACAATGCTTTTGAGAGGATCAGAAATATTGAGGTACTTGAGAATATCGTCCACAATTTTATCAAATGAGAACAACCCGGATGAAGAAGGGGCTTCTGTTCTTAAAAATGGGCCATCAGGGGTTTTTGATGTCCCCGGGAGCGATGGAAAGTTCTGATTATAGTCAGTTCTGCGGAAACCAGGAGGAGTTGAAACTTCCTTTTTTCCATCACTCCTTGATTTGGGCAAGCTGATTTGGGGTTCCTTATCTGCAACTTTCCGCGAATGGATGCGTTTTCGTTTCCGTGCAGAACCTTCCGGAAAACTGAAAGAAACTCCCTCCTCAGCCAAGTCAGAGTCAGACTCGTCATCAGACAAAACAGCAAAGGGATTTTTGTCGTTGGTTGATGGTGTGGCTGTTTTTAGCATTGCTGCAAAAGACTGCCTGGAACGCTCCTTAAGAGAGCGTTCTAGTTTCTCCCCGCGTTGTTTGTACGCCGGGCACGACGAGAGACCATGAGGAGTTCCCTTACAGTACACGCATTTTGGTGCCGTGACTGTGCAGGCGCCATCCTCGTGCTTCTCCCCGCATTTGGAACAGCGTGCCTTGCTGCCACAGTGAGAGGCCGTATGTCCCAACTGTTTGCAGTTTTGGCAGTTCATGACCCGAGGAACAAACAAACGCACAGGTAGCCGAAGTTTTCCCAACTCGATGTAGTGAGGAAGGGCTGAACCAGAAAAGGTCACCCGAAACGAGTCTGTGGGGGTAAAGCTCTTTTTACCCTCGCTGAAAGATACTGAGTTCAGCTTCTGGACTTCCAGTATCTCAACCGTGGGAAGCAAGGGGTTCTTGAAACGGCCAACCGCTTGCTTCGCCAAGATCTCGGGGGTCAGACTCGCTTCGGTGACCACACCTTCGATCTCCACATTACGAGCTGGGATGTACACTCTATACTCGAGTGTAAAGAGCTGGGAGGCAGCAATCTCGTTAGCTTGTTTCAGGTTAGAGACGACAACGCGAAGTTTATTGTACCTCACCTTCGAGATTTCGGTCACGGCCGAGAACCGCTTCGTCAGATCGTTAGTAATTTGCATTACATTCAAAGGTTTCTTTTTGGGCTGAAAGTAAACAACCCATGGGCCAGTCGAGTCTTCTGGGTAGGCTCGCGATCGGGGGCTTATCTGTCCCTGTCCATTACCAGACTGAGATGACGAACCAGGGATGGCATCATCTGATTTCTGGGATGACAGACGTTTTCGACCCTTCTTGCTATCGCGTGGCAAAGAAGTATCATCTTCCGACAAAATGTCCATTTTGCCGTACTAGTGGGAGCGAAAAACGCTCTACCACTGCAACGATAATCAAAATTAATCGGACACAATACACGAGAAAAAAATACAAACACAGAAACACAAACTTAAAATTTAACTGATGGGAGAAAGAAAGAAACAAGAACAAAAACTTATCTGATAATCCTATACTACTACCACCGAGCGTTTACACAGCAGCAGCGGAGCGACGCGCAGCTTTGATGATCTTCGATCCGCGTGTGCGGGCGGTCTTCGTTGGTGTGTGCTTGTATGAAGCTCGGCACTCAGCTGAACACACGAGATGGATGAGCGGTTTGAATGTGGAGGCAGATGCTGACACTCGTTGACGATGATCCGTGTGCACAGGTATGCGTGACCACGCACCGATGGTGCGCAAAATGGTTGGCGAATTGGCAATCGCAAAAACAATTTTCCTTCCGATGATGCCGAAAACACACTTTCTTCTCAGAAAAAAAACTCACTTTTTGATAAATTTATCGGGAATTATGCCAGGAATCACTAAGCGAGAAAAAACTGATTATTTACGTCAGATAATAGCGAGAAAACTTCCAAATTAACGGAGCGCGAAACAAGTCGACCGTACTTCTTGCTAGGACGCAGTGGTGTGAAAAAATTCATCGGTTGCACCCGTAGAATAGGAATATACATTTGCCCTCAAATAAAAAAATTAATTCAAGCTAAAAATTGCATAAGGTCCTAAGTAATATTGACAGATTCGCTTCGTCAACTTTCTCTTTGCATCCCCACGGTCATGTAAAGACATTCCCAGGTATTTTCAGCACATAAATCGTTAAAAGAAGCTTTTATCTAGCATCCAATACGACAAACACATCAAGAAACGGTTCTGTGAATAAGTTATTAACGAAAGAGAAAGTCGACGAAGAGAATCGATCAATGTTACTTAGGACCTAATGCAAAGTTCAGCTTGAATTGCTCTTGTAAAAAAAATAGTTCTCGTAATAAAATCATGCATTATCCTTTTCTGTTCTGCTTTCATCCCATGCACACTGGGCCAGGAATGCAACCTAGCGGAGCAAAATTAATAACTCCGAAACGAAGCAATTTTTTTTCTGTTATTTCACATAACTCGAAAACAGTAGGCTGTGAAGTTTTAACGTATTAAGAAAAGTTGTTTATTTTATCAAGATAACCAACTTTGACAAAGTCGTGAAGTCTTCGAAACACAAATTCAATACATTAAAAAAAGTTATAGAAAAAAAAAACATGTTCCACTAAAATGAAGAAATCTACAAAACACCAAAATATACCTCTCTCAAATTTTGATATTTTGTTTATCGAGTATTGCTTAATTTTTGCTGAAAATGTCAAAATTGTGTTTTTTTTTCTCGTTTTTTCAACAATGTCTTTGAAATTTGAAGCTTAATCCAGTATGTTTCTTCACAAAAGCTATTTATTTAATGTATTTTCATAAGAGAAAAATATAACATTATAAAGCTGTAAGCAGAAAAACCGAAACAGAAAAAAACCATATTTTCGAGATTTTTTTCTTTAACTCCATATAACTTGGAACCAGTAGACTGTGGAAATTTTACGTCTTTGAAAGACCTGTTCATTTTGTCAAGATAAACAACTTTGCCCAAGACATCAAGTTTCCAAAACGTCAGAGAAAGAAGTTAGATTGTGACACCATCTTTGCGGAAGAGTTTTGAACTATTTGTTTATGTCAATAGATGGTCCTTATTATGACGAGAAATTTTGCCGAAGACACCAAGTCGCGGAAATGCTTCGTTTCGGAGTTATTAATTTTGCTCCGCTAGGTTGCATTCCTGACCCAGTATGCAATGTAAGCATTAGACATTTTAAGAAATTGCGCTTGGTGTTTTTCTTGCCTGCTGTCTTCTGTCGCCATATTGTCATTATGAAAATGCCATTAGTCTTGGAATAAAATCCAAGAAATTTCAATAAAATAATGGCTAAATAAGAGATCCGAAATGATTTCCAGTGTGCATTGGTATGAATTTATGTATTGAGATCTATTTTCTGTAAAATTAAGGTGATTCCATCAAATTCATTTAATTTCTGAAACAATCTTTTTTGTTAACTTGAATTATTTTGGAGGCGCATTTATTTAACGCTCATATTATCTCAATATACACGATAACATTTCAAGCGCATATGTTTTGGAACTTCTAAAAAGTAATATATTTTCTTTAAGATTTTCACTAATGTCGCCATGAAACAAAATTGATTGCATGGTGATCTTGACACCAACACTCAAACCTATTTTAACCGCTAAAGATTTCCATTTGGTTTCAGCAGAACAGAACAACAACAAGCTAATTTATGGCGGTTGCTTTGAAGCCAATATAAATTAAATTGGCTTTATAACTGATTTTCACCAAAGCGTCATAAAACTGCTTGGATACAATATTACTTTGTAGAGTATGAGGCTTCCTGACAAAAGGTTTTAAGACAGCTTTATTGTGATTCTCAAACATGCTTTATAAACCTTATCAAGAGTGGTCCACTAAGCTGTATGACGATCTTATAGCGGTTATCAAAAGGTTGTGCTGGAGCTATTAATTTTATTGGCGGTTTTATGAAATTGATCTCAATAACCACTAATAGAGTGTAATAAAACAAGAAATGCTACTTGGGATTATTGGTCTCATCCGAAGTTATTCCTTTTCTTCTTCTTCTTCTTCTTCTTCTTCTTCTTCTTCTTCTTCTTCTTCTTCAATGACTGGGAGCAGGCATGGAAAGTCATTTACATTCATCTCATGCAGTATTTTACATCAATTTGCCTGTACCTTTTTGCAACAACAGAATTCCGTTAAATGAAGTATTAAGCTTTCGTAGATATTTATATAAACTACAACTTTTGCCAACAACTCGAATTTGTTCCTCGTATCCTTGATGAACTAGAGCGGGCAGAACTTGTTGTTGTTGTTGTTGTTGTTTTTCAGTGAATGTAATCTACATGATGGGATCTTTTCGCTTTTGTTCATCATGCATACGAGATACAGATTTGAGTTGTTTACAAAAGCTGTAGTTTATATAAAAACCATCAAAAGCTTCATACATTATTTTACAGAATTCTGTTGATGAAAAAGTAAGAGGTTGAATCCAGGACCCGACCGTTGATATGACGTAGGATTACGTATTTGGTGCAGCGAGACTGGATGGAATTCGAATGTTCAAATCTGTGTTAGGGAAAATGCTTTTTGCAGGCACCGATTGTTATCACCATTGCAACAGTTGGCTATTTGTGTAATTTTTAATAGTGACCTATTGAACATTGATATAGTGTTCATTTAACCATATTCGTAGAGAAATTTTCAATCTATTAGCTAGTTTAGAATTAAAATCTATCCGCTATTGACAGAGTTTTAAGCAGGCAAAACCTGACCACTTTTCGTAACGCGGTCGATTTGGGTTTTTTTTTTAAATTGCACCCCAACGTCAAAAAGTTACAGGCAAATGAGTATAAATTAATGCATGAAATAAATGCAAATAATTTTCCATCCCTGACTGGGAGTCGATGAATACTGCACACCCAATGGCATTCTAGATGTTTGGCACTTTTTTTAAATTTCTACCTTTTAGTAAAACTAGTTGATGGTTTCATAGGCAGGGTCCATTTGTAGGAGTTGTATATATATACAGCAATTCCATAGAAAAAAGTTATAGTGGGTCTCAGAATTTAATGAAAATTGGTATAGTTCTTCCTTATCAAAAAATATTAGACTCGTATTTTTTTATTGCGCCATTAGGGTGACCATTTCCGTGTTAGGGTGGTCCAAAAAATCATTTTTTTTTTCAAAAATGCCACACGGCAGCAATGCCAAAATTTTTTTGCATGTTGCATCAGTTCCTAAGAGCCCAAGCTGTACCTCATAGGTATATCACTCGTTCGTAGGCAATGACTTTTACATAAGCTCCAGCCCAATAAGCTTCGCGGTGTTAGTGACATTTGGAAATGTTTGGTGGTGTTTGTATTTATTCGCAATATTCATCTATTTACCTGAAACAGCTGGTTGAAGTGACGTCATTGCTTACGAACAGGTGATATACCTATGAGGTACAGCTTAGACTCGTAGGTATATCACTCACTCGTAGGTACGATATAATGCTTCACATAAAACAACGAATGTTATGAAAGAAATGATCAGTTAGAAATCAAAGTTTCCTACTAGAACAGTTGAATTGAAGAATATCTAAAAATGAAACGTAAGTGTTCAATGTGTGATGTTTGGATGTTGAGTTCATGTGCCAGAAAAATCACCAATAAATTGTACGATTATGCAGTGGAAAAAAAGATTAAAATAGATGAGAGTAGCTCCTTTATTTGTCAACGATGCTACCACAAACTATATGAATCCGATGATGCCGTGACCGAAGAAGCCGTTGCAGGACCATCCAGAATCGCTGCTGCAGGTACGTTATTTGAAAATTCATGTGATTCTTCTTTAAATTTCAATTCTTTTCTTCTAACTACTAACTTAAACTCTTCTTTTTTGCAATCATTTTTCAGAGTCCATCGAAGCAACCAGCATTGAATCAATTTCCGTTGCGGGACCGTCCAGAATGGTTCCTTTTCCCTGCCAAGGTAAATAATAAAAAATAAATCATTTGTATGTTTTTTTTCTAATAATCAATCATTTTTTATATTTATTTTCAGAATCAGTGGAAACAACCAGTTCTGAATCGATCGTTACCACCTACAACGCACCTTTGTCGGACGAAAATGAATTCCTTATACAACTTAAGGATAAATATAAAGAAACAAGAGACAGCAATGAGCGATACAGGATTTTAACCACACTTCCCAAAAGTTGGTCTACATATAGAATTATGAAGGAGTTCAATGTTTCCCAACATATGGCCAACCAAGCAAAAGCACTGCAGCAAGAGAAAGGAATAATGTCGGTGCCTGTAAAGAGGTTAAGCAGAGCTTCATTAGGAGAATCAACGATAATGCTTGTTCGTGATTTTTACAATAGTGACGATATAAGTCGTGTTTGTCCGGGGAAAAGAGATTATTTAATATCTAAAAATGATGAAGGCGAAATCTACGTACAAAGAAGATTAGTTTTGTGTAACTTGCAGGAGGCGTACTCCATCTTTAAAAAGTACATATCCTGATATTAAAATAGGATTTTCCATGTTCGCCAGTAACCGTCCGAAACACTGCATTTTGGCAGGGACAAGTGGCACGCATACCGTATGCGTTTGTATATATCATCAGAACGTTAAACTTATTTTTAAAACACTACAAAGCAGACAATCACTCCCAGATGGTGTTGATTCCTATCACGATTTGTTTAAAAAATAATTTGTCAAAATCCAAGTGAACAATGCGTGTTGCAAAAATTGTTCAGGAACGCAAATTTTGGCCACAGAACTAATGACTATTCTTAGTAACGGACATGTTGAATCAATACAATTCAAACAATGGCGTCAAGTAGAGAGATGTATTATGGACTTAGTTGAAATGGACACACAGGAATTTATTGATACTTTTTTAGAAAAATTATTCAATTTATTGCCGCATAACTTTATAGCTGAGCAACAGGCAAATTACATGAAACACGTCAAAAGCAATTTGAAAGCTACAGAATGCATCATAATCTGTGATTTTTCGGAGAATTATTCTTTCGTTGTGCAGGATGCAGTTCAAGGCTTTCATTGGGCGAACGTACGTGTACTATTCACCCTTGTGCTATTTATTTTAAAAGACGAAGAATCTAACGATTTGAAATTTACTAGTTTTATTGCAATTGCTGATTTCACTAAACATAATCATGTCACAGTTCGTTTATTTCTTACGCATTGTCTAGCGTTCATAAAATGTAAGTTGCCAAGCTTACAACAGATTTACTTTTTCTCAGATGGATCAGGGAAGCCAATATAAAAATAAGATGACCGCTTTTAATTTATGCAACATGCAAAAAGATGTTGGCATTGCTGCCGAGTGGAATTTTTTCGCAACTTGTCATGCAAAGGGCCCTTGTGATGCTTTGGGAGGAGTATTAAAACGAAACGCTGCGAAAGCGAGTTTGCAAGGCCACCATATAACAACGGCCCAAGAACTTTACTCATGGGCTATTTCTAAGCCAGATTCAAAAATACACTATCAGTTTTTTTCGGAATCCGATTACAATAAAATGGAAAGAAAATTGAACAACCGTTATACACATGTGAACCAAATTTCGGGGACACAGTCATTTCCATAGTTTTAAGCCTCAAAACGAAAAGTATGTTATTGTCAAACGGTATTCATTTTCAACGGAAGAAAAATGTGTGAAATTGTAATTAAAGAAAATAAATGCTTCATGTTTTACTTATTTTTCTTCGACCTCGTCATTATTTGTAGCATTTAAGTACTTCTCCCAGAATTTTGATACCAAAATTAATAATGTCAAACTGGGGCCTGTTTTAAAGCCACGAAGACTTCAATGGGGGAGGGGAGTTCAGCCACAGTATACGCTCGGTAAAAATATTTTAAAATTTTAGTAAAGTATACGAGGGGGGAGGTAGGATCTGCAATGTTTAAAAATTGGTCTACGTGGTTTTTGGACAGCCTCCAGGCTGAACTGAATGTTGCACCCAGCTTGTAAGTTACTCATAGATTTCATTAGTCACAGCTGCTGTGACTCGATGGAGACGCATTGTGAACTACCTTGCGTCTTCATCGTTTCCATGCACGTGTGGTGCATATATTGCGGAACAATATTTTTTTATTTAAAAAAATTGTATCTCCAAAACTGCTTCCTCGACATCGCTAATATTTTGATATGTTATGTAAAATTAAAAAAATACTAAAATAAGAAATTGTTCAAGACCCTCGCAGTGAAAATCAAGAAAAGCATTTGTAACATATTTTTCTCCTACAAAATCAAATATCTCTGAGTATTTCATAATTTTTCTTAAAACTACATTAAAACATCTTTCAAAAATCGGTCAAGAGGTTCAGAAGTTATAATTTTTGAAAAAAGACATTTTGAAAAAAAATGATTTTTTGGACCACCCTAACACGGAAATGGTCACCCTAATGGCGCAATAAAAAAATT